>NC_063439.1:7001273-7663643 GCF_020379485.1 Brassica napus | reverse complement strand
TTAGTAATCTTTCGGTTGGAAAGAACAAGAACACGCATGCCTTTCTAATAGAGAAATGTGTAAATTTCAACAAAAACTGCTCGGCTGACCTTAACAAATAAAAACAATAGTAATACAAATGTATTTTCCCTCATTGACTCATTCTAATAAAAAGAAAGGAAATTGCCACAAATAGCACATTCATAGTACTATTTTTTATGTTTACACTAACCATTTTTGCCCTCATTTTAATGAAGGATAAAAGATAATTATACCCTTAGGGTTAACTAATTTAGACTTAGGGTTTAGAATTGAGAGGTGGGGTATGGTTTTTGGAATGTGAAATTTAGGATTCAAATAAATATATCAATAAATACTTAAAAAAAATTTTAAAAATAGTTTCAAACATAATTTTCGTTTTCCAAAAAGAAATTTGAAAAAAAAATCGAAAAAAAAGAATTTCAAAAAAAAAAAATTATAAAAAGTTCGAATTTGAAAAAGTATAATTCGAAAACATAAATTTTTATTTATTTATTTATTTATTTTATTTTATTATTTTTTATAATTTTTTGTTTAAGTAATGATTTATTATATATATAAATAACAAGGGCATAAGAGTCTTTTACCACTTAATGAAGAAGGTGTCTATATATTGTTAAATAACTTTTTAGTTTAGAGGTTTCAAGATAAATTTAAAAAGAATTCACTAGAATATTAGTTGTGGCTAGAAGAAAAGGATGATAGAGTTGATGATGGTGTGAAACTATCTTCATAACTAGTTTTAATGAAAGGACGGATATATTTTATGTTTTAACTTTTTTTGAAAGTTTTGATTTTTATATTTGTGTATTTTGTAATTATATTTTTAATTAATATTCATTTAGTTTAATTTAATTTTTGGTAACTATATTAAATATGTCATGTTGCATAATTATACATTTTTGTATAATAATCTTCAGTAACTTTTAGTAAAACACATTTAATAAATAATTTTTAACTGAATAACACATTTAAAATCTGTTAAAATAAATGAGTTTAAACGAATATTTATTTTTATTAAAAGTTCACTTAAAACCCGTTAAAACCTATTTTAACATCATTTGGTTTGTAAATTGATAAGCTTAAAGTTTGTGTAAGACATTCTGAATTTGAATAAATTAATGTCTCAGTGAATAAATCATATTTCTTGGGATGAGATTTAAATTATGTTATTGTGGTGCGAAAATGATTTTTTTTTAAATATATCAAAGTAAATTTTAATCTAAGATTATATAGGTTAACAATTCACATTTGATGTAAACCCAAAAATAAAGATTTTTTTTATTAGATATATAATTGTGAGTAATATACAATTCACGTTTGATATAAACCCAAAAAAAAAGAATCTTTATTAATATATATAGCTGTTGGTAATATAAATGTTTTATCCCTCATTCAAATGAAAAGAAGGTGTCTATTTATTGTTAAATAACTTTTAGTTTAGAAGTTTCAAGATAAATTTAAAAAGAATTGACAAGAATATTAGTTGTGGCTAGAAGAAAACGATGATAGAGTTGATGATAGTGTGAAGAGTAATTGCACTCTACACACAAACTTTATTAAGTAATTAGCTAAATACACATTTCTTGGTTGCATAGGTTTCACCGATAACTTTATGACCAATTCACCCTTATTCGCAAGTTACTGGTTGCTGAGGCGCAAAGAACTGCAGTCATCGTGTACGAAGAAAATGTTGGAGCCCTCTGATTATATTTCCCTAATATTTTCTCGTATTTTTCATTTCTCTGCTTTTGTTTTATGAGCTGTTGTCATTGAAGTTCATATCTCATGTCTGTTATTGTTAAATAACTTTTAGTTTAGAGTTTCAAGATAAATTTTAAAAGAATCACAAGAATATTAGTTGTGGCTAGAAGAAAACGATGATAGAGTTGATGATAGTGTGAAGAGTAATTGCACCTACACACAAACTTTATTAAGTAATTAGCTAAATACACATTTCTTGGTTGCATAGGTTTCACACCGATAACTTTATGACCAATTTACCCTTATTCGCAAGTTACTGGTTGCTGAGGCGCAAAGAACTGCAGTCATCGTGTATGAAGAAAATGTTGGAGCCCTCTGATTATATTTCCCTAATATTTTCTCGTATTTTTCATTTCTGCTTTTGTTTATGAGCTGTTGTCATTGAAGTTCCTATCTCATGTCTGTTATTGTTAAATAACTTTTAGTTTAGAAGTTTCAAGATAAATTTTAAAAGAATTCACAAGAATATTAGTTGTGGCTAGAAGAAAACGATGATAGAGTTGATGATAGTGTGAAGAGTAATTGCACTCTACACACAAACTTTATTAAGTAATCAGCTAAATACACATTTCTTGGTTGCATAGGTTTCACCGATAACTTTATGACCAATTTACCCTTATTCGCAAGTTACTGGTTGCTGAGGCGCAAAGAACTGCAGTCATCGTGTACGAAGAAAATGTTGGAGCCCTCTGATTATATTTCCCTAATATTTTCTCGTATTTTTCATTTCTGCTTTTGTTTATGAGCTGTTGTCATTGAAGTTCCTATCTCATGTCTGTTATTGTTAAATAACTTTTAGTTTAGAAGTTTCAAGATAAATTTTAAAAGAATTCACAAGAATATTAGTTGTGGCTAGAAGAAAACGATGATAGAGTTGATGATAGTGTGAAGAGTAATTGCACTCTACACACAAACTTTATTAAGTAATTAGCTAAATACACATTTCTTGGTTGCATAGGTTTCACCGATAAGTTTATGACCAATTTACCCTTATTCGCAAGTTACTGGTTGCTGAGGCGCAAAGAACTGCAGTCATCGTGTACGAAGAAAATGTTGGAACCCTCTGATTATATTTTCCTAATATTTTCTCGTATTTTTCATTTCTGCTTTTGTTTATGAGCTGTTGTCATTGAAGTTCCTATCTCATGTCTGTTATGTTGTGTTACAACTTTGTACTGGGTCTCCCCCCCCCCCCCCCCCCCCCCCCCCCCCATCCATCATCGTGTACGAAGAAAATGTTGGAACCCTCTGATTATATTTTCCTAATATTTTCTCGTATTTTTCATTTCTATTTCTGCTTTTGTTTATGAGCTGTTGTCATTGAAGTTCCTATCTCATGTCTGTTATGTTGTGTTACAACTTTGTACTGGGTCCTCCCCCCCCCCCCCCCCCCCCCCCCCCCCCATCCATCATCCATAACTGATCATCTTTTCCATTATGAATATCACATGTTATTAACAATGGGGCTATGTTCAGTTCTACATAACTATTCAAATTTTTAACAGGCTAATTATATGTTTCTATAATTCGTTTTGTTATATACGTTCACAATTACAAACGAGCATTATCTTGACATGCATAACTGATCTGTTTTCCCTTGCGAACAGCAAATGTGATTGACAAAGGCTAAGTCCAGTTTGACAATTTCATTCAAACCCTTTAGCAGGCTAATTATATTTTTTTTTATATTTGGTTGGTTAAATACAAACATAAACGCATACTATCCTGACAGTTCCCAAATCAAAACTTTTTTTGGCATGCTAAGACCATCTACAATGTATTTCTCTATTTTTTCCTCTATAATAGAGGAACTCTATAATAGAAGTGAGTTTCTCTCCAATGTATTCCTCTATTTTTTCCCCTAAAAAGAAATATTCTTGGAAGATTCTTTTTTTATTTTACATTTTACACCTCTAACTTGTAAATGTTGAAAATTAACCCATTCATTATATTTTTTGAATTTTTTTCATAAAATTACAATATTATTTAAATTAAACATTTTATTACAAAAGACATTAGACAAAAAAAAACAAAGTACCATTATCTAACAATCATTATTACTAAATGTTTCTCATAAATGATCAATTAATGCATTCCGAAGTGAGAAATAAGCTTCTTTATCTTTGATTTTTCTGAATCGACTTAGAAACTCTTGGAATCGGTTATCTTCATTATCTGGTATTTGGACTTCCAGAGGTGGAGCTTCTCTTCCAATTCCAATCGGCGCATCGAGATCACGCTCGTCCTCAATAATCATATTATGTAAAATTATACATTTAGTCATTATATCATGTAGTACTTTGTTTTTCCAAAAACGTACATGCCTTTCATAATCGCAAAACGTGATTGTAAAACTCCGAATGCATGTTCTACATCTTTTCTACATGCTTCTTGTTGTGCTGCAAAATATTTTTTCTTTGGAGTATTAAGTTGTTTTAATATGTTGTATTGATTAATATTTAAATAAAAAGTCTTTGACTTTTAAATAAAATAATAACCTTTTTATTTTATTTTAATTATAATTGACTTTTAAATAAATAATAATAATTTTATTTTAATTATAACTATAGTTATAAAAATTAATAATTAGTATGTAAACAAAAAACTGTGATTTTATATTGTAAGAATTGTATTTCTTCATACACAAATATTTTAGTTCCAATCATAAAAAGTTTGAGGACTACTTTGTAAATAAAAAAGTTTACCTCTATTATAGAGTAATGCTATTTTTTCCCCTAAATATAGAGGAAAAAATAGCAATCTCTATTTTAGGGGAAGAAATAGGGGTGGGTTGGAGCTGATTTTACTCTATTATAGCATTTAGAGGCAAATATAGAGAAGGGTTGGAGATGCTCTAAGTTCCCAACATATACTTCCTTGTTGATAAGTCCAATTATGAATGTAATTTTTTTTTGACAAAGGCTAAGTCAACTTGTATAAATATATTCATTTATTTAGCAGGCTAACAAAATTTTCATTACTTCATGTTTCAAAATGTAAACAATATTTTACCGAACCAACAAAATGTTTACCGCAACTACTTCAAGTTTTATACACATATTCAAACTTTTATCAAGCTACGTATTTTACCATTCGATCTAAAACGGCCGGTATTAACATATAGACCAAATCAAAACGTTTTTTGGTCCGCTAAATTTCTATCATAGAATTATTTGTCGATAATATTCAATACAAACTCCGGTTCCCATCCATTATCATGTTGAACTACTAACTTGGTTCGATGTACATTTTGTCGAAGTGATTGTGGGTTTGAATTTTACTTATAGCTACTAATACAATTTCATTTGTTTACTGAGTGCTACTAACTTGTCTAGCTTGATAACAAGTTAGGGAGTATATCCTAGGCTAATCATTACGATTCCCCCCCTCCCCCCCCCCCAATTTTATTTGTCGATAATATTCAATACAAACTCCGGTTCCCATCCATTATCATGTTGAACTACTAACTTGGTTCGATGTACATTTTGTCGAAGTGATTGTGGGTTTGAATTTTACTTATAGCTACTAATACAATTTCATTTGTTTACTGAGTGCTACTAACTTGTCTAGCTTGATAACAAGTTAGGGAGTATATCCTAGGCTAATCATTACGATTCCCCCCCTCCCCCCCCCCCCCCCCCCCAATTTTATTTAAAGCCCTTTTATCTTCTAACTTATTTCACGCCTGCACAAACTCTACGTCTAAATTCAAGAAGGACAGTTCAGTCTTTTCTATTCAACTTGCTCAGTTTAAAGCCCCACATAAACTTTGTCTTAGGCAGTTTCTTAATTTCCTACTTCTTATAGGATTTTGACCCAATTCACCCGTGTGAATAATTGCACTCTACACACAAAAGGTAGTATGAAATTTGTTATATGTATATATATATATATATGTATTTATATTTGACTTGAATAATTTTATTTTATCTTTAGTTTGTTTTTTTCTAAAAACTTTCATATTTTTATTTTTTTAATATTAAAAACTACAGCAAGAATAATTAAAAAAGTAAAAACATAAGATAATTTTCAAAAACTAGAATAGCTTTACAGGCGGGAGCGAACCCACTTGAAAAATAGTGGAGTCACTGGACACCGCCAACTTGTGATAAAGTCTTATTTTGTGTAGAAAATCGTCAAAAATCGTCAAACATTAATAGTAAAATTAATACATATGGTTTCTGACCCTCTAAAACCAAGGTTTAATTCTCACCACTAATCTCTTAAATAAAAAATGGACCCCGGTTAGATTTATTCCTGGTTCTTGTTTACAAGGATTGTAAACCACAAAAATAATATTACAAAAAAATCAGCAAAAAATACGAGAATTCTAATTGTTTTTTTTTTTGGTAAAATGCTAAAATATTATTATCAATTTTTATTTTTGACAAAGAATACATAGAAAAAAGTAGCATAAAAAAACACAAAACAAACGTAGCCACTATGCAACAAAGGAACGAACCGAAAACAGCACAAACACAAACGATGTTGTAGGCACAGGGGGGGGGGGGGGGTGGGGTAACCCACGAATTGATAAAAATGGTGGAACCAAGCTTAAATCGGATCGACCAGAGATGTGGCCGATTGGTCGATATGGCCGGATTATGACTTGATAACCTGAAACAAAGGGAATTAAATGATATGAGGTTTATGATATGAATAAAACAAGAACAATAAACAAAAGAAAGGGATAGATATGGCGGAATCAGGCTGCTGGATGTGTATCACTCTCAGCTTGATCAAATGATGGCTTGAAGTGGATTTGCGGAGGAAGGTTTGATTGAATCTCTCAATCTGATGGAATGATGGATCGAAGTGATTGACTCTCTCAATCTGTGTACTGAGATTGTTTGATTTGCACAAACAAACTAGACTCACGAAATCAATAAGACAACAAAGAATCTCTCTTTGAATCCTAAAGACCGATATTTTATACAAAGAACAACTTTGATAAAACTGAATAAACTTTCTATTAACTTGGTGATTAAGGGTGCTCTTTACAATGGACGTCTAGGAGCTTATATAAGGCTCAGAGACAAAGGTCCTAACGTTCTAAAACAAATAGAAAAGGAAACAAATCGAAAACTAAGAAAGAAATCAAAAACTAGCCGTTGGAGCCTTTTGTGGGATTTTGGCTCCAAGTAAAGAATCTGATCTTTCTTGAACCTGGATGGTTTAAGGGGATAAGTAAGCTTCCTGGGAACCTTCTTGACTGCTTGGAATGTGCTGAGGTCGTGCCTAAACTGAAGAGGAAAGAGCTGTTGGACATTAATGTCGGTTTGCTCCAAATAAGGCAGGTTTGAGTAAATGAGGATCCTCCTGATCCAATGGTTGCTGGTGCATGGTATGAACTTGTAGAACTCCTCCTGGATGCCTAGAATATATCCTGATTGGTTTAACTGATCTCCTGGTCGCCAATGTCTGGTTTGAAGCTGATTGAACCGGTTAGCTTCCAATTGAGGCAAGTGTAGAACTGGTTTGACCGGTTTTGGAGATTGGATCATAACTTCATAATTCCGTGGCCATTTCTCCTGATCTTGGGCTTTCTGGAAAGCTGATAAACTCCTCTTGACTCCTATGATAGGATTTGCTTCAGGCCGCTCCTTACCTGAGCTTAAATCTCCTTCTAAAGTCGGATACTCGCAGATGGACCGGCTGAGAAACCTCTGGGTTGTAAAATTCATAACTTCTTTCTCCGTGAATATTTTGGCCCAATTCCAATTGGCCTGGACTTTTTCTTGAGTGTAGAATCCATAAATATTAGCCTCGTGATTTAAACCCTCCTGGTTTGTAAGATATGGCATTTTTAGTGCACGTATGTCCTGGTTTGCGCCTTGGCTGGTTGAGTAGGGCTTTGGGTTGACCTCCGGTTCAGTTGCTGATCTGATGACCACATCATCCCCTCCCTCTTGACAAGGTTTCGACCTCAAAACTGTATAATCTGCACCAAGATAGAGCAAGTCAGCTTTCATTCTCTTTTGAGATTCTAAAGCCTTACCTTGGTATTGTTTTGGTTTTGCTTCTTTAAGCAATATGGACTGCATTGTGTCTTGAACCATCTTCTGGTTCATCACAGGTGTGGCGCCTGGTGGATCCTCTCCTTTGAATTCATGCTCCTTAGTTCCTGTTACATCACCCTTTGACAAAGACAAGTGCATTATACAAGAATTTGGAACCAATATATCAGATTGAATAAAACTATCACTTTTCATAGATAATTCTGTTTTCTCTTCTAGTGATGTTTCTATCAATGCTTTCTTAGTAGGACAAACTATAGCATAGTGTCCTTTCTTATGACATCTATAACATGTCTGATATTTCAAATCCTCAGAGTTAGAAGACTTACCTTGGCTTGATGCCTCTTCTTTCTTTGGGTTTGAAATCTCATCATTCCTTGGACTTAAATCATGAACAACTTTTAAATCCAAAAAGGACTTTGAGATCGTGTCTTTCTTGACTTCAGGACCTGTCTTATCATTCTTGGACAAAGACAAGTGACTCATACCAGTGGGAGATGATTTACAAACAAATTTATCAAGTATAGGACTTACCTTGGCCTTTTCTTGAAAAATCAGTTTGTCTGGTTTTTCTTTGTGTCTGGCCAATGTGTCTTGGCTGACAAACTTCTTCTCCTCCATGGTCTTTGGGACCTCAATAGGTTGGTTTTGATCATAGAAAACCGTGGGCTTCTGGTTTGGCCGAATCTGGTCTTGATGGATCAAGCTTTTATGACCTTCTTTTGGTACATCTTTTCTTGCTTTTTTGGAACCATGAGTTGGATACCTCCTTGGATATAGTTCCTGGATTTCAGAACTTGTAATCTTTGGTGCAAACTCATATCTCATGACTTCCTTAAGAGTTCTCCATGTTTTGATAGTTGGCTCCTTGTAAAACCATCTATCACCTTCTTCTTGTACCCACCATTCAAAGGCATCATCTCTAAGTTGTTCAATGGCATAAGCAAGCCTCTCTTCCTTCAAGATGTTGTTGAAGTGAAACCATTCATCAAGATTCCTCTCCCATATTAGATAACCTCTTTTTCCTGAAAATGTAAAGAGTTTATTTTTATCAGCAAAAGAGTTATAATTAAATTGAGAATTAACAACATGGTGTTTGTGGGTTTGAGAAGTTGGGGTTTGATTGATCCTTGAAGGATCTGGTGGCTTGGGCTCGACATAGACAGCCTCTGGAGCATCTCCAAATCTCCTTTCTCCTGGTTGTGGACGTTGGCCTTGTGCCTTCTTTCTTTTCCTCAGCTGTGCAATCAGATCAACCTCTTGCAAATCTGTCAAATGTTGGTTCTCTTTGGCCATCTGACAGTGGCCGTGTGTTTCTCCTACCATGGCTTCCTGAAAACACTCTCAAAGATCAAGTGAAAGATATGGGAAGGTCTGGTCGAACCAAAATAAATCAAGTGCACAATGCAATTTAAACTAAACCGAGAAAATATGCAATTATGAACCGAAATGAAATAAAGTATGCAAAAATTATTTTTCTTTTGGTTTTCTCAATGCAAACACGAAATGAATCAATATGATATGATAATAAACACAAATGAAAAGAAAATATGGAAAGCAAACTAATGCTGATATTTGTTTTTTTTTTTTAAAAAAAAATTTTTTGATGCAAACAATTAAACCACTTATGCAAAAGATATAAACTAAGCTTGAAAATATTTTATTTTTCTTTTCTGATGCAATCACGAAATGGACCAACTAATATGATATGAAACAATAACTAGGATGATTTCTTTTGGCTTTTAAATTTATGGATGCAAATGAAAAGGAATCAAATTCAAAACAGAACTTTTTATGGGATTTTTTATTTTTATGGAAACTAATAAATGCAAACACTTTTCTTTTGGGATTTTCGATTTTAAATGAATCAAACAAAACTTTTCTTTTCTTTTTCGTGGCACTTAGCAGAATGAACAGCAAGAACACAAAACAAATGCAGAAACAAAACTTGAAACAAAGAAACAGTTTTTATGGATTTTCGGTTTATGATGAAAAACAAATGCAAACAAATATGAATGATGCAAGGATAGAGTGACCTGATTCAGGAACTTGAGCTCTAATACCAAAAATGTTGTAGGCACAGGGGGGGTAACCCACGAATTGATAAAAATGGTGGAACCAAGCTTAAATCGGATCGACCAGAGATGTGGCCGATTGGTCGATATGGCCGGATTATGACTTGATAACCTGAAACAAAGGGAATTAAATGATATGAGGTTTATGATATGAATAAAACAAGAACAATAAACAAAAGAAAGGGATAGATATGGCGGAATCAGGCTGCTGGATGTGTATCACTCTCAGCTTGATCAAATGATGGCTTGAAGTGGATTTGCGGAGGAAGGTTTGATTGAATCTCTCAATCTGATGGATCGAAGTGATTGACTCTCTTAATCTGTGTACTGAGATTGTTTGATTTGCACAAACAAACTAGACTCACGAAATCAATAAGACAACAAAGAATCTCTCTTTGAATCCTAAAGACCGATATTTTATACAAAGAACAACTTTGATAAAACTGAATAAACTTTCTATTAACTTGGTGATTAAGGGTGCTCTTTACAATGGACGTCTAGGAGCTTATATAAGGCTCAGAGACAAAGGTCCTAACGTTCTAAAACAAATAGAAAAGGAAACAAATCGAAAACTAAGAAAGAAATCAAAAACTAGCCGTTGGAGCCTTTTGTGGGATTTTGGCTCCAAGTAAAGAATCTGATCTTTCTTGAACCTGGATGGTTTAAGGGGATAAGTAAGCTTCCTGGGAACCTTCTTGACTGCTTGGAATGTGCTGAGGTCGTGCCTAAACTGAAGAGGAAAGAGCTGTTGGACATTAATGTCGGTTTGCTCCAAATAAGGCAGGTTTGAGTAAATGAGGATCCTCCTGATCCAATGGTTGCTGGTGCATGGTATGAACTTGTAGAACTCCTCCTGGATGCCTAGAATATCTCCTGATTGGTTTAAATGATCTCCTGGTCGCCAATGTCTGGTTTGAAGCTGATTGAACCGGTTAGCTTCCAATTGAGGCAAGTGTAGAACTGGTTTGACCGGTTTTGGAGATTGGATCATAACTTCATAATTCCGTGGCCATTTCTCTTGATATTTGGCTTTCTGTAAAGCTGATAAACTCCTCTTGACTCCTATGATGGGCTTTGCTTCAGGCCGCTCCTTACCTGAGCTTAAATCTCCTTCTAAAGTCGGATACTCGCAGATGGACCGGCTGAGAAACCTCTGGGTTGTAAAATTCATAACTTCTTGCTCCGTGAATATTTTGGCCCAATTCCAATTGGCCTGGACTTCTTCTTGAGTGTAGAATCCATAAATATTAGCCTCGTGATTTAAACCCTCCTGGTTTGTAAGATATGGCATTTTTAGTGCACGTATGTCCTGGTTTGCGCCTTGGCTGGTTGAGTAGGGCTTTGGGTTGACCTCCGGTTCAGTTGCTGATCTGATGACCACATCAAACGAGTAAGCAGTTTAAAAGCGAGACGATGCCGAACCTACCAACCACAAGTACTAGATGAGAAACACGATGGTTGTCGCGAGCTACCGAGAGAAGGGCGTTCTCAAACCCTGATTGCAACAGTTCCTACAGCTTCCAAAGAGAATCCAAAGCTTACCCGAGAGAAGAACTCGAGCCCAAACCCAAAGTAGGCCAGAAAAATAGAGACCACCGGCGGTACGAGAAGAAGCCGTAATCCAACGATACCGTCATTCAGTATCTTGCACCGGAGATTACCACCTCCTTTGCAGTCCACTGGAACCGTATACACCCGTCTAACTGTAGCCTCACACGAGAAGGCAGATTGAAAGACGGATAACCCTACGGAGAAAACACTATGCTGCTGAAAATTCTAATTGTTAAAGTTACAGAAACCGATGATGATCGAGATAACAAACCAAACAAGATATAAAACCCAACATAAAAAATAAGTATAGTTAATTGTAATTTTATTGGATCATGTTATTGGTTTCTTTTCACCTTCATGCTACTTGTTCTTTTTTAATTATAATTTAGATTTAAAATAAATAACAGAGCTGTAAAAGAAATACCACTATTATATTTCTGAAAAACTCTAAAAGTTCTAAACTAATAAAAATGCTCTAAAATCTTTTTCAAGATAGCAAGTTTAAAGTTCAAAAAAGAAAAGTTTACTCATACGCTACAAACAGTTCATGCAACTTACACACCGCCTCGTCGCTACACACACACACCAGTTCATCGTCTCCCATGTTCACTGGCGAAAGCATAGATTAAGGACCTTGTGTAACCGCAGCTGTTACATTTGCAAGATAGCTGCCGTTCTAAGCGGTTTTGAGAGATTTGTACGACTGGTACAGCGGTTAGAAATTGGTGCGTTTGCGAGATACTTATAACTGGTAAACCACCACATATAACACCGGTTAAATAATAAATTAACGAAATTTATATTTTATATAATTATAAAAATAGTAAACAACATAATATTATAATAAATATAAAAATTATTATTATAAAAATATATTTTAAATTTTAAAAAATTATAGAAAATATTTTTATTTTAAAAAATTATAATATAAATTAATATATTTTAGTATTTCTATTATTCCATTTTAAAATTTTTATTTTTATTTTTGTATTTTTATTGTTTTAAAAAAATTACTCTTCTGAAACCGCCCGTAACCGTAAATGCTAGCTGGAACCACCTTTTGAATTTAAAAGGTCTAGAGCGGTTTGAAACAGTTTAGAAAAATTTAAATGATTGTTGCAAAACGCCAACAACTGCAACCAACTGGAAAAACTGTTTTTGCGGATAGTAGCAGAAAAACCAGTCATGTCCTAAACATTTACAATGGACACAGCTAAAAAACACCAACCACCACAAAATCATAAAATCTACTTTTTAGTAGATCTAAATCTGGATTTACAAGAGCATGAATAATCCCCGCTGAGTCGAGGAAACTCCAACGGAATATTTATGTCTGCTACAAAACTTTTAGAGAAAACAAGTATTTTGAAAAAACAAAACCTAAAGCAAAAAAAAAAAACCAAGAGTCTTCTTATAATTTAAACGGAATCTTATATATTAAAACAGAAGTCACAACTTTGATTCATGTGTGATTTTTTAAAAAATGGATCTAATGGACATATTCCTAGAAAGTCATGTTACATTTAATCTTTAATCTTATCATTTAAATTTTGGGCCTACCAGAAATTTTTATTGAGCTATCAATAATTAGATTTAAACAATAGATGATACATTGAATTTATAGATAGTATAAATTAAATAGATATAATTTAATGTTGTAATACTATACCTTCATATGTTAAATATTTAAATATTTGTAGATGTTAACTTTTAAAATTATAAAGATTTTTTTAAAATAACAAAATCATATTATCTAACAATGATTAATATTTACTACCTTAAACCAATGAAAACAAATTTTAAATTATATAGTTTAATTTAAAAATTAAACAAAAATTAAATGTTTAATTATTTACTCGATAATATAAATCTATGAACCGAAAAGTTTAATTTTTTTAAAAACTTTCTAAATTTGTGAAATATTACAATATATTTGAATATGACAATAAAATAATATTTTACTAATCTTTATATATATAGTTAAAATTTTAATGATGAAATAATAATCCGAAAATATATATATAGAAGAAGATACAAATACATATGAAAGTTTGAAATAATCTATTTAATGAAAAAATATATCGTAAACTTATTCTGTTTTAAAAATTGATAGACACATATATATTCTAATATATACTAATTTAGAATTGAAAATAAAATATTTATATAAAAATAAATGAAAACAAAAATCCGGTTGTGTGGATCGAGATCTAGTGCTTATTAAAAGATAAGACGAAGAGAACAAACTTTTTGGTTATGATGTTTCATTTTCTTCTTAAAATATTAATTCGATAGTTCAATATAGTAAAATATATTTGAAGTACTTCGTTCACGGAAAGGCTCTGACCCTCTGGAGACCTGAATCCCATTGAGCAATAAGAATAGGTTGTCCCATGCAGAGCAGGCATGATAGGTCACAAAAGGTAGATAATTCAAGTGCTTGAATCAAAGAGTCAGTTTTGTTCTGTACCAAACATAACAAATTAAAAAGAAATATAAATTCCATCTTAAGTATGAAGAAAAACAGAGGCGTCAATGATGTATTTGTGGACTTTCAGATTTCTCTTCACTTTATGTTTGAAAAATTATTGTCACCTCTCATACTGTTTTTGCCTACGCAAAATAACGAGATGAATATTAACCGAACAAGAATTTATACATTAAAATTTATTTAAATTTGTCTAGAACCAAATGATTCCAAATTTCTTTAAGGAAAAAAATATATGAATCAAATCGAATTTGATAGTTCTATTTGAAATCAAATAATGGAGAGAAATAAAGATATCACTTAAGGTGAACATTTTCTTTGAACTTGACTTGACCATGTATCAAAGAATCAAATGCAACCGCTGCCACGGTCGTAGTTGATAGATGCTTGTATTGTTGGCATTCAGAAATTTCGTTTGGTTTAGTTAAGACATGTTGGTTTTCTTTTCTGGTTTACTTAGAAATTTCGTTTGGTTTAGTTAAGACATTGGTTTTCTTTTTTTGGTTTACTTGGGTGTACCTGAAAAATATTTGGTTCTATAAATATAGTATGGTGATATTTCAGTCTGGCTTTGAACTCTTACAAATTTGCACCAATTAAACTATACTCCGTAGTAACTAAACTCCAAATCAGTTTGGTTCCAATTAGTATAAAACATTCGATTTGGATTAAAATTCATGAAATAAGTTAAGATGGGCTTTAAGAGATAAAGCTAAACAAACAGTACACGCATGACCAAAACCAAGTGATTTTATTGTTTTAAGCCAAACCCATTCACAGTCGTATTTCAAATTAATAGCCCATATATATACTCTGGAACTGTAGTCTCACTTCACTGGTGACCTGCCTTAACAGAGACAGATACAAGAGCACCTCCAACGAGGTTCTTCTCATTAAAGTTTTTAATATATGTATTATGTATATATAAATATATTATATATGTATAAGTAATTGTGAGGTCCACATTTTTTGTGGAACCCCATAGATAAGAGTTTTTAAAAATATTTAAGTATGGGGTTCCACAATAATTATAGACTTCATATAATATATAATATATACACTTATATATATATAATACATATATTGAGAACTCTAATGGAGAAAACTCCATTGGAAATGGACTAATGTTCCTTTTTTGGTTTTCAAACGGAAAGTAATGAAAAAACGAATTACTTAACTTTCTAGAATATACACGCGTTTTCTGCACGTGTGCTTATCACTTTGTTTTTTGAAACTGTCAAACACATCATTAATGAAATCTTGACTCTAGTTAAGTCTGGGTGTTCGGATACTCTTTGGTGTTTGGATAAGGTTTTTTGGATTTTGGTTCTCTTTTATAACACTTCCTAGGTCTCATACGGGTCGATTTCGAATATAATACATCGGATTCGGATTGGTTTTGTATCACATCATAGAACCCATAAAGTAATCATATATCATTAGGATTTATATTATATCGGATCAGTTCGGATATATCTGAAATAAAATTTAAAATTTAAAAGCAAAACATTAGAAATATATAATTAAGTATTTAAGGTAGTTATTTAAATTTTAAATACTTATTGTTAGATACCATATCAAAATAAATATAAAATTGAATATTTGAAGTATATATTCATGTTTCATATAATTATATTGTATATTATTTTGGACATTTAGATCGGTTTCTTAGGATATCTTTTTGGATTTTTTAGTTTTTTTCGTTTTTTTGGATTACTTGTTCGGGTTCGGTTAATAACACTTTGGGTTCGGATATGTTTTGTATCACCTTACAAGACTTCAGATATTTTTTACATTTCGGACTGAGTACATATCAGACTTTTTGGTTTGGGTTCGGTTTGGATTTCGGATTATGGGTTTTATGCCCAGCATACTCCTAGTTATGATTACTTTGATGATAAATCTAAAAGCTTTTAAATAATTAATTCTTATATGAATTATTGTTGTATACGTGCGTTTTCTTAAAATTTAAAGTTAAATATTCCATATATTATTATAATAGATCAAATTTGGTTCGTTGCAGACATATTAAAAAAAAAATATTTTCTGAACAAAAAATTATTGAAATATAATTTAAAACTAATTTATTTTTAATTATAAAAATAAAATGGCTACATAATTTTGAATAAGTTAAAGTTACATACATATATAAAAATATCATCTATTGTAAAATAAAACAATTACCTAAAGCATCATTTATATTGAAACGGAGAGAATACATTTTTGTGTTTGTTACTTTTAGTTTTTCAGTAAAGTTTTTCTACTTATATTTCTATATTTTAATTTATGTTTTTAATTTTAAAATAAATATATTAATTATATTTTAAAACGTCAATCATTCATACACAAAACCAAAATTTAAAACATCAATCATTCGAATAGGAGGAAATATAAACAACTTTGAACAAAATGTGTATCATCCAATAAATAATTCTGCCTTTTTAATCGTAAATCAAAAATTTAGTACAAATTAATCCTCCATCATAAAGTCAACGCTTTATAATCTAAAGATACAAAATAAAAATTCAAAATTTTGAACTCTTAAAATTTTTGTACAAACATTATATATCATTTTGCCACGATAATTTTTGTTGTAGTTACAAACATATACCTTTGTATATACAAAATTTTCAATAGCATTACACCAAAAAAAAAAAAATTCAATAGCATAAAGAAGTTATTAGGGAAATTGTCACAAATAGCACATTCATAGTACCACTTTTCATGTTTACACTAACCATTTTTACCTTCATTTTTAATGAAGGGTAAAATACAATTATACCCTTAGGATTAACTAATCTAGACTAGGGTTTATAGTTGAAAAGTGGGGTAAAGTTTTTGGAATTTGAAATTTAGGATTCTAATAAATATATAAATAAATATACTTAAAAATATATATAAAAATTTTTAAAAAATAGTTTCAAACATAATTTTCGTATGTCAAAAAGAAGTTTGAAAAAAAAAATAAAAAAAAAATCGAAAAAAAAAATCGAAAATTTTTTTTTTTATAAAAAGTTCGAATTTGAAAAAGTATAATTCGAAAACATAAAAATTTGTTTTTTTTTAATTTAAATAATGATTTATTCTATATAAATAACAAGGGCATAAGAGTCTTTTGCCACTTAATGAAAAATATATTTTTGAAAATATCTCCTTAGTAGTAGTAAAAATGAAAAGTAGTATATAAAAGTGGTAAACATGTAATTTACTCAAGTTATTATGCAATGGCTTTCTCCTGGCATGAAGTGATTGACTGTCATGAAGTGATTGACTGTTTCTCAATCTGTGTTTCTAATTCTCGCAAAAAAAAAAAATTTACGTTTTAGAATCCAGCAGTTTTATTCCCACATTCTTCTAAAACTTTAGTTGCAATTTTTGTTTGGCATGGTTTAAGGTTTTGTACCTATTTCAGATAATTCATTTTTTCTGTTTAATTTTGAAGGTATTTCAGATCTATGAAAAAGTCAAGATTAATCTTTAAAGTAATGGTGCGGTACAGGCAGAGACTCTCATTCTAGATATTCTAAGATAAACTCATATCCGCGTGGTAAAAAAAAATATAGTGAAATATTTTTGCAAAATTCACTTATCACTAGACCACCGCCTTGTGGCTAAGATGATTCATTTCTTACCTGATATCACTTCTTTTACAGGTCAATCTAATTATCATGAATCAATATTTTCTAACATTATCGGCGTCTAGTCTCTGCTTGTAATTCGACTGGTATAGAAACTCAATTTCAGGATCTCTATGTCAAAAATAGAGTAAAAGAGGATGGAAGAGACATATATGTCACGGAAACTGGACATGCGAAATTGAACAGTGGAAGATTATTACAGAAACCAGAAACATGATTGGTCATGTACACGTATTATTAAGGCAACAAGGATTATGGTGTGGGTGAAGAAGGGGAAAATGTTTGAGCTCGTGGTAGAACTTGGATAGTTTGTTTTCTCTGGTTTATAGTGATTGAAACATGAATGGTTATATATATATACTTTATCATGGCTTATTGGTTATATGCGTTTAGAAATTGCTTAACGTTCAAAGGTTTCAATTTCCATTTTAATTTTTAAATATTCATAATTTTAATAACTCATATATCTAATTTATTAATTTAGAATCCTATTTTTTATCTACTACAAATAAGTCATACGAGGATTATTTTAATAACATTTTTAACATATTAAATAACATTTATATATCGAACTACTTAAATTAAAATCTAATTTATCATTCTTATTTAGATAATATATCTAACTTAATGATCAAACAATACAATCAACTACTCTATCATGCCACATTACAAACCATCGACTTATCTAGCATACCAACTACAAACGTCAAAACATCATGAATAAAATGAATGCAACTGCGAACTACAAAACAGAACATGGCTATTACTTCACATACAATAATCTTCTCTATGATGATCATTGAACCTAACATATAAACATTTGTTTTACAAAAAAGAAAAAACATATAAACATTAATCATCCTTAGATTGATTTTCCTCAAACAATCCTATAGTTATATGGTTTTTTTTAATACATCATATCCTTAGGTTTTGATGTTCACAACCTGAATTTCATATGTAATTTAATCATCCAAATCTTCAGATGCATTTATGTAGTGTTGTTTCTGGATTGATCATCTATTTGGAGCGTTGCAAGTTTTTTTTGTTTGTAGCACATCCTGTGGAAGACGATTTCAAAATTCTTTACTATCGGTTTAGTTGGTTTGTTTCTCAATACAAAACCCAATTCTGATTCAAATCAAAACATCAAATAACGTTTGGTTAGTCTACCAAAAATGATTATATCATTTAAAAGCATTTTGAGTGAATATTCTCTTTTTAAGCTATATAGAATTTGTTTCCTATATCATAACAACCAATTATCCTATAAAGATTATAACACTCAATTATGCCACAACATATATATATATATATATACTAATTTTACGGTAATAATCAAAACAACTTTCTAAAATCATATCTACAAAATATAATCCATTGATGTACAAAATTTAAAAAACGAAAATTTCAGATAAATTATTAATAGTTTAGATTTGAACAAATGTTTTAAACTAAAAAATTAATATGATATTACAGTTTTAAATTAAAAATATATGTAGATGATCAATCCAGAAACAACACTACATAAATGCATCTGAAGATTTGGATGATTAAATTACATATGAAATTCAGGTTGTGAACATCAAAACCTAAGGATATGATGTATTAAAAAAACCATATAACTATAGGATTGTTTGAGGAAAATCAATCTAAGGATGATTAATGTTTATATGTTTTTCTTTTTTTGTAAAACAAATGTTTATATGTTAGGTTCAATGAAATCATCATAGAGAAGATTATTGTATGTGAAGTAATAGCCATGTTCTGTTTTGTAGTTCGCAGTTGCATTCATTTTATTCATGATGTTTTGACGTTTGTAGTTGGTATGCTAGATAAGTCGATGGTTTGTAATGTGGCATGATAGAGTAGTTGATTGTATTGTTTGATCATTAAGTTAGATATATTATCTAAATAAGAATGATAAATTAGATTTTAATTTAAGTAGTTCGATATATAAATGTTATTTAATATGTTATAAATGTTATTAAAATAATCCTCGTATGACTTATTTGTAGTAGATAAAAAATATGATTCTAAATTGAAACTGAGAACCAAACAAAAAATTGAAACCAAAACAAATTTCATCAATAATCAGACATTAAGTATATCTCTGGACCTAAAAACTGAAAACCTAACAAATCGTACGGAATACCAAACGCCCAGACTTATGTTAACACAATAATATTACCATTTCATCTGAATATTTTTTTCACCAAATATAAAAGTAACAAAATAAAGTTATATACAAATCTAAAAATTTATAAATATACAAATCTAAAAATTTATAAAATGCATACTTTCATAACTTAGTTTAGATTTATAATGTTATTCTTAAAATAAAAATATATCCTCGTAGGTGCGCAGATTGAACCCTAGTATATATTACAAAATCTGTTCACAAATAAGAGATATTAAGATTGATGGCCTGGAAATTTTTTGATTTGTGTTTTTGTTAAGATATAATAGATTTTTTGATACAAATTTGAGCAACGTGACATGTTTTTTTAATAGAAAATTCAAAAAAATCATCATTCTATTAACATTGCAATATGAGAATAGATTTATTTTTTTCAGTTTTGTATCTTAATTCTATATGGTTTAAGAAAAAAGTTTTAGAAAATATAAACACAGTCGGTTTTAGGATAAAAATCCCAAGAAACTGAAATTGGTGTTTTAAGCGCTAAAATACATTATTTATAGGTGCTTAGCTAGTTATATACGGGGACTTATAGATATTGTCCGAGATCCTCTATATATTAAAAGAGAAACATTACAACATTTGAGGTAGCCACGTGTCATCACCACAATGATTCTTAAAATCCTTAGAAAAATAGGTTGGTTCATCTACATATATAATAAATTTTTTATTAAACTTACCATAAATTAATTATTAATGTTCTCAATTCTTTCCTTAAATAAAAATTACGGAATTTCCTAATGTGGCTAAAGTATATATGACAATTAATGATTTTGAATAATAAAGATTTAATACAAATTAGTGTATTTTCTATTATTTTTGTTTAACTTTAAGTTACTAAAATAAATTAAACAATCAAATTAACCACCATATAATAAAATTTTAGACTTTTCCGTATATGTTATATTTTGAACTTTTTAAAAAATCTCACATTAAAATTTTTTTATCCATGATTTAATTTTTTTTTATGATAAGATACAAATTATTAAAAATCATGTAAGTAGAAAGTGACATATATATTAATATCTTTTAATTAAATTATATACCATAGAAAATACATAAATATTTTAATGTTAAAATTTGCTTTGAACAATTTTATTTTGATAAAATCTCTGAACAAATACTAACAACTTAATATTTAAATTTTAAAATTTGCATTGTATGTTTATAAAAATTATAAATTACTAAAACTTTCAAAAACATTGCACAATGGTAATTTGTTATCAGCGATTTAAATTTTGTTATAAAATATACAAATAAGTAGAACGCATCATTTAACAATATATCAATATCAAAAATATAATGTTTATCTATGTTTATATTATGTAAATTTAATTATATAAAATAGAAAAACTGATTGTTTGGATTAATAAAATTTATTCACGTATTTACACCAATTTTATTATATACGTATTAGTTATTGACTTTTTCATTGTCCAATATATATATATATATATATATATATATATATATATATATATTATTTTATAATATATAAAAGAACATACTATATGTAAAATAATTTATATATACGATGTTCATTCTGCGTGAAGCGCGGATCTTAATCTAGTTATATAGTATAACGAAGTAAGTAGTTAAAGTGGAATATGGAAAAGTTTGGTAGTGCATTAACTAAGTCAGTAATATGTGAATTTTTTTTAGTGTGTATCTTATTCTCATGTTAAATATCTGGCGATCAACGTCTGTGTAGTTACTTCTGTAGTTTAATGCAAATTGCATTAACAGGGGTATGCATGCTCTTGACAATAAAATCTTAACCATTATTGCTTGAACGTCGCAAGCTCATAACATTTCCTGGTAATCAAACTTTATTCTACAAATATAGTTAATCAAAAACCATGTACTAAAAGACTTTCCCTTTAGGGAATCATTCTCTTGGTCAAAGTGGTTCACATTAATTTTCTTTGTTGCTACAATACACCATATGCTAATAACACACAAACACTAGCACTGGACTGAGTCAGAAGAGATAATCAAGTATCTGAGTACTCTCGTACAAGACTGAGTCATACGGTGTCGTCTCGTACTCCATTGGGTCAGTGTCCATATAACGTCTAACTTCTCCATCGTCCCATATCAGAAAATCATCTTCTTCGCCAATCTTCTGGTCCCTCCTTAATCCTCCTTCTTCGTCTTGATCATTGATGGTGATTTTCCGGTCCAACAAGATGTTCTTAATCCTGTCGAGATCGTGTTGTCTAGATGCGATACCTGCGGCGAGCTTGTTCAGGAGACAAGCCGACCCGGAAGGTGAGGAGGAAAAATGGCTTTCCGTTGTCAGCGACGTATTCGTGGGAGAGCTACCACATTCTTCTTCGTTAGTGGTCGTTACGGTTAGGTTATTGATAATGGGCTCGTGGGTCATCGGGTCGATTCCGTTCTTCGACAGTCTTTTCTTGAGACAAGAGTTCCAATGGTTCTTGATGTCGTTGTCTGTTCGATTCTCCATCTTCTTCGCTATGGCTGCCCACCTTCAATTTTCAACAATAAAGACAACAAATTTTAGAATTACCTTTTATAATTATGAATTGTGAAAGGACAAAGAACGTAGTTAGTGATCTGGCTAAATCGGAATTAGTGAATAACTACATGATCTTATCAGATTGTAATTAGTAATGTTGGTATTATCTTGTAGTCAATGTGTATTATTTCCTGACGTATGTGCATACATTTGTAACATGCCGTGTGATATATGAAAAGACTTAATAGAATTGATTTGGATACTTATGTCACTAAAGTTGACCTTTTTTTTCTCACACATTTAGAACTACACGGTTAAGCATGTTTGAACTGAAGTAGTAAAAAAATGGGTGAACTATCGGAAGTGATTCGCGATACCATGCGAGTGAGGCCAAAATACGGAAAAATGTCACGTGGTGATTGCAGGGTCAGTAAACAAGTCTTTCGTGCTTTGAAAAATTAACGCACCGTCCGTCAGATGGGATGGGATGGACCCCGCTGGCCGAATGAACGGGCGTGGATAGTCCATTAGTTGTGGACAGTCGAGGTGTTATATAACATTTTTTTTTTTCATAATCATGTAATCCATGAAAGATCATACATAGATAGGTTAAATTCGGGCTTCGGTCTAGCACTCTTTTGTTTAGTTTAAATTCAATCTTATTTTAACTCAGTTATATTTTAACCACATTTTAATCATGGGATACGATTAATATTTAGGTTAGCCCATTTAATTTTCATGCAACCTAACAAATGTTTCTATATCAATTTTAACCAGAGTTTACATGTTTTAACAAACTCAAAATACGATCATAAATATTGAGTTTTTCTGCTAAAACCACAAATAAATCAAGTTTTTTTTTTTGCCAAAATCGCAAAATCAATTTTTTTCGCCAAAATCAAAAATTGAATTTTCCCGTCAAAACCGAAAACTGAGTTTTCTGGCTAAAAACAAAAAATCGAGTTTTCTCGCCAAATCAAATAATCAAGTTTTTTTCCGCTAAAACTGTAAACTCGAGTTTTTCGATAAAATCATAAATCATTTTTTTCCCAAATACAAGGAATTGAGTAACCGGCAAAACTTTTAAATCGAGTTTTCTCATCGAAACCACAAAATCGAGTTTATGTTTTTGCCAAAAAATTGATCGATCTTACGGGGTAGTAAAAAATTAAGTTTTGCATAACATACGGAAAATTGATCTTACGGGATATCTTCAATTTTGTATTTTCAGTATGAATCAATATATGTTTTTCTGTCTTGTTCTCTTAAATTTATTTACGATAGTTCTCGTTTGCCACACATTTAATGTTAATATCAATTGGTGGTTTAGACTTTTGACAGAGCAGTCATTAGTTAAGAAACTAACCTGTTTCCGAGAACAGCATGAAGTTTGATGATCGCTTCTTCTTCTTGAGGAGTGAATTTGCCTCTTCTAATCCCAGGCCGTAGATAGTTAAGCCACCTTAATCTGCAGCTCTTTCCACCTCTCTGCAGACCTAATTTTCATGATAAGTTATTGAAATGTCAAGTTTATCAATTAATAAGGAGTTTAATTGCGCTTTTGTAGTGGCAAACAAAAGAAGTTGCTTGTACATATATGTTTTCTACTATGATCAATAAAATTGAAATTTCATCAAAAAAAAAGCGAAAATATAAAAATGAAAAACTGAAAACATATAAAGATTTTAACATTTCCATATCGGGTCACAAAACATATAAGTTATAAAGATTTTAAGATTTCGATATTGGTCACAGTACACAACATCACTCTAACCATAAAAGTACTAATTAAAGTTTCAAGATTTATGAACCTGTCGCTCGTGGGCACCGCTAACAGATTGCAATCATTTTTAAAAAATATTTTATGGATAAAATCGGTATATAGAGGATTCAACTTTACAGAATCCGGAACAAAATAATCATATCTATAAAGAAATTTTGTGCTCATTCATGCACCTTCGCCACAGAGCACAGTATACTATACAATATGACGGTGGTATGTACGTGCACTTTCTATTCTTGGCTTGGTTATGAAAATGATCTCGCTAGGATTTCATGAAGTTTTGTTTTATAAACGTGGACAAATCCCAATTCTGCATGCTATATTCACTTCGATCGGTATGTAGAATTTTATATCTCAAAAACCTAAAATATCAACAACAAAACCAAAAAAAAAAACAGCAAAACCAAAACTTAAAAAAAAAAAAAAAAACAAAACAAAACCAAATTTACAATCAAGAGAAAAATGTTAAAGTATTCTGTTAATATATGAACTTAGGTTCTCAAATCCAAGAATTTCAAGACACAATATACACGCAAAACATTTGTGGGTGTGTGAATTTCAGTTTCATTTAGAATGAAGAGGAATCGTAATTATTATTTTTTATCTGAAGATATATATATTGATTCACAGTTACAAAAAATATATATATATATATATATATATATATTGATTCATACTGAAAATACAAAATTGAAGATATCCCCAAAAACATAAGTCCATAAATCGGACAGAGCCAAGAGGAATCGTAATTAATTATCTTAGCAAAAACGTGGAAAACAAATAGGACGAAAAATTGGTTGTTTAATCCGTTTAAAGTACGGAATCATTTATTATCGTAGGCAGAAACTTGAACTGATCTAGACGTCTATAAACCCCTTGTTCCAGAAATTTATTTGAAAAAAAAAGAAAGAAAGATGAAGCCACCAAATAAACACAAAAGTATGCATTCTCCATATAAATCTATATATACCAGCTCGTTCGGGGAGAGAACGCCAATCACATAAGCCATGCTCGTTGATGTAAGCAACAAGCTTTTGGTCTTCCTCCGCCGTCCACTCTCCTTTCTTCATCCCGTCGTCGTCGAACCACGTCTTCCTCCCCATTTTTCTCAGGCCAAGCAATCCTCTAGATGCCACGTTAATCACCTCATGATAAGACAATATATTAATAAAGATAAATAGTTTTTTTAACTTTAATAAATAGTTTATTTTAAAAGGGAGTGAGTAGTGTGGGATGTGTGTACAACTCATATATATGCCCTCCAGTTCTGATTTTTATCAAGTTTCCATCGTCGGATTTTGTTTTGAATTTCCTCGCCGTTAGATTCAAGGTTTTTTTGCTGACAAAACAAATAAAATCAAGATATTTTTTTAATCTGAAAATTGTTTTTGGAACAGTGTACTTAATAACTAAAAGAGAGTCAATAATTAAAGGTACTATTATGATTTCAGAGACAATACTTATAATTGTTGCACAAAAAAAGGCAATACTTAGAAAAAAGATTTCAGAAGCAATTGAGTAACAAATGGGAAATGTGGTAGCCGAAAAGACCGTTATAACCTCACCATGGAAAGACTTTTTATACCATTGCTTAGTGTTGTCCAAAAAAAAGAATAATACCATTGCTTAGTTCTTTCTGCATTAAAGTATATTCCGTTTCATATTTCTCTTAGTTTTAATTATATACTAGATTTTCATCTAACGCTTTAAAAGCGCGGGATTTATTTCTTTTTAAATAAAAATCTTATATAATAAATATGGTCGGTTATAAATATGTGCGGGATTGGTTATAAATATTTTAGTTATAAATGTGATTAGTTATAAATATGGCAAGCGAATTAATTAATTACAGGTCAAAAACTATTTAAAAATGATGGGTTATAAATATAGCATGCAAATTAATTAAAAAAATCCAAACTAGATAATGGCATTCTCTTGTAAATAACTTCAAAAACTATGGGCAAAATTCCAGTAGGGATTTTACTTTAATAGTATAGATATACATATATATATATACTATATCGTAATTCTACTAATTTTTATTCTAATTTGATTGATTTTTTAAGAATAAACATAAATTTTCTAACACAGTAACAATTATTGCCACTAAAAACACACAACATTCCCCTTTTTTTTTGTCAGCACAACATTCCATTGAAGTACATCTATCTATATATATCAAGTTAACTTTTTCTCTTATTATGACAAATAGCAAGGGAGTTTGATGACATGTGTTCTCTATATATAATTTTTTTACATTTTAAATCTTTTCGTCATAGATTATTGCAATTTAGCCAATTTTTTCTAATTATGCACTATTTACTCTTTTTGCACTAACCATTGTTGTATAAAATTTGATAATTTATTTTATTGGTCACTAAAAATTCAAGATGAATAAAGAAATAAATAAATATTTTAAATATTTAATTTATTTTTTGACTAAAAATAACATAAATTTTATTATTTTATTTATAAATTATAAATTTATTTTATTTATAAATTATATATTTATTTTATTTATAAATTATATATTTATTTTATGATTAAAATTATTAAATAATCAAACTAATAAGAAAAAACTAGAATACAACACATAATCTAAACCTACAATTTCCACAACCAAAGAGAAAAAGTAACACTAACTCAATAAAAGTTTAGAGCTGGAAAAATATCAACAAAAAAAACTAACTTACATCATCTTACCAATAATGTCTTGGATAGAATAAGCAGATGTTAGAAAAAGATAAAAAAGATATTCCTTATGCACAAGAATTAAGGTATACACTTTTTTAAAGAAAAATATTAAAAATATAAACCAAAATTAATTCATCCAATCTTTAAAAATAAGTATAAAACATCATTGGTCACATATTTTTCAATAAAATTAAAATTAATATAAAAATATAAAAATATCATTAATTATTTTGAAACAACAGAACATTTTACTGTTTTGGAACCAGGGGAGTAAAATATACGACAAAGCATTCTCCCGAGCTCAAAGGAGCGTGATCAAGCACCAACTCAAAAAATAAAAAAAGGTCAGAGAAAGAATAATCATCAGGCATGAGCGGATCTAAAAACGTTTCTAATCGGGGGCACAACAGTAGAAACAGTAAAAAAAAATTTTTGATGGGGACACATTTTCAATTTTCTTCAGTAAACTAACAATTAATCAAATTAATTTATGCTACTTAAGAAAAAATGAAAATAAGTAGGGGGCACGTGACCCCGAGGCCGTACTGTTGTCAGTGTGTCTGCTCCTGTCATCAGGAGACCAGAGTCACCACGAGACAAGAAAACACATGCCTAAAGCATCAGAGTCACATCCACCAGCTAAAAGGTAAGAAGCACCTCACAAACTAAACAAGCACATACAAAACGTCTATGTCAGCGAAGAACCACAAAGCTCAGGATAGAAGAGACCAAATCTCCAAAGACTAAATCCGCACACTTACACAAAGGGAAGCATGAGAAGAAGAGAAACAACATGAGAAGAAGAGAAACAACCTGAAAGAGGGAGAATGGAAGCCTGCCACCTAGAAACAAGAGCTCAAGCTTCAGATTTGAAACAACCTTCCAACCCCACAGAACATACACATAAGAAAACACTATCCAAACTTGGAGTATCAAATATGATGAAAAAAGAGCCACCAAAGATGCAAGCAGCAATAAAAGGTGCAACAAGATGAGAGAACAAAGATAGAAAAGGAGACGAAACAAAATCAGCAAACCGTGGAGTCCTCCTCGAGCTATGAAAAAGAGCATAGAATTCAGATCACCAAAAACCAATTCTTGAAAACTAAGACGAGCATAGACTATCGACAGCAAGTCAACGAGAGAAAGACAACATCAAAGATAACTGAATGCTGACCCGATCCAACGAGATGATTTCCTAACATTAGCCAAAATCTAAAAAAAAAGACCAATATTGACCAAAACAACCTACAACACAGTGAGAAACAATCACACAATTAGGAACTCATAAGCAAGATCTATAACAAATGTAAGATAATCTCATAGGAGATGAATGTGAAGAAAAACAAGAACACGAATGTGAGTCTTTTCCCAGTGATGGCGAGAAGCACCGCACACCGGAAAGGTAAGCGAATTACATAGATGGTGACAGCTCAAGGTCAAAATATGGAGAGCGGAAAAAAACATCTTAAAAGAGTAATGTGAAAAAATGTGAAAAATTAAAATACAATTCTGATGCTAAAACCATCAATCTTAAAATCAACAAATGCCTAAATGCAAAGCTATTAAAATTCAATATAATTTACATCAGAAGTTCACTTCACCACTAACAAATACTATTATACAAACACCAACACATTATTGAAAAACAAACACGTAATATTACCTATTACTACATAACAAAATAAAACATCAAATAATGCTCTTCACAAATAAGACTGACCACATAATTACATCATTCAAAAAATCATATCCAACAATAATAAACCAAAATCCTGCGCGAAGCGCGGGCACCCCTCTAGTATAAAATGTAATAGCATGTTATACCATATTCTATATAAAATAGTAAATAGTAAATGAAATGAAATATAATGGTTTAATTTAATTTGATATAGAATACTAATTTTAAGATAAAAATTAATCCTACTTGTTATTTTCTCCGTTTCGAAAGAGTATTGCTTTGATATTTTATTTTTATTAGTGTTATTTTTGTATTTTAATGCAAAAAATTAAAAAAAAAATTAGCTTTAACCATAATTTTAATTTATTAATTCGAAAAAGAAATTTATTAAATGTACAATCAAAAGTAAGATAGGATTTTAATACTTTTAATTATGTACAAGGGCTAGATGATATTTTAATACCTATTTGTATATCTCAACTTAAACGAACAAAAAAAAAAACAAACCCACACAGGCATACCCAGATATGACTCAGCCTTTTTATATGATTTAATAAAATGAATATATATAACACAAAATTATATTTTGTGAAATCCTCAAGGACAGCCAAGTAACATAAGCGGTTAAATTCGGTAAAAAGGTGATTAAATGTTAGAATAAGATGATTGTGTTATAGGCCTGCGACTTATTATTCGAGATTCGGATTCGATCCGAGATCCGCTCCAAAAATAGGATATCTGGGGTGGCCGGATCCGAATTCGGATAGCAAAATCTTGGATCCGTCCAAGCCGAATCCGGATCCAGATATCTTAATTTTTAGGTCCGAATATCCGGATCCGGATCCGTATTTTTTTTAAAAAAATAATTTTTAAATTTCATCAATATTATACATGAATTAATCTTATAATATTATATTTTAGTTTTTACAATATTATAGACATATATAAATATATTTATAAATCTTGTATAACAATTTAATTTATGTATTATATTTAAAAATAGTATTTTAAAAATAAATTATTATTTTCAATTATTTTTACAGATCCGGATATCCGCGGGTAATAGAATATTATAGACATATATAAATATATTTATAAATCTTGTCTAACAATTTAATTTATGTATTATATTAAAAATAGTATTTTAAAAATAAATTGTTATTTTTATTTATTTTACGGATCCGGTTATCCGCGGGTAATAGAATATCGCAATGGATATCCAAAACTCGGATATCCGGAAACCACGAATCCGGGTTTGGATATTAAATCCATGAATCCGACAGATCCGAATCAAGATCCGGGTATCCTAAATTTCTCGGATATCCGGATCCGTCCCAGGCTATCGTGTTATACTCACAGGTCGGGAAAAGTATTAGTGATATGATATCGTCACATCTTACATTTTAATTATATTCTCACATTTTACTTTTTGTTATATTCGGACAACTTACTTAATCTCAATAGTGATTATACTAATTTATTATTCTTTATGTTTCTGAATAAGCGTCATTTTAACATTTTTTACACAAACTAAGAAAGTAGCGGAAATATATGTAAGTTAATATTAATTACATCTTTCTGACCAATAGTATGTGAGATAAATAAAATTATTTATAAAACTAATGCAGTTTGCAATTAATTTTTAGCTGAAAGTAAGTATAATTTGTATTGAAATTGTAAAGTGATACTTTTCGTGTAACAAAAAAAAAAAACTAGAATGACATCTATTACTCCATATGTTCTTAAAAGTAAGATATTTTACATAATTTTGATGTTCTAATATATAAGATGTTTTCACTTTTTTAGGTAATTTTTATTTTATTAAAAATTGTGTACACAATCATATTTTAATAATTTATTTTGTAATTGGTTGAATACTGTTTATTTATAATTTTAATGATATTTTCTAGATAAAAAATAATTTTCTATAATATGTTTGTTTCTGCTTAAATATTTTATATTTAGTAAGAGAGAGAATATGAAACAAATGGAGTAATTATTATTGTTGTTGTTGGGCAAGGTGGCATTGCGCATGATGCCATGTTCACATCTTTTTCTTTTCCCCCGCTATTCAAGTTATATTTTTTTTTTTGCAACCATTCAAGTCATATTTTATACTTTATTTGATCGGATAAATACAGAGAAAGGAATGCTCCATCGACTGCGAAAGGCCTTTCTTATCGAATCCTTCTTTTGTGAACATCTTTTTGTTGTCTCTCATACTTTTCATATTTTCCATTCACACTATTTAGTTTTTTTTTTTCTTATATATATTTAGACCTTTGACAAATAGTGTATACTATATGTTAGATCAAATAGTGTATAACTAATCAGACTATATTTATAACCAAAAATTAATATAATTTATTAATGGGTGTGAAAATTTTAAAATATAGATAATTTTAAAACAGAAAGAATATAAAAATCTCACAATAATTTATTTATTTTAAGATTTTGGATCAGTTAGATCGCTTTTGGATTATATATTGTTTGGGTTATGGTAAAATATAAAATTTAATTGATTTCTAACTAATTACAAATTACTTAGTTCACTAATATTTTTTGTTATTAAATTTAATCCTGTGTTAATTTTTTAGAGGGTGGGGGGGAGGGGGGGGGTGATAAACTTATAGAAAATTTGACCCTATGACCTTAAAAAAGTTATAATTAAATGTAGAAGTAGATGATTAGACTACACCCTATATCATATGTATTAATTGCCATAACACCCTTATATAAATGTATGTGTAAATTTATGTGTTATTAATATTCTCTCTCATTTTCATAACACCCTGTACTTAGTTCACTAATATTCTCTCATTTTCCATATATTTATATTACATGTTATTAAAACTCCATTCCATATATATTAACATCAAAGTAGAATAGTATTTGTCAAATGTAATAACCACTTGATAGACTCACGCCTATGGAAAGAGAAAGTAGTTCAATTATGTGACAAATTATGATATGGCTATTTTCGGGATGAGCGTTCGGATACCCGTTCGGTTCGGATCGGGTATTTTAGATTTTTTGATATTTTGGTATAGGGGTATAGGACTCGTTCGGATATTTCTATACTTCGGGTCGGGCTCGGATATTTTAATTCGGGTAGGATTCGAATATTGAGATTTTGAAAGAAAAAAAAATTAAATTTTCATTTTTAGGTTTATTCTATTTAAAAATATAGATTTCACTTAACATATTTTTATTTTTAATAGATTGAATTATTGATAGATTTGAAGATAACATTTCAAAAATAAATAAACATTAATTTGGCTATTGTTTTGAAATTTTGAGTGTAACTTTTGTTAATACATAAAACAAAAAAACTTGATATGCGTTTTAATTGAGTGACAAATCATTTTCTTCGTAATTATATATATATATATATATATATATATTATATATGATCTTAAAATATGTGTAACATCAATATAAATATTTTAAATAAAATGAGAGATGTAAACAAGAAATATAAGGGTAAATATACATATGTTTGGTTATCTTCGGATATCCGTTTGGGTTCGGATATTACCCGTTCGGATATTTTGCTATTTTGGTTCGGATTTCGGTTCGGGGTTTTTAGGTCGGATTCGGATACGGGTTCGGGTATCACGTAAAATGCTTACCCCTAGGCTATTTGTTTAATTTATCTTATATAATGTCTATTTAAATAATTTACACTAAAGTATTTAGATTTCTGTGTTACTGTTAATATGACATTAATATTACAAACATGACTTATCCAGATTCACAATGCTGTCCATTTGATTTGATAGCCAGAAAAAGTATAGGGATTAGAAAGTGATATCTGATAAATGAGAGAATGCACACCCATAGTATACATATAGAGAGTTAAGACTCGTACGAGTTAACATTCTTTTTTTTTTTTTTTTTTTTTGACAGCAAGACATTCACAGATTCATATTGACTCTGTAAACCAAATCGGTAACTCTGCATCCATATGAACGACGAAAGACGGTTGTTTCCTAGCATTACGTGCCAAGCTATCCGCCCTTAGGTTCTCCGTTCGGGGTACATGGATGACGTCTGAGTTGATGAAGCTTCTTCGTAAAAGCTTGATATCTTCCAGGTAGCTTTCAAATGCTGGCCATTCTTCTGGTTCCGAAACCATCTTCACCAATTGAGAACAATCCGTTGCAAACGTAACCTGAAACTGTCGTAAGTTCTTCATACATTCCATTGCCCAAATCAACGCCTCCACCTCCGAGTGAAGAGGTGATAGACACGCCCTTACATTCCTTGCTCCCAATAAACCATCAAAACCCGGTAAGGTACTATACCATCCTTGTCCCGAAAATAGTTCATTCTCTTTCCACGAACCATCTATAAAACACCATCGTCCTGTAGTTTCTAATATAGGTCTGGTCTGCACCTGCCTCTCCCTTCTTTGATCAGTGATTACCTGTGCTTCAGCCCAAAGTGTCGATTCTACTTCTGCTAATCTAAGTGTTTCCCTTGGATCAATATCCAGATTACTAAAAACTTTATTGTTCCGACCTTTCCATATATACCATAATATCCATGCGAATTGGTGGTCATCCATCTTTGGAGTAACTCTCCAAAAAAGATAATCCATGTTACCAAAAAACGAACAAGTAGGAAAAGAACTTGGATTCGATGGTATTTTAGATAATGCCCACACTTGACGTGCTGGAGGGCATTCAAAAAATACATGATTTATTGATTCCTCCGGGTCTCCGCATCTAGAACAACAAATATTCCCTTGTAGTCCTCTCCCCCGAAGATTCTTCATTACCGCTATACAACCTGAAAGGAGTTGCCATAAAAAATGCTTTAACTTCGGCGGACACCGCACTTCCCAACAGAAAGCTTTTAACGTATCCACTGTGGGCCCATAAAATTCTGGTGGTTTTTCCTTGTCAGGATAGACCCGTTCCACTTGATACCTTGATTTGACCGAATATTTTCCATTATTAGTGAAATGCCATCCATTCCTATTTTCCATCTGATGTCTACTTAATGGAATACTTTCAATAATTTGTGCATCATGAGGATCCACCAAAGCCTTAATTGCCTCAAGATTCCAAGTTCGGGATTCCAAATTAATGAGGGAATCCACTGTAAGATCCGGGTAACTGTTGTGAAAATTTTTGTTTGCTGGTCTCGGGCGAGTGGCTGGGATCCAAGGATCATCCCATACCGAAATAGATGAACCTGTTCCCACCCTTTTAATTAGTCCTTTACAAACCAGAGATCTAGCAGAGATCATACTTCTCCAGCCATATGACGGGGAGTAAGATCGGATCGGTTCAAGGGGTGAAGCATTCCTATAGTACCGTCCTTTAAAAACTCTAGAGAAAAGAGTGTTTGGCTTCTCAATCAGCCTCCACAATTGCTTTCCAAGCATCATCGTGTTAAAATCCATAAGATCCTTAAAACCTAAACCACCACTGTCTTTAGGGAGACATAACTTATCCCATGATTTCCAATGCATGCCTTTTGTGCTCCCTCCTGGACTCCACCAAAATTGAGCTACTGCACTCGTTAGTTTTTTAACTGTAGCCTTTGGTAATCGATAAACAGACATGACATGATCACCTCCTTTCCACCTTTAGTAAAATATCTAAAAGTCCATCCATTTACCCTATTATTCAAGCGTTCTTGAACAAACCCAAACACTTGGACCTTAGATCCCCCAAGGCTTTCGGGTAACCCTAGATAAGATCCCATTCCTCCTAAATTCTGAATACCCAGAATATCTCTCAACTCTTGCCGACTGGACTCTTCAATCTTATGTCCAAATTGAATTGAGGATTTCTAAAAATTAATTTGTTGCCCTGAAACAGCCTCGTACTCTTTTAAAATCCTCAGAATAGTTTGACATTCTTCTGTATTTGCCTTACAAAAGAAAAGGCTATCGTCGGCAAATAACAAATGAGAGATTGCCGGACAAGCTCTCGCTACCTTCATACCGGTTAATTGTTTCACCCTCTCTGCCTTCTTGATATTCACAATTAAAGCCTCAGTACACATAATAAATAAATAAGGAGACAATGGATCTCCTTGACGTAGACCTCGCTGGGGAATTATAAGACCTCGCGGCTGGCCGTTGAGGAGGACCCTATATTGAACTGAAGAAATACATTCCACCATTAGAGTGATCCAGCGAGGATCAAACCCCATTTTGTTAAGAAGGGCCTCAATAAAACTCCACTCTATCCTATCATACGCCTTGCTCATATCCGTTTTAATGGCCATAAACTTATTTTGACATGACTTATTTGTTCTCAGACCATGAAACATTTCCTGCGCTATAAGAATATTATCCGAAATTAACCTTCCTGCAACAAAAGCCGATTGTGTCTCCGAAATTAATCGGGGGAGGCAAATTTTCAGTCGTTGACACAGAACTTTCGATATAATCTTGTAACCCACATTGCATAGACTTATCGGCCGTAGTTCCATCATCCTTGTAGGCCTCTCTACTTTTGGAATCATACAAATATTAGTAATATTTAACCGTGGATCTAAGTTGCCTGTAACCAAGAAATTATTCACCATCTCGACCACGTCCTTTTTAATAATATGCCAGGAATGCTGAAAAAACAAGGCTGTCATTCCATCTGGGCCTGGCGCTTTCTCTGGGTGCATCATGAATAGAGCCTGGCGAACCTCTTCCTCTGTTGCTGTTCTCAATAGCATCTGATTCATTTGGGGGAAAATAGACGGTATTATCTCATCCAGAAAATTATCAAAGTCCGTTGGGTTTGTAGTACTGAAAAGACCATCAAAATAATCCACCGCCACCTTCTCAATCCCATTTTCCTCCGTAATCCAGTTACCTAAGTCATCATGGAGTCCCACTATTTTATTACGGACCCTACGCTGCTTTGTTAGAGCATGATAAAATTTGGTATTGAGATCTCCAGAGGAATGCCACATATTCCGGCATTTCTGATGCCAATATTCCTCTTCATCCTTATACGCCTCTTGTAACTTTCTGGACACCTCAAGGATGTTCTCTTGTGATCTACTATTATCTGACTGGACCTCCTCAAGTGCATGTTGAAGATCTTTAATTTTGTCCTTCCCGTATGGTTGATTATCCTTTCGCCAGGATGAAATTTCATGACGACAATTATTAATTTTTGTAACAAAATCCTCCAATTGTCCTTCCTGATTTCCTGTCCATCCTGCCGCAATTGATTCCATAAGCCCCTCCTGTCCGATCCATCTCTTATCAAACCTGAACTGACCCCTTTTTTTCCTTAATACCTTATCCTCCAAAAAAGCTATCACAGGGCGATGATCAGAGCCCACCATCCTCAAATATTCTGTGTAAGAACATGGGAAAAGTGAATGCCACTCCTCATTAGCCAAAGCCCGATCCAATCGACATCTGATCGTCATTGCTCCTTTTCCTTTACCTCTCTTTGCTTGCCATGACCATTTATTACCGCGGGCCGGAAATTCTAGTAGACCACTATTCCTTATCATATTGTTAAAGGGTATGAAGGAAGTGGCACTTCTTAGGGATCCCCCATCCTTTTCATGATTTCCAGTAATCTCGTTTAGATCTCCAATAATAAACCATGGTTCAGATCGTGATAATCCATACCGAGTTAGTCTCTCCCAGACCTGTTCTCTTAACTTTTGTACCGGGTCCCCATAAACAAAAGTAAGAAAAACTTGTTTTCCTTTGACCACTGCTTCGATATCTATCATTCTATTGCTAGAATATAAGATTTGAACTTGATACTCCTTATTGTAATAAAGAGGTAAACCACCACTTCTCCCGTTTGGATCTACAGTAACCAAACTATCATATCCAAAATGAGATTGGAATCTTTGTACAAACTCAAAATCCTGTTTCGTTTCAGATAAAAATAGGAAATCTGGTTTATGTTGATGCCATATCTCCCGAAGATAACTTATAGTCCAATGACTCCATAGTCCTCTACAATTCCAACTTAAAATATTCATATATAAAATATTTATATTGCTCCTTTGAGCCAGTAAATACAGGTTTAATGATACCCGCTAATATATTAACCTCAACAGTCCACTTCCACCATCGTTGCGTACCACGCAAGTAATTGCCAAAACTAGGTAAACCAAAACTCCAACGTCTACGATCAACATTCTGATGGCCACCATTTTGTTCGTAAAATCGAACAATTCCAAGACCCCACGCTTCCTCTAAATAATTTTCTTGCTTAAATGCTATAGAAGTAGCCATTAAATAAAATAAATAGTATTCCCATGTTAATATCTTTCCCTGTGGAGACATCATGTTGACAAAGTCTTCAAACAGTAAACCATAAACTCTCGAAACCCTCACCAAAATCCACAACTGTATATTCCTAAGGTAAGTTTGTTCCTTGTGTGAATGGAATGTTATGTATAAAGACAATATCCATGCATAAACAATCATTCCGATCATGTTCCATCTCGTAATGTAGGCCAATCTTCCCAATTTCTTGTGGTCTGATGAAACCATAGTTGAGACTTGTTCCTCTATATTTCCAAAAGGCTTTACACTCCCATTAAACGTATCTCCTATCTGTTCCTTCTCAAAAATAATGAAACCCCCATACCAGAAGCCATGTAAACCAATATTGTTCCAAAAGATAATCATAAAGATTAATAATGACTCATACAACTGAAGAGCCAAGCTTGAACACCAGATATAGAAAAGAACATTGAACCACCCATACCACAAGCCTAGAAAACCAAATTTATTCCACAAAATAATCATAAAGAGGAACTTTGACTCATACAATGGAGGAGCCAAGCTAGAACACCAGGTAAAGAATAAAACATTGAACCATAAACTGCTCACAGAGCTTATTAAAAGACCCTGAAATGAACAACCATAAACTAAAAGAAAGGTCGCTTTCTGTTTATAGAAAAACCAATACATTGCGAATATGCACCATTTTTTTAAAAAACCCCACCAGGAACCCCGTACATCCTTATTGAAGAAGCCTTCATCCAATGCCACCAAAAAAATGTTCCCATGATTCCTCATTATCACAACTCTATTATCATCCCCGAGTGCTCCATAATATTCTCGTCGCTGCTGTAAGAGAAACCTCACTACGAGAAATTTGAATAAGTTTAAAGAGACCTCATTCAAGCTTCTTCCTCCCCTAGGATGCACTCCTTGCAGGTCAACTACAGTTAGGATGAACCATGTTTCCATAGCGTTCAGACAATCACCAAAAAAGCTTGATCGTATCCTCTGCATTTGTCTAGTCCCATGGCATGACTGCTTGTACCAATAAGTTAATACCTCCTTGCTCCGATAGCACTGAACGCATCTGGTACGCATTTGTCTGTTCCCACCAGACACACTTAACTTAATGAGATCGAGGTCACAATCCAACTGCAAAATACCAAAAGCATAGCTACACTTCTCTTAAAAGAAACTAAACCACCTAATTCTCCAGCAAGAAGATCCTTATAAAGCTCAAAGAGTGTAAGAGTCCTTCCATGAAACCACTCCATCCCTTTACCAGGAAGCCTACAAACCTTAGAATCATCGATCACAATTAAATATGAACAGCCATGTGCTTGTTCTGGACAGATTCTAACCAATATCCACGAAATCCTAACCAAATCCCACCAGGTTAAAACTCTTACCGCCACTCCCTCTTTCCTTAAAATACCTGTGTACGAGAATGCCGCCCTCCTCATATAGTCATGTGTTGTGTATTGTGGCAAGTTGACTCTGATTGAGCCCCACATGTTCTTCCCATCTTCTGATCTGATCTGAGAACCAAAGAATCCCAAGGAAATCCATCGAAACCAATCATTAATCCCCTCGAAATTGATTCGTTTGTTACCGCACAAACGGATCTCGTATTCTCGAATTTCCATTAGAAAACCAAAACCATATTCCTTCTGATTCTTCCCATGGCTTGCCTTGATCTGTAGAAATCCTCTAGTTTCTCCTTGTGTGAATCCAATAGCATCCAATCTTCGTGAATCGACTCTCATCTCAAAACCCTAGAGTCGCTGTCGCCGTCGCCATATCTTCGTAACGGCTATGGTCCTATGTCAGTATATATATATATATTTATGTCAGTATATATATACAAAATTAAATTAAATAAAAAATATATTAGTTATAAGCTACTTAGGCTTCGAATGTTTACAACCGTTCCGCTCCGCATCGCAGTTAACAATAACAAAAATCTCTACATATACTATATATCTATATATTTTTATATCTGTTAAAAGCGCATCGCAGTTGAACCGCTTGTCCCGCACCGCTTAAATTGCAGTCACCATTCGGAGCCTTAAACTGTGTGCGGGACAAGCGGTACAATTGCAATACGGTTATAAAAACGTATAGATATATGATATATGTAAATATTTTTGTTACTATTAACTGCGATGATGCTGCGGATTAAAACTTTTGAAGCATTAGGTTACAAAAAAAAAGAAGATAATAACGTCAGTTATTTAAGAGTCTGACTGTATAGACCTTTTAGAGTAAAGTTGTAGAGTAAAATGTGACAGTTACTCTAATTCTCGCTATCTCTCACCAATCAGGTGAAAAAATAAAATAAAAATGTTTACTCCCATTTACTCTGAAAGTAATTATTCTGTTTTGTCTTTTCTGGTTTTATACTTGTAATTTCCCTCTCCTTCATTGCGGTGGAATTGGGAGTAACACAAAAGATTATAAATATAATATATTTCTCTCTCTTTTACTCTAATTTTTTATTTCTCTCTCCCTCCCATTTACTCCATGTTTCTCTATCGTATTTACTCTAACATCTCACCAATCACACCCTACAAATTATTTTGATTTCACACCTCTGTTCATGATTTATATTGGCACGTGCAAAATTTACTCGTTCACGTGCTTTAAATTTTTGATATTTTCATTGTTTTATGCACACCTTCGCTGCTATCATGAACTGTCATGTCGTGAAATATTTTGTAAATCATTTTATCATGTGAATGTAAATGCACGGATTATTTCATGAACGCGCAAGGATACGTCATCAGTAAAATGACATGTCTGCTAGTGAATGTTTTTTTTGTTCAATGTAAAGTTTGACATGTTTGCTAATGTTTTTTGGTAAAAATGTTTGCTAGTAGTGTTCGTCATGTTGATTGTTTTCTATCGCTCGATCGTATCCGTTCAACACCATTTTTCAAACCGCATCATTAGTTTAAACTTATTACAATTTACTCCAGGTTTGTATGTTTTCACTGACAACATTTACATACGAAATATGAAGTATAAATTTACTAAAACATTAAGATTCATTGATTTATCCTTATTAATCTTCGTAATCTATCAAATTAATACGTTTTGTAAAGGATATCGACAAAATTTTAATAGAATACCACATATAGATTTAGAGAAATTTATTAAATTTACAAAATATTTGTCACTGAATGAAATAGCATTCGGTTGACAAAAAGACACAGTCAGTTGAGAAAATTGAAGTATTCAGTTTTTAAAAAGAAACAGAAGTCACAAGGACAATTTAAAGAGAGAGCCCAAAAAAACTGTGAGCTATGTCCTGAGAGTATCCAGTGTCGAGATTTTTTAATAAGTGGTTGAAATTGAAAAACAAAAACAAAATAAAAAAGAAACAAGATAAGGTTGATGTTGTTGTGAGTCTTTCTTGGGATTTTCTTGTCTTATTTGGAGCAGTATAGTGAGTCTATATAATTATTCTATGACTTGTGAAAGTCTATATAATTTAATTATTCTCTTACACTTCTTTTTCTATCTTCTTACTTTAATTTTCTTTATTCTTTAAATCCATGAGTTACTACTTTGAGCAACCTTTAACTTTACACCGAAACAGTATCAGTACTTCACTATACTATTGTTCACATTGATTTAGAACTTTAATTTAAAGGCTAAGAATAAAAGGATTAATTAGTCGCCAGTTTTCGCTAATATATTTTATAAGAGCGAGAGTCGTATAGTAATAGAATATGTCTTCATAAACTTGTGTTATCGCACCACCTCCGGAGATTTCACGCACAAGGAAAAACGGAGATACTCTGAAAAAGCATCGAGGTGGTGTTCACGAGGCTTTGTCAATGGTAAATTTCCAGCTGAAAACCTATATGATTACAGCAATACTTCCACCAATTTGCAGAGCCGGATCATGACATACCAGAGGCGGATCTTGGTTTATATATATATATAGATGGCACATGACATTTGTACATATATCTAATTTCAATTTGGAAGCACTCTTTCTTTATATTTTATACTAATTACTATAAGAAAAATTATATTATACGGGGCACGCATAGGAGTAGGACGAACCGTTGACTTTGCGTCCGTCCCTGTGACATACCAAAGTAAAACATTAGTATTAAAAATCATCGTAAGAATATTTAATTTTTATTATTTTTAATTTTTTGATCAATTTAATTTTTTATTATTAAACAGATAAACTCAACCTATGACAGCTCATGACTATGTGTTCCAGTTCAAACAGGCAGAACCATTTCTGATATTATATTTTGGAGACCAAAAATAATTTTGTGTTTACATGCGTCAAAGGGCACATATCTAACCCTTACAATTTGTTGGCTTTTTTTTTTTTAACGCTGATTTATTTGATATGAAAAAGATTACATAGACGATTCGACAACCGACAATACTATCTGTTTTTTGTTGGTTTCTTAGATGTACCTAGGGATGTTAAAACTTTCACGTTCTTATTATTATTACTAGGGGCATTGCCTCCGCGCAAGCGCGAAGTGGTGGACATAGTTCTTGTTTCATCTCAATATTTGTTAGGGTTATTGTAGTTGTGAATTTTGCGTTTCGAGTTGTTTTTCAAGTTTTTTTATTGTTATAGGGTTAGAGTTGTGATGATGAACTGTATATGCATTGTTTTCCACTTATGAAGGACTAAACTGTGTTAATAATGTAATTGATATAGTTCGTGTTGTTGTTTGTTGTGTCACTGAGACTTATTGTTTGTTTGTCTTTTTAATTTGTTTCTTGTATTGTTGTGAGTACATAAATTATATTAAAATTGTTGAGATTACCTTTTGTTTCTCGATATTTTTTCTCAAGTTTAGTTTTGTAAGTTGCGTGTATTAAGTAAAAATTTTTATTATTCTTATTATGTTTGTTATATATTTTTATTTTATTTTTAAATGTGTTGCTCTTACCGGATCTTTAAAACAAATACATGAAGACTAGTAGAAATAACTATAAAATGAGTGACAGTTCTGAGTATCTAGGTTTTAATGAGTTTTAAACGAATTTATGTATTTCTCATAAGAAGACGATAGCATTGGCCTGTTGACATTGGACATGTAAGTTATTTTTATAAGACAAGAGGAGTGAGCAGGTGGAGATGTTGTTGCCGCCTTTGTGTCTGTCGGGATTGTCTCTTGTATCTCCTGTTGTGACTGTGTTTGTTTATCTTTTATTTGATGGAAAATATGTAAATAAAAATCATTGTTAGTTGTATTTATCAGAGTTCATAACTCACTCTGCTTTTTTTTAAAAGGTAATTTCACTGATCTTGGTTGTCGTCTTCTTCGTTGGGAAAGTAAGTTTGTAAATTGTTATATAGCTGGTCGTGTAGTTTGTATCTGTTTAGCTGATTCGATGTATGTGTCGTTGCGAAAGTAAGCTTATAAATTGTTAAATAGCTGTTCGTGTAGTTTATATTTGTTTAGATAACTCGATGTATTTGGCGTTGAGTTTTAGTTGAAGTGATTGGTTTGGTATATTTTTTTTGAAATTTATTTCTAAGATTAGACAAAAAAAGAGAGGTGATCATTAATGATTCATCTTTTTTAGAATTCTAGTTTTTGGTGTTTTGATTGTTTGGGTTGTTGTAGTTTCTTTTAAGCTGTAAAATAAATGTTTGTGTAAAATTAGTTTGATAAGTAAGAGAGATAAATAGACGACCACATAATTTGGGTAGGAAATATTTTTGATTATTGATGTTAGCACAATATAGATAATAATATTAAGAGAATTTTGTATTGATTGTTTCTTACGGATCAATGAGGAGACGGATAACGACTCGAGTTGTTTCTTTGCTAAGGTCAGAGCCTTGGACATAACAGATTTGCCTAACCACATTTGCGAGTTTAAATATCAGTTATGATAACGAAACATATTATAAACTCAGATGCAATATGATAATATACGTGAGAGTTCTAGGTTTGTGTTCGCAATCACTTGAAAATTGTCAAACAATCTAATTATGATTGGAAATTGATCTCAGGAGCACTCGTGATGACTTTATCAATAATAGTTGGTGAGATGAAACGAATGAGTAATGGATGATCAATAATCTTGTACATGCTTGAGCACTTAGCAACCTCAAAACGATCGACTTTCACAATGAAACCGGCTTCCAAAGATGGCATGTAATGATTAGCACGTCGGGCGGGAATAAACCCATGAATCACAGAATCTGCAAATAATATTATTTAACAAAGAATCATGAAATAAAGTAAAAACTATTATATTAAATAAGTGTGATAAATCGAAGATTAACTTACATTTTCATCAAGAAAGAGAACCGTGATTCCCATAAACTCACTATCTTTCTTAAAGTTCAGAGAATCCCATAAGCGAAGAGGTTAGAGGCTATGCTCTGACTACTACGACCAACACGGAGAGACTCGAAGGTTGAGTGACGGATGCCGCGAATGCCGGTTTGAAGAACTGGAGAGGTAGTCAGACATTTTCTAGAAGATCGTTAAAGCTAAGAGGAATCAATGAGTTTTGTGGAAATGCAGATTGGGTTCATCAAAAATGTGAATCATATATATATGGTTTACAAAAGGGCTACAAATCAGGAACATTTAAGATCACACGATTTAAGATGGGAAGATGAAGAGTTCACCGGTGAAAAGATAGATTACGAACAGACACACGGCACAACTATGTAACTCAGGCTTATCTGAGACAATGATGAAAAGAACCCTAACTCATGTTAAACGAAGACAGTTTACAATATGGAAAAATTATAATTGTTGTTTTTTTTCATATAATGTGATGAACCTCATTTAAAAATGAAACTCATAATATACATGTAGGCCCGCCCGACCCACAGAGAAAACCGAAAAAATAAAGATTTTCTTCCTTCATAAATATATATTAGTTTCGGCCATCAATGTTCAAAGTATCATTTAGTTTAGTGGTATAAATATTGGTGTTTATATCTCAATAACTCGGGTTCGAGCCATATACTTGACACTTTTTCACACTTTTAAAAGTGAGACCCACCAAAATGCTGATGTGTTGCCTCAGGAAAGAGGGAACTGTACTATTATATTATAGACTAGGGTCGGCCCGCCCTACGGGCGGGATATTAGTTAATTTGATATTCACTAAAATCTCGAGTTGAAATTTGTTTTAAGATTCAAGAATTTGGTTATCTGTTATGTGTTACTTATTAGTATGCGGTGGTATAGTTGTCTTTCGATTATTCTTGCTTTGGTATTGTATCAAATTAACTAATTGTCCAACTCATAATTATAGATGTACAAATGTGGATTTGTGATAAAGTTTGATGACAATACTGTTTTTTTTTTTATTCTTATTCATAGTGGAGTGTGCATGTGTCAGAAAGAGACATATATCAACTTTTATGTTTGGAGCAAAGTTTTTAACTTTACGATCTTCATCTTGACGTCAGTTCAGTACCGGCCCTGGCCACAAGCAGAAGAAGCATGGGCTTCCAGCCGCCACGATAATAAGTATTTTCGCGGCCACATATTTATAAAAAGTGACTTTAGCCTAGTGATTCTAAGAGAAATTACCAGTGCTGGAGGTGCTGGGTTCAATTACCCCTGACAGCCTTTTGTTTTATTTTGGCCCCAAATATAAAACGGGACACGTGTTACTCCCATAAAGCATGACTTGATGACATGGCATCACAGGAGGGAGGCGAACATATTTTTATATATATAGATTACTCTCTTCGCTCCTAAAAGATCCATATTTTAAAAAAATTATTTTAAAAAGATACATTTTTCATATTTTCAAAGCACAAATTAAATGTAAATTATAAACTTTAAAAAGCATAATTGTATTTATTAAAAATCAATTGGTGAAAACTTGTGAAAAATAGTTAATTACAGAAAATAATGTATTAGTAACTAAAATTTGATATATTTTTTTAAGAAGTGTAAAAATCTTAAAATATTAATTTTTTAGAAGCAGATGAAGTATTATTTTTAAATCACAAAATGTATAGAGACATGATCCTCAGAATATCTATCAATTAATACTCTGAATACTTTTTTCTGTTTGAAACTAAATATTAAAAAGTTATCATCAATGTAAAATGAAAACACGACAAAACTGCCTTGTCAAGAGACCTTTCATGAACGGCACTTCCCATGTGGAGCAACACGATTTAAAATCCTGAATCACATTTTTTATAAACAAAATATCATCCAAAAAAGGAAAAGACAAACAGAGAGATAGCCAGTCATCAAATTTGCCAAAAGAAGTAATAAGTGAAGAAGGTCCATAAAATTTTTTTTGTCGCAAATGAAGAAATTGAGAAAAAAAAGAACGAGAGACAGATAGTCGAGATGATGATGTCCTTCTCTCTTTTTTAAAAAAGGCTTATGCCCTTCTCTTTCAATAGTGTAAGTGTTCAATAACTAATTATTTAAAATTATGTTTATTTTAAAGAGAAAAAGACTAGGATAGCACTAAACCAAGTTTTTGTTCCCAAAGTAGCACTCAAAGTTCAAATTCACAAAAATAGGTTTCATTAAAGAGGTAAATATACATTTATACCCTTTGGGTTAATTAATCCAAATCTTAGGGTTTGGAGTTAAGGGGTGGGTTTTGGAATTATGGATTAAAATTTTATAAAAAATAAATACTAAAATAAAAAATAAAATTTTAAAAACAGTTTCAAAAAGTATTTTTAAATTATAAAAAAAAATTGAAAAAAAAAATAAAAAAAAAATTCGAAATAAAAATTTCAAAAAAGTTATAAAAATTTCGAATCTGAAAACATATAATCTGAAACTATATAAAAAAAATTTTCATTTTTTTTTATTTTTATTTTATTTATTTTTATTTATTTTTGTTTGTTTATTTAATTTTAAACCAAAGGGTATTAGAGATATTTTACCCTTTAATGAATGTCATTTTTATGACTTTCTCCTTCTAGTACTATTTTTGAGACATAAACTTGAAAAGGTGCTATTATTGACAATTGTCCTATTTTAAATCTTATAATTAGTTTAGACTAGGGATACATATGTATTGTAGCAAAAACTACATTGAGGTTTAGAAAAGGAAAATCAAATTGAAAAGACAATTATTCATAGGATTTCACGTTTCATATGATATTTCTAAGTCATAATTTCTATGCTGTATATGCCTGTGAATTAATTTAATTATTACCTTTTGATAATTAGCGTTCATCTTTATATAAATTTGATTAGTATTAATCTATACCATTAAAACCTAATCACTAAAAAATCTACTTACAAAAAATCATAGTTGGACTATTACATTAATTAACTTCCTATTATATCTCATATAATTAACTTATTTACTATTAAAATAAAATATTAAAGTAAGATATAAATATTTAAATATTTTCAAAATAAGATATCAAAAAGATATTCTTAAGTATATTTTTCTAAGATTGATATATTTCATTAGTTTTTATTTAAATGTATTTTGTATATATTTACTTACAAAATTTTTTTTTGTAATTAATAGTAATTATTATTAAAAATAAGTATTAATACCTTTTTGATTTATAGAATAAGAAATAAATTACTGTAATATGTAAATATACATAATTAATATCCATATTAAATTGGTAAACAAATTAATAAATATAAAGTTACTTAATCCATTTATTAAATATTTTATATTTTATAAATGATAAAATTCAAAATATTTACATATACAGAATAAATATAATCATTAATTTTACAAAATAATTCAGCATATTAAAATAAAATATTGAAGTAAGATATGTAAACTAATACAAAATTTATATTATAATATACATATTTAAACTAAAATATTAAAATATAATTAAATATATTTGAATTTGATAAAAATAACTATACTAAACTTAGCTGGTATTAATATTATTTGATTATATGGTACATCGAACTATAGTTTATGTTTACAATTACATTTTTTGCGGATTATTTCAAAAACATATAAATATTTATCAAGTATGAAACGGGTTGAATGACATATTTAGTTAATTTCTATTATAAAATAAATTTTGACTAATGTAAGAAGTTAAAAATATATTCATATGTTAATTTGAAGCTTTAAGGTACAAGTAAAATTATATGGGGCGGGTGTATGAATGAATGATCTTAGTTTCATAAAACTTATATTTATAGAAATTTTAGTTTAATTATATATAATATTAAAATGTTTTTATAAATCTAGTATAATGTTTTTAAAAAGACACAATCCAACCGCGCGTATACTGTGTGATATCTTTCAGTAAAATGCATGAAAATTGTCTTTGATAGGAAACAGAAAATGAGAGCTAGAGGAAATAAAGTTGAAAGAAAATAAATACTCGAGTTAGATAAGATAAAGTTTGACGAAATGAAAAAAAAAAGTTTGACGAAATGAAACTTGGATGGATCCCTTTCTCGGTGAGAGAGGAGTGGAGTTTTAATTTAAACATAATACTTATCATGTATGTATACCAACTACCAAGTAAAAACCATATATTCGTCGAGTTGATGCGAAGCACTGGAGTATCTAGACCTGCATGGTGAAGAAGATAGTCATTTGCAGTGTACATAAGCTGCTTTGTCTTCAAATGACTGTGAATTTTTGGCTCGTTCTTAAATTTTCATATCGCAGGTGAAGAAAATAAGATCAACTCAAAATATAGTGAGCAAGTATGTACGTGTTATTAAAAGTGTACAAGTCTTGTCTTCTCAAAATGCTATAGAGGAGTTGTGCTATCTTTTGGTCGATTGATCACTCTGTATACTAGTTATTGCGATCACACTATCTACCGCCAAAACAGTCGAGTTGCATGTACTCTTTTTATATAAATTTTACAAAAAAAAAAAAAAACACAAAGCAACAATGTAAAATGTGAAAAGAAAGTAGATTCCTATGGCTTATAACATATTAGTCAGAATCACAACCTGAGATAGAATCTGGAGGTCATCTTTAGGTTCGTTTTCAGTGATGGAAGCAGGATCCTCCTCACCCTTTGCATTCCTCATTCATTGTTCTCTCTTTCTTCTACTTCTCCTCCTCCGATAAAGGGCTTCCAAGAGAATTTGGTTAAACGCTTGCTAGGCATTCTAGACTTGGTATTCCAGTATCAGTGTATACACAAATTTACACACCTGTCCCTGTGTATACAACCAGAAAGAATGAGCCATGCATGGCTTAGAATCTTGGGACGTAACGTAATTGTCATAAAACCTTCACGTTCAGGCTCCGAAAATATCAAAGAAATCTGTCAGTTAACTGACCATAAGAAACAACCTACAGCAGGGGAAGTTTTATTTTTACAAAATCTTCCACATCATATATTGTTTTTTAAGCTCCTCTATAATACGCTGCAACCATTAAACCACGCAATTGATTTTCGAAAAAAGGCAGAAGAAATCTTCCTTCTTTGTGGACAACATGATTGAGAAAACAGAGATAAGAACTTACTACTGATTCGTCTATGCCATACGCGTCATAGTCCCCTCTTCCATACCACATTTGTTAACAGCTCATAGGCGTATTTTTCCTGCATAATATTTGTATCACTTATAGTATTAGCAACAAAAGGCTGACAGAGAGCACACACACACAAAATCGACCAGCCTTTATAAAATCGGCTGGACTAGCATCTCCTGAATCTGAATCCCTGTGACGATTTTTTTTTTTTTAAAGTGAGGACAAAAAGTTGTTTAAGTGTGTTTCCAACCTACTTTCTACTTGGAACACATTAAGTCTAGTTCTCAAATTCATAACTGTGTCTTAATTAGCATATTGCAATGGTGCTGGGAGAAAAGGAAACGTAGCAAGAAGCTTCTTATGGTATTGGTAGCAGTTGTTACCAATCATATCTCTCATTATAATTCTACTTCTGTAGTCAAGATTACAGGTAACTCATAAGTAAGAACTCAAGAGGCCGTCGAAACGCACAAGCACACATACTACTTTACTTTCTGGACTACCCTTGAATTGAGAGAAGGCACACAAACAATTAACTAATTCCCGTGATCGATAAAGTTACCCACTTAGAAGCAATAGTCTCTCACGACATCCACTGAACTGTACATCTTTACACCCAAAACTAACATAGCGAGGATGAAGATGAATTTAGGAACCGCGTAGCCTCTTCGGACGGACGGCATCGAAGACGACGGAGCTTCCTTCGCCATCGGTTCCGATCAAGAATCTCTTTATGTGCTGTAGAATCTCGTTCAGATTATATTAACTGAAATAATACTATTTTATGGTTCAAATAGCATCAAACCTCAACATTATTGTTTGTATGTATATGTTTAGTTAAAAATCATTATCAGTAAAAAAGAAAATGACTGCCAAAATAAACTGCAAAACGAAGAAGATAACATTGCAATAAAAGTGGAGTAACAAGCAGAATTGCAGTATCAAATTTCTCCATATATTGACTGAAAAAGACAAAAATATCTATGGAAAAAGGAATTAGCAGAGCTGAAAACAACATGCAATAAAGCACAAGAAACAAGTACATGCAACAAAAACAATTTGCATTTAATTTGTGAGTGTTCTTTGTTACCTATATAACATTAACTCAAGTTTGGTCAAGCTGTGTATGATTCACTTCATGGCTTGGTTTCTTCATGCGTTCTCCGGATATCAAACTTGTCTACAAACTCCAAAGGAGAAACTGTCTCGTTTCTGATCCTCTTAACCTTAGGGCTCAACAGTCCCATGTGGCTAAATCCATACAGCTTCAGCACTTGGTTATCTGCGAAATTAAAAGCCCTCTCCATGCCTTTGAAGCACCTCTCCTCTGCGTAATCAGCGTAGCTGCCACACGGTTTGCAACCCACGAAATGCGTCACAAAAGGCCATCTCTCATCACCCAATCCCGGATGATACTTCTCTATCATCTCTTCATACTTATCAACCAAACCCTCCCAAAACCCGTGCAAATAGTATTGGTTCTCAACGTAAACCTTCTCCATCCACTTCTCCTTCTGTGAAAGCAGGAGATATATCAACGCTGATTGATCATCCGCCTCAAAAGCAGGCCGACCTTTCAGATAAGCTGTCAGTACCTTCCCAGCTTCGTCGCGGATTGGCCCTTTTGGTCCCATTGGAGCCCAAGCATCTAACAAATCCAATGACCACTGACAATTCCTCAACAGAAAAACACCTGTGTTCAATGCAACCCATGACTTTTGGTTGAACAACAAGTCTGGATACCCGTGTATCACCAGGTTATGCTTCTCGTACCGAGACATGGGGATCTCAAATAGTATATCAGTGAACAAAGCATCACTATCCATCCACCAAATCCATTCTACTTCTGGATGAGACAGCATTAATCTCCTAATCATAGGCAACTTAGTCCAGTACCCTGAGAGTTCCTCATCCAGATGTGCCATGTTGTACACAATCTCTATCCCGTGAATCCTACAGTAATCAATCTTGTTCTTCACTGTTTTCAATAGATAATAGTCTCCAATGGGTTTATCACAGGGTCCTGGAGGAGACCCGGTTAGAAGCAAGATTCTAGCTTTGCCGTTGACTATACTAGGAAACCCAGGGTTCTGATTTAGCCATACCTTGCGTTGACTGTCCCAGTTGGTGATCCTAGGGCCTAGAGTGTACGTCACGTTGGGATTAACCTCAGCTTTCGGCGGCTCCTCCAACTCAGGTGGAGGATTAGCCTCAGGTTTAGACGGCTCCTCCAAGGCAGTTGGAGGATTAACCTCAGGTTTAGGAGGTTCCTCCAATGCAGTTGGAGGATTAACCTCAGCTATTGGCGGTTCCTCTAAGTCAGTTGGAGGATTAGCCTCAGGTTTAGGCAGTTCCTCCAGGTCGGTCGGAACCGAAGCAGATGGGCTCTCGGCAAGAATCGGCTCGGTTTCCTTGATGAGATTTTGATTAACAGCGTCAGCGTTGGAGCTTCCAAGGTTACCAAAACTGACTGTGCCAAGTAAGACGAGGATGGTCACGAAGCCGCAGAGAATCATGATTTTGATGTTGATTGAGGTATTCTGGACCTGCCAACCGCGCAAGAAACCACGGCCTCTCCCTCCGCCATTCCATACAGCCGTTGTCGGAAGTCCTCCACCACTTCCGGAGGTTCTCAACGCATCCTGAACCATTTCACCTGTCGCCGCTCCTTCTCTAGGTGTCACTTACAGAGAGAGACCTGAAGATGGCACTTAAACCGTACACAGTCTAACTAAAAACATATCAGTGAACCTTTCTATTTTTACTCACAGGATTTGTAGATTTCTCTCTGAGCTGCACCGCTCTGAAATTTCAGTTTTTTGGCAGAATCCCGATGGAAGACTAGTAGCTGATGGAGATCAAAAGTCAACAATCTGAAGGGCCTTCTTTAAAAATTAATTAAATATTATTAAACTAGATCATGGAGAAATGCTGTCGTTTTATATTTATATTTGATGTAAGAGAAAATGCTTTGCTCGATCCAATATGCCTTCCAACAATTATTAAGAAAAAACGTTTAGCAACTTGAACGTATGAATATACCAGATTGCTTCGATATTCTGTAGGATGTTTCAAAAGCATGCTAAGGTATTTCTACTACACTAAGTAATCATGTGAATAAATATAAAACAAGAACCAACAGTGTGTACAAGGGTAAAAAGTCTTAGAGTTTATACCTGAATCAGCCATGACTTTAAAACCTTGGAACTTAGACGCAGAGTTTTGAAACGTGTTGCCCATAAAACCTGAGGTTGAGATCTCTATAAAAAAGTTTATGTACTAACAAGCTGGATCCAAGAGAAATCATAAGAATTAGAATTAAAGATGGTCAAAGAAGCCATTTAGTCAACTAACCCAGCAGAGGACGTTTTCATACTTTTGCGGTATACCACAACATTCTCTCTTTGAAGCTCTTCTATAACATGTTGCAAGCCTGAAGGCTGAAACTATCAAACCAGTCAATTTGCTTTTATAGAAACAGATGAAATTTTTGTTGTTTTTTCAGTATACTGCAACAGAAGGACGAAAATGAGTGACTCAGGAATAGTCCCTTCTCCATTCTAGATTTTGTTAACAGCTTATAGTATTAACAGAAAGCAAGCACGCAACATAAATAAAACAAATTTAACGCAAAAAGAATCAACCGACCTTTATAAAATCACATGTATCAAATATATCCTGAACCGGAATCCCTGTAAAATGATCAATTTAAGCAAATAAACGTTGTTAAAGCTGGTCTGAAATGTAATTTCCACTTTAAAACACTTAAAAGTCTAATGACTCTAATATTTACATGCATAGCCTACCTACATAAATTAACAGCAATACACAGCACTCTGAGTTATCTTAGAAACAAGGTCAAAGAGATGTTTTTCCTTGTACAATTTTAGTATATTTCAATGTCGGAAAGAGAGAAGAAAAGCTACAAGAAGCTCAGCAATCCTTCTTCCACATCCAAGACTACAAAACTAGCAAAAAGCTTCGACCTTTCAGTTTTCACCCATTGCATTAAATAACATCATAGAACGCGTTTTTAGGTAGATTTGCATTCATATTCTTCTGGTTTTAATTTTTAAGAAACCAATTCATAACGAAGAATTCAACATTAAGTGACGAAACATAGTTTCTACAAAACCTATAAGTTAATCGAAAGGCAGAAGCAATGTGCAGAAACGAGAGAGAATGTACCATCGTAATGAGAAAGGGGAGAGATTCCGATGGGAGCCGCATCGGCTCTGATGAAGACGGATGTCATCGACGACGACGACGACAGACAGAGGTTGCTTCGCCATCTGATTGAGCAAACGCCTATCCTTTTATGTTTAAGTGATGCATTAAATAGTAATCACTCTTTGTTATGGACGACGCTTCTTAATTTCTTTTCTTTCTTTTCGGAATATCTGAAAGGACCCTCCAACTTTCATTTAATTCAGTGTTAGCCTTCAACTTTTGAATTTAGTCAAAGAAAGGGTCAAAAATGCGAAATATACAAATGTTGATTTTCAGATCATGTGGATTATGTTGATATCATGTAGATTTAAAGATCATCAAGTGTTGAGTTGAATAATATAATATGGTAGTCTGGTTACAAACTTACAATACACAACATAATGATATCTATCCCCCAATAATCTCTTATATTTATTTATGTATTCCTTTAATAAATCATGTTTTTTTTTTGTCAAATTTCTTATGAAGAGATCCCAAGTTTGATCTCTTGCTTGTACATGGTGACGGTTCATTGCATTGTGCATCCTCGTTCTACTGATCGAAGATATATCAACCCACGCCTAATTCTCTGCAACAAGAAGTTTCTACAATCAAAAGAAGTAAACAGATACAATCTCATATCAAGCAAAGTAAGACTAGTTGATATTCAAGTACCTCTCCAGTATCTTGAAGCCGAAGTAGTTCCAATCTTTCTGAAGGTCTCCTATCTGTCAATGTCGCAAGCTGACGCCCCAAAAAAAAAGAAGAAGCCATTGAGCAACCATTTAACACAAGTATATATAGCAAGAGTTTGTGTCCATCTTTAGAGAGAGCTTTGCAAATTGAACAACATTACCCAGAAACTGAAGCGCTCTGGATCTTGAGGTGTAGGCATCATAGATTCAACAATTAGAAGTGTTTCAAGTCTTCTTCTGTCTGCGTAGAATTAGAAAAAGAAGAAGTGAAAGACTAGATCATAGGATGTCTGAAAATACTAAAAGACTAAAGAGCATACAAGGTGGTACAACTAACAACAATCAGTTACTGTCATAAAACAGAACTCATGACTAGTTCACAGCTTGATAAAAACAGTTGCTTACCTCCTTGTCTAGCTGCTTCCTTTGCTCTCTCTAGCCATGACCGAGCAAATGATGCTGCACTAGTTGTTAGTTCCCGCAGCTGTAACAAGTCGCAAAGAAAAAGTGAGGAAATAAGAGAAGGGAAATAAACTCATTGTAGCAAAAGGAATAGAAGTATTTGTAATGGCATAGCTCAAGAGATGTAATCATACATCTGCTTTCTCTTGGTCGCTTTGTGGTGCTATATCTGTCACCCATTCAACCTCTGCAACACGATATCTGAAAAAATAAAATAATAAATATTAGGAAGCAATGCATTTATGTTTACATGGTTGTGGAACTCATGCAACCATTCAAGTTTTATCTCTTGCTTGTCATATATATATAAATGGCAATGGTCGACTCAAAAACAATCATACTAAGCTTACCCATCTTGATCCCAAGCTTTTACAATGCGACACCTTCTATGGCTTTCCAGCTGAAAAAAGCAGATATACTAAGTTGATCATTTGACAACTTACACATTAAATAAAGTCAAAAGATAAGTAAATAATATTCACCTCCAGGACAAAACGCCCATCCGGTAGTGGATCACACCTGTGTAATTCCAAAACATTAGTAGACTCTGTGTGAGTAAATCCCAAGATAAACTCATCTACTGAAGGACATTAAGAATTATCATAAAGAAAAAAGCAACAGACTCTGTGATTTCGACTTCGCAAGCAACATCCACTGGTGAACCTGTCGCAGAATCAAGAGCTACCTATGAACATTGGAATGGGCAAACTTACTAGTCAGAAACGTTTTATGAATGTATAGTCAAGAAGCAATAAGGGAAAAAACACAAACACCCACCATTCCCATCCTATGATTTCCCTCCATTATTCTTCTCACCTGTTTCAGTTAACACATGTTAATCAAAGACGTTTTCTGAATGCAAACAGCAATACTGCTGAAATAAAATGAAAGAACTCACCATTAGCCGATATCTAGGTTCAAATATGTGAAGAGACAACTTCTGACACGGGATGATCACATCCATGACAAAAAGAGGCATACTTTCATTCCCTAAGTGGACCAGAGTGTCTTGCTCTGATTTCCTTTCAGCATACTCCTCTGGAAAGTTCTTTTGTATGATGTTATTCAATGTCACACTGCCAACATATAATATTAAAGCATAAGCGTTCCAATATATTATTACGTGATATGGCATTGGACCTTTAAGAAAACTAGAGAAGAGTGCAAATCTTTTACCTGACAGCGCATGTTCTTGGAGTCATGAAAATGACAGTTCGACATAGTGGACATTTGTTTCCTATATTCCACAAAGCATTAATAAGCAACACAAAGAAGACATTTTAAGGAGTAAAAGAAAAGACAAACAACCATATGAACTCACCACGATCCATAGACTGAAAGAGGCATGATCGGCAGAATGTATGCCCACATGGAGTTGTAGCAGGTTCATACAGCAGTTTCAGGCAAACGGTGCAGTCAAAGTCATCAGACCGCTCAGCCTTTCCATGTGTCTTCCTCATTGAAGTAGGCATAACCTTCTCCAATTCCTGAAGATTGGATCGGAGAGGATCGCTTCATACGATCAGAAAGAAACCTCACACTTTAGAAACTACACATTCTATTAGGCATCAAGACAGAATCAAAAATGGTACACATTGACTACCATACCTGAAGGGATCAATCTGTAGACCTGAGAGGATAGTGTCACGTGCTAACTCATATCTTTCTAGCTGCAGAAGCAAAACAAAATTGAAGCAGACTGAGAAACTATTGATAGTACATTGAAATAAAGACAAGCGAGAAAGATTTGTTGACTAAAAAGAAAATGAATATACGAATAATTTGGCACATACCAACATGAGGGCACAAGCCTTTGTGGTGTATGACTTCACTGAACTGCTCTGAAGGTTCATTAGCTTATCAGCATCCTTAAGAGCAAGCTGTAGGAAATTATCAGGTTTTCAAGGGTGAGTCAGAGTTGATGAGTTCTGCAACTGCTAGTAAAAGGTTAAGCAAGTAGAATACATACTTCCCCAAGCATCGACATATCAAAACCGTTCAGAGGTGTATATTCAGAAACTGATGCAGATCTCTGCTTCAGATATTGTCCAAGTCTAAAATAAAAAACAAAAGGTTGAGAGATGAGAGAGATAAGAATGTGTCAGTAGTGAACCGAGTAAAAGGTAAAAATAGTTAAACAGCATGAAAATTCCACTTCCACTGGAAGTCTGGAAAAGGTTAGATCAAACCTTACCTTATATAAGCAGCACTTCTATTGCTTAGAACAATAGGATCAAGAGGCTTAATAGAATAGGCTTTTGAATAATTGCTAATCGCCTGGAAGAAAAAAAGAAGATAAGTATTGGCAAGAACATAATTGAGAGTCTCATTTGAGAGTTTCAGCACCAAAGCTTTAAACTTGAACAAATTTAAAGAATGTTCTGTTGGAAGACAGTAAGCATTTGTATGTATCATATGAAAAGTGCTACGATCATTATCATGTTCAGCAAGAAACTTATTCCAAAAGCAAACTACACCAATAAGCTACAAGACATCCAACACATACAGACCAAATCAGTTGCTATGAGCTAATCACAGCTTCGTTTCAGGCAATTCCTAATGAAGCAGCAAGACCAAGAAGAAAAAAAAATCAAAAGAGATTCAATAATTCACCTCTTCAAAGCGAGAATCTTTGAATGATTGGTTTCCCTTCTCAACAAGTTGAAACACCTGATTGTGTATGTCCAAAGGCAATGAATTGTCAGCTTCACTGACCTGCAATATCAGAAACAAAAGTCTCAGATAATCAACCTCCATGAATGAATTAACACAAGCCTCATTGTTAGCAAATTGCTAATCGCATTCCGAACATAAAGAAGGAACCAATCCAGTGGTCGTAATAAGCACTCACCAGACCATAGTTTTCGACATCATCCAAACCGAACAAAGTGAATGCCGGAAGAGACTCTTCGTTCGACATCGAGCAACGAAATTGAAAGATTGACAATTTGGGGGGGAAAGAGAAGGAATTAAATTGAAGGGAGGAAGCAACGCAGAGAGAGTATCGTCGTGTACTCTTGTGCGTCCTTCGTTTGCAACCACGGACTAGAACCCTCCTACGTGTTTAGTCTCTCTCCAAGTTTCTTCCTTCTTCAATCTCTCTCTCTCTCTATCTCTCACTAAAAGGTGAATCCTTTATGTTCTTCCTGAAATCATTGGGTGGAGAAAACAATTTGAGGTTACCAGGGTTCTCCAATCTGACCAATTATTTTACAATTGAATAATAATTAAATATTGTTACAATGAACCAATGGCCAAGCTAAAAGCTTTTATAGTCAAAACTAAAATATTATTTTATAGGGAATTGCGTCATGCAAGAGGTTAGAACGGCTTTCAGACCGGACCTAACTCAAACAAGAGGTTGGATGAGCTTGTGGGTTCAGCCCTCTCACGTAAAGACAAGCTGTGGTGGTCAGAGTCCGGCTACGGATGAGTTGCTGCTACTTTGATGTAGGTTTAACTAGTTAAACAAATTAGAATCAATATTATCCATGGGCTTTTTAGGTCCGTCATAAAAGCAAATGCAAAGGGATTATTACAAGGCCACTATCAACGACCAAGGACCACAGTTAAGTAGGAGTATCTATCTCCAATGTCTTACTCTTCTTATCTTTTCAAAGCTAAGCATGCCAGAGGGACTACACTTGGATATAGGCCTACTTGGATACATGACGTTAGCCTTTAATTCAATTTCTTATTATTCCTTTCTGTCATCATTTGGTAGAACCTAACTTGGCTTGCGGTACAAGTCAAAAATATAGTCAGTGTCAGTCCTGAGATATTTAGGGTCCAATACGAAACAAAAAATCGAGACACTAAATAACATATAGAAATTTAGATTACTATAACTTAAGTTTGTAATTAGATTTTCACTATATTGTTAAAGCTAATGATAGTCTATCAATTCTAAAAAAAATGATTTTCTTGTACTTGTTTTACAAAATCGAGCATTGATTAAAAATTTGACAGTTTTTTCAATCAATAACATGACCAAATCATGTAATCTTTGTTAACTGTAAATAAGAAAAATATCCAAGTTGTGTAGTTTCACTTTTCTTCGGTCACTTCGTTTAATTATTTATTGTGATGGTGGTTGTGTTTCTAAAAGAAATATTTTCACTCTAGGACACATTCCTCATCTTTATTACACTTTAAGACACATTGTTATACTGACACACTTTCCTCAACTAGTTTTCTTCCTTTTCGTTAGAACTCAATAATAAGGCAACTAACTAGATTTTCCTTTGGCGGGATTAGCCCACAACCATTGATCTTCTTAAAGCTCCAACGGCTAAGATTTTATTTGGCAGATCTAGAAAAGACATATATCTGCTATTTAATATCAACCATTCGATCAATATCCCTCTCTCTTATTTTCAACGGTCCAGATTTAGTTCTACCTATAACATTATTCTCTTTCATCTCTCCCCCAACGATGTCGATTTTCTCTGTGTTCATCAAGAAAAAAAAATCTAAACTTTGCTAACTAATCCAAGATTTTCAATCCTGATTATTGGATTCTAAGTGGTGGTTTGTGAGATAACTTTGTTTAACAATTTGATTTACTGTAATTCCAACATCTTAATTTTGGTTAAATAACAATTCTGGTTTTTTTTGGAATAGGTATCTTCCATGGTGGAGCATTGTATAATTATCGCCGGCGAATAGAAGACGTTCGACGACGGCAGCGGAAATGTGTTGCAGGAGTTCTTTGTCAACACCGAAGCTCCTCCCCCCCTCCCCTCCGCCTCACTGAGCTATTGACCGCACAACACCAAGGAACTTACAACCAGAATCTTCACCGTACTTTTTTGATTCCTAAATTTGGCCGAACACCACATGATTTTTTTCAACCTCTCACCTTACTACTATCTTCATACTCCGATCGTGTACACTTTGTAAACGAATCTCAGACTGTCCATGTGTACAATCATACTTCTTTGTACGCATGTACACATTATCGTGACATACATAGCACACACAACCACACTTGAATCATGTTTCACGTGATAATTTGTAGACATTCAAGAATAAAAATCAGAAGCCACGGATTTACACTTTGCCATTTGAATTTCCCAAAGGAGTAGCATGTACATTTTTTCTGCCGAGTTGTCCATGTGTACAACCTCGATTCTTTGTACGTGTGTACAAGTTAGCGTGTCAAACATAGCACATACGGATTTGAATCCACCTGACAAATCGTATAAATTTAAAAACCCATACAAGTCAAGCATAGCACACACGAATTATAATCCACTGTACACTGCCACAGATTTGAATTCCCAAAATCAGTAGTCAGTACATTTTACTCGAATGCTACTCGCTGTCCATGGGGACAACTATGCGCTATTGTACGCATGTATACAAACAACAATGTACACATGTTTTAACCAAATAAACATCATCTTTACACAATTCGATTATCATTTTGCAACAAGTTTAGTAAAACACCAAACATGTTTTAGCAGCAACACCAAACATGCTTACATTAGGATTACACATACAACACAAACTACCATGATATTTTAACCGAATAAAACCATCATTCTTACAAGCATGATACAACATCATTCTTACAGGCATGATACGTCCATATCATACAATCAAACCGCAAAATAAAATCTTACACCATCCAATTAGCATAATATAATAAGTCTACAGAATGCAAACACAACACCTAACATGCATACATTAGTCTAAAATAGTGTACACATGTACACACACATAACAATGTACACACGTACATAGAAAACATCATCATTAGAAAACTCTAAAATCAGAACCCTAATCCCAAAATTAAAAAAGCTTCCTTCATTCACCTCTTCCTCCTCTGCCTACGCCACCTCTGTAAAATAGTGTACACATGTATACACACATAACAATGTACACACGTACATAGAAAACATCATCATTAGAAAACTCTGAAATCAGAACCCTAATCCCAAAATTAAGAAAGCTTCCTTCATTCACTCCTTCCTCCTCTGCCTACGCTACCTCTGTAAAAACTGATACCAACAAAAAAATGAAACTTAGAAAACTCTGGAATCGGAACCCTAATCCCAAAATTGAAATCCTGAATCCCAAATCCCAAAATCGAAATCCCAAACCCTAATCCCAAAAACAAAATCCCAGAATTGAAACACTAACCCAAAAACTTGGGAATCTTTAACCTCACATGAGGATTGAGATGGAAGCAACCGTAAATACCGAAACCAATCGAGATGTAAACAATAAATGGATCTAACCTTTTGCTTTGCCCTTGAAATCTCTCCTCTTTTGCGATGACATCTTTTTCTCCATTAGTCTCCGCCGTTAAAACGTCCTCCGTTGGAAATCTCCTTCGTCACTTTTTCTCTGGGTTTTACTATTATTGAAGAAAGAAAATTAATTCGACGAGAATTTCCCCGGGCCTGTGTGAAAAACAAAATTCAATTTCACCTAGGTTTCACGTCCAGCAATCTAAACCATATTTTAAAAAAAATTCAAATACCTAACCAGCCCAACTAAAAAGAATCGTCCAATTACCTTAGTATCCTTCTTGGTTTTGCTTTTTGGAGGGTAAACAAGTCTTCAACCACTGAAAAGTACCTTAGTAGCATAATGTGTTCTCAAGTGTAATAAAAAGACACAATGTGTCTATTTATGTTAATAACTCTTTCTAAAACGTAGACTTGCCGTAAGAGTTGAGTATTGTTTAGTTAGATATTATTATCGTTTCATTCTTTTTTTTATAACTTTGAGGCAAAAAGTTGTTATGATTTAATTTTGTTGTGTTTGAGATAAGCTCCACAATCCGCGTTAAGTTTTGTATGAGTTTTAGAAAGTTTACAGTGATAAAAAAGTGAACTTACAAAATCTGTAAAAATTATAGGCTCCATACAAATGTTTCTTACGTATGTGCTCAAGGCCGGGCCTGAATATAGTCAGTCTAGAGTTTATTTAGGGCTTGGAATGATTTGTTTGTTGGGAGCTGATAACCTTATGTAATACTCTTTAACAGTGCACACTGGAGCAAGATGGGTTACAAACTTACAATTACTAGGCTAGGACAAAGAAGAATGAAGCCATTACCGATGCGCTTAACGCACAAATCACTTCGAAAGTTCGAATAAGTACATGGTAACATTCTCAAGCACACATTTTTTTTCTTTTGCTATAATGAAATACTTTTTTTTCTTAAAGCCTCTTGTTTCTTTTGATACTCTATTTGATTGAGCATGTTACCTATTGAAACGTTGATTGATGGTTAGTGTAATATCTTTGAATCAGAAAGATCCAACTGGTACGAATGGGAATGGGTGATCCACCGGTCGATGTAGTAATCATCCAACATCAATGCAGGAAATGGGTAGTTGTCATTATAAATTTTAGTTGTCATATATTTTTTTTCCGCCAAGGATATTTTTTATTAAAAAGAAGGGTACTAAGCCCAAACACATATTACAAAGCATAAGCCCACAACAGCAGGGCAAAGATCGACCAAACCTAATCGGGCCTACAGCCCAACCAAACCAAGCCACACCTAGACGGGCCGGACGTCTCTCTTTTGGCCCACGCGTGAAGGAGCGGGGACACGTGTTAGAATTTTACATCAGCGCTACACGCGTCTCCTTTGCTCGACTTGACCCGTCACCGCTTCGAGAAGCCGCCGGAACCAGCCACCGAAACCCTCGTTACGCCGGAGCTCAAACCCGCAGAGCCTCCACCGAAACCACTTTCCTTCAACTTTCTGACCTCTCTGCGGAGAGCTTCATCGACCTCATCAAGATCTCATCCGCCTTAAGAGAGTCGCAAGCCACAAACCTCATAAACCCGATCCAACAACAAGACCACCTTTTAGAACCGCTAGAGCCGGCGACGCAAGACTGTGTGAGCCTTCACCCCCCGGAGACAAGACCGGCGCGGCGATGCTGAATAAGCCAACCACCACCCGGGAACAAGAACCGGCAACGACAGAGCTTTAATAGCCTCTACCTCCCGGCTAAGAACTATTACCATGCAAGACGACTACGCCATACTATCCCCTCCACACGACCGCGCTTTAACTCCAGTAACCCAGCCACCGTTGAAGGCGATTCACTCCTCGAGTAAACGCCTCCGGAAGTGGATTAAACCAGAGGTCAAGCAAAGCAGATCGGGAAGAAGACAAGGGAGAGACACAAAAACAGATAACTTTAACGGAGAAACAAGAAACAAAGGTCTCCGGCGACGGCACGCGCGCAGACGCGCCGGCCGTTCCCCGGAGACCAAAACGAGATCTACTTTCTCTCTCTTCTCTCTGGAGAGATGTAAGTTTGTTCAATTTAAAATCTCTGAATGATTTTAGTTGTCATATATACATCAATAAAACTACATTAATTGTCATATCTTTTCTGTTTATTTCAAATAGAAGATTTTTGGAGCTATGGAACTATTTTTAAAATAAAATAAAATATCCATTTTCAGCCTTCACACCTAGTTTTACTACTAGCTGTTATGCTTTTGTTGCTGTGTTTTTAGTTTTTTTTTTTTTGCCAGAGAAACAAAATGTTAGGATTATAGATTTTATCCAAACAATTCATTTTAATGATATTTACCAAGAAAAAAAAATATCCAATTTTCTCATAATATGGGTATAGTTGGTCGTATTTCTTTCCCATTTCCTAGTGATATGTGTATATATACTAATACTATGTACTTTGGGAGTAGAGAGAGAGTGCGTGAATGTAATAACTAAAAGACATCATTGTTCTGCAGGATCTAAGCAAAAAGTATCTCTTTTCTCACTCTCTTCAATGCAGTGTCTCTCTTTCTCTCTCTTTACTCACAGCTCTTGTTAGCTTCAAAACCTTCTCCAATCTCTTCCTTTCACTCTCCCCTTCAGAGGAACAAGCTGCATCCAAATCCTGTGGTTAGCTCTGGTGCAACGCCATGGCGGTTGTTGTTGTTCTTGCTGTGATTTTGTTGGCTATGGTTGGTCACTCAAGTAAGACAACCTTCTCTGTTCCAACTCCTGCAAAAGTTGAAATATAATAACACTTCTCTATCTCCCATCACATGGATGATTGATCCTCTTCTTTTGCTGGGAGAAAGATTGATTTTTCTTTTTTACCCTTTTCTCTCCAATAACAAACTCTGTTTTAGTACAGAACACGAACTCTAGTTTCTTAGCTATTCATAGTTTGAATAAAATTCTCTGAAAGAAAGTCCCTTTCTTGCTTTGCTCAAAACCTATTTATACCATCCTTCTTAAATTACACATTTATGTTTCATTTCACACACAGTCAGTGAATGTGAGTTGAATAATGATGTGGACAACCTTTGTTGCCTCATTAGTTTACATTTCACACATAGTCGGTGAATGAGAGTTGAAGAAATATGTGTGGTGTGTGTAGGTGGGGCATGGTGTGTATGCAGAGAAGGTTTAAGTGAAGCAATGTTGCAGAAGACATTGGACTACGCATGTGGCGCAGGAGCTGATTGTGGACCCATTCACCAGAACGGACCTTGCTTTAATCCAAACACCGTCAAGTCTCACTGCTCCTACGCCGTCAACAGCTTCTTCCAGAAGAAAGGTCAGTCTCCGGGAACTTGTGACTTCGCCGGCACAGCCACCGTCTCAGCCTCTGATCCCAGTAAATATCTCTCCCTCCAACCACTACATTTATTAATTAGATTAAGTCCATAACAGTTTGTTGAGACCATCTTTTAAAGTTGGTACCTCAAGTAGTTAAGCAGAGTATTTAATTGCGAGTCAAAAATGGAAAAAAGTTTATATATCAAATCTAAACTTCACATGTTTCAATGTGAATGATGTCGAATACAAACTATATATTATCTTAATATAATAGGAGTAGTATATTTAGTAACACCTCAAGATTCTCTACACAGAATTAAGAAGATATATACTCAATTAATAACTCTTGTCTCTTGTGGTGTTATATGATAATAGGCTACACTTCTTGTCCTTTTCCTGCAAGTGCAAGGTATGTATACACAACCATTCTTTCTTTCTTGACCACTCATATCTCTTCTTTTGTAATTTAATTTGAGATCGTGCGTTTGTTTTGTTGTTGTTGTGTCCATATTTTGATGATGCAGTGGTAGTGGGACAACGACACCAGTGACGACAACACCTTCGACAAGAGTCCCTACGACAACTAATACAAGACCCTACACGTCCTCAACAGGAGGAGGTTTGGGAATACCTTCTGGTATCCCAGATTACACAGATCCATCCTCTGCCTTCAAACTCCAAAACCCAAGAGCCAACACTTTCTTTTTATCTGGAGTCTTAGTCTTGTTCTTCTTCAACTCCTACTTGTTGAGCTAGTAAACAACAACTAAGATGGAATGTAGTAGATCATGTGAGTGTGGGTCACTCTCTCTCACTAGCCACCACTGTAATGATGGGAGAGACATTTAGTTGGACGTGTCTTGTTTTCCTAGCTGTTATCCACTTGGCTCTGAATCAAAAATGTACATTTTTAAAAACAATTAAATTAAGAAAACCGCAATATTTAAGGTTGTCAAAAAAAAAAAAATTAAGGTTGTCTTTCACCGGAGCTGTTCAGAAAAAAAACTATATACGTTGCCGGGAAAAGGTAAATCATACGTAGTTCTTTTTTTTGGTGACGTATCGCCATTGCCTTGTGGCAGAGACAGAGACAAAGAGCTGACTGTTTTTAGTTTCTCGAAAGCTTCTCGATTTGTGTGTTTAGAAACAACGACCCTCGCATTCGCCGCCGGTTGACCGGCGACGATGAATCTATTAAAACGATTTAATAACAATGAGGCTAAAAGTGTCATTTAATGTTTAAATCTTAAATTAATAAAGGGTAAATTAGTCATTTTGTCGGTTAATACTTCCACCAACCAACTCAACAACACTCTTCTCAGTGACTTTTTGATTTGATTAATCAGATCCCACGACCAGCTGCCGAAGACGACCGCCGGCGATTTTCCCGGTTTAATAACTTTCATTCCCTCTTCTTCTACTTCTTTGCTTTCGTTCTACTTGATTAGCGATTGGATAGATCACGTGGGTTCCTTCTTTATCACCTGGAACGTTAAAATCTACAACCATTGTATCGAAACACGTTTTCATTTTACGTTGTTCAAAGTCTCGATTTTTCTGATGAGAATCTATATGAGTTCGGTGTACATGAGTTAGAGGGTGATGTTCTATGCGCATTTTTGCGAAGTTAGTTTGTTTTTTTCATGTCTTAAGATTCAAAAAATGTTGTCTTTTATTATATGAGTTTGAGTATCGAATTAAATGTCAAGACTTAATTGGAAACTGTTGTTTTCTTGTTGGGTTGGCAGCTCCAAGTTTGATGGAAGCATTAATTACTTCCAGGGTTGTGCCACTTCGGATTCTATGTAGGAAGCTTTCATCAGTTTCTGCTGATTTCTCTTGCCTTGAGTTTAAAAGGTATCCTTGTAGAAGTGGGCGTGTCTCTGTCATGAACCATCCCAAATTGCTTCGTCCGGTGACTGCTTCTGTGCAGCCGCAGGAGTTGTCAGCTTTGGGGCACGAAGGAAACATTGTTCCTTCTAAAGGTAGCTACTGCTTTTTATATTATAATCTGCTGTGTTTGGGTCTAGGGGATGATAACATCTCTAGTACCTGATGAAATTTTAGCAGCTGAGTTCCTACTGCTGGTTTTGTATAGAAATTATGGATCTTTGGAGAGATGTTGAAGCCGTATGCTTCGATGTGGATAGCACGGTTTGTGTGGATGAAGGTATTGATGAACTTGCTGAGTTTTGTGGAGCTGGAAAGGCTGTTGCTGAATGGACAGCCAGGTTTGTGTATATCTCTCTGATAATTTATCTTAGGCTTTTTGAGCTTATACATACTGAGTATTGGTTTCTTAGAGCAATGGGTGGATCTGTTCCGTTTGAAGAAGCTCTAGCCGCAAGACTTTCTTTGTTCAAGCCTTCTCTTTCCAAAGTTGAGGAATATCTCCAAAAGAGACCTCCGAGGTACTCATTTTGTTTACCTTTTACAGAAATCATTTTACATATTCGAAAATATCTACTTGTAAGTGTTCCATTGGTCCAAGCTCATTCTTCAAATAGACTTTGACCAAAAGAGTGGTTAACACCTAGCTTGCTTGATTCTCGCACAAGATAATGTAGAACAATAGGCCAGGTCCATTTGAACAAAAAAAAACAGCTTGTGTACGTATTGATTATACTTTGTTTCCTTGGCTTCGTAGACTGTCCCCTGGCATTGAAGAGCTAGTCAAGAAGCTCAGAGCCAATAAAATTGATGTCTATTTGATATCTGGAGGTTTTCGACAGATGATCAATGTACTGCATCTCTCTCTTTCCATTCATATCACTTGTTTCTTCATGTTCGTTGCATCAGTTAGAATAATGGTGATAAGGTTTTGAATGAAATTTCTTTTCACCCTAGCCTGTAGCGTCGATTCTTGGCATCCCTCGAGAGAATATCTTTGCCAACAATATCCTATTTGGCAATTCCGGTGAGTTTGTGGGCTTTGATGAGAATGAACCTACATCAAGAAGTGGAGGCAAAGCCAAAGCAGTTCAACAAATACGAGAGGTTTGTCGAACTTCTCTTACTTAGCAAACTCCATATCTCTTGTTGAATACAACACTCTGTACCAATTGAGACTTGGTTCTTTTCAGACTCGTCTCTACAAGACTATGGCCATGATTGGAGATGGTGCTACTGATCTCGAAGTACGCTTAGCTTTTCATTAATTGAGAATTTACTCATAACAAAGAAATCTCAGATGAGCAGCTAACTAAAAACTTATTCACTTGCAGGCACGTAAACCTGGTGGCGCAGATTTATTCATATGCTACGCTGGAGTTCAGCTTCGTGAAGCTGTTGCAGCACAAGCAGACTGGCTTATCTTCAAGTTTGAACCTCTCCTAAACTCGTTGGACTAATTGCCTCTATATATAGTGATTAGCCTCATTGAGCTAAACTCATTATTAATATCTCAAAATTTGTACTTCTTTTTCCTTTGAATGTGTGAAAACTCCACTGAATCAATAAATGTTTTTGCCAGCCACTTGATCTGTTTGTGAAAAGAAAATCAAACAATAGAGTAATGAAATCTCGTTGATAGACATTCTGGATGCCAAGTTAACGAACAAAGTTATAGCCTCCACGTCCAAATCCACCACGACCGAACCCACCTCGGCCACCACCACGACCTCCCCGTCTTGGTAAACCACCTCCACCGCCTCCTGAATCAGCTGGGTTCACTCCAATTATTCTCCCATCAAGTTCCTGTTTAAGCAGGAAACTCCATAAATGGCGGATAGACAAAACCAAGCAGAGAAAGAACAATTCTATTGTGGTCTGAAGCACCAATGCAGTACCAAATCATTAAACTTATCGTGAAAGGAAAATGAGATAAACAAAGCAAGAAAACAAACGGTTCGCTACACTTATGTCATAGCATCAGAAGATCTTAAAGGGTAATGAAAGAAGGCAAAGCGAGAAAGAAACTAGCTAGACTCATGTTATATTTTTTAGTAAATAAAGAAGGTGGAAAAATTGGTAACACCTGATCATTCATCTGTTGCATTGCCTTATTAGCAGCATCAATCGAGTCGTATGTTACGAAACCAAATCCCTTCGACACACCAGTTTCACGGTCCGAAATCACTACCACTATGATGAACAAAAGTATATATATTAGTCCAAGCAAAATGAGAAAGACAAACCAATGGGGAAAATGATTCAGCTATACCATCAACGATTTTGCCAAATCTGCCAAAAACATCTTTCAAGATATCAACATCAGTAGTTGGTGACAGACCTGACAACAAAAGGCAGCATAGAACAGAGGATGAGATTCTCAAGACAATAAAAAACTTAAAAGAGAAGATTCTGTCTCAAGTTTTCTGAGTCACTGACCTCCAACAAAGAGTTTGGAAGGAGTCAAAGAAAGATTGCCCTGTAACATAGCGTTGGCGGCCTGCAAAGCTCTAGGCTGCCTAAATATGTTTCCAGCTTTACTAAACAAATCCATGTAATGCATCTTCCTTCAATCTGTGAGCAGATTTTTCAAGACAAGACAAAATCTCAAAAGAGAATGTAGATAGATTGGTTGGTGATCACAAGGTGAAAAAACTCATGAAAGATCCATTAAGTCTATAAGAACTGAGTCAAAGCTTACAACTTTTTAGTCACTAATCACATTCCTGATGAGTCCATCATCTTCTAGGATTAGCGAGCGGATGTTCAGTTTCAGTAAATAAGATCGTAACCGGATTAAACAGAAAAAATTCAAACCTTGAGTTGAGAGCAAATGAAACTACACACCACCTTTTGGGTTCCTATGCGGGATGATTAAAAAAAGAGATCTCGAGAAGCGTATAATCAATTATCGCTGGAAATGAAAAACCCTTGGCTTTTATGTAAAACATTCCTGTTTCGACACGGGACGATTGAGTCCGTTGATTAGTGTAGAAACTGATCTTGACCGTTAATTCAGCTTGATCGGCGACGACTTTGTTTCCCCAAATTTTTGTTAAACCCCTAAAACCCAAAAATCAAATCCAAAGCAAACTGGAAGGAAACCAATTGGCGAATTCATTAGTATTGTTTCTGGTTCTGATCATATCAATACGTGCGCACAGATATACGATACGGAGATTGCTAATAGAGTAATCAAAATGCGAGAGAGATGGAAGATACATATCTCTTGAACTGAGACGAAACACCACCAACAGGTTCGGTTGTTCAGTTTGCTTTTTGATTGAACTTGCTATTGAATTCTTTAAGTTTCTGGTATTGAGGGACCTTATACCTTGAAATGAGGTGCACATTCTGTGACTGAACATTTTTTGGATGATGAAGAAACAGTCGATTTATCCGATGGGTATTGATTGATATGATCAGAACTGGACCGGTTTGGTTTTGGTTTTAGTCTATTTATCCGATGGGTATTAGTGCTGATAAATAGAAACCGATCCGATATCCATGGATAATCAGCACTAATATCCATCGGATAAATCGACTAAAACCGGAACTGACCCGAAACCGGTGGTATCCGACCGGTAATTCAAACCGAAATCTACCAAGTACCTACTGGGTAGAGAATTCATTTATCCGAAAAACCCCGACCCTGAATGGATCTTACCCAAACCCGATCCGAATATCCGAAGTCCCGTGCCTATTTAATATATTCGTTTTCTCTAAGTTAGCTATGCACAAGGCTTGGTCCAAGTAAACGATGCTGAGTACGCCACCAATCATATGTTTGTCTAGCAAAGAATATGACTTGGTAAATAATATTACATTCTGCAACTTGTCTTTTCCTTTGTCATACAGAGAAATGCTTTTTTCTGACACACACATTCCGTTTTCTTTCATTATCTCGGATCAAAAATTCAATGGAGAGAAAGTTATTCTTGGTTCAAAGCTTGATATGGGTGATGATATTGTTGGGGCAGATACATGAACACCAAAGCTGTATTGAGAAGGAAAGGAAGGGTTTGTTGGAGCTCAAGACATCCCTGCTGCTCTCAGGGAGCAGCTTCATAGCAAGCTTTGATGAAACTTTCAATACTTGGACTAATGATACAGTGAGCGATTGTTGTAGGTGGGAGAGAGTTAAGTGTAGTCCTACAACCAAGCGGGTGACCGGCCTAGCTCTCAGTAAACTGAATTTTTTAAATCAATCTCTCCTAAATCTTTCCTTACTGTATCCCTTCGAAGAGCTCCAAAGTCTGAACTTATCTGCGAGATGGTCCAATGGTTTCAGTGCCTTGTTTGATGATTTGGAAGGTATACCTGGATTTTTCCAGATTCAACAACATGATCATGCTCTTGCTGACAAATTTTCGTTTTGCAGGTTATAAAAGTTTAAGGAGATTAAGAAAACTAGAGGTTCTGGTTCTCTCTATAAACACATTTAACAACAGTATCTTACCCTATCTCACCTCTGCAACATCACTTACAACTTTGTTTCTTCGGGATAACAAAATGGATGGTTCTTTTCCTATGAAAGGTTTGGATTTCAATTTCTGGCATGGTGTAAATTATCCAACAGTCAGTGTTTTATCTTCTTCCTTATTATTCTCTTGGGGGATTTTTTCCAGAACTTAAAGATCTGACAAACTTGGAACTTCTGGACCTGAGTGAAAACAGATTTAATGGCTCCATACCAGTACAAGGTAGCATCTACATTACTTGTCTATGCCCTTCTATGAGACTATCCTGGTCATGTGTAAGTTTTTTTCCTTTGTGTGGCTTTCTCTTGCGGCAGAGTTAGCTCGCTTGAAAAGGTTAAAAGTTCTGGATCTAAGTGGTAATGAATTTTCTGGCTCGGAATTTCAAGGCAAGTTAACCAAACCCTTAAACCTCCAATTATGAAGTGTGTTCTGGAGAAGTCAAATTAATTATATACTATGAATTTGAAAATATAGGGATTTGCGAGTTAAAGAATCTGGAAGAGCTGGATCTCAGCCGAAACAAACTCATGGGTGAGTTTCCAATGTGCTTAACTAGCTTGACTAGACTTCGAGTTCTTGATCTCTCATCAAATGAGATGGCTGGGGAAGTGCCATCTGCCATCAGTAGCCTTGAATCGCTGGAGTACTTATCGCTGTTCCATAACGAATTCCGTGGTTTCTTCTCATTGGGTTCGCTTGCCAACCTCTCCAAGCTTAAGGTACTCAAGCTTTCTTCAATATCCAACTCACTCCAAGTGGAGTCAGAAGGTTCATGGAAGCTAGAATTTCAGTTACATGTTATTGCACTTCGGTCTTGTAACTTGGGAAAGCTTCCTCATCTTCTCCTACACCAGAAGGAGTTACGTCTGGTTGATCTCTCCAACAACAGACTTCATGGAGTATTCCCTTCTTGGCTAATGGAGAACAATACAAATCTTGAAGTTCTGTTTCTACAGAATAACTCGTTTACGAACTTCCAGCTACCTAAATCTGCTCATAAACTGCTTCTTCTGGATGTCTCAGCTAACGAGTTAAGCCAACCTTTTCCTGAAAACATTGGGTGGATACTTCCTAATGTACTGCATATGAACCTATCAAAGAACAGCTTACAAGGAAAATTGCCATATTCTCTAGGGAATATGGAAAAGATTTACTATTTGGATCTATCTCACAATGGTTTCTACGGTAAGCTTCCAAGGAGTTTAACAATGGGTTGTTATTCATTGAGCTTCCTTAAGCTTTCAGACAACAAACTTAGCGGCCCAATTTTTCCGGAGCCAACAAACTTGACTTCCTTGACGGTATTGACTTTGGATAATAACCAATTTGATGGGAAGATTGGAGATGGCTTGCTGAACTCGAGTTACATGTCTGTACTTGACTTGTCGAATAACTATCTAACTGGTGTTATTCCTAGTTGGATTGGCAACTTTTCTCTCCTGAACACATTCCTGATTTCAAACAATCTCTTAGAAGGTCGTATACCTGTTTCTTTGTTTAACATAAGTAATATGTATCTCTTGGACCTCTCTGCAAACAGATTGGAAGGTGACATTCCGCGCCTCAACTCTTACTCGGGATACTTGTTCCTGCAAGATAATAATTTATCAGGGTATATCCCAGACTCATTACTGGAAAATGTCTCCATACTTGATCTAAGAAACAACAGATTGTCTGGGAATATCCCCAAGTTTGTCAACACCCAAAACATCAATATTCTTTTTCTGCGGGGGAATAAACTAACTGGTCATATTCCTGTCCAGCTGTGTGGCTTAAGCACCATTCGACTTTTGGATCTTTCTAACAACAGATTCAATGGATCGATACCTTCATGTTTTAGCAATATATCATTTGGTTTGTGGAAAGAAGATGAGGCGAATTATTATGATTATACGTTTAGCTTATGGTCTATTGATACCTTTGGTGGTCTGGAAATGTACCGGGACTTCTTTACCGAGGAAGATTTAGGCATGTATTATAGATCGAAGCTTATGCTAGATCCTTTTACTGTAGACTACACAGCAGACAGTGAGATTAAAATTCAATTTGCAGCAAAGCGAAGATATGATTTCTACATGGGTCAGACTCTTGGATTTATGTCTGGACTGGATCTCGCTGAGAATGAGCTAAGTGGTGAGATACCAGCAGAGCTTGGAGATCTTGTTGATATACGAGCACTGAATCTTTCTCACAATCATTTATCTGGTGTCATCCCAGAGAGTTTCTCCAAAATGAAGGATTTAGAAAGCCTTGATCTTTCCTTCAACATATTACACGGCCAAATCCCGAGCCAGCTCACAAAGCTAAGCAGTCTTGCTGTGTTTAATGTCTCTTACAACAACTTATCAGGTATCATTCCAGTGAAAGGGCAATTTAGCTTTGATGAAACCAGCTACATTGGTAATTCTTTTCTCTGTGGACAACCCACCAACAGAAGTTGTACCAATAACACTTTGGAAGAAACGCCGGTGGATGTTGGAGAAGACAAAGAAGATATGATCGACATTGTGTCTTTCTACTGGGGCATTTTTGCAGCCTACGTGACAATACTTCTAGGGATACTTGCTTCATTGTCTTTTGATTCTCCGTGGAGTCGAACTTGGTTTTGTGTTGTTGATGCTTTCATCCATAAAGTGAAAAGTCTCATATCCTAGACTTTCTCTCAGGTTCTAAGTTCTAACTCCTGTAATCGTCTCTTCTTTTTCCTTTTATAATCTGATGGAATGGGAAATGTTCACTGGCTTGTAACTCATGTATTATAGCTCCCCTTGAGAGCATAACCTGTGTTACGTTCCTATGCTATACTTATTGTCTGTTCCTCTGTGTTTTGAAGAACTGTAACGTCTCAAACTTGTTTTAATGCATAATCCGAGTATTTATATATGGAGGATGCTTCATGACTTTTGACTTGTATTATTTATACGTATATGCGGCTTCAGAATACAGAGACATGCGTATCTACTTGTTGGCAAAAACCGTTCTTCATCTCCCTGAGTTGTTTTGCTAATCTCACTTACCAAATCCTTGAAGCGAAGGCTCTCTAAGTCGAGCATTAATCCTGGGATTACATCATCAAAGTCATACCATTCCCCAGATAGATTCATGCAGAGCGTTTCATGTACAGAGAAGAAACAGAGCTTGTTCATGGTAAAAAATATGTTTTTTTTTTCATCAAGATGCGAGAGAGAGAGATGAAGACACGAGCATTTGATCTGAGACTACACCAGTACCAACAGGTTTTATAGTTTACATCTTCATCTTGCTTTTTTATAGAGCTCACTATTGAATTCTGTATATCTTTGCCATTGAAGAATGAAGACCTCTCTGATTAACCTTAAAGCTTTGATAGAAGTGTTAGCTTCTGACTGAAGTTCGGTGGTTTTCACATTATAAATCGAACAAAGCTTGAAAATTGCTATGAAAATAATCTAAAAGAAACTGAACTTGGTCAAATTAGATGATGATTTTGTGAATTTATCAACAGAAAGCGACTCCTAGGGGATATATAACATTCTTTGTTAGTAGATTGACTTTTTCTGAGTTAACTTTGCACAAAGCTTGGTCCAGTTAGACAATGCTGTACGCCACACTTATATCATTATCACATGCTTCTTGACTGTTGACTTGAAAGAATTTGACTTTGTAAACTACATCTCTTTCTGCAACTTGTTTTCTTTTATAATTTCATAAAGAAAGAATACTTATAAACATGGAGGTTCTCCAACATATTGAATTCACAATCTTTTCCCCCATAATTTCTCTTTTCGTTTTGGTTATTGGATCATTTCAATGAATAGGAGAGTGTTTCTAGTTCAGATTCTGATGTGGGTGATGATAGTGATGGGGCAGATACATAGATACAAGAGCTGTGTTGAGAAAGAAAGGAAGGGTTTGTTGGAGCTCAAGACATCCCTGCTGCTCTCAGGGGACAATGAAGACTACATTTTTGAGACTTGGAGTAATGACACAGTGAGTGATTGTTGCAGTTGGGAGAGAGTTAAGTGTAATCGTACAACTAGACGGGTTATTGGCCTTGCCCTCCATGAACTTAGTTTAATAGGTTTACCTCTTGTAATAAATCTTTCCTTGCTGTATCCCTTTGAAGAGCTTCAAACTCTGAACTTATCTAAGAGCTGGGTTGAAGGATTCAATGCCTCGTTCCTGGAAGGTATACCAGACTTTTCCCAGATCATACCGTCTCAAGTTCAGTGATTCATACTCTTGTTGACAAGATTTTATTTTTCTCCAGGTTATGAAAGTCTAAGGAGATTAAAAAACCTAGAGATACTGGTTCTCTCTTACAATCAATTTGATAACAGGGTTTTACCTTTTCTCAGCTCCGCAAAATCACTTACAACTTTGGTTCTTCGTGGTAACAACATGGATGGTCCCTTTCCTGCTGAAGGTTTGCTTTTCAATTTCTTACGACCATGTCTTTTCAGTTTCAGTTCTTTCTTACATTTCTCTTGGGATCCGTTCCAGAACTTAAATATCTGACAAACTTGGAGCTGTTGGACCTGAGTAGAAACAGATTTGACAACTCCACACCTGTACAAGGTAGTATCATCTATTTTACTTGTCACTTACAACATCGTGGTCACGTGTAAGTATCTTCCTTTGTGTGGCTTTGTCTTATGGCAGGTTTAGCTGACCTGAGAAAGTTGAAAGCTCTGGATCTAAGTCGTAACGAATTTACAGGCTGGGGGCAATTGCAAGGCAAGTTTAGTCAAAGCCTTAAGACGTTCAATTAAGAATGGTGCTGGTGAATCCAAATGTTCATATATGAATTTGATAATATAGGGATTTGCGAGTTGAAGAATCTGCAAGAGCTGGACCTCAGCCATAACAAACTCATAGGTGAGTTTCCATTATGCTTAACCAGATTGACTGCACTACGAGTTCTTGATCTCTCATCAAACCAAATGAGTGGGAAGGTACCCTCTGCTATTGGTAGCATTGAATCCCTTGAGTACTTATCGTTGTTTGATAACGACTTCCATGGTTTATTCTCATTGGGTTCGCTTGCCAACCTTTCAAAGCTTAAGGTATTCAAGCTTTCTTCAATATCCAACTCACTCCAAGTGGTGTCAGAAGGTTCATGGAAGCTAGAATTTCAGTTACATGTTATTGCACTAAGGTCTTGCAACTTGGGTAAGCTTCCTCATTTTCTCCTACACCAGAAGGAGTTACGTCTGGTTGATCTCTCTGACAACAGACTTCATGGACTATTCCCTTCTTGGCTAATGGAGAACAATACAAACCTCGAAGTTTTGCTTCTACAGAATAACTCATTTACGAACTTTCAGCTACCCAGATCTGCTCATAGTCTCCTCTTGCTGGATGCGTCAGCTAATGAGTTTAGTCAACTCTTTCCCGATAATATTGGGTGGATACTTCCTAACCTACGGCACCTTAACTTGTCAAAGAATAGTTTACAAGGGAATCTGCCATCTTCTCTAGGTAACATGAGAAAGATGTACTTCTTAGATCTCTCTCACAATGATCTCTACGGAAAGTTACCAAGGAGTTTAACAATGGGTTGTTATTCTTTGATGTTTCTTAAGCTTTCTGACAACAAACTTAGCGGCAACGTTTTTCCAGAGCCAACAAATTTGACTTCCTTGCAGGTATTGTCTTTGGATAATAACCAGTTTTCAGGGAGGATTGGAGATGGTTTGCTGAACTCGAGTTCCATGTCTATTCTTGACTTGTCGAATAACTATCTCACTGGTGTTATTCCTAGTTGGATTGGCAACTTGTATGGCCTGAACACACTCCTGATTTCAAACAATCACCTAGAAGGTCAAATACCTGTTTCTTTGATTGACATATCCTTCCTTGTGTTGTTGGACCTCTCTGCAAACAGATTATCTGGTGACCTACCTCACCGCTTCAGCTCTGATACAAGAATGCTGTTCCTGCAGGATAATAATTTCTCAGGGACTATCCCAGACACAGTACTGGGAAATGCCTCCATACTTGATCTAAGAAACAACAGATTGTCCGGGAATATCCCCAAGTTCGTCAGCAACCAAAAGATCTATATTCTTCTTTTGCGGGGGAATAACTTAACAGGCTCTATTCCTTCCCAGATGTGTGGCTTAACCAACATCCAACTTCTGGACCTTTCTGACAACAGGCTGAATGGATCTATACCCTCATGTTTTAGCAATATATCATTTAGTTTCCCTACGCTACAACACGATGGGCAAGAGGGTTATGATAATGCTGGATTGATCTTCGTGTCTAGTGATATCTTTGGTGGCATGGGTCTAGATGAGGACTTCTTCTCCACGGAAGATTTAGGCAAGTATTATAGATCTATGCTTATGTTAGATCCTTTTAGTATAGACTACATGGCAGACAGTGTGATCGAAGTTCAGTTTGCAGCAAAGCTAAGATATGATTCCTACATAGGTTTAACTCTTGGATTTATGTTTGGACTGGATCTCTCTCTGAATGAGCTGAGTGGTGAGATCCCAGCAGAGCTTGGAGATCTTGTTGATATACGAGCACTGAATCTTTCTCACAATCATTTATATGGTGTCCTCCCACAAAGTTTCTCCAATATGGAGGATTTAGAAAGCCTTGATCTTTCCTTCAACATCTTACATGGCCAAATCCCGAGCCAGCTTACAAAGCTAAGCAGTCTTGCTGTGTTTAATGTCTCTTATAACAACTTATCAGGTATCATTCCACAGGAAGGGCAGTTGAGTACCTTTGATGAAACCAGCTACTTTGGTAATCCTCTTCTCTGTGGACAACCCTCCAACAGAAGTTGTAATAATGACACACTGAAAGAAACGCATGCGGATGTTGGAGAAGAGGAAGAAGATGTGATTGACATTGTATCTTTCTATTGGAGCATTATTGCAGCCTATGTGACAATACTGCTAGGGATACTTGCTTCACTCTCTTTTGATTCTTCGTGGAGCCGAACATGGTTTTCTGTTGTTGATGCTTTCATCCATAAAGTGAAAAGTCTGATATCATAGACTTTTAGTCAGGTACTAAACCATGTCAATGTTTCTTCTCTTTTCTTTTTCTCTTATAATAAGATGTGATGTGAAATGTTCTTTGGCTTGTAAGTTGTAACTCATGTATTGTAGCTCCTCATGAGAGCATTACTTGTATTCTGTTCCTGTGTTATACTTGCTGTCTGTTTCTGAGTTTTGAAGAACTGTAATGTCTCAAAACTTGTTTTAATGCATGAATCACCAAACAAAGAAGACACAGAAAGAAAAGAGAGAATATGGTGGATCTTTCTCTACAGGCCGTATTAAGACCAGATATAGGAATCAGAGATGATGAAGGAATACCAGATGTCTCAACAAGTCTGGCAGATTTCATAATCACTATTTGTCCTCTCATATTAGGTGGCATCACCTAGTTATGTAGGCCTCTTGAGTTTGAGCATAGTAACTGCTTTCGAGTATCAAAGACACTTTTTGATTGCATTGCCTCTAATATCTCTTTAAGAGCTCTGAGATCCTTTCCCGAATAACTTTAAACTCGACATCTTTCAACCTTCCCTCCAATGACTGCCACAGAGCTTTCACTTGCCTGCAAGCTTGATTTTGTGAAAACCAGCGTCTGTCAATTTGCTTCCATGGAGCTGGTTCAATGGGAAGTCTCAAACTTGACAAGGGTTTCATAACAAACTCAGAGCTTGTCCATCTTGGAGATCTCCAGTTTCTTGTGAAGCAATTCCTTGAGCCACATTATATGTATTAAGACAGAACTTGACAAAGATATTGCAAAGTTTTTACATTGCTTGCAAGTTGAAATTAAACAAAAACAAAAAAGAAAGATGAAACAGAGAAATGGCAGAGCTCCAGCAGAAGAAAGACAACAAAAAAGAACTAACTCAGAGTTAGCTTCTCCTCATCCTCACCAAACCTAAACTTCGATTCTAAATTAAACCCATACTATCTCCAGCCTAATGTACATAAGAAGAAAATAAATGATGCTTCTAGCTGTCCTTGTTTCTCTGTAACGCACTGAATCTCTCATCTGCAAAGTAATTGTTCAAAGGAACAAGAGTTAGACACAAATGAGGCTTTAGACGCAATGGATTCACCTATTGTTGTGTAAGTGGTTCAATCACAAGGACTTAAAGCCCACCTTTTTTTTCTGTGCCTATGTCTCTCCAGGTCCGGTCTTAGTAGCTTCAACATCAATCGATACCGCATTTCTAGATTCTAAAGAAGCTTCATCTGTTTGAGCAACTGAAGATGGAGCTGCATTCACAGTACCCTGCACAAAATTTTCAGCGTTTTCCAGTAAGGAAATTGCATAATCAAGCATCTCAAAAGAGAGAAATGACTAAAGAAACGTTCTAATCACCATATCGAGCTGAGGTGCAGCGGCCACAGTGTTTATGTTAACATCCAGATGGTTGATGAGACCAATACCACCGTCCACACCGTTTGATGGAGGATCTTTGGCTTCAGTAGCACCAATTTGATCATTGCTCAAAGTTCTTGGAACCTTTGATGTGTTAGCCTGATCACCATTCGACATAGCTGGCCTCTTTCTGTACAACAACAAAAAATAAGAGAATTGTTCACAAAGCAATACAACCAACAGATAAAACCCCAAAAGTAAGAAACTAATATAAGCACTCGCCTACTAAAGCTTTGATCAGTGGGCAGAACGGAGCTCTGCTTAGTTGAAAACAAAACGCCACGAAGCACTTTTCCATCTATCATTGTTTCTATACTGTAACCAACTGGGAAAGTCTCGGTTACCCTGGCGTGAAACATCATCTTTCCTTGATCAAATTGGCCAGTGTTCATACCGAAGTTCCCTCTTCCTACAATAAAAACAATCAGAAACAGGCTTTTGATATCCTGCTAAAGATTAAATCCAATCTTGACTAGTATGCTTAAACACACCTTGATGATCCATATTGATTCTGACAAGAGAGTTATCGTATAAGGGATTTGCATGACTTTGTTCTTGGCATTTCAGCTTCAGTTGCTTCTTTAGAGACATGCTGCCTACACTCTGATCAAGCCTTGCATCATATCCAAGTCCTATCAACCAAAAAAAAAGAAAGAATAAAAGTTTAGAAAGGAAAGCCTGGAGTTTTGGCAATTAGCAAGTTGAAGAGAGATTGGTGGAAACCTGTGTGTAAGTAGAACATGTCATCCAGTGCCTCGAGACTTTTATTGCAGCCACCAACAAAGACAAGAAACCCGGCTTTCTGAGGATCTAAACAAGCTCCTGCAGAAGAGAACCTAGCAGATGGCCCTTCTCCCATGGTGAGAACCTTTGACCACACACCCGTCTCTACAGGTAAGAACGACAAAACAAACAATGTGAATATGCTATAAATCTCACGACCAAGGCCAATCTCCCTCACAAGTATTAAACTCTGGTATTGAGTGATTCTATCAGTTTACATACCAACATCAAGCACATAGAGATCATCGTAAAGATTCTGAGCATCTGTAAACCCTCCAAACACATACAAGTTTCTCCCAAGCGAAACAGTAACATGACCAGCTCGAGGTGTCAACAACTGGCCTGAGGTATTCAGCTCCTTCCACATGAATGTATCTGAAAGTCAAAATGAAAATGTTATGACATAAAAAGAACTTATATCAGATAGAAGGTTAAATAAACATGAATTTGAGAAATGCTTGTGCACCTGTATCAAGGATATGAACATCAGAGAGATAATAGTCATGTCCATCTTCACCACCAATAACAACGATTTTGTTCTTCCACGAGGAGCAAGTGTGGCTATCTCTCGCAGATGGAGGATTCCCAATAGTAACAGCCCGTTTCCACACATAAGTCTCTACACAAGCATAAGTGATTTCGATGCATAAGAGATGATGATAACATGGAAAAGATTCACATGCCAATTGAAGAAAGCCATGGCATAAAAACATTACCTGTATTAAGTACGTATAGGTCATTGTAATAGATTTCGTCATTAATATCAGAAGATTTCCCACAGCCACCAAATACAAAAAGCCTTTTACCAACGAGGGTGGCGCTATGACCTTCTCTTGCCTCAGGTCCCTCTCCCCTAACACTCTGACACTTCCAAGTATGAGAAGCTAATAACAACAAACGGAAACAAACAAACAAACCAATTCAGTATATGACTACTTCTCAAACAGGAAGAAGTAGAAGCTTGAAATACAAAAAAAAAAAAAAAAAAAGCTTACAAGTGTCAAGAATGTACAAATCATTGAGAGGTTTAGTTCCATCAGTACCACCAAACACCAAAAGATTGTCGCCGACTGTTGTACAGGTGTGACTGTCCCTAGGAGGAGGAGGTGTTCCACTGATTATTGGTTGCGTCCATATCTGCTTCGCTGCAACAAAGATCATCATGTAAACCACAACAGATCAACTCAAAAATCATATTAAGACAATAAACACTTGCTCAAAAGGGTCAAATCCAAATCATGAAATATACAAAAGCGCTTTCAATATAATATGTTCCATTATAGCGCAACATGCAGGATGAATAAACTCTCGAAAGTGCAAATCAATCAAAGAGATAAAAAAAACAAGATTCAGACAGCCTCAATCAACATAAATCCGACAATTTAAGACGGAGATTGAATGTGGGGGGGAAGAGGAGGACAAACCAGAGTCGAAGACATGGACTTGATTGGTTTGGCAATTATCTTTGCCATAGCCACCAAACACGTAGAGAAAGCTGCCTCCTTTAATGGCGTTACAAGTGTGTCCCCACCTCTTCCCGGGGCCCCCGTAACACGACGACTCACCCAGACCCACTTGTTGCTGTCGGACCCTTTCCCACCTCATTTTTCTCCTTCCTTTGGCTGAGAGAAAGTGCGGGAAAACGAAAGGGTTTGTTTTGTTAGGAGAATGGAAGAAGAGATAATCCGAAATCTAAATGTTTCTTGTGGGCGATTACAGATGATAAAAGGTAGGTGCTTCCTCTCTTTTTTGCTTAGGTTTTTTTTTTTCTTTTTGGAAGAGAGAACAAAAAAAAAAAGGAGGATACTTTATATTTTGCTTTGCTGATTAGTGACAAAGCGCAAGCTTCTTGACCTTTTGTAATATGTGGCATATTATTGTGACGTGTCGTAATATTACTGGTAACTAGAGTCTCCTAAAATAGTGAATTGGGCCCCCGAGGCTCAAGGATATACGTTACAAAGATTTCTCTTTTTATTTGATTTATATATAGTTTTCTGTGATTGAAATCATGTTTGATAAAAAAAAACAATTAACCTACCCCAGATAAGATAATATTCGAAATTATCCAGCCTTGAAAAAATAATATTATATTTTTTTTCCTTTTTTCCACATTATAAAATTTTCTCTTATTATCTGATTTATATACAAAACATTTTCTTAACATTTTCTAATGATTATTTGATATATTTGGAAGATGAAAAACAACACTTCTTTACGTGAATACGTGTAAACCAATAAAACTTTCTTTTTTTTAAGCTAAATACTCGAGAAAAGCAAATCCTTAAAAAAAGGAAAAATATCAATGATTTTTGAATATGCTTATTAAAACGGCTCTTTTTTAAACATCCAACTTGATTTAGTTAGTAATTTATGTCAAATAGATGTTGAATTATTTAGGTTTTCGTGGTCGTAGAATAAGTTTCTCGATTTTACATATTGAGAATGTCGTGTATGAGAGATTTACAAATCCCTGCAATCCAAATAGAAATCACTTAAAATTTTAGTATATCATCACAATACCAAAAGCACTATATCCTGAGTTTTTAGGCTGCCACATCACCCAAAATAATCAGCCAATCATGACAATTCGTTTGGACACGTCATACATGTTTAAGTTGCTTATGGGCTTCACGTTTTCTTTTTATTTGGAGTGGGCTTCTGTGTTTTGTTCGCATCTTTATGGCCTTTATTTTTTTTTCAGCTTTTCCGTGAACCCGATGAAGACGGAGGTCACGAGAGTATCTCATAGTGTTGTGCATTACAAGATTTGGCAATTGGAACTTCTCTGACTGCTTCACAGAACTTTTGTCTTGAACAAATTCTATGGAGAAGAGAGAATTGTAGTAGAAAGATCAATCTCTGTCAAGCCTGTTTTTCTCTGCGAATGTATTTTTCGCTTACCCTTTTTAACATAGTGTGGTGAGAAGCTACTGTATTCATTGGATTGTTATCAAAATGAAAATGATTTATTCGATCCCATGCACTTGGGGGCTGTGAAACGTGAGTTAGGATAGTGGAATTGGCAGGGGCTTCTGTGATTTTCTATTCATTAACTGGCAGGGGCTTCTGTGGTTTTCGACTCATTAACTGGCAGGGGCTTCTCTCGGTTCTTCAAAGATATCTCTCTGGGAAAGACAGAGCTGTGATTCCGGCTTCGATGAGTTGGTAAGACATCAAATTCTTAAATCTGTGATTTTTATACATTACGATTTGATTCCAGTTACTCATAGCAGATGATATCAACTTCCTAAAACGTTTTCTTATGTCCTTACGGTTCACTGTGATTCATGGGTACAGTTTTTGAGAAGAATGTCTTGCGATGATTTGATCTTGAACGTGTCTATCAGTTTCAGGTATTTCACGGGTTTTCCGCCTCTGTTGCATGTTTTCAGGGAGGATTATTTGGGTAATTGAATAAGTTCTCTAATCCTTTCGCTTATTCCCCCCTTGAATTCTATGGCAGAAGTTCCATTTTTGATGAGTTATTCAAGTTGATGTCACGACTGGACTTAATGGTAAGTTTTTTTGTCTCCTACACAATTAGTTCCTACATTTTTCTTCTTGACCAGCTGCACAGTGATCTAATATTTTATGTGATCCTCTTTGTAGGTGGACTTTTCCGAGTTTGTTTTCTTTATGTACCGTGAGAATGGACATGAGAGTATAAATAAGAGCTTTTGTTCTTTTGAATCATTGTTTTGGTTACCCTCCGCAAGAATATGTTGCATTATGACAATAGAGATAATGCCAAAGATCCACTCATTGTTGTACACTGTAGGTAAAGCTATTACCGCATAAATACCGGTTTTGGTTGGGAGATTTGGATTATTTATTGTTTTGTGTTTCACCTCAGGTGCTTGCCTTTCCTCATAGATGAATTTGTTGAGCATATGTACAGGTTTGGAACCAAATATAGAGCTCTCTTCCTCAACACATTTAAAAGAAAAAAACTATCCTATTGTTATTGATAGCATTTTAGGACCGTATAAGAACATTGTCCTCTAATTGTGGTGCTACAGAATCTGAATCACACCTTTTTAAAGATCCTCTTTCTGTTGTGTTTGGTTTTTATGCTCTTGAGAGATTTTTAAACTTCACTACAGTCTTATTATTTTCTTCTGCTGTTATATGAACATCACATAGATTATTGCCGCTGCGACACGGGATTAAGAAGTGTTCCAGGCTTAAAGAGAAAAAATCTTAAGACGATGAAGAAGAAGTATCAAAAACTCAATACTCTTATCCGTGGCCAGTCGCCATACTTGAAACGAATAAGATCAGACAAGTGTCCAAGATGTTCATTCAAGTCGTATTGTGTGATCGAGTGGAATCGCTCACAAACGTTTGCCAGTCATTGCTAATATGATAAGTACTTATAGAAGCGTAATTAAGATGCTTTTGTAAAAAAAAAAGTTGTCATCTAAGTAAATTGGTTTAATTCTGAGAGGATTAATGCTTATTTTTTATAAGATTTGGGAGAAAACCATGAATTTCCGTAGTCTAGATCAATGTTTGATATCTGCTAGCACCAAGGTGAAATTTTTTGATGGTGATGATCCATTGACCGAGTAAGTTTCAGGCAGTGATTTTTGAGAAGCAGCAGTTGGACGTGATTCTCCGGAGGATTTTGATGAAAGCATTTATGTGATACATCTACACTTTATTGTTGAAAAAAAAATCTATACTTGGTTATGGTTCATAATTTAACAAAAGAAAACATGAAAAAATAGTTTGATATGATAATTCTTTGGAAAAACAACAAAAATTTCAACTACCAAACGACACTATATCGTAAAGAATTTAGGAATTTCATAGAAACATATTTAGGGAAATAAAAAAAAGCAGAATAAAAATAAAGTAATAAGAAAAAAATATACAGAAAATTACCTTGATATATATGCTAATTTTTGGAAAATTAACATAAAATATATTAGCTAACGTTATATCTAAAACTTTGTCAAAACATACAGATTGGCACATCCTCATACAAACTGATAATGGATTACACAAGTTTGGTATTAGTAAGACTACAAAAAAAAACGTTATCTAATTTACAATAATATAATTCTTTAACATTTTATGATTTATTAAGGATAACTGTCTAAAAAAAATTGAATGAATGCAAATTACATCGTATCTATTGGGAGTCTTTAAGATACATATATATGTCTAATAAATATAACATAATCAAACATGATGAGTATTGACTAAATACAAAAAAATAAATAAAAAATATACATGAATAAAATTATTCAAAATACTGTAACAGTAGATTATATGCATCATACGATCTATATAATATTTTAAAATATAATATTATTTTTTATAAACTATAAATATATTTAAACGAAGAAACAAATTGTCAAAAAAAATTTACTTAAGCAAAAATAAATAATTTTCAAACTTTGGTTCTAGCATCAAACTTCTGTTCACTTTAATTTGTTATATTGTGTAAATATTGAAAGAAGCTATTAAATACTTCTACACAATTTTAGGGTTCATATAAATAACTTAAAAACAAAATAAATGAATAAAAGAAAATAACATAAAATAATAAACTAATCAGTTTCTATATAAATATCTAACACTATTAAAAGGAGAATATAAAGCCTTCTAAGCTATGCCACGTAAGATTAAAAAATCCACCAATCAAAACATGGCAGCTGCTAACATAGTGACACGTTTCCTCTCTACAGCTTAATCGTCTCGACTTCCTACGGTTCTCTGGAAAATAGAAATTGTTATGAAAATCCTGCATAATAAAGTCTCGATCTTAATCAGGTTTCTTCAACTTCTCTCTTTTGCAATCTCCAAAAAATATCCCGACAAGCTTGTGTTTGTTCATCCTCTTCAAAAGTTTGCTTAATTGTTTGAAATCAGTCTTCACCTGATGATTACCGGTGTACCGGTTATGAGTTAAGCGTTCCTATTGGAAAGGATGATGAGGTAGACGGATTATACTCGGTTGATTGAAAGGTGGTTCAGTAGGGTTGGCGATTAGGCGGTCAAACAAAGGATTACTTCTGGATCAATTTGAGCAATCTCAATTTTAATTAACTGGAGATGTAAGATCTTCGATCATGGGCGTCGGTTTAGGCGAAGGAGAGCTCATATGGTTATCGGTGCTTTAAAGCTTTGTTAAAACGAAGAAGAAGAATGGATTGAAACTAAACGGAGATGGAGATTCCGGCGCAGCACACGGCGGAGAAGAATCGTGGAACGTGATAGTCGAGGAAGCTCTTCATGAAAGGCACGTCGCGGGCCAAGCAGTTTCCTTCGTCTTCCGCCATCTCGGCGCTAATCAGTAAGGATTCGATCAGTGTGAAGAAACGAAGCATTGGATTTGGGGTCACCAGGTGTGCAAGCTTCTATGTGCCTCCCCTAATCAATCAGGTTCCATCTCTTTTTTTTCTCTCTCTCTCTCAATATCATGCATCTCCCCTTATGAAATTGTATGATGCATTGCATTTGTCGGAGCTGTTTAGTAGGTTCGGAGGTGCAGACACAAGGTAAGATTATTCCAACTCTCTCGAAACTGCTCAGATGCTTAGAATAGACCACATAAGCTTCTATTTATTGTTATCTTTATTTGATCCATGTCTTCTTACAGTGTCTAACCAAGAGATCTCGAACTGGATTATGTATGAAGACGTTGGTCTTCTAGGATTTCGTGTGAGATTACTTGAAATCAATCAAGTATTTGAATCAATCCGTCAAGCTTTTCACCACCAGGTTCATATCTTTCTCCCTCACGACTCCCATTTAATCTTAACCCAATCTTTTTTTCATGCTTTCATTGGAGCTGTTTGGTACATGTGTGGTTGTGGAGCTGCAGAAACTGGATACAAATTATTCTGAGTCTCTCAGATGCTTAGTACAGCCACGTAATCTTTCCTTCCCTTCCCCCTATCTTATTTTGTTATAATTGCTAAGGTAAGAGCTTAATAATGTATAGAATGTGATTATTATCTTATATAAGTTGCAGGTATGGATTCTGTAAAATCAGTATATGAAATTCATTGTATAAATTATTTTTTCACGTGCAAAAGGTCAAGTGGAATCTGTGATTCCTTCGGAATATATGTCTCCCCCATCTTCCCCACTCCGTAAGACCCTCTTTCCTCTGTTTTGACCTTTCCTCACAAAAGCTTCTGAACTTTTGTACAAAGTTGGATAATTGGTCACTTCACAGAGGTAAAATATCATACAGTTTCTTATCTTTACCATATAAAAGATATTTGCTCATTCCAGTGTCGTTGTGTATTGAATTACTTTATAATGTTTTTTCCAGTCTGCAGAAGCTACTGCACAGAAAAACTGAAGCATTCCTTTCAAATGACTACTATGAGTCAGACATTGCATGGATGGACTTGGTACCTCTTCTTTGCCTATTCATTTTTATAGATAAGAAGTGTTTCATAAGAGAATATGTTTTGTCTGGTGAGCTCTGGTTATTTATTATCAAGTCAATTTTGTGTTTGGGAGTTTGCCATTGAGTCATTCACATTATAACTTTAAGTTTCTATCAACTTATGTAGGATTCGGAGTTAGATATTACCATTGGTCCATATGAGACATACGAATTTCCGTAAAATTTTCCTTTCGCAGTGTTGTACTTTGCATTTAGTTTGACATTTGTACATTAACAAATTGGATTAAATTTACATAAGGTTCTTTGCATGATATTTCTCTCTTATCTGTCTTTATTTTCATTGCAGGCTTCATTTGAATCCGAGATGATAAAGCCACAACTGATCTGAAACTCTTTGGTGTCAATCTAAAGGTACATTCCCCTCTTTTTGCAGCTTGGATCAATCAATGTTCTAACTGCTTACGTTACCATTTTGTCTGAGGTCATTCATTTTTCGTTTTCATTTTCCAAAAGCTATTGGAAGACAATCTCCCGCTTAACAGAGTGTACAAATTAAAAGATGTGTCTGCTGCTCCAATTCGTTTTTTTCAGTGACATGAAGGAGTTGTTGGTCGGATTTCACTGAGTATCAAAACAAAGCTCCAAAAGCAGAAGTTACACGATGAAGAATAGCTCCAAAAGCAGAAGTTACACGATGAAGAATCTGGAGCTGAGAAAACTGAAGATTAGTAGCTGCGGACAAGCCGGACGAGTCTTATGACTGAGGACAGGAGTTTACAAACGACGTAATAACTTTGAGGATATGAGTATACATAAAAGACACTAAAAGAGATTGCGGATAGAAAGCTTGGGAACACCAAGAAGCCATAAAATGAAAACAAGACAAAACATTATTATATGGAGTAAGCTTCTCATTACAATAAGTTAATTCTTACAGTACACAAGTGCTGCTTTTATTCTTTTCGAAAGAGCACCTACCTTTTATATTTAATAGTTTCCTACAAAATATAGAAAAGACTAAATCATTATTCATTTTTTATTGATTTACTTTCCTGTAAACCAAATTTTCCACCATGAAAAAAATGTAAATGATTATAATAATGATTAAAAATATACGTTATTTCTTCTTCTGTTTTCTTTAGTGAGCAAATGTCAGCAGCAGTATACGATGTGATCTTTTTTTATAGTAACCATATAAACACATACAGAAGTAAAATAATTAAAATGTGCATCGTGAGGCCAAATGTTTAACAGTAAATTTATACAAAGTACAATATAAATTTAAATGTTAACTTATAAAATATTAATCCTTCCCGAAGTTCTAAAAGAAAAAATGTTAAAAGTTTGACAGTGTCACATGTTTCTACTACAAACGTTGTTAAAAGTTTGTGTTAGTTATTTAAACAAAAAAATATATAAAGTTTTAGTGTCAGAAATATATTGAATTTCCTTTTAATAATACTAGAGATTTTTTTCCGCGCTTCGCGCGGATTGTGTCTTATAAATTTATTTTATTTATAATATTATTTGTCGGTTTGTTTCTTTTACATTACTTTTTTGTTTTTCCAATGTTAGTTTTTCTTAATTTAAATTTATATGTTTATAGTTTTTCTTTTTTCTGGTTGTAGATGGAGAATTATATTTTTTATTGATGGTTTTTGTATGTGACATAAACTTTTTGAAATTTTAAAATAATGTTATATATAGTACAATTAACACATTAAAGAAGAGAAACATATTTAAGCACATTTTATACAGGTTTTATATACATAATTTTAAACATTATATATGTATATATTATAAGTTTGAAACATGTAAATGCTTTCTAAAGTTAAATACTTGTTCTGAGTTTACATAACTTATCGAAAGTTTTATCTTTTTTAAATTTAAATCACAGAAAAAAATCAAAAAGTCAGTATAGATGAGTTTTCTTGGGCTTTTAAATCAACACTGAAAATTTACATGAATTATATAACAACAGTTTTATAAACAACTCGATAAAATTTGACCGAGCCAAAGATTTTCACACAATATGTTCTTTCTTCTTCAAATTGCGAAGAGCCTATAGGCACAAGAAAAAAATCATAATTTTTGTTTTCACTTATATAACATTTTTTTTCCTTTATACACGAAATTTATTACACTGCTATAAGCAATTGAAAACTCTATTCATATAAGATTCACATCTATGCATTTTGACAAAGAAGAATTTTAGCCATCTTTAGTTTCGGAATGAATCAACTTCAGTCATATACACTATATTTTCTCTATGATTCAAACCTTACAATTTTAATATATGTGCAGATTTCCATGTGAAAAAACATGCACGCCATCTATCGTTCAACCTATTACTTTTTCCAAAGTAAACACTATAATCCTCGTTTGGTTAGCTCCACAAACTAATCTCTTTGGATCAGTGTAACCTTTCAGAAAATGATAATCTTAACCTCTTACAAAAAAAAACAACAAATATTGACTTATTTATATGAATATATATTATTTTAAATCATTATAGTGGACGAAGAAAGCACCATAATTTGTACAACAAATTTTCTTAGATTCACTTCTTCATATTCACCATTATACCATTTTAATTACATAATTTTATATGAGCTTCTTCACCTTTCCCGGTTATTTTCTCTTTATTTATAACTACAATATAAAGTTATAAACTATATATATATTATAAATTAATAATTTATTTACTCTTAAAGTAACGATTAAAATAGAACATAATTCAATATAGATATATGATTCTATTAATAAATTAACAGTTACAAATTTGAAATTTTTAGAAATATCAAAAGTTTTATATTAGTTAATTATCTTCTAAATGACATTTATTTTTAATTCTTTTTGGATGAGAATATTTTGGCTGAGGTGGATAGTCTCAAAAGCCTTGAATTTAGTCCCTTTTATATAGTAGAATAGTGGACGAAGAAAGCACCATAATTTGTACAACAAATTTTCTTAGATTCACTTCATCATATTCACCATTTTACCATTTTAATTACATAATTTTTTATGAGCTTCTTCACCTTTCCCGGTTATTTTCTCTTTATTTATAACTACAATATAAAGTTATAAACTATATATATATTATAAATTAATAATTTATTTACTCTTAAAGTAACGATTAAAAATAGAACATAATTCAATATAGATATATGATTCTATTAATAAATTAGCAGTTACAAATTTGAAATTTTTAGAAATATCAAAAGTTTTATATTAGTTAATTATCTTCTAAATGACATTTATTTTTAATTTTTTTTGGATGAGAATATTTTGGCTGAGGTGGATAGTCTCAAAAGTCTTGAATTTAGTCTCTTTTATATAGTAGGATTACCTAATTCAGCAACAATATGACGTCTATATTCGATTGCAAAGTGAAACTTGAAGTCAATACTCGCAAAGTTATAAAATCGTGTTTTTCTCAAAAAAACCCAACAAAGACAAAATTTAATGCAAACATGATAGCATATATATTTCAAAGATCAGCATAATTCAAATCACTATGGACAACATCTATAAAACAAAATAAAAAATGAGTTCAAACAGTTGTTAGACATGTTAGTAGACTGAACTTCAGTTGTTACCTTCTTTCATAAGATTTGTCTTTGTTTTTTTTTGTCTTCCACCTTTTGTTTTGCCTTTTTTTCAAATACAAACGGTTTGGTAGGATTTTTTCCCCAACAACATTTTGCTTTGCATTTTAAAATATACGTTTAAACTGGTATCATAATTACGTCTTCCTATTAACATAATCGGTGTCTGATTAAAAAAAATGCTAAATCCTACAACACCACAATAGTAGTCGAATTTGGTTAGATTAAAAAGTAAAGTTCAACATACAACTTATGTGTAGTAAAGTCAACATGAACTCCAACTTTGAAATTAAACAATCTTAATCTGCCCCTTCATATCACGGATATGCATCCAGCTTCTAATAGTAAAAAAGAAATTTTGAAATGTGAGACCCACTGTCAGAACTGAGATACGAACATCCTATGGCTGGTTTGTATAGAGATTCAAGATCAACCCTTTTAAAAATTATATGTAGTATTTGTAAACAATAACAATTTTTACCTTTGCCTATTTTACCATAAAACAATTTTTACCTTTTAACTCATCTTTATTTCATTAAAAGTTTTTTTCATATTTTATTTAGATTCACTTAAACAAATTCATGTTTGTTTATCTTTAGCACATTTTATCTATTGGAAGTAGATTTAATCTTTACCTAATTATTTGAAAATACTACACCAGTTATTTTTATGTTTCGAATGGATCCACATCGACATCTCCAAAATAAGGACGGTTGAACACAATGATTACGACGAAATTTGGGGGTCTTACATTATCAAATCACACGCAGAAACTTTAGAAGGTTTGATACAAAAGGCTGAAACTTTTCAAATTCAAACTATTTTCCAAGTTTTCTTTATGAAAAAGTTATCAAAAAATATTATATATTTATGCTAAAAAATTATTAACCAGATAATCCGCGCGTAGCGCGGACACGGACCTAGTTATTAATAATATTACTTCATAGTAATGCAACCAGAGTAACCTACAGAGTCAGCAACAAATGCCAATGCTTGATTACACCAATAAACAAAAATCTGACGATAAAAAGGCTCTAAATTACTACTATGTCTCATATTATATGATCTGTTGGTCATAAAACTAATCAATATTTATTTAAATATTACTAAGAATATACATTTAAAATGAGTTAACCAATAAAACAGTATTATTAGTTTACAAAAATTTGAAGAAAGTTAAAAATATCAAAACATCTTACATTTTCAACCTTCAAATTTTCTATAGAAATTTTTACATTATGAAACTGAAAGAGACATAATTAAAATTTATGAACAAAACAAAAATAAAGTAAGCTATTAGGTTAAAGGAACGTTTTAAATAAAAATGAATAAAAAGTTTTATAAAGTAACAAAAATTGAAACACATGGAAAAAGACCAATGTAAAATAAAAGGGCAGAAAAAGCATGTAAAAGTAGTTTTTAACTCTAAATATTTTGTTGTCCACGTGGATGTGGAGTTACCCGATTGGTTTGTAAAATATAATGAATTTTTTAAGTTGCTGACAAAAAAAATAAAATTTATCAGTTAAGTAAAAGACAAATAAAAAATATACACAATATTAAGTAATTAGTTTTTATTTTTAAGTTAATGAAAACAGATAGAATAGATAATGATGATTTTCTTTTCATCACTGCATTATTAGACTAACGTTCTTAAATATATATAATTTGCGCATGTGTTACAAAATATTTAGAATCCAACTCACATTGGAAAACATAAAGATATTCTTTTCCTAATCATAAATAGAGAAATTGTTTAAACTACCATTTTTGGTATAATTTTCAAGTTTATTTTAACCATATTTACCTTTAGTTTTAAAGGGATAAATTGACATTTATGTCCCTAGGATTAACTAATATAGAATTTAAGTTTAGATTTGAGGGAAGTTTTGGAGGATGGAGTTTAGAATTTTTAAAAATAAATAAACTAATACTAAATTTTTATTTCTTAAAATTATATCAAAATAATAAAAAAATTTAAAAACAAACTTCAAAAAGAAAATTTGAAAAACATATTTTGCAAAAAAATTATAAAATTTTGAATATAAAAACTTATAATTCAAAAATTATAAAAAATATAAAAAATTATTTAAATAGTAATTTATGTATCTATAAAATAAGGATATACGTGTCTTTTACCTCTTTAACGAAGAAAGTATTTGGAAAATATCTTTTCAGTGAAAGTAAACATGAATAATAGTATAAACAATGTGGTAAACTTGAAATTCTCCCTCGTAAATACTACATTTAGCAATTCTATGAAATTTATGTATTTTTATTATCTTAGTTTGTATCATTCCGAAAATTGAAAGATAATTAAGATTTAATAATATTTTCAAGTTTAAAATATAGTAATTAGCTAAAATATTATAGAAAGTAAGAAAAAAAAGTATTTACTTTGTTTTCATTTGGATTATGAAACTAATATTCAAAACATATGTAATTTGCTAAGCGTATATACCTAAATAAAATACATGTAGCAATATGGTGATAGCTCACAACTAGGAATGTCTACAAGAGTCACTAAAACCATTCTGGAAATCCTTTTGCATTTGTAGCAAATTTTATAGTAAACTTTGATGCATAAGAATTTTTATAATCCCTCAATGATCCAATCTCAAACGAATTGTTCTGACTTTAATATTTTATGATTGATTTCTAAGAAGCAAGCTTAGAACTTAAAGCAAATAGGTTGTTCTTAAGCTCTTGGATGATTCACTTTTGACATGACACAAATTCTTTGTGGGCACTAATCGTCAAGATGTGGATCGTAACCAAGAATTTATGTTCAATCAGCTGCAATTCATAAGTAATCGGAGATTAAAGTTTTTATGGTGGCAAATATATCACTTAAATAAAAAAATTTAAAAAATACAAACTTAGCAGTCTGATACATACTGACTAATAACTCTTATTTGCATAGAAAGGTATCATTCGCTTCATTATCAATCACACAGTTTTACTTTGACACAACAATAAAAAATCAAAAACTTCAAAGGAAAAATAAGAGTAAAAGTTTAATACATGGTTTAGGGCTAAACTTCCAATGTACAACTCATAAGATTATGATAAAGAAAACGTAATTAAGAATAACTTTCTGACATTTTGAGAACTGTTTATGTATTCTGAATTTAGTTTTGATATTTTATGCCCACTAACAAAAAAAAAGTATTTCAAAAAATGTGAAGAAAAACATAAATATCTCTTTTCTTATACTATATCCTAAACGCTAAATAGTTTATAAACACAGAAAATTTTACAATATTTAATATTCATATGAAAATATATAATAGCAACTATCCGCGCATAGCGCGGAAAACGGTCTAGTATAGCTAAAAACTCAATAGATTGATTGATCCTCATCTGAGAGATAAATACATTCGTTATTTTCATAGTAGTTTTGAGAGTGTGAACTCAATTTATATTTTCAAGAGTAGAAATGAACGGGCTGACTCACCGGCAAAGAAAGTTATGAGCAAAAACATAAACTTTAATTGATGATAAAAATGAATGGAAAAAATTGAACAAAATTTCATTTAAAAAATTGAACTCAAAAAGAAAATTGAATAAGGAAAAACAAATGTAGAGAATGAATTGAACAAATATCAAACATAAATGGTAAGCAAAAAGATGAAAAATTGTTTTCAGAATTTATTGAATATAAATTAGCATCCAAACATATGTAAAATGAAACCATGAATCTTTAAACTTATAATACAAGTTAACTCTAGGGTATATTTCTGATGTTGCTCAAACTACTACAAAATCACTTTTCCTAAAAACAAATATGAAGCATAAAAGAAAATATAAAACATAAATCTTTAAATCCTTTAGTCGAAGAAGATAAGTTTAACCTTCTTTGTTTCTTTTTATTTGTACATGATGAGGTTAAACTAATAATGGATGCTTGAGTGAATATGTTGTTAGTCTTGAGCTACTTTCTGGAATATTAATTTTTATCTTTAAAACTCTAACTACATCTTGATCCGCACAACTCTGCGGGTGATTATTTTCATTTTTACACACATAAATATTTTTTTACATGATTAATTGTATATAATTTTAATATATACCATATTACTAATTGTTTAATATAACATTTTAAAAACAAGACTTTTATAGTTCACACGCAGTAATTTAATTTATTTGTTTTGAATTTTTAGTGATAACATATTTTCAATCATGTGATACAAAATCTAAATTGAAAGTCTTTTTTTTTTACATCGAAAGTCTTATTAGTTAAAATCAAAAAAAAAATCAAAAATATTATATTAAATTGATATCAAAATATTAATACAAAATTGTACATTAGCTTAATTATAATTACAAAATTAATTAGATATTTTAAAGGTTTGTTTTAGTAAAAATGAAACATAAATTTATTTTTAAATTAATAAACACGAAAATTAACTAATTATTTTTTAAAACATTGATTAAAAATAAATGTACATATATGTTATAAATAAAGACGAAATTAATTAAATATTTAAAGTGTTTATTTTAATGAAAAATAAGTATATATTTATATTGTAAATAAAAAAAATAAGGAAGATTTTATTCAGATACAATTTTAGAGAAAATATAGGAATATCTATTTATTTTTTTTGTTTTAGAATAATTTGATTTATTAAAATATTTATAAGAAAAAAGTCATTTAAATAAAATTTTAAAGATGATCCAAAATAAAATAAAACACATGAATTAAGTTGTGACTTCTATTTTAATAGTATAGATTATTGTTTTCATTTGTCATTCATCGATTTTAAGGGAGAAAAATATTTCATTGGTTCATTCACATAGGAGAGAAATATAGGAATGTAGTTGGACCTATAAACTAATAGTTTGAAAAAATATTCAACTCAACTGGTAACAGTTTTAATTTTGAAGAACAATAAATTAAACATGATTTTTTTTTTAAGAAATTGTCACCAATTGAAGCTATAGTTTTTTTCATGTACACCAAATATGGTCGGATATAGGTTTTTTCGAAACAATTCTTCTTTTGATCAAAACTTGGTTTAATAATATGGGCAGTTGATAAAACAAATAAGCCAATATTTATTTTACATTTTTAATATTGAAAATCTATAGAAACTTCGTTTAATTATGTGAGCGAACTTTTACCCATTTTTTAGTACTGAAAATTTCGTATCTGAGAATGCTTTCCATACAACCTAGATATGTCTTATGTATGTGAATCTAGTCTATTAAAACATGAGTACAAAATTAGATTACCTCTTAATTTTTCAATATATTTACACTCTCATACCACTGATGTATTAATTGAAGCTATATTTATGGATTCTTTGTATTTAATGAATTATTAATTGATTTATCCGAAATTAAATTTATACTTGCCAAACAAAAACAATCGACATCACCCTTATATATAATACTCTCTCTTTTATAGTTATTCTATTGCTTAACAATCAATTATCTCTGTCATTTCCATACAAAAAAATTTACGGTATATACCAAAATTCAAAAGGTCAATGTTCATTTTTATATATTAGGTTTTCGTTAATTTCATACCAACCAGACATATCCATGTCTCACATTTAAGGATAAACAACTTAACAATTGCAATATAAAATACTTCCTTCATACTTTGACTATCTGTATACACCTTAATTATCATGATAAACACTGATTTTTACTAATCATCCAATGCATACCTTGTGGTCAATCAACGAAATATTTGAAATTATAATTTATACAATCCTTAAAAATATACATCTTCTTAGACCCTCATCTTCAGATTTTGTACAAACAAAAGTTTCACATGATAGCTACTTGCAATCAATATTAGTATGATTTAATGATTATCAATATACAGCTTTTTTAGATCCTCATTTTTTAATAATAAAGATTTCCAAATATAATAAAAAATATCTTTCAAAATAAACAACTACTATTTAAAAGGCTGTTTTAAATCCTCATTTTTTTCCACATCAATACATATCAGGTAACCAACAGATTTGGAATCCAAAATATATGTAAACCAAATCCTTTAAAATCCAGCAAATATTACTTACTATTTTCGGTAACAATATTTATATTAGTTATTTCAACAATATATAAAAATTGGACAGCATAATATTTTTGGCCCTTTAACTTGGGAGTCAATCATCATTTATATCGATTATTTAATATACCCAAATCTAACCATAATTGACTCATAGATTTCGAAAAATAATTATGCTTACCAATTTTTATATATTGTTGAAATAACTAATATAAATATTGATTATTTATATTGATTATATTTTTGCTTAAAATTAAGACCATATCTAAATAGAAACTATTTAAATATAATTGATACTTTCATTTTTTTTAAACAAATCGTAATCCACATTTTTATATCTTACAATAGAAGTTGCATAAATAAAATATTCTTCAAAAAAATTATTGTTGATCATATACCAATTTTCGTAAACCATACTAACTCATACTTCTCTCTTTCTTCATATTTTAATTTCAAAAATTTGTTTTCTATATATCTTATGTAACTACATAACTCTCTTTATTATATTTTAAATTTATTTATTTGATACTAAATATCGGTAATACAACAGACTGTAAACACACACACTTAATTACTCAATGTTATAGGACTAACTATTGAAAATTCATCATTTATTATAAATAAACTAAAAACCAAAAAAATATATATATACATGCACTGTTGCACGGATCAAAGTATAGTTATCATTATTTGGTCTTTATTTGATTTGGTACATTGACTATGGTTGTGTTGATTTTTTTTATCAGAAAACAAATTCCTACTTGTTCACCAAACCATTCCATATGTTGATTAAACTCGTTCACTAACTTATTTTTCAATCTTAAGACTTCCAAGGGAAAAAAAGCTAAATAAACAAACAAATTTAATTAAGAGTTGATCTTCCAAAGTGGATCAGTCTATAGGTTAAGATTCATCAACACAAAAGACAGACCATGTTGTTTAATGTTTGGATAGGTAGAAATGGTTGAACCTAATAAAATCATGAGCGCCACAATATTGTCTCAAAGTTGCTAAATCATTTGAAGATTCTCTTAAGATGACCAGAGCCAAGCAGTGTCAGGTCAAGAGGCTCAGAAACGGAACCGGCCTCTCCTAATCCGAGCCCAAGCAATGGCTGCAACTGCTGCTCCTCCCAAATGAGCAGAACCTGAGATGTTACTGTCCCCCTGCAATAACCAAAATTTTGTTGTTGTTTGTTTAAGAATCATCATCAGACTATTTCTCAACAAGTTTTGAGCTTTTGCAAAATCAAACATTACCTCTGTTATCCTTAAAATGTCTTTACCAATGAGGAAGATTCCCTGAAAGATAAAGAAGAGTGAGTTTTTGGTTGACTTGAGAAGAGAAGCTTTGAGCTGCCATGAAAAATGAGCCACAGAGATTATAAACTTACAAGCAGCATCGCAGGAACTGGAATGAAAAATTCAAAGTAAAGAGTAGCTGTTGGGTTGAGGAAGATATCGAGCAGTATGATGGCATTCACAGCTCCACTCGCACCCTTTTATGAAACAGAAAACGAGTTCTTTATAAATCATCCTCACTTGCATCCAATAAATCAAATATTAAATTTCACTCCATGCTCTCTATAGAAAACCGGTAAATTCAAACATACCAGTCCCGGGGTTCTGGATGGATCCCTCACGAAAGCTCCATGGCCCTGTCCACCGCATGTGATTAGTCGCACAATAGAAAAAAGGTAAAGTGTGCAAAACTATCTTATCTGAGGAGCCAGCATGATTTGAGAAAAAAGAAACTATTTGATCTTCTTAATGCTGGTTCCTCTATACCTTGGGAGAAGACGCAGCTAGATAAGCATGGTGAATCAAGTAGAACACAGATCCACCAAGCGCTCCAGCAAGGTACAGCTTCAGAAGGAACTGAGGGCCAAAGTTTCTCGCGATCTAGCAAGAGACAGGATTTAGAAAATGAAGAAGTAAGCAGTTTTTTAAAGTAATGACAGGATCAACAGTGCTCTCCACTCAACAAATACGAAACAAAGGAGAAAAGAAGTGTACACTGGTTCCAAAGAAGTAGAGACCAATCATGTTTGAGACGATATGTCCAATGTCAATATGACTGAATGCCGAAGTTATCAGAGTGTGCAGACGTCCACTGGTGAAATTGTCCAACGATATCTGCTCAATTATCAATCACATTCTTAGCATCTTTCATATTATCAACTAAGATATCACCAGGCATTACATCTAGATCCCATATTCTTCACAACAGGAATCAAAACAAGCATAGTGACTAAAATGTCTGTAAAGTTGTGAGCTTTGAGGACTGACTGACCATGAAATTATTCATCATGAAACGTTGGTCAAAAACACGCCACATGAGAAAGACACCAGTGTTAGCTAATAGTAATCCAAGAACAACGTCATTAGATGATAATCCTTGAAGCCAATTCTTCCTGTCAAAAGGTAACAAACACACAATTTTTTTAATTCTTTCTCATGAGACAATCTCAACAAGGTTGTAAGAAGATGATGAGAGACAATACCATCCACGCCTCCCAGAATAGCCTCCGAACTCGAACCCCTTTCTGGGAAACTGAGAACGCAAGAACGCGACTTTCGATTCCACGAGATTCCCCAATTTGACAGATTTGTTCGTTAAAGCGCTCGCGAAAAACCCACGAATTTTCTCCGATCGCCATAGGAGAGAAGGGTCGAAGCGGCTCGCGGGAGGAGGAGGAGACGGGGTCGAAGGAAGATAGTGAGTCCGGAAATGGCGGGTCTGGCTCGGTCGATATAGGGAAGTGAAGGAGTGAGAATGAGCTGTTGGGTTGGAGAGCAATTTGGTGAGACGCGAGGATGAGTCGACGACGACTCTGCGTGAGAAAATCGAATTCATCTTTGCCCCAAAAAGGCGAGACCTTTTGCGTTACGAAAGAAAGAAGAAAAATGAAACTTTGATGGAGGCAGGCGGTGGTGCACAGAAGTCTCTGATGTTTAAAACCCAAGTGCTGGATAATAACTACTGGGTATTGTTTTGTTGAATAGTTTTTTTTTTTTTTTTTACAGATACATAGAGAGAGGAATCAATGTGCGGAGCAGTTTATAGCAGCTCCTCCTTCGTTGTTTTCGTGTAATAACTTTATTCATGTTCTGGAAAGATATGTTACAGACTTCCAGTTTTATCGTCTTTTTACTGTACCTCGCTCGTCAAAACGCACAACTTTTATTTAACCCCATTCCCATCTATATTTGAACAAAGCAACACACAAGTTTAACGTGACTCAACAATGTCTCTCCAAACTAATCATCGTCAGTTAACTTTGCTTATTCCATTTATGCCATCTTGTTGTCAGCCTATATCCAGCTACTTCGAGCTGTGGTGAAAAGTAATGGAAATTGAGATTCGAGAGTGCAAAGAGGATGAGCTCATCTATATGACTATATGCATCCTTTAGTAGCAGTGTTAGTAATATATCCTTAGAGCATGGTTATCTCTATAACCCCATTTGGGTTTCTTAATAACTTGTTTAATAATAAAAGTTAGTTAAGAAATTTAGTTAAAAACCCCATAGATTTTGTGCTCCATTGGAAGTTTTTTAATTAAGGATTCTTAAAAAAAAATTAAACATTGTTTTATTAAAATTTAAATTTTGTGATGAAAATGTAGAGAAGGAGGAGTGTAGATGATTTTATATAGAGAATGAGAAGTGTAGTGTAGATGATTTTATATAGAGAAAGAGGAGTTTCATTGATTATCATCGCCTAACTAGCCTACGACAGAGAAATGTCCACCGCAAAACTAGTTTCAGTTCGAATGTGTGTAGTGTAATGATAGTGTACAGAACAATGAATTGTCGAGTCATGAGATTTTACCATGGTCCATGATGATGGCACTAACAAGTAGGCAGGTGGTAGTTTTCTGTTCTTGTAAAGTTTGTGGCTTTGGCTTAGCATAGTTTGTGGCTTTGGCTTAGCATAGTTACACTTAGCAGTCTCATACTCCACATGAGCCTACAAAACCAAATAGCATCCTTGAAAAAGATTAGAGCAAAAACATTGGCTTGGAGAGAAGAAGAAGAAGAATATAAATAATCAAAGAGAAAACATTGCATAAACCTTCAGAAAATACATAAATAGTTCTAATCCAATGCAAAAACAAATTCACAGCCAAACCAACGAGCTAATACTCTTGCTTACTCACAATCCAAAATGATAGCTTGAGTCCTCAACTGTTGAGACACTTGACAAAAGCAAGAAGTACTATTGATGACGTTTAGAAGAAGAGGGGCTACATGCAACTTATCAAATACCAAACGAGAGATGGTTGCATAACTTTCAAAACTAACGACCACACAAGAGATGAAGAATGAGGATACATACTGTATAGGAGGAGCAAAATGGTTGTGTACAAGAGAACACCAATGGAGGTATAGAGCTGAGTTGGTGGTATCTTCTGAAGATACTCAATTCCTTGATTCCACCACTGCTCCGCCATGATTTTCAGATCTTCCAACTTCTCCATTTCCTTCTCTCAAAAGCTATTATACAACCTAAAATCCAGAGATAGTGTCAAATTACTCAAATCACACCAACACCATTCCAAGTTATGAACATATAAATGGATAATGCTACTACTACTACATTTGATACTCTGCTTGAAACGGATCTCAAAAACACCAAATAGATTCCAATCAAATTTCAACAGATAAGACTACAAAAGTTCACAGATAAAGGAAAACGGTTAAATGAAGGAGATGTAAACGCACCGAGTAGGGAGACGGGAGATGAATGCCACAGAGAACACAGTGAAGATGGATGACGACGGTGGAAGCGGAGAAACCACGGCGACAATTAGAGACAGAGAAGACGAGGCACGAAAAAGAAGACGAAAGAGAAAAATGAAAAAAAGAAAGAAAAAAAGGCAAATCACATGTGTGCGACACGTGTCTAGGAAACCCACTTAAAATCGGTCACCGAAAACCCGGGAAAACGGCTTATTTATGCCCGAACTAGGGATTGCTGAGAAAATACATACCTCAACTTTTACTACAAGTCAAAACATACCTACACTAATCAAAAATTTAAAATTCATGCCTGAATTATGGATCGATAAAAAAATATATACCCCAACTCTTATTGCATACCAAAACATACCTTAACTAATCAAAAATTTGAAATTTATGTCTAGTCTTTAGAAGTCAACGCTAATTTCAATCTATACTATTATTTGCGAAGTAAATTTTCGCAACAGAGCTCTCACGTTAAAAATTAGAGTAGCTAAAATCTATGTTACCCCTAATAAATTTTTATATATATTCTATTATATAATAAAATGAATTTTATTTGCGAAGTAATTTTTCGCAACAGAGCTCTCACGTTAAAAATTAGATTGGCTAAATTCTATGTTACCCTTAATAAATTTTTAAATAAAATGAATTTTATTTTAAAAATCTTATATATTTTTTTAAAATAATTATGATGATTCTTATATATTATGTTGTTATCTTAAAATAATATTTTACTATTATAAAAGTAAAAAAATTAAAAGAAGTTATTTTTTACAATATTATATTTAAAAAAAAAGATAATTCTTATATATACAAATATATCTTAAAATCACTTCTTAGAAAATATCCTTATACAAATATATTGCTCCATTAATATTTACTTAGATATTATTTTTATCTTAAATTTTAACTTTCAAAATAGTAAAATATTATTTCAAGATAACAACACAATATATAAGAATTATCCTATATTTTTAAGAAAATATAATATTGCAAAAATCATGTCTCTTAATTTTTTTTACTTTTACAATAGTAAACTATTATTTTAAGATAACAACACAATATATAAGAATCATCATAATTTTTTAAAAATATATAAGATTTTTAATATAATTTTTTTTTATTATATAATAGAATATATATAAAAATTCATTAAGGATAACATAAACTTTAGCCACTCTGTTTTTTAACGTGAGAGCTCCGTTGCTATAAAATTATTTCAAAAATAATAGTATAGATTGAAATTAGCGTTGACTTCTGAAGACTAGGCATAAATTTCAAATTTTTGATTAGTTAAGGTATGTTTTGGCATGCAATAAGAGTTGGGGTATGTATTTTTTTATCAACCCATAGTTCAGGCATGAATTTTAAATTTTTGATTAGTGTAGGTATGTTTCGACTTGCAGTAAAAGTTGAGGTATGTATTCTCTCAGCAACCCTTAGTTCGGGCATGAATAAGCCGTTTTCCCCCGAAAACCCAGCTTAAGGATCGATTTTACATGCCTTTATTTTAGTTTTCATTTATTTAAATCATCAATTTAGCTTAAAACCCCACTTAAGAAACCCCTATAATCATGGTCTTATACCCTCTTTTTGTTTTCATTGCTATTCAAATTTAACCTATCTCGTTGCAAAAGTTTCTTATTAGTTATTGTATACGGTATACCAAATATAAAACTGTTAATCAGCTTCTTGTCTTTCAACTTTTGAGGTTTGTGGTTAACTATTACTCTCACCGAATCTTTACATCCTTTATGAAACATATGTGTTTGAAATTTTGAATGGAGAAAGATGAGTGAATATATGCAACAGTAAAGTAAGTAATAATAATAATCCTTGCATGGCCACGGGTCAAACATAAGTGTAGAGTAGAATGAATCAGTGAACACATGTTGGCAAACAAAAAAATATCGAATGTTCAGTCAATTAAAGGGCGGCTAAGTGATAGTTAACTTGTATCACAAGATAAGATTCAACATTTATCATAGCAGTGTAGAATAAAGGCAAGCCACAATAACAAATTTATATGTGAACCAATCGGGAGTCCGGTTTAGCTAAGAAAGCATTATCGGAAACTAAATGATTAACGTTAATTAGATTTCAATTCAAGGGAAAATGAAAAAAGATAAATAAAAATGTTATAATAAGCGTAAGCCTACTACATATTCAAACAGCAACAACCCCAGAGATATTAATTAGACGACTCTCCCACCCATTATATAAAGGCCCTGTTCGTTGATTGGTGTTCCACTTTCTTTTTGCTGATGATAGCATTTTCTTCTGTAAGCCGGAACCCTATGAATGTAAAGAAGTAATGAAAGTAGTCAGGGAGTATGGTAAAGCTTCAGGCCAATGCATCAACTTTGATAAATCATCCTTACTCTTTGGTAAGCGGATTAATGCAACAAGTAGACAAGAGATTAAAAATGTGCTGGAAATTCAAAATGAAAGTGGAATGGGTACTTATCTAGGAATCCCGAAAGACATAAGTGGCTCCAAGTGTAAACTTTTTGCGTTTCTAAAAGACAAGCTGATGCATAGAGTGGATGGATGGACAGGTAGATGGCTCTCAAAAGGAGGAAAAGAAGTGTTGATTAAATCCATTCTGCTAGCTCTTCCGACATATGTAATGTCTACTTTCCTGCTCCCTTTGGAGATATGTGAAAACCTTGCAAGTGCCATTGCTAAATTCTGGTGGAGTTCAAATCCACCAAAAAGAGGAATACACTGGGCGAAATGGGAGAAAGTCTGTTTACCAAGGGAAGAGAGTGAGATTGGTTTTCGCATGATCCATGAGTTCAATTTGGCATTATTGGCAAAACAATTATGGAGACTAGTTCAATTTTCATACTCTTTGGTGGCTCGGGTTTTAAGGGGAAGATACTATAGGATGAGTTCGCCACTTAGAGTAATCTCTGCTAGTAGCCCATCGTACGTGTGGTCAAGCATTAGTGCTGCGCGAAAGTTGCTTTTGACGGGAATCAGACAGAAGATACATTCAGGCTATGATGTAAAGGTGTGGGAGGATCCATGGATCCCAACGACCCCTACGAGACCAGCTCTCCCTTTAGCACCGGTAATGCATCCTAATATGCGAGTTAGTGACTTTATTGATCCGGAAACGAAAGAGTGGGATGTTGGGCTTTTGGAGATGTATGTCAATTCGGAGGATATACCGCTTATAAGGAGTTTGACTACAAGTTCAGCACATCGTCGGGATACATTCTGTTGGAATTATACAAGGAATGGCCAATATACAGTTAAATCTGGATATTGGGTCGCTCAGAATATGTTAAAGACAGAGGGGGAGAAGGAAGCCCTAGAACCGAGCATCACAGAGCTTCAAGCCTTTGCTTGGAAGATAAAAGCACCTACGAAGATATGTCATCTTATATGGCAGCTGCTAACTGGCCATGTGGCAGTAACGAAGAATCTAGCAAGACGCAATATGAGATGTGATAACTACTGCCCAAGATGTGGAGAGCTAGAAGAATCTGTAACCCATGCTATTTTTGAGTGTCCACCAGCTCTACAGGTCTGGACCTTAGCATCAACTTCGTCAAGCCCTGGCTTATTTCCTGTATCAAGCATTTACGCGAATATGGATTACCTATTCTGGAGGAAAAACAACATTATCGAGCCGGAACCGGGCAAGGATGCTTATCCCTGGATAATTTGGTACATTTGGAAGACTAGGAATGACAAACTTTTCAGAGGAATAGATAGAGATCCTTTGGAGCTAGTCCGACATGCAAAAAGTGAATGTCAGGCCTGGTTTAATGCGAATGAAGTGGTACAACCTATGGCACAAGAAATCACTTCCGCGGAGTCCCAAGTCATAAGCTTGGGTAACATTTGCTTGCTATATGGATCTTGGACAGCCTCCGCTCAGTATAGTGGATGTGGATGGGTCTGGTGGGACAGTGGAGGAAACATTTAATTGTTGGGGACAAGAAATCTCAATCGACGTGAATCAGCTTTGCATTCGGAAGTAGAGGCTATGCGATGGGCAATGGAGAATATGCTTCAATACTCAACGTGCCAGAACTTTGGGACAGACTGCAAGGAGCTGATAGCAATGATAAAGGATCCTCATGCATGGCCTAGCTTTGCGACATAATTGGAAAGGATAGAGATGCTGCTGATTTGCTTTCTGGATTTCAACATCATTCATGTTCCACGAGTGCGCAATCAGTTTTCAGACTTTTTAGCTAAGACTGCTAGATCTTTCCATAGGAAGTTACATTTTATTGGTTGTTCTATTCCGCTCTGGTTACTCAGACCACCTCAAGCTTGAGTAATAGAATGGCCTTTTGACGTAAAAAAAATATATATATAAAGGCCCTGTTCGTTTGTACATCTGGAAGATGCATCCAGATGGTCTATCTAGATGTCTTATCCAGATGCTCCATCTGGGTGTTGTTCGTTTCTTCATTTTTTCCATGCATCCAGATGAATCATCTGAATGCAACTATTTTCGTTTGTTTTTCATTTTTTAACTTCCATCTGCATACAGGTGGACTTGTTAATAAAATGACTAAAATATAATTTTTTTTACTTTTCGGCGGAAAATAGCATTTTTACGGTTTTGGCCGAAAATATTTTTGCGCTTTTTGAGGAAATATGTGTTTTTCGCGAAAAAGTGCATTTTTATAGTTTTGGCGGAAAAATATGTTTTATGGGTTTGGCGGAAAAATTCGTTTTTGCGGTTTGGATGGAAAAAATGTGTTTTGAAGTTTTGGCGGGAAAAGTGTTTTTGACGGAAAAGTTTTTTTCCACGATTTTGGCGGGAAACATTTTTTTGCGATTTGGCGGGAAAAGAATTTTTGTGGTTATAGCGAGAAAATACATTTTTTCGGTTTTGGCGGGAAAATATATTTTTCCGGTTTTGGGGGGAAAATATACTTTTTCCAGTTTTGGCGGGAAAATACATTTTTCCGGTTTTGGCGGGAAAATACATTTTTCCGGGAAAATGCGCTTTTCCGGTTTTGGCGGGAAAATGCGTTTTTCCAGTTTTGGCGGGAAATAAGTTTTTTTTTCCGGTTATGGCGGGAAAATACATTTTTTCCGGTTTTGGCGGGAAAATACATTTTTTCGCTTTTGGCGGAAAATACATTTTTCCGGTTTTGGCGAGAAAATGTGTTTTTAGCGGGAAAATATGTTTTCCGATTTTAGCGGGAAAATACGTTTTTCCGGTTTTGGCGGAAAAATTTCATTTTTCGGTTTTGGCGGTAAAATTGTGTTTTTCAGTTTTGGCGGGAAAATGCATTTTTTCCGGTTTTGGCGGGAAAATTCTGTTTTTCGGTTTTGGCGGAAAAATTGTGTTTTTCGGTTTTGGCGAGAAAATACGTTTTTTTAGTTTTGACGAGAAAATGCGTTGTTTCCGGTTTTGGTGGAAAAATGCTTTTTTGCGGTTTTGGCCAGAAAATGTTTTTTGGAGTTTTGGTGGGAATATGCGTTTTTTTGGGTTTGGTCGAAAAGTGTGGTTAAACTGGTTTAGCCGAAAAATTTGTTTTTATGAAAATGTGTGTTTTAAGTTTTTTTGCGGAAAAACGCATCTTACAGTTTTGGCGGGAAAGTGTGTTTTTCAGTTTTTGCGAGAAAATGCATTTTTTTGTTATTGCGGAAAAATGTATATGCAAAAAAAAAATGGAATTTACGGTTTGAAAATAATATTTTGATTTTAAAAGGTCATTTTTGTCATTTATCATTTTGGACTGAACTAGATGCACCATCAACTCACATTCATTTGGGTGAAAATTTGATATGAATTTTTAAAAATTTAGCTCGGTGATTCATCTGGATGTAGCATTATAATGCACAAAACGAACATCAGTTTGTATCTTCACCCAGATGGATCACCTGGGTGAGCAAACGAACAGGGCCAAACACTTTGCCTTTGTTTCGGTGAAATCAGTAACCACTAGCAGCGTGATCTCAATCTTTATCTTCTAAATTACAAATCTGCCATCACCTTCTCGATTCCGTCGGAAGTTCTTCACTCTGGTGAGGACTTGTTGTTTGCATGGAAGACTCCAAGCCTACATGCAACAGCGTAGTAAACGTGGAGAAGGCGGACCTGCTCGACAAGGCTGTGGAGGAAGAAGAAGCTAACAAAGTCTCGGATTCCGTGGTTAACGGCGGCAATGGAGCGGATGTTGGCGAGCGTTCACCGAAACAATGAAAGTGGAGCTTTTGGAGGATTTGGCGAAAAGCGTTGTGATCCTGACGTGAGATTCCATAGGGAAAAACAGATCTTGCGATGTGTATCTCATCGGGACTGTTCATGGATCAAATGTATTATTATTATTATTATTACTAGATCGTCTTTCCGCGCTACGCGCGGATAATTGTTCTATAAAATTTCAGTTGAATATGTTATGTGAATATAAGATATTGTAGAACCATTTTCAATTCTAAAACTCATTTTGAATTATAATGGTAGCATATAAAGCAATTTCAGTGAAGATTCTAAGCTTAGAATTTTATATTATATGTATATATTATACTAATATGGGAAATTAGTTAGAACTAGTATATCCACCCCGTGCTAAGCACGGGCCAGCTTTTGTTTGCATTTAAATTATTTTGTTTTAATCAAATGATAGTGTTTCATTTATTTTTATCAAAACTAAATATTATTTCAGTCACATTTGATAAGCTGGATAAAATGGAGACCAAAAATTAGGCGTGTAACCTTTGAAACAAAACATTTAGAAAGGTAAAAACAGTACGGTTTACAAAAAAAAAACAATTACAGTTATTTTGAGTTTTGCCAAAAAAAGATACATCTGTGGAAGTAGGCAACATTTTCGTTGAACTTACATTTTGGGCTTCTTCTCCATTGCTTCTTTCTTTAGTCATCACTAACTTTAAAACAAACACAGATACAAAACATATTTGTAAAATCAATACTATTAAAACAGAAGGCCATTTTTTGAGGTGCCCTCCCGTTTTCAAAGTAATTACAATACAGTGCCATTGGATTTATTTAAACATATACTTTTAATTAAAATTAGTATTTTGTAATTATTTTTATTCAAACAACAACAATACATGACAGCTACGTAATCAAATGGGAATATTCCTTAGACAAATAAAACGTATTGACTTATGTCATTTAAAATTTTTAGTAAAATAAAATTTTGCAAAAGAGCAACGCAATTACGGGATTTTTCAAATCTTTTGTGGTATCTTAATTGGTATACAAATATTTTATGCCATTTTTTATAAATTTTCTTTTGCATATCTTTTCAAACGATTTTGGTATCTTAATTTGGTATACAATTATTTATGCATTTCATTCTCTATATTCTAGGGATTTCCTCAGTATCTTACTTAGTCTTTCACGATAGTGATAAATAAAAGATCCCCATTCACAATATTCTCACCAAACCAAAATACTACTCTACCTGTATTGTAAATTAAATCTAGATGTCACTTCCTAAGAAAATTAGTAGCCTAAAACCAAGCAAAATAGGCTGGTGGATTCTGAGTCAGAAGCAAATACCAAGTCCGCGGAGAAAGAGCTTCTCTCTTGACTGGTGATCAGGTAAAACTCACTTCTTTTGAAAATTTTGGTTGATATGATATAATCTATATCGATTTCTGATTATGAAAATCGTATATGGATTCTACTTTTTTTTGTGAAAAGGTTTCTCTTCTAACAGAGAGGGAAACTATGGTGTTTTCTCAACACCTCTTCGAAGTGCTCACAAGAAAATATCGTACACAAGCTAATCTTCCTCCTTCACGCTCTTCCCTGAGCTTCTCCCAGCAATGATCACAAGCTTCCACCCGCGGAGCACTTGGTCTCGACATCTGTGATCCCAAGCTCATGGAAAATGCTCTTCACGAGCACATAATAAGAAAGAGTCTCGTGCTGAAGTTAAAAAAGACAACCTCTTATACATATGGTACCAAAGAGAAGGTGTGTGTGTGTGTGGGTGTGGGTATGTGCACGCTAATTTATATAGATCACCATCTTCGTTTCTTCATATTTCTTTTGTTGCTATATAATTTTCACTTTCTCTATAATAGTGTGTCTTTAACTGGCATTCTACTCAAAGACTCAGTGCTTTGGTTTTATTTTGGTCCTTGAACAGGTAGAAACAACTTGAAAATATTTGCACCCAAGAAGAGCTCAAGGCGTTTATTGTGAAGCTTGATGAGGCAAGTATCAGTTTTCTTTTGAACTATATATATATATATATATATATATATATATATATATACCATTGGGTTCCACTTGATGAGTGATAGCATCTGACACTAAGTGTTGTCTTGTGTGCCATCAGGTTCAAGATTTGCTTTACATGGACGTTGAGGATGCTAATGCCACAGAGTTTCAGGAGCTTGGTTGCTACAAAATAATTTCTTATAAAACATTTGATAGATATTTTTGTACAGATCGGATGAGCTTACAACACAACCCGTAGCAGTTAAATACGCTCAAAAATACCTAACTGAATTGAAGGAGGTACGCTGTGAATGACATTACATGATTTTTGTAGTAAAGCTAACACAGTTGAGATTCAACCATGTTTGCAGATCATAAAAAAGTAGAGACTAACAAAGCTTGACTTTCAAAAGAAAAAATGAGGTTGTTTTGCTCATCTAAGTCAAAAGACACAACTCTCTAAGTAGAAAGCTATGTTTTCACTTAGATGAGTTTCAACCATGTTCTGCTAAATTGTGTTGTTTCATTTAGGTCTCAAAGGAAGCAGAGAAAGTAAAAGGTTGGTTGGAGAAAAAATGAAGCTAAGTAGCAAAAGTGATCGTTGCTTCATTTATTTTTTTAATATCTTTAGAATTAGTGAGAGTTAACATGACAAAACTTTGTGACAGGAGTGCTATATGGAGCAACTAAGTGCCCACTTCAGATGATGGTACGCCAAAGTATTTACTCTGCAAGACAAGGTACAGAAAATTAGTTTGATAAATAATTAAAGGCAACATAACGGGTTTTGTAAAACTTTTATATAATTAAAAGTTTATATCAGAGGTTAGTTTTTTTGCATATCTTATAACTAAAAGAAGAAAAAGCCCGCTCTTTAAATGCAATATTAAAAGAAATAATAAAAAATCTTTTGTATTATATTTTTAAATATAATAATTAAATAGACAATTTAATAATATATATACTTTTAAAAATACTTTCCATCATTAAAAAATGTATTAGAGAATGTCTCAACAAATGATTATATATCGTCCTCTGAATAATCTTTTCATATATATAAATGTATTAGGGTATCTTATACAAAACACATAATCTCCAAAAAATAACAAATCTTTAACTTTTTTTAAAAAGCAATTTATATGTTAAATTTTTAGGTATTTTAGCAAACATATATTCAAATTTACATGTATATATTATTTTTATTTTTAGTTTTTGAGAAATTTAATGTATATATGAAATTATTTTTTAAAAAAATTATTTAAATGGGTTATCCGAACCCGTAAATATCAGAAGCGATTCCGAACCAAAATTTATAAATATCTAAATGGGACTGAAATTTTTAATCACAAAAAAAATCGAAAACTGACTAGACCCGAAACAAGTCCAAATATGTATCCCAATGTCCACCACTAAATCACACTTTGAAATCTAAACTTTTTGTACCACGTTGAATCAAAATAAAATAAAATAAATAAATAATTTAACTGAAATAATATCCCGCGCTTTTAAAGCGCGGGTCAAAATCTAGTAGTTATATTAAAACAACCCGATTAGTAAATACTCACTTTGTATACATATATACATATTGTTACCTAAAATTGCTGTCATATTCTGATTTTTCTTTCTTGTTTGAAGAAAGCTTTGAAATTGTAGTACCCTCTTCAACCTCAGTCATGCCTAAAGAATTAAAAAGAATGAGAGAACATTGAATTGAAATGAAAGCAAATTAAATCTGAAAATCACTTGTATAGATTTTTTTACTATACTCAAAACACAAGAAGAAGAAGATGTAAAAGAATTAGAAACGATGTTAAAGAAAGAGGCAGAATAAATAAGTTCTTTGAATTTATATAAGAGTTAAACAGTTTGAATCATGACACGATTTTAATTATATATGACAGTTTTTTAAGAAATTTGAACGTGTTGACATTCACATGAGAAAATTTAGGGAGTCAGTTTTAAATTTGAACATGTTAACATTGCAAAAAAAAAATTGAAAATCAAGAAATTAATTTAATTTTTTTTAAAAGCACAATGCCATGTGTCAGATATTTATTTGGCAAGTGACTTGTGATTTAGTATATAAGGGATAACATACATTTTATGAGAAATTACTAGAGTAACACACACAAAAAAAGAAAAACGTGATATGTTACAAAAGTTCAGAAATACCCCATTATCTCATTAAACACATGTGTAATTAAAAAAATGAAAAAAAATAAAACCCTTAGCCAAAAATGTATCACTCCACGATTTCCCCTTTCTCAGTAGACATGAACCCTAAATCCCAAATTGTCAATTCTTCAACAATCAAGGCTCATTTGTTTCTGAATTGATTTCTCCTTGATTCCGACTTCGGCCACCGTTTTCTATCACTAAAAACTGCGGATTCACAAAGGGCAAGTGAATTAGAGAGACAAATCCGACGATCCAAAATTACGTTTCCGAAATCGAGAGTTCCATCTTATGTAAGTGGCTTTCTATTCTTATTCTCGTTGATTACTTCAGTAGTACAAACTCACATCCCCCTCAATCTGTTTAGTTGACACATAAATCGTGCCATCAAGGGTAAGTCGCAAAAAAAATTTGATTTTGGTGGTTCTGGGTATCATTGAATTTTATTTTACGGGTTGGATTGCATCTTTTTTTCATATATTATTAATTGATAGTTGGTAATTAAACATATGTTTTTCTAACTACATTGTACATTTTTTCTATACTTTTTACAGAGAGATGACTCTATCAAACAGTGCAAAAACATATCCACCAAGGTTGTATGAAGAGGGGAAGTGTCCATTGCAAAATCGAAGCATGAATCACAACTCTCACTTGGCTGCTTTGCAGATGGCCGAGGAAGCAGTTGGCTTAGATGCGTGGGAATCCATTAAAACATCATCTGTTGGAGTTATTGTGAAGTTGAAAGAGATGGATTATACATGGTCAGCCAAGGCAGTTCACCATTTATTGACAAACCAATTGGTGGTTAATAATATCCATGAGATATGGTCTGTCATAGAAGGTCAACCAATTAGGCTATCTCTATATGAGTTTGGTCAGATTACAGGTTTTAATTGTGAGCCTTTCGACATAAATGATAAGGTGGAGGTTGATCATAAGCCGTTTTGGGAAGAGATTGGTGTGTCTCCTTCACATGGTCCTATGTTTTCTGAGCTGCGCTTGTTGTTAACTCAGATTAGGAATTGGTCATTTGAGAAGAGAAGAATGATTGGCTTACTCAGTGTCTTATCTATTGGAGTACTTGGCATCTCTCCTGGCAGTAGAATTCCTTTGGAACAAGCAAAGAGAGTTCTAGACATAGAAGCATTTGAGAGATACCCTTGGGGACGTGTCGCATTTTCTAGCCTAGTAAATTCAGTGAAAGTTATTTCATTTGAAGAAAGGAACAAGTATACTCTTCGCGGATGCGTACATGCTCTCCTAATCTGGGTGTATGAGTCGATACCTGGTATTGGAGAAGAATATGGGAATCGTATAGAGGGTAACCAGGTTCCTCTTCTCTCTTGGTCTGCATCCCGTTGCCGCATAAACTGGGATCTGTTTTATAAAAAGGAGAAAAGTCTCCATCAGAAGGTTAAGTTTTTTTTCATGATTGTTAGCTCTTATTAAAAAGTGATCACTTGACATATTAAAATACTAACATATCTTTACATTACTTGATTGGCAGGTACGAGTCAGACATCTCATTGTCAAATCAGAAGCTGAGATATGCCCTCAATGGCCGGAGGACAAGGTTGATGATGATCTTCACAACTTGATCACAGACATTCTACATGGCGAGCTCGATGATACATATTGGAACCAGAACACATGTAATGCACCAGTAGCAAACAAAGCGAAAAGAAAACTAGCAAGCGAATGTGAAGCGTGTATCAAGAAAAAAATGCCAAAAGAGAGGACATCTGATGTGAGTATATAAACTTTTTTTACGTACATGTTTAATGTTTATTACTGAGTTTGTTTACTGGTTTATAGTATGCATGTGGATCCGGCCTTAGGTCCGATGGAGATGATGGATTCAAGCATGATTTAATTGAAGCAGTGAAGACACTGACTTCAACGGTTGCAAGTATGGACAAAATAGTTGCTGAGAAGGTGTTGACTGCCGTAGACACAACGATTGAGGCAAAAGTAAATGCAAGAGTTGGTCAAGCCGAGCTGGTACTTGCGAAGCAAATCTCAACGTTAAAAGAAGATGTTGCTATACTTCGAGAGCAGATGCAAGTCATTGCCCCAAAAAATGATGCACACTTTGTAAACCAAGAAGATGAAGTCAACGGCAATGACCCCGTTAGTGTTTTGCTTCTCGTACTAGTATATCTATTTCAGTTCAAAGTATCTAACTACTCAAAATTAACTTGTTATTTATTTTACATACTGAAATAGTCATGGATGGTCCAAGACAAGGCACCAACACATTTGGATGCTGCAGCAGTGCAATGTGTGGTTAGAAAGAAAGCCAAAAATTCAGAGGTCAAGCTAACGTCTCATGTTCTACTTGCCACTGATGGTGAGAAGGTTGTTGGAAAAAATCAAGCAAAAAAAGCCGCTGGAGATTTGAAAACAGTGAAGAAGGAGAAGAATGTAGTTCCACAACTCAGAGATTCTGCTGAAACATGGTCTAATTCAGAAGACAGGAACAAATATGGTAAACTAGATGCCACATTAGACCAGTTGGCAGCATCATTCTTGGATTGACCTTTGCAAAAACGCAAGCCACAGCTGACAAAGACTCAAGTGTATCCATATGTGGGGAACTCAACTGTGAAGAGGATCATAACAGGTGTCTCTAAAGCCTACTATGATCCTTTAGCTAAAGTAGATGAGACAAAATTTAAGAAGCTACTAGATTATCTGCACAATATTGCGTAAGTGTGATGACTAACATTTATTATTTGTTCTCATTACTGTTAAACTAACTTGAGCTTGTTTTTATTCATTTCAGTGGTGATAATGATGTAGACACTCACTTCTACATGAGGCTAATAACGCCAAGAGATGATTGGGAAACAGATGAATCCGGGTGGCTAACAGATTCTGTAAGTTTCTTATTTTTTCTTGTATTTACGTCGAATTTGGGTGGCTAACGGACACTCATTTTTTTTTGTTGACAGAATATGGCATCTGCAATGCTTATGTTTCATAAAAGACATATGAAGGACCCGTCACCATACTCTTCATCAAGGATCGCTTTTCTTGACCACTGGTTTGTCAAGTCATGGGTCAGAGACTACAAGACATACGATCCTAAGACATGGAAGTTCTCCGACACTTACAAGAAGGTCTTCAATGGAAATTATCCTACAGAGTTTTCCAACAACAGACAGTGGCTGAAGGATGTGGATCGATTGTTTCTTTGCCACTTGATAAATGAGCACGTGCCCACTTCCTTACATCTGCTTTGTGCAAGTAGCCATGCAATGCGCACGTGCCCACTTCCTTACGTCTGCTTTGTGCAAGTAGCCATACAATGCCGGATGCATAGATTTGATCTCCTCAAATATGGTCTCAAAATCTGAAAGTCTGTATGAATTTGCTGCCTTTTTAACCAAGCCAAACAACTCCCGACCTCTAAACTTTCCCAACACATTCTTGTATAAGTGATAAGTGCAAACTCCACGGCTGGCCTTTGGATATACATGGGTAATTGCATTTCCAATTGATTTGTGCCTATCTGAAATAATAGCAAGTTTTTCGTCATCTGGAATCACACAGTTGAGTTGTCTGAAAAACCACTTCCATGATTCATCGTTCTCCGTATCGACTATCGCAAATGCAATTAGAAAAATCTGAAAATTACCATCCTGTGATGACGCAATTAGTAGAGTCCCTTTGTACTTTCCTTGCAAGAATGTGCCATCGACAACAACAACCTTCCTCATGAATGGAAACCCCTTGATGCTAGCACCAAATGCGAGGAAAAGATACTTGAATCTGTCACTAGAATCTACCTCTAGGCGAGTGAATGTCCCAGGATTTGCCTCCCTAATCATGTGTAGATAAGCAGGTAAATCATGATATCCACTCTCAGCAGATCCCCTAACCAATTCTCTTGCATATTGCAGCGTCCGATGAGCTTTCCAGTAGTCAATCTTTATTCCAAAGCACATGTTAAGCGACTGCATCACATGACTGGGCAAAATGCTTGGCTCCACTCCACCAATGAATTCAGTGTATAAAGCTCCAAGAATCTCTGGTGTTGCTTATCTGCAACGAGCTGATCTTTCTGTAACTGAACAAGTATGTTCTGAAACATAGCCGTGTACAGTAAAGTGAGGACTATCACTTGTTGGTGATGCTCTTAATTTCCAACTACAACCTCTAACCCAACACTTTACTACTAACAGATCAGGTGTTGAGTAGTCGACATCGTAATCAAATTGTTGTACTACCGTCAGCATCTGAAGTCTTGTTTTCAATGCAGACTTGGACTCAAAACTTTGGCCAACAACTATATTTAGTGAACTCAATTGTTGTCTGACATGCGTAGTTACAGCCTTTGTTTTTTTCAATGTAGTTGCTAGCCCCACCTTTGGCGTGTGCCATTTCCTCGTATTTATATCTACTCCTGGAGGTACTCCGTAGGCTATAAAGTCCTCATCATCTGATGTCGCACCATCTGAATCATCACAATAGTCAAACCGCTCTCCATCGGTGTCTGAGTCTTCAGCAGGACTAGGATCAGACTGATTCACGACACCTCCATGAGTGCTCTTTTCCATCGTCTTTCTATTGACTCTGCAAGTGACCTCCACGCATAGCCGAACGTGGTCAGACTTCAGGTGACGAAAGAAACCTTGTAATTGACGGAAATTCCCAATTCTCACTGGTGGTGTGTCAAGAGTTAGCTTCAACAAACTCTTCCTACTGAGCATGTAACTCAACTCGATACAAATACGTCTCTTATCTAACCCGTAGTCCTCATAAACCATGTTTATCATATCTTCGAAGGTTGTATTGTCAGTTACAGGAATAACTTTGCTTCCTCTTCTCTTATCAACGTGAAACATCCACCTTTCCTTCTCCAATAACCACTGGCCACAAACTGCTATAACTTCCTCCATAAATTTTTCTTGGGAACTTGAGCGTAATCCACTTGTCAAAAAATAGAAATCGTGACTTGTGGGAGAAGAAGATGTTACGGCTAAACATAAATCGTGACATAGGTTAGTTATTGTTTTTTAGTTCATTAGTTAACCCTTTTTTGAATTAGATAAGTTAACCGGATTTTTTAATTAAAATTGGTTAATTTACTAAACCGGAATCCACCAAATTAAAAGGTCTGCTGATACCTCGTAAAATTAAATATGCTACACAGTACATAAAAGCTTGCTATCAAATAGAGTTATTTTTGTAATTAATTTATAAGTCTGCCACAAAGGATACTTATTCGAAATGTTTGCTGTAAGTAAATGAAACAAATATAAGTCTGCTACCTCGAAAATGAAATAATATGCCAAACTACAAAAAAGTCTACGACAACATTTTGGTTTACTTTGTAAAGTCTACGACATATTAAAAACCTGCTATCATACGCAAGAAAACTGCTCTGAAAAGGCTGCTAACTTACAAAAAAACTGCCAACTTAAATAAATCTATGGTAATGAATAGTAGACTTATACTGAAATTCTTTGACGAAATTAAGTCTTTTTTGATAAGTCTGTGATATGTTATAAATCTGCGATAGCCTAGATAAACTGCCATAACGTGTTACAGATTTAAATCGGCAGACTTATTTGTCCGTCGTGGCAATTTCGTAAATATATTTTTTTTTTAAGTGACGTGGCAAAAAAAATAAAATGGCATTTTTGGTAATTATGTTTTTTGTTACTTAAAAGAAAAAAGGGCATTATGGGTATGAAAAACATTTCTGTAATTAAAAAAAGTTATAAGCTAATCTAGTAATAAAAATAATATTTAGTGTTATTTGAGTAATCTCCCTACTAATATTCAATTGTAGGATTATTACCTTTACGGAAAATACAAATCAAATGATCAGAAAATAATATTTTGAGTTACACTTTTTGTAAAATTAAGAACCTATAATTAAATATGAATATATTTATCGGGTTTTTGCCAAAACTAACCCATAACTTGATTTTAATCCCAAACCTATACCCAAACTTGAATCAAATGCAAAACTAACCTAAAAGCCTAGTAAAATTACAGCTCAGCCCCTTGTGACCAAACAAAAAAACAGAAGTCATTTTTACGAATATAGCCCCAGTAAATCGTCTGAGTCGTCTGAGATGTTGGAAGTCGTCTAGACGACTAAAGTGTAAGTCGTCTGGTACCAGTTTATTTTAAAAATAATTTATAAATCTTGTAAAAAAATATTTTGATGCATAAAAAATAAAAATCAAGTAATTATAAACAGTTTTAACTGATATAAATTAAGATATGATAAAATTGATTTGTTTTGAAGATAGATGAGTGGAAGTAGTGAATCATGAAATACTTTGGTTTAGGAGTTTGGCAAACATATGTTGTAGTATTGTATGTATTGTTAGGGTTAGATTTTGGAAAACTAAAATGTTTTTTTTCAAAAATTAGTTTTCACCTATATGTGTTTATTTCTGTGTATAGTAAACACTTTTCAAGTTTGATTTGGTGTTATGAAGTGTTTAATTAGATAATTAAGTTTAGGGGTTATGTTTAGGGTGTGGACGACTTATATTTCAGTCGTCTGTTGAATAATTTACCCGGACGACGTATATTTCAGTTGTCCACATCGTACCGAACCTTATATTTTACCAATGTACGTTTTAACCTAACCGGATCATTTTACTCGGACGACTTACATTTCAGTCGTCTGGTGAAGAAATTAAAACAGACGACTTACATGTAAGTCGTCCAAATATTCCCGCCTAAAAATTTTTTAAAAAATTATTTTCCCGCTTAAATAATTTAAACTAGACGACTTACTTGTAAGTCGTCTGGAAAGTCTTCTATTTTAGTTTCTCGCTAAAAATATTTAATTTCCCGCTAAAAATATTAAACTCTTCTGGACGACTTACATGTAAGTCGTCTGTTTTAATTTCTTCACCAGACGACTGAAATGTAAGTCGTCCAGGAAGTCGTCTGAGTCAAAAATATTTAACCTAAATTGGATTTTTTGTCTCCCTATATAAAGAAAAATTTACACATTCTCTCTCCTCCTCTCAAATGGCTGCAACAAAAATGTAATGTTCATCATTCTAAAACTCTCCAACCTCTCTCTAATCTCTTTGACTTGAAAACACCAAACTTTATATGAATTTTTCAGTTTTGTCTCATGTATTTCTTACTAATCTATCTCTTTTGCAGGTTTTTAATCAAATGGTACTCATCTTCCACTAATTTAGAGGTAGATCTATTAATTTTAGATATGTATTTTTGTGTGTTCTATAAATGTAGATTTATCTAATCTTTCACTCATTTTCTCTATTTTTAAGTCATTTGAACGTTTTTGGATATGCAGGTTTTTCAGATCTGGATTTAATATGCAGGTTTTTCAGATCTGGAAGACTTCTGGGACGACTTACTTGTTAGTCGTCTGGAAGTCGTCTGGACTTCCTAAAAGTCGTCTGGACTTCCTGTAAAGTCGTCTGGAAGTCGTCTGAACTTCCTAAAAGTCTTCTGACAATGTCGTCTGAACTTCCTGGAAGTCGTCTGAACTTCCTGGAAGTCGTCTGGACTTCTTAGAAGTCGTCTGGACTTCTTAAAAGTCGTTTGGTCTTGTCTACTCAAGTGGAATCCAAGCTTGTCTTTGTAGATGAACGATCTATAATAGTTTTGTTTGTGATCTGTTTTGTGAATTGCATGTATACTCTTTTAGTTGTGAATTTTTTGTAAAATCAGTAATAATGTTTTCCAAGATGTATTAAATGTGCTAACAATGTGTTTACACATTTACAAATCAATGAAATAATAGACTTTAGTAGCCTTTTTCTTATCTTTGGATCTCTCATATGCAATAATAAACTCCAATGGCATTTTTCTCATCTTAATAAACAAGAATGTTGGTAGCTTCATATTGATACAACATTTTAAGAAGCATTTTAACCCTTCTTCCAACTCATAACAATAGTCATCATTATTGTCTATAACAATAATACTTAAGAGATGGAAACAAACAATAGTAACTAGTCAAAGCATATCATATTTTTTATAAGTTTGCATTGAAAAACTTAGTCAGATTTAGTAAAACTAAGGGAGAGAACATATTTTGTAAATATGAGTTTTACATATCTTGAAGTTACTTATCACTCTTAAAAATACAAGTTATTCAAAAACTAACGTAGAAGACTTAAAAACTAGTGGAGAAGATGCGGACGACTTCAATCTAAGTTGTCTAGACGACTAAACTATATGTCGTCTGGTCAACGCAGATGTTATTTTTGCAATTGACTTTGAAATCTGTTATTTCGGACGACTGAAAGTTAAGTCGTCTACTATTGTTTGGTTAAAAAAAAAACTCCAAAAAAGCTAGACGACTTACATTTCAGTCGTCAGAGGTTAGTTTTGCATTTGACTGGATTATTTCAGAAGTTTGACTTTTTGGACGACTTACATTTCAGTCGTCTAGTGAAAATTAAAATAATAATATTTTTTTAAAAGTAGACGACTTACAGTTAAGTCGTCATAGGTTAGTTTTGCAATTGAAAAAAAAAACTTCAAGATTTAATTATATACAGACGACTTATAATTCAGTCGTCCACGAGACGACTGAAATGTAAGTCGTCCAGGATTTACGAGGTTTGACCAGAATCTCGGAAAAAAATCCTGGACGACTTACAATTAAGTCGTCTGGTGGACGACTGAATTATAAGTCGTTTGTGTATAATTAAATCTTGAAGTTTTTTTTTTCAATTGCAAAACTAACCTATGACTACTTAATTGTAAGTCGTTTACTTTAAAAAAATATTATTATTTTAATTTTCGCCAGACGACTGAAATGTAAGTCGTCTGGGGAAGTCAAACTTCTGAAATTATCCAGTCAAATGCAAAACTAACCTATGATGACTGAAACGTAAGTCGTCTAGGTTCTTTGGAATTTTTTTTGAAACCAAACAATAGTAGACGACTTAACTTTCAGTCGTCTCAGGTTACAGATTTCAAAGTCAATTGCAAAAATAACCTCTGCGTTGACCAGACGACTTCCAGGTAAGTCGTCTACAGCCAGACGACTTCCAGGTAAGTCGTCTACAGCCAGACGACTTCCCAAGTAAGTCGTCTGACGAACAGATCTGGAAAAAAACTCGATGTCATACCTTAAATTGGTGAGATAAGTTCCTTAGCATACATAAGGCTTCTCCAAGCACACAGAATCACAAACGAAAGTCACCCACCCATAATCGTTAGCTTCTATGACTCTATGAACCATAAAAAATTTAGAATCAAAATTTTGGGTTTTTTTAGCTCATTGTGGAGAGAAAGTGAGAGATATGTTGTGTTTAGTTCACAAGAATGGAAAAAGAAAAAGGGTAAATCGATTTTGGGAGCATTAAGAGCTTCAAATTGGTTGTTCATGGTGGTTGTGGTATTGATGACAATGGCAATCTTGTAATTACTTGGATGATGAGGGTGAGAGAGTAAAAATGTCATTTTCGAAAAAAAAAAAAAAAATTGATGGCATTTTCGTAAATTATATGAACTTGTGGGGTGAATAGGGCAAAACCAATTTTCAAAAAAAAAAGGAGATTAGTTTTGTGTTTGACTTTAAGTTGTAGGTCAATTTTGCAAAAACCCCTATATTTATACACATATATGTATTTTGGGAAATCTAAGTCTAGAATTCCTATTGGAGATACTCTAAGATAGAAGAAATATTCTGTTTGTATACATGCTTGAATAAAAAATCAAATTATTACAAACATATGTATAAAAGATTTTTTTCCAATAACACGCTTATAAATATCATTCTAAGTTCACGTCATCAGTTTGAAATTAATCTCTGAATTTTGTTTTTAAGACTGAAACCATTTTGAATATGTTTGGTTTTGCCGTATTAACTTTTGTAAAACAAAAAAAAACAATAATGTAAAATTAATTATAAGCATAATTCTCTTAAATATTTTTTAAGTTTTTTTTACCAACAGAGTTCCAAAGAGGAAATGTTCAAAATAGATTTAATTAAGGAGGCAAAAGATCATTTTACCTTTTTCCCTCACTTGCTCTATAGATATATAAATATAAATAATTATTTTATTTTTATAGTTCTTAAATTATATGGTTTTGGTGTTTATTTTTTAATGGTTAGTTAGCTCTTTGTTGTTGTTTTTATTAGACTTTGTTTGAATAGCATTCAATCATTCATAGTGGGATAATCATTGCAATTTATTTTGTTACAGGAATCCTGTAGACAAGTTCAAGCATTAATCAGTATCTTGAAACCAGAGGTTTGTCTCTCCTTACATATGTTGTTCACTGAGAACTTAAGTTTGGTATCTTTTCGCCCGTCTAACCAAGTGGCTGATGATTAATAGGTTGTCTTCCTGGAGCTGTGTGGTGGCAGAGTGTCTAATCTCGGACCTCATACGACTGTGAAGGTTTGCTTCCCATAATTGTGATTCTGCTTCCTCTTTTCCTAATTTGTTCTTACAGTTTTCACATTTCTATCATTGTGTGAGATTCTCGATAAGAACCGTTTCTTTGTTGTTGATGATTTGATTAGAGATCCCATTTAACTGATACACGACTCTCTTCTTAACCCTTTTGATTATTCTGAAATGCTGCTACATTTTGTTTCTCTAGAGTCCAACTCCAACCATGTTGGACATGATAAAAAGTTGGAAGCAGAAAGAGAACTTCTTTGCAATACTAATGGATTTAATTCCTGCAGAGGCAAGTTTCTTTCATCATATGATACTTTTAAACGGAAGCTTTTAACTTTCTGATAACCAATAATTTACATCCTGTCCCTCTGTTAGGACCCCAGTACGCCTGAGGTTCCTTATGCTAATGAGTTTCGTGTGGCATATGCAGAGGCCCTTAAATATGGCGGCGTGGTGATTCTTGGCGATCGTCATATACAGGTTATATATATATATATATATGTTCGTCCAGAGTTTCAAAGTATTCTTTTTAATAAATCTTATTATGCACCTTACAACATGGAGTTGCATTATCTCTCCAGCATGGCTATATTCATTTGATTTCACTGGTTTTTTTTCCGAGCAGATCACGTATAAAAGAACATGGGCAAAGATGCCTCTACTGCTCAAGTTAAAGTGTATATCCTTGACGCTGTATGCAGCTTTCTTTTTGCGAGGAGTCCACATAGAGTCTTAATTACTTTATAGTACTTTTTATTTGTTCATTTTCTGCAAATGTATTTTAATGTGATTCATCATATCTAAGTATATATTCTTGATTTTTGACATTTTTTGTCTATGATAAATTTGGTTTCAGGAGGACGAGGACGAAACGGACATTTCGGACTTAATAACTGAAGCGAGCAAGGATTATCCATCTGTCATCGATAAATTTGTGCATGAGCGTGACCAGTTAGTGTTCCTCTTATCCCTCTCTAATGTAAAACTGAAATAGAAATATATCGGTACTGGCAAATATAGAGAAGGTTGATGATGATGATTGGTGGTGGCAATATAAAATGAAAATTTCAGGTACATGTCATGCGCTTTACTGAGTGTTGCAAGTAAGCAACGTTCGGTTGTGGCAGTTGTTGGCAAGGCGCATGTTAATGGAATCAAGAAGAACTGGAAGCAACCTATATCGGTTTGTTGTTGACAATCTCTTTCTTAATTAATTAAGGAGCTTATTTCGTTCTTGGATTTGTGTTTTATTTCATAATTTCATTGGAATTTGCAGGTGAAAGATCTAACGGAGATACCAGAGCCAGTATTTACAGTGAAGAGGGTAGTATCATCAGCGGCAATAGCATTTGCAGGGAGAGCTATTATACGTCTTGCAAGAAGAAGGTGAAAGAGACTGTAATGGGGGCAGAGTTATTTCTTTTTCTTTTCACCTTTTTTTAATGTCAGTTGATGAAACCTTTTCATGAGAATTTAATTCGGAGGGAGAGGGACTATAAAACAGAAGTTTCTCTGTTTTGTTCTCATTAATTCTGCAGGCTAACTTGTATGTACCTTTGAATCACTGAAAGAAAAATGGTCTCATAAATAAGAAAAATTGATGCATATAATGATAAAAAGACACTCAACAACAACAGTAAGGCTTCGCTACAGATTCATCCAATGGAAATTAAACTATAAAAACAAGGATCAGAAGAAACAGACAATCACAGACAAAAACAAAGATCATATTCATGGAGTTGAAGCAAGAAAGCCAGTTCCTCTAAACTTCTCCTCCATCAAACCATCAATACGAGCCACCATCTCCGGCGTCAGATAATTCTCCCAGTCCCCAACTTTCCCTTTCCTAAAATAAGCACTGTTCGCATACACAGCAGGACGATCCTCCCTATCTTTCTCCCCTTTATTAGCTTCAAGATTCTTCAAAGTCTCAAAGCTACAAAGCTTCACAACTCTCTCCACAACCCCTCCTTCCTCTTCCTCCTCCGTGAACCCATACCCCATAAACTCAGCCAACCTCTTCACGTACGGCAACGGGTCCCCCCTCATCGTCTCGTACTTCAAAAACAAAATCTGCTCCGGGTTCGCTTCGTGGGCCTTCCAGTAGCCCAAAACATGATCCAGATAAGGACCGTACACAGACAAGCCTTGACAGTACTTATCAAAAGCCTCCTCTATGCTAATGACATCTCCTTGTTGAGACCTCTCCTTGTGAGCGAACGTCCACATGGAGACAAACGTGTCTTTCGGGTCTCTCCAAATGTAAACCATCTTGCAACCAGCCTTCAAGATCGATTCGGGCAAGAGATTATAAGGGATGTGAGTGGAGAAGAGCGTGTTGCCTTCGTCCTTGAGGACGTCGACGCTCGGGAAGAACGGGAAGTCGATCTCGATGTAAGGCACGAACTCGTGAGGGTTGCGTTTGAGGAGAGGGTTCGTTGAGTCGTCGAACTTGGACCGGTTCGCGATCGCGAAGGTTAGGGCCTTGAGCCACGTGGTTCCGGTTTTCGGGTAGCTGCAGACGAAGAAGTCGTTGGGTCGAGCTTTGAAGAAGCTTTGGGCGTGGAGTAAGCCTTCGAGGAGAGGTTGTAGCCACCAGTGGCCACCGTACTCGACGAAAGGGTCTTTTGGGCGCCAGCCGTTTTGGTGAGGAAGCGTGGCGATGGTTTCTTGGTAGTGTTTCTGGTTCTTCTCGAATTCTGATGGTGGTGATGCGACGACGTCGTTTTCGGATTTGGATTCCATTACAGAGATGATGGTTTTGTGTTTCTCTTATTTGCTGTATAAATAAATCAAGTGATCGCTTACTCGTTTGTTTATGATGCTATAATATATAGTTTTGTTGTGTGGAATATATAAGTAAGTTGGTGGTGACGGCTGACGGGTGAGGAGGATGATACTAGTTTACCAACAACGTGTTATATGTGTTTCACAGTTGCTGGTTTGGTGACTACTGACTATGGAGTTTCTCTGAGCTAAAAATTATATATTTTTTAACAAAAAAAACGTGCATAGGATAAACCAGTTATCGTATTATAAGATTTAAAAATGTTATGTTTAAACACACACAAAATTAGGTCTGGGCATTCGGGGTCCCAAACGGGTTTCGGTTTTATCCAATCGGTTTTTGGTTTTTCAGGTTTATCAAAATCAGTCTCATTCGGATTATATGAAAGTTTGGTTCGGGACCGGTTCGGGTTCTATCGGGTTCGGGTCGGGATTAGTAAATGTTCAAAGAACCGGTACAACTCAATATACTTTCGGGTTCGGATCCCAATCGGTTTTTCGGTTTAAAAGTACCTGATTTTTACCTATTTTATAACCAAAACATGAGTAAAATCGGTTCTTCAGTTTTAAAATACATGATTTGTACCTATTTTGTAACGAAAACTTAAGTAAAATCGATTCAAAAATAAGGAACATCAACCGTGATCATTCAAAATCAAACAAAAAGTAAACATATTTACTGATAAAAAGAAAAGCAAATAAATAAAAGTATAAAATGAAAACCAAGTTCTCATGAAATGAGAAACATTGTTTAACGAAAACAAAATCAAACTAAATACTTCAAGATTCAACGGCCATTTTCAACCATCAACCTTCATTTAATAGAACCACCAACCTTCATGCAATAGAACCACCAACATTTATGTAATCCCCTATATATTATTTGAGAAGCATTGCAACATTTTTTTGTAGCCACGTATCATCACTAGAATGATTCTTAGAATCCTTAGAGAAATAGGTTGGTCCATCTAAATATATAATAAGCTTTTTATTAAACCACAATAAATACATTGTTAATGTGCTTCATTATTTCCTTAAATAAGATTACAGAATTTTTTAATCTGGCAAAAGTATATATGACAATTAATGATTTTGAATAATAAAGATTTGATAAAAATAAGTGTGTATTATAATTATATATGTTTAATTTTAAGCTATTAAAATAAATTAAACAATCATAATAACTATATAATAAATATTAAAAAAATATTTATATATTATATTTTAAATTTTTAAAAACGAGTATAAATTACTAAAACTGTTATTTTTATTTGGTTGATAAATAATTTAGTTAACAAATTTGCTAGGGTTTGATGATTTTTCGCGAATGGGATCCGGGGACTCGAGGGGGTTACAGGAATCTCGGTTCATCAATATGGGGAGTTAGAGGCGACACACAAAGGATTCAAAGGATTGGAAAGTATAGATCTGATTGAGATTACAGGAGATCTCATACAAAAAGGAGAATTGGGAATTGAGGGATTTTGGTGTTTCTTGGGAGTTTGGTCTCGGAATCTCCAAGGTATGATTCTGAACCAGAAAGGGGAAGTAGCTGCTTTGGAGTGTAAGGAAAAGATTTACGGATCTGTTTTCCTCCGAGTTTGGAAGGTTTCGATGGGGACTAGGCCCTCGTCGCCACCTGCAAGCGTACGGTCAGTAAAATGGCAACTTGTCATGGAGAAGGAGCAAAACAGCAGGAGGAGAAGGGTCTCGCAAACCCCAAACATTATGCCACCAAATCTTAGAAGTATCATGACGACACAAGAAGTGGAGGGTTTATGCGAGCAGTTGGCGTGTTCTATTTTTAATTTTGATTTTGATTTTCAGTTTAATAAGCTCTATGAGCATCTTATTGAGATTTGTGTTGGTTATTTTGTTGGTTCTACTTGTTCCCTGTGTTTCATTGTCTTGCCCTATGTGGGTTTGAATTGGAACAAGACGAGACTCTTTGGTTTTTGGTTTTGGCTTGGATGTGGCGGTGGTTTTAGTGGTCTTTCTCTTATGGTTTCAAAACACCAGAGGCCATGTCTGCAAGATGGTTTTACTATAGAGGAGCTACTGTGTTTGGTCTCATTAAACCATCCACAGATATCACATGTGTGTACGGAGGTGTTTGAGTTGGTGGAGATCGGTCAAAAGGATAGTAGAATGGTTTTATATTTGCGTATGGGTTGGTCTTCTATTTGTTTTCTTATTCGGATGAAATGGTGGTTTTGTGTCTCTGTGGTTTTTTTTCAAACAAGGGAGTTAGGGAGTTTGGCTCAAGAAGTCCAACAATTATGGAGGGGGGATATCAATGGTGGGTTACGAAAAAGCAAGGCTGAGGTTTTATTTTTTCGAAGAGTTTTGGTGGTCCAATATTATATTCATGTGAAGGTTTTCTACGTCTTACAAGATACACATAAGGTCTGGTACTTTCTAATGTTTAATAAAAATAGGATTTCAATTATAAGTAATCATCGGGGATGGACTTTAAAAGTGGCACGTGGTTTAAAATATGTTGATGATAAGAGTTTATTTGGAGTGGTTTGGAGAGAATCTGGATACATGGGAGATGGGAGGTTATATTCAATACACACATGTTAATTGAGGTAGTACGGTCTCAATGGGGTGTACGGTTTTGGTCCATGTTGCAAATTATATATTTTGGTACAGTGAAAGATCAGGTTTATGACAATACGATTCACACAAATTATGCCGAGTGCATTCTGGTTACTCAGGGTTTCCTCACACCCGATTGTCTAGCTCGAATGAGCTTTTTGAAAAAATTATGATAGTGTTGAGCTGGAATTGTAGAGGTGCGGGAAGTCATTGGACAATTAATTATCTCCGGGAAATATGACATAAACATAAACCGGACTTTTTGTTTCTCTCAGAGACAAAACAGGATTTGACGTTTATTCAGGGGTTGCAGTCCCATTTTGGTTATGACAATTTAGTTACAGTGGACCCGGTTGGTGCGAGTGGAGGATTGGCATTATTTTATAATAATGAATACCAAGTTGATATTCAATATACTAGCAATCGTATGATTGATGTTGAAACATTGGCCCTCGGGAAAAAAGTTTACATGACCTTTGTATATGAAGAGCCGGTCCAGAGTTTAAGGGATCAAGTTTGGGAACGTTTAACAAGATTTGGTCTAGCAATATCGGAGCCGTGGTTTATTATTGGAGATTTGAATGAGATAACTGGGAATCATGAAAAAGATGGGAGGGCCATACGGAGTGCAGGATCTTTTGTACCGTTTAATAACATGATTAGGGATACTGGACTTTTGGAGTTTCCGGCCCGAGGAAATCAGATGTCATGGCAAGGAAGAAGGAAACAAGGAAAAAATAAAAAAGTAATGGTCAGGTGTCGGTTGGACCGAGCGTTAGCAAACGAAGATTGGCATACGCTTTTTCCCTGCTCTTACACAGAAAATTTGAGAATGGTGGGGTCCGATCATCGACCAGTGGTAGCTTTTCTTGATAATAAAGTAACAAGACGGAGGGGACAATTTTGTTTTGACAAGAGATGGATTGGACAAGAAGGTTTATTGGATTCAATTGAGAGAGGGTGGGGTGAATTTTCAGAGGCGAATCCGGGGGATTTTGTTTCGAAAATCACAAACTGCCGTCATGAGATCTCTACATGGCGGAAGAATAATCCACCTTATGGAAAAGAGAAGATCGGAGAACTCCAGAAAGCACTTGAGGAGGTCCAAACAGATAATAATAGAACCCAGGAGGATATTCTGGAGGTCTCAAGGAAGTTACAGGAAGCTTATAAGGATGAGGAAGATTTCTGGCAACAGAAGAGTCGTAATATGTGGCACACTTCAGGGGATCTAAATACAAAATTTTATCATGCTCTAACAAAACAACGTCGTGCTCGTAATCGAATTGTGGGTCTATATGATTCTGATGGAAACTGGATAATTGAGGAACATGGGATAGAAAAGGTGGTAGTGGATTATTTTGATGATCTGTTTCAGACGACAACTCCTACAGGTTTTGATGGCTTTTTAGATGAGATTACATCTTCAATTACCCCACAAATGAATCAACGGCTCCTTCGGTTAGCAACTGAGGAGGAAGTTCGACTGGCTTTATTTATGATGCACCCGGAGAAAGCTCCTGGGCTGGATGGAATGACGGCTCTTTTTTTCAACACTCATGGCATATAATAAAAAAGGATCTATTGGAAATGGTCAACAGTTTTTTGACATCGGAAAAATTGGATACAAGGTTAAACATTACGAATATTTGTTTGATTCCTAAAAAGGAGAGGCCCACAAGGATGACTGAACTCAGACCTATCAGCTTATGTAATGTAGGATACAAGATTATTTCTAAGGTATTATGTCAAAGATTAAAGGTCTGTCTTCCATCATTGATCTCGGAGACGCAATCGGCTTTTGTGCCTGGACGTTTAATATCGGATAATATAGTTATAGCTCAGGAGATGTTCCATGGTCTGCGGACTAACAAATCGTGTCAGGATAAATTTTTGGCAATAAAAACGGACATGAGCAAAGCTTATGACAGAGTTGAATGGGTCTTCATCCAGGAACTACTAACAAAAATGGGATTTGATCAGCATTGGATCCAATTAATGATGGAATGCATTTCCTCGGTTCAATATAAGGTTTTATTAAATGGGCAACCAAAAGGACATATAGTACCACAGAGAGGATTACGACAAGGGGATCCTCTATCTCCTTATTTGTTTATTATGTGCACGGAAGCTTTGGTCGCGAATATTAAAAAGGCAGAAAGAAATAAGCAACTAACGGGTCTAAAGGTTGCTAGGGCTTGCCCCCCAATTTCCCATTTACTCTTTGTAGATGATAGTCTTTTCTTTTGCAAAGCTCAGAATGAAGAATGTCAGACAATTCTTAGGAACCTTAAGGAATATGAAGGGGTTTCAGGACAACAAATAAACTTTGACAAATCATCGATTCAATTTGGACACAAGATCGAAGAAGATACACGACAAGAATTACGAGATGTCTTAGGTATACATAACTTAGGAGGAATGGGATCATACTTGGGCATCCCGGAAAATCTGGGGGGTTCAAAGGTGCAAGTTTTTGGATTTGTTCAGGATCGGTTAAATAGCAGAGTAAATGGATGGACTTTTAAGTTTTTCACCAGAGGAGGTAAGGAAGTGATTATAAAATCTGTGGTTACAGCTCTGCCAAACAATGTGATGTCATGCTTTCGAATCCCGAAAACGGTAATGAAGAAGTTAGTGAGTGCTGTGGCACAATTCTGGTGGAGTCCAGGGGGTAATAAGAGAGGTATGCATTGGAAATCATGGGACAAACTCTGTAGTCCTAAGGATGATGGAGGTTTGGGTTTTAAGGATCTTACAGATTTTAATACAGCTATGCTTGGGAAACAATTTTGGAGATTAATGGACAAACCTAACACGCTTTTTTCTCGTGTTTTCAAAGGGAGATATTTCAGGAATGCTTCACCCTTGGAACCCACTAGATCATACTCGTCATCTTATGGCTGGCGTAGTATTGTCTCTGCTAGATCTCTGGTTAGCAAAGGACTAATCAAAAGGGTGGGAACAGGATCATCTATCTCAGTATGGAATGACCCTTGGCTTCCATCCACTCGCCCGAGACCAGCAAATAAAAATCAACACAATCTTTACCCGGAACTAACAGTGGATGCTCTTATCGATGGAACATCACGGTCATGGAATCTACAGGTTATTCGGACTCTGGTGGATCCACAAGATGTGAAAATTATTGAAAGTATTCCTATAAGCAGATTTCACCTAGAAGACCGAAATGGATGGCATTTTACAAACAATGGGAAATAAACGGTTAAATCTGGATATGAAGTGGAACGAGTATATCCGGACAGAGAAAGTATGCCACCCCAGTTTGGTCCTTCGATAACACCTTTGAAGGCGTTCTGTTGGAAAGTACGCTGCCCACCCAAGATGAAACATTTTTATGGCAAATTTAAACTGGGTGTATAGCGGTTAAGAAAAATTTGAGGTCAAGAGGAATGCAAGGAGGTACTGTATGTGACCGATGTGGAGCTCCCGAGGAGTCCACTAATCACGTTTTTTTTTAATGTCCACCGGCGGTTCAGGTCTGGGCACTTTTACGGATTCCAACGAATCCGGATATTTTCCCCACTCAATCTTTGTTTACCAATATGGATCATTTATTTTGGAGAGTGTCCCCCGAAATAGAGGATCATTACTTTGCTTGGATTCTTTGGTATATATGAAACGGTAGAAACAATAAAGTTTTTAGCAATTTGGATATGGATCCAAGAGATACTCTCAAATTGGCAGAAACGGAATCGTTACTTTGGGCGGAAGCACAAAACTCTCAGACTCAGAGTACGGACGGCACCCAAGTTCCAGTACCTTTGGCAATACCGAGTATACCAGGTCGATGGTGTTTTACGGACGGATCTTGGAAAACAGAGGATAAATATTCAGGACAAGGATGGTACAGTACCCTGGAATGTTTCGATAGACTAATGGGAGCAAGGAATACGAGAGCGAGTCAGTCGCCACTACACACAGAGATAGAGGCTCTCATATGGGCAATGGAATGCATGTGGAATCTTCGACAGTCTTGTGTTACTTTTGCAACGGATTGTGCTCAATTGGTGAAGATAGTTTTGGAACCAGAAGAGTGGCCAGCCTTTGCAAGCTATTTGGAAGACATAAAGTTCTTGAAGAGAAGTTTCAACAGCTCAGAGATCATTCATATACCACGGACACAGAACTCAAAGGCGGACAGTCTAGCACGCAGTGCAAGGATACAACCGTCGTTTGTCGTTCATATGGATGCAGAATTACCGGAATGGTTCGCAGAGTCTATATGAGTCTGTTTTGTTGCTGACAAAAAAAAAAATTACTAAAACTGTTAAAAGTTTCACATTCAAATTTTGTGATCTATGATTTAAAACTTTTGTTATGACATGATACAAATAATATAAGTTAAAAGTCTCATTTAATAAGTATCAAAAATAAAAGATATATAAATATATGTATCATTTTAAATTAAACTATATGCCATATAAAAATACATAAATATCTTAATTTTGAAATTTATTTTGAACATTTTTTTGATAAAAAATTTGAAAAAATATTGACAACTTAATTTTTTAAAATAATATAAATTACTTAAACCATTAATCCCACAGTGAAAATTTTGTTATCACTAAGTTAGACTTTTTGTTATAACATATACAAATGATAAAAAAAAATATGAGCAAAAAGCATCATCTAATAAATATTAATATTAAAATTATACCATATATATATTACTATCATTTAAATTTAATTATAAATCATATCAAATAGAAAAAATATTTTTTCGATTATAAAATTTATTTATATGTTCGCACCAATTTAATTATATAAGTAGTAAATAATGACTTTTTAATTATTAAATATATATTTATTATTTCATAATATGTTATAAACATATAATATATAAAATAATTTTTATATATAATGTTTCTCCCGTGCCTTGCGCGGGTCTTAACCTAGTAGATAAGTATTTTAGATGTTCAATATTTCATAGTGTATTTTGGATACATATTAGGAATTGAGATCATGTTTGGCACAAGACCTTTTCGAGGTTTTGAATATTTCGGGTTTTATCGGATATCCATTTAGATTCGGGTTCGGTTCGGATAATATCCATAATCCAAAATACCACAAAACAAGATCTATTCGGTATTTACGTCGGGTTCGGATCGGTTCGGATTCATTTTTATCGGATCGGATTCGGTTCAAGTTTTTGGATTCGGTTTATTTGCCCAGCCCTACACAAAATTAAAAGTTTACTTTATCTAAATTTTTAATTTAACCAATCATAAAAGACTAAAATGTAATTGGTTGAGCAGTTTTTAATAAAGTTATTAATATTAATATAGAAAGCTTAAAACATCTTATATGGAACACCAAAAACCTTCTAAAAATCATATATTATGTATGTAGAATAAACCAGTGTCAAATGGAAATAATAATACATGTAACGTACTCAACTTTAAGTACATTTTAACCATTTCTAATGTGACTATAAATTTCTTTTCAGACCATAACAAGAACAGTCTTCAGAGAATATCTGAACCTGACAAACTTTCTGAGATCTCTACAATATTACAAAAAAAAAAAAAAACAAAAAGAATCTTCAAAGTGTATAAGAAATCAAGAATCTTGTGATATGTGATTAGACTCGAAAGTTTCTTTTGCTATTAAGCTGTGACACAATCTTGTAAATAAGGATGGCTAGAGTTCAAAAACCTTAACCAGAACGGTTTATACCTACCTATAGCCAGCTTTAGCCAAGGTTTCATGTTACCATTGTAGTGAATCACAGCAGCCGTTTCGATCAAACGGTTATCAATGTTCACATCGTAACCTAAACCTAAGACATGCCATCTTCTGTCTAGCGGTTCAGTGAGACCATAGAAAGCCAATAGACCTGGAGGGAGAGTCCCGAGCTTCCAAAGCGTTCGTTCTGTGTTCTGCTCTTGCCAGTAATGGTACCGAGCAGTCACATTCGCTTTCCTCCACGCGACCAGGTCGAAAACGTTCATACCAAAGGCCCATCCACATGCTTGTGGGTCGAACTTTGAGCTGATGAGTGGGTTGGAGAAGTTTAGATACTTGTAATAACGGTGGAAGGCTTCGAGACACGTCTCAACAGCTCCATTGACGTTTCCGTGAAGATCCAAGGAGAAGAGTGGAGTCAAATCTTTCTGAACGACAACATCGTCATCTAGGAAAACGATCTTTTCTAGCTGCGGATAGATCTCGGGGATGTAGAATCTGAGATGGTTCAGTAATGACAAGTACTTCGGGTTCCTCATTTTTGGCTCAGGGTTCGTTTCTTGACTTGTCTGGTCTCCGAAATAGTAAGCCCTTGAATCTGTATCCAGAAGTTGCTTAACAACAGGAGAGTATGAAGCATTCAGCCAAGAAAACTCTTCAACGCTCCTGATCTCTATCGCTGAGCCCTTGAAGTCATTGCTTAGAAACCAAGCCTGCATAGCTTTGTAGCTCACTCTATTCGTCACTATGTGGAAAACAAGCTGTTTTGGATGATCAGCGTTAGAGACGGTTGAGTTAACAACAACAGAGGCGGCTATCACGTTGTCAGTGAAGATGCAGAAATGGTAGAGATTGTTGTCAACAAGTCTAGGTGAGTCCTCTGCCAGTTCATGGCGTGATGGCTTAGTTAGCCAATCAGATGTGAGCTTGATCATCAAACAGTGGAGGCTCTTTGGTAGCGCCTCGGCAACCGATTGCGCAAATAATGTGGTTTGAACAGTAGCTGCGCTTGCGCGCTCTTCAAGGGATTGGATGTGAGATTTCATGGTCATCATTGTGGTGGCTATGTCGTAGTGCGCGTCTTGCGCCTTGTAGATAAGAGTTGAAAGGCCCGTAACGATGGGTTTTGCTTCGTCTAGTGAAATGGGTTGACCTCTCATCGCTGCTTTCGAGAGCAGAAGCTGACAGCTTCTGATCTTAGAAGTCAGCTCCCAAGCTAAGTGGAGGTTGTTGTGCTCTTTGGCTATAAAAACATAAGCCTTGGCAAGCGTCATTTGCTCTCCTAACTGCCTCGCGAACGAGGAAGCACTTGTTACCTCTTCCGTGAAGTTTAAACGGGGAGGAGATACGTTCTCGGTTATTGTGTCTCTTTCCTATCAAAGAAAAGAAGATCAGAGTAAGGTCTCCAAAGACACAAACATCAAAAGAAAGAAAAAAAAAACATTTCTGTATAGATAGTATGATGCAATAAGCTGTCCATAATCCCCTTCCTATACTTTGTGAAAGAAAAGGTTATGTTCTCAAGTCTTGGGCTAACTAAGAATTCTCAACAAAATTCTCATGACACTCATTCAATTACAATGCATCTTTAGAATGATAGTAACATAAACATCAGCATTTTTTTGTTAACTACTGCATGTACTTTATTGGAGAGCTTAGCTTAATACAAAATCTTCCCGTCTATAACTCTACACTATGGCATAAAGCGCCTTGAATATTTTCATCTCTCAAATAATCGGCAATCAATGTCATATCAGAACAGTAGACGTAAAGGTACATATATTATCAAGAAATTTTGACTATTTTATGAACTTATACACTCACACTAAGAAGAAAGAAAGCCCAAAACCAACAAACAATGTCAATAAGAAACTACAATAGCCACAATAATATTCTCAGGCCAAGTAAGAAGAAACCAATAATTAAACAATCAAAAAGCTTTTAATTTATAAAGACATCAACTAAGCAACTTCAATGATTCCATAGCTAGAGACCGAACTGATACAGATTCTCAACTTAACAAAAGTAAGGTTACAATTCAACTGGAATCACCAATGTTTTGTCAACAGCAAGAAGAAGATCCAGACTTTTTCTTAACTGTATGATCAAAGACATAGCATGGGAATCGAATGAAGAGAGAAAAACATACAACTCTTAGCTGAGATTCGTCTTGTTGGTGATGATGCTGAACCATGAAGAGAACCAATCCAGCGACAGAGAAAGAAGCAAGGAGAAGCCATATCCAACTCAACAATCTCCTTCTAGCTACCCTCCGCCTCCTCATCTTTTCCCTACTCCTCCACGGTTTACTCTAAACCCAGATTCGAGCAGAGCCCAATGAATTCGAACAAACAAAAAATCTACCGACAGAGATTGTGATTATTATGATCTAAGTTTCGCTTTGCTTGCGCGTTTCTTTGAGTGCATCGAATGATTTCTTCACTGTCCAAAGAAATGTTTAATGTTTGACAGATCTAATCTTATTGGCTCACTCAATCACTGTCGAATCGATCATCAAAATCCTTTTAACTTTTCTTCGTTTTTTTGACCAAACTAAACTTTATTTTAATTACAAAATGAGACCGGAAGTAGATAAAAATGTCTATTAACACCCTATCACTCCGTCGGTGTTTAGATTAGTTTTTTATGTTTGGTCCAGAAACAATAGCTAAATTTAGTAGAAGCAGGAGGAATATAACACATAAATATCTTCAGATTACGTCCAACACGTTTTCTTCGATAGCGTCCGCAAAGGAAAAGTAGGACGATGAAATAAAAAAGATAATTCATATTTTCTTTCCTTTTTAAACAAATTACAAATTTGAATTTTCTTCAAACATTCTTCTCGTCTTTCCCAGCTTCTATATTTGCTTCCAAACGGATCGTATTGGGTTGGGAGGCAAATAGGCTGGTGGTCCCATAACGTTGTTTTATTTTTCTCATAACCTTGCGACTCGAACGTTGGGCTTTTTCTTTCTAAACAAGGAATCAAATGGTCCTTATGGAAAAAAAGGAAAGAACATTTTGGTGACCAGAGGGAACAGTTCAAGCAGTTCAGATCATGTACTCGAATAACGTCAGTTACGTCACAGGTTCAAAAGATAAATAAAATTATATGGCCGGTTAATGACGTCGTCTACATGATCATACGATACAACTTGTTGAATAGAGTTATATCCTTCATTCGCGGAAGCAAACCCTCTGCTTCACTTAAAGTTGGGTTAAAGGACTTATCATTCTATTTGGTGAATGAACAAGTTTTTTTTTCTCATCTGAAATTTCCATTCATATATATCAAGAATTCAATTAAATACAACAAAAACCATCAGTAAAGAAGAGGTTAAGGCGACAGCATACCATTCAAAACAAATAACACTAATTGGTTACACAAATATCCTTCAGCCGAAGAGAATATCCAATGACCAAATAAGGTTGCCAACGGTCTTCTTTAATCACGCTTTTTGCTATCAAGAAAGCAACAAGGTTAGCTTTTCTTGATTGAGTGTGTGAATGAGCAATTATTTAGGAAACGATAAGAGGGTTTTAGAAAAAAAATCTATAATCTTTTAACTTAATAATCGCTTAGGTTAAGAAAGAAATTTAGACCCATAGAATGTGTAAAATGGTCAAGAGTATTGTATCATTCATACAATGTACTGAATCAATATAGTTTCTAGTCGGGTTTTCCACTTGTGTTGATGGTTCTCTTCATAGTGATCAAATAGGTTTGATACATTAGAGACAAAGTCTCACAAGTAAAAAAAAAAGTTAATTAAATAATATAAAAGAGAGATAAACCAATCTATTTATTACCAACTAGATTTAGGCTAGAAATCTATATAGCTTAACATATCTAATCAACTACCCATTGTGGTGATGACATGCATGTTTAGAGTTAGGCAATGATTGAGATATCTTTCAAGGCTTCCACCACGATAATCATTTGGGAGAATATGTGAGAGATTCTACTTTGCAAATGTGGAAAGTTTTTTGGAAGAAGATAACCGTCGGAGTGATAATGAGTTCTCAAAGAATTCTATCTAAACATGTCTCATGTGTCACAGAAGTGGCCATTAATTAGTTTTCTCGCACAATTACAGAAGTTCTATTTGGTTTAGTTTAAAGCATGGAAATTAGGTCTAGTTAATTTAGCCGTATCCCCTAATCTACACTTATTACGATTTGTGAATGCAGTTTATATATAAAGTTGCTCTGTTTTGTATAAGTTTCCATTATAAATAAAAATGAAATATGCTTTTAATAAATATATTGGAATTAGTTAGAAACTTTCTAGATATTATAATACTCATCATACATAGGAGTATTTGTTTTTACATATCCCACTTGCTATAGTGGGTCTAGATTTTGTAAATTATTATTTTTTGGCAGGTTGATGAGAAAAAGTAATAGATTACTGGTTTTCTTCTAACTATAATTAATATAGGTAATGACACCAATCACTAATTTTTTTTTACCAAAAGTTTAATGTCTCCAATCAAGAATAAGCAACCTTGATTAGAACATCTTCAATGGTACATAATAATTTTTTCTATATTTCACTTTAAAATAGAATTACTCTATTATAGAATTGAATTTGTTTCAATGGTTTATTTTATAATAAAGTTACTCTATAATAGAGTAGAATATAAAATAATGTTGTTTTTCTATTCCAAAAATAGAGTAAAACAACAACATTATTCTATATTTCACTCTATTATATAGTGAATTATTAGAATAAATTCAATTTTATAATAGAATTATTTTATTTTAGTATAAAATATAGAAAAATTATTGTTTACGATCGGACGGTCTTACTACGTGCATGGGGGGTATCTATGTTGTTCACAATGTGCTAGTTCTAAAATGTCATGTTTGTTCCCGAAGAAACTGCTTGTGTTTTTAATTTCTGATTATATAGACGAAAACACTATCTTGAAAAAAGCAAAATCATTCCTTTAAGATTAATATTATATTTGAAACAAATCTCAGCTTTTACTTTTGTCTTTGCATGGTGCTTTCAAAAGGATGGACTGATAATCTGCATTTCTTCTTAACCCTTGGAACGTTCAAAGAATGATCAACTACTTTATGTCGGTCTCAAGTCTTGATTAAATAATGATTTTTTTTTGTCAACAAAATAATGATATATAAGCTATACAAATCTATGAAATGGTAAATATTCAGAGGAAAAAAAAAAGCTATACAAATCTAGCTCTTTTTAATCTACTGGAACGGGACAAAATTTCATATCTCGTCCAACCGTTGAATGAATGTATTTTGGAATTACTTCAGTAATGTTGGTTCGATGGGAACTCATAGAACCATATCCTTGAGTAGTCAATGTGTGACATCGGGTCACAGGATAAATCACAAGATACCTGTCGAGAATATCCAGGGACAGATGTAACGTGGTAGGTAAATGATGATGTCATACAACATTAACATGGTCAATGCGATTTTGGGGAAGACATAAAAGGAGCCAAGGAGGTAACACTCGAAGATTCTCCGCACAAATTACAATGAGACCACAAAACTTAACAATGGAATCGATAACTTGGAAATGAGAGATGTATAGCCTTAGCTACCTGCTTAGCTATAGGGTAGATCAGTATTAATACTATCCGTTTCAAAATACATGTGTCGATCTTATGGGATTAGCAAGATAAAGTAAAGAAGGAATTATCCTTTAATTTGAAAGGAGTTGATCGGTGAAAGTCTGATGGAGCCTAATCTAAAGTAAGAATATAAATACCGAAAATACTCTTACTGCAGCGGAAAAAAATTGTAATAATTTGCCCGGAACTGGTAGGCTGGTAGCTTTACTGGTAAAGTTTTTTTTCCCTCGTAGCCCATGAGCTACAAAAGCTATAGTTTAATACAGCCCATAACCATAAGAAGTAAAAACAATGCTCGCAGTAGTGTAAACATAAAGTTAACTCTCATGTGATCCATTTTTCGTTGGTACTTGTTCTGCATCTTCGCAATTTATAAGTACAAAATACAAGTATACAATACTCTCGTTGACTGATCACCATTAATAATTATCCATTTTATACGAAACACACTTGATGGCAAACTTACAAAATTAGAAAAATTAGAAAATCACGAAAAAGACACGCACATATCACAATACGTAGTTACGTACACGCTACATGTTATTATTCTATTATTAGCATCATCATGGTAATATTTCAATCAACATATATATATATATATATATATATATATATACATGATCAAAATTCAAGTGATCATGTGGGATTCGTCAGAAGATTCACGCATGCAAAATAGTTATCAATCTCTTCGAAATCGTCTTTATATTCATAGACCGGCGTCACCTCAACGTCATTGTTCACATCCTCCCGAAGAAACCTCGTAAGTTCATTCATGAACTCAGTGTTCTCAACACAAGACTCTTCCAACATCATGACATGTTGCTCATTCAGAAACCCTGAGAATCCGATATTATCAACACTACGGCACATTAAAGGATCGTTAACGGAGGAATCAGAGAACATGGATGGAGGCGACGTAGCGTTACCGTTACCATTAACGGTCATCTGGTTGAGAAGATACGAAGTTGGTGTGAAGGAAAAACTCGTTGACTTATCTGAAATAGAGTCAACGGTGACACTTGTAGTAGTAGTAGTAGTAATGAGTGGGCCACCACTTCCGATAATCTCCGAGATAACCCTCTGATTGATTTTCTTTCCAAACCTATTAGCCACCCTGTTCAAAAACCTAGCTGATGATAATCTTGACTTATTGGCTTCATTCTTGACATTCTCATTATTACCAAGATCATCTTTACTCGTTAATCGTTATAATTGTCTGAATAATGTTTTGATTATTCAGAATCTCCGGGAGGTTTTCTGATTTGCTGGTTTCGGAGATCAAACTCTTGTGTGTAACCGGGTCGACACCTTTCTTGATCAAACGTTTTTTGATATGAGTGTTCCAGTAGTTCTTGATTTCGTTATCGGTTCTTCCCGGTAATCCACGAGCTATATCAGACCATCTGATTTAACACCATAAAATTGTACAATATATTAGTCATCATCACATTATATGTATAACATATAATTATCAAAACCTAAAGTATAAACAATGGGAAAATATTCAAAACATTTAAAAAAGAGGAAGATGGAGACTAACTTGTTGCCGTGAAGGGCGTGAAGAGAGATGATAGAAAGTTCTTCATCTTCAGTGAACTCTCCTCTTTTGATGTCAGGTCTTAGATAATTGGCCCACCTCAGTCTGCAGCTTTTGCCACATCTCTTGAGTCCTATACCATGTAAAGAATTATGTGTTATATTATTGACCAGTAATGACCAGAAAATACTAACACTGATCAAAATTAAAAATGACTGGAATAAATAATAATAAACAAAATATAAATACCAGCTTTTTCGGGCAGAGTTCGCCATCCACCTTCACCGTGATTGTTAAGGTAGGAGATAAGCTTCTGATCTTCCTCGGGGGTCCAAGCTCCTTTCTTTAACCCTAATTCAGGTTTGCAACATGGTGTCCGCACCATTCTTGATTCTTGATTCTTCAAGGAGTCTTGGCTTTTTTTGATGTAATGATTTATCTTCGGTCGAATTCAAAGGAGTTGTTGTCAAGTGAAACAAGCAACAAAGAGAAAAAAAATTGAAAACCTGAGAATTGAAATAAAGTGTGAAGTGGCACGTATGATCATAAAGATCGAGCACATGATCTTTTGATTAAAGCATTCAGACATCGGTAGATTCTTCTTATAGACATCTTGCTCTTTTGGGGTACTCGAGACTGTTTTAACACTGAACAAGAAGAACACAAAGAGCGAGACAGAGAGAGAAAAAGATATCTACTTGCTCTGTGTTTCTTACCACAAGAGAAATAAAGAGAGATTTGATAGAGATAATTTTTGTTTATTTTGGCTGAGAGTTGTTTGTTTCACTTGCGAAGTGAGAAAACCTTGTGGTGGAGGCACCATCTTTATTTATGCATGCTTGTGGCTGTATGGCTGCATCCAACGACATCGTTTAATTTGTAGGTGATTGTCACGTGGCTCGTCATGATTCCTTATGGAATATTTTATTTTGTATATAATTCATTAGAAAGAAATGCCAACTTTCTCAGTGGAATTTCGAGATAGACGTCTGATCTTTTTCATGAGATAATTGTATTCTGGCTAAAACTTGGTGCAATTTAACAATTTATTATTCATATTGTCAACAAATATTTTGACCAAGATAGCTATTATATAGTATTTATCCCATGCATTGATCAAAAAAAAAAGTATTTATCCCATGCATAGGACCGCAAATTATTTGATTATTTCCTCAGTTTTTTTTAATAAATGTTTGAAAAATATTATTTGTTTTGGAAAAAAAAGTTTTTTTGTTCTACAAAACCAATTCAAATTTGTATATATAATGTACTTATTTTATTTTCTAACTTTTTGGCTAAATTAATTTTTCAACTTACATACCAATTTGATTTGATAAAATATAATTACATAATAGAATAACTGGTACACAAAATATTTTTGAAAATTCCAAAAAGGATGGACTATACATTTATTAAATGAATATATATACATATATATGTATAATGAATTTTAAGTAAGCAAAAGAAAAGAAGAAGATATGGATGTAACATAAACATTAGTTATCATGGGTAAATACCTAGTTACCCAGTTATTTGTTTAATCAAAAATTTAATTGCTACTGGTTATTTTTTCCCATGCCAATGTCAAAATCTGAAGTTATTCAACAATAATGATTGGAATTATTTCTTTTGACTGAATAGGCCAGTCCAAGTAAATTAAACAGTATACTTTTAACTATTATAAAATCTGAAATTCTTATAAAGAACGAAAAGTATTTTCAGCGTAGCAGAAAAAAAGAGAAAATATATTTGAGAAAATTTGAAAAAAAAATCCAAATGTTATATTTTTACTTAAATTATCATTGATAATTTATCAATTACAATAGGGTGAATTAATCTAAATGTATAGCAATTCAATATACAGTGAACTCCACAGCAACAAAAAAAAATATACACCACAAAATATATGGTAATCAAAAATAATTTTTATTATTAATATGTGTAACTGCCATGAATAGTTATTTTCATATTTTGCTGATAACCTCTAATATATATGCTACGCTCTCTTCCAAAAAGTTGCTAATAAACTGGTTTTAATGGTTTTGCAAACTTTGCCTAATCGAATTCTCAATATAAAATGAAAATATCAGTAAACTCTTTGCTAATTACTTCACCTGGGGCTCAGAAAATACTCATAAAAGAAGAAAATAACAGATATGAAATTAGGATAGTAAGAAAAAAGTTAAAAGAAAAATGAAAAAAGTTTCCTCGGATGGGGAGACAAATAACAATGAAACCGCAAATATACGTCTCCTTGTCAGAATGCATTCAACTGTAAAAGATGGAGTGCGAGACTTTTCTAAATACGACTGAAACCTTCACGATTTTGTTTACGTCAAATTCAAAATAAATTAAAAATCATTAGGCGACAAATTCTTATAGAGAAAATAGGCAGACGAACACAACATGACTGAAAATTCGAGGAAGGTAGTAATTATATTATATTATACACACGAAGTGGTCGTATTTGAATTAGATAAATTAACCAACAACTTGGTCACTCAAACACTGGACTTTGGACATATTCGAAATGGACCATGCCAAGAAAACTATAAGGAAAGGAAAAGAAAGAGATCATTTAGATTTCGTAACAATTAATTTACATTATTTCATTTGGACAAAACCCATTAATTAGTCAAACATCGTGTTTCTGTCTTCCAGCGAATTTAGATGAGCTATCTTATGAAAGGCTTACTACGACTTTATCCATTTAGGCATTTGAAAAATGTTGGTCTAGTGTTATTTATCAATCTAGTTTCCTAAACCGTATGCTTTAGCGCCTATGATTGAGAATAAGGGTGCTATGTCCGGTCTCTGACTTTTATACTAGAACTTCTTCTTCTTCAATTCTAGTGTTAGAAAACGTATTTGATGAATTCGTTTTGTTAAATATCTGTTCTATGAAAATTGAAATGTGGATAAATTTTGAGTGTGGCAAAGTATGATGGTAATATGGTATGGAACCAAAGCTTATGTCTAATCAGAGTGATGATAAAATTCTGACAAAAGTTATACTTTTTTTTCTAAAGTTATACAAAAAGTCAAAAAGTTATACAAGATGTGAATAACTGGTTAAATATTACATAGCCTATACAAATGAAATCAGTGGAAAACGAAGAAGAGGACTAAAACCTTTCTTCAACTTAAAACTGACAAACAAATCAAACTGTCGATATTTGTATACAATCACTGTGTTAACCATTAAATTTGCAACTTTTGAATGTAGTATTTCACATTGGATGGAGTCAGCCGTTGAGAAGGAAAAAACGACTGTTCTAAGTAAATAGGTATGGTATGTTTGAACTAGATTCTTTTTTTTCTTTCACTGGAGCTGAATAACCTAGTAGATGATCAATTTTTCATCCAAAACATTAATAACACTGAAAATAACCAAATTGAAAACTGTAAATTTATTCATAAGAGATTTATAAGTAAATTATTAAAAAATATAAAATATATTGCAGAGATATTAGAATCAACATACATAAAATTTTAAAATGATTTCAAGATTTAAATTTTGAAAATTACAAAACTAATTTAATGAAATCTTATTGAGTAAAACCAAATCATAAAATGTTTAAACCATAAATTTCAAATACAATTTTTAATTACACTGGATCTTAAAATATAATTAAAAATCATGAATTTTAAAATGCATTATTCTGAATTTAAGTTCAATTAAAATCTGTCATTAAATAACATCCATGCAATATGTATGTTTTTATCTAAAATTTTTGAGAGGTGGATTAAGCGGTAAATACACATCAACGGGCCCAAAATATTTTGAAATGTGGATTAAGCCCGATATTTTCATAACAATTGCTAAAAAATAATATTAAATAGGAAAATCCTATAAGCTAGAAAAATATTAATGTATTAACAAAACTAATCTCTACTAATAAAAGAGAACTTTTGAGGCTCCATAGGGCGTCCACATAAGCGGAAAAATTTCTCCCGAAAGATGACACGTGGCATAAAATATAGTTTTACATTTTAATATTACTTATTTTCGAAAATTGTAAGAAATATGTAAACATACAGCATAAAAAATGGAAAAACTACATAAAACACATGTAAGATTACTATTTTTCACTTCTACTAATAAAAGGGAACTTTTGAGGCTCCATAGGGCGTCCACATAAGCGGAAAAAATTTCTCCCGAAAGATGACACGTGGCATAAATAATAAAAGGGAACTTTTGAGGCTCCATAGGGCGTCCACATAAGCGGAAAAAATTTCTCCCGAAAGATGACACGTGGCATAAAATATAGTTTTACATTTTAATATTACTTATTTTCGAAAATTGTAAGAAATATGTAAACATACAGCATAAAAAATGGAAAAACTACATAAAACACATGTAAGATTACTATTTTTCACTTCTACTAATAAAAGGGAACTTTTGAGGCTCCATAGGGCGTCCACATAAGCGGAAAAAATTTCTCCCGAAAGATGACACGTGGCATAAAATATAGTTTTACATTTTAATATTACTTATTTTCGAAAATTGTAAGAAATATGTAAACATACAGCATAAAAAATGGAAAAACTACATAAAACACATTTAAGATTACTATTTTTCACTTTAAAAAAAAGACGGCTTATCTCCATAATGTAACATTACCGTTTTATAAAAAAAACAAAAAAACATTATATATAATTTCGAAAATAATAAATATATGTAAAACATACAACATAAAAATGGAAATACTACATTAAACATATGTAAGATTACCATTTTACATTTAAAAATAACAATAATATGTAAACATACAACATAAAAAAATGGAAAATTTACATTACACATATGTAAGATTACCATTGTTCACTAAAAAACGGTTTATCTTCATAATGTAACGTTACCACTTTATAAAAAAAAGAAAAAAAAACATAAATATAACTATTTGACTATTTGTCCAAGTTCTTCTATTAAACATTGCCGTTTTACATTAAAAATGGAAAAATACGTAAATATTTAAACATCTATCTTAAAATATAAAATATAGACATTAACTAAATATAAAGTATAAGAAAGAGAAATACTCTCAATATATAAAAAAATAAATAATAAGTAAATATTATAAATATATGAATTATATATACAATAATAAGTAAATGCACAATTTAAAAAAATGCTAAGAGTACATTAAATATTAAACATCTATCTTAAAATATAAAATATAGATATTAAGTAAATAGAAAGTATAAGAAAAAGAAATACACAACTTAAAAACAATGGAAAAAGTATATTAAGATTTAAACATCTATCTTAAATGTAAAATATATATATTATGCAAATAGAAAGTATAAGAAAAGGAAATACACAATTTAAAAAAATGAAAAAGTACATTGGTATTTAAACATCTATCTTAAAATGTAAATCAATCTTAAAATATAAAATTATTAGTAAATAGAAAGTATAAGAAATAGAAATACACAATATAAATAAAAATAAATAATAAGTAAATATATAATATAATCCCGAAAGATGACACGTGGCATAAAATATAGTTTTACATTTTAATATTACTTATTTTCGAAAATTATAAAAAATATATAAACCTACAGCATAAAAAAATGGAAAAACTACATTAAACATATGTAAGATTACTATTTTTCACTTCAAAAAAGACGGTCTATCTCCATAATGTAACATTACCGTTTTATAAAAAAAACAAAAAATATTATATATAATTTCGAAAATAATAAATATATGTAAAACATACAACATAAAAATGGAAATACTACATTAAACATATGTAAGATTAACATTTTACATGTTTATTTTAAGAAAATAATATGTAAACATACAACATAAAAAATGGAAAAACTACATTAAACATATGTAATTACAATTTTTCACTAAAAAAAAAGACGGCTTATCTTCATAATGTAACATTACTATTTTGTAAAAAACAAATTATATATAATTTCGAAAATAATAAATAATATGTAAACATACAACATAAAAAATAGAAATACTACATTAAACATATGTAAAATTACCATTTTACATTTAAAAATAACAATATTATGTAAACATACAATATAAAAAAAATGGAAAAACTACATTAAACATATGTAAGATTACCATTGTTCACTAAAAAAACAGTTTATCTTCATAATGTAACATTACCATTTTATAAAAAAAAGAAAAAAAAACATAAATATAACTATTTGACTATTTGTCCAAGTCCTTCTATTAAACATTGCCGTTTTACATTAAAAATGGAAAAATGCGTAAAAATTTAAACATCTATTTTAAAATATAAAATATAGACATTAACTAAATATAAAGTATAAGAAATAGAAATACTCAATATAAAAAAAAGTAAATATTCTAAATATATAAATATAAGAATTATATATACAATAATAAGTAAATCCACAATTTTTAAAAAATGGAAAGAGTACATTAAATATTAAACATCTATCTTAAAATGTAAAATATAGATATTAAGTAAATAGAAAATATAAGAAAAAGAAATACACAACTTAAAAACAATGGAAAAAAGTATATTAAGATTTAAACATCTATCTTAAAATGTAAAATATAGATATTACGCAAATAGAAAGTATAAGAAAAGGAAATACACAATTTAAAAAAATGGAAAAAGTACATTAGTATTTAAACATCTATCTTAAAATGTAAATCAATGTTAAAATATAAAATTATTAGTAAATAGAAAGTATAAGAAATAGAAATACACAATATAAAGAAAAATAAATAATAAGTATATATATAATATAATCTCGAAAGATGACACGTGGCATAAAATATAGTTTTACATTTTAATTTTATTATTTTCGAAAATTATAAAAAAAATATGTAAACATACAGCATAAAAAATGGAAAAACTACATTAAACATATGTAAGATTACTATTTTTAACTTAAAAAAAAAGACGGCTTATCTCCATAATGTAACATTACCGTTTTATAAAAAACAAAAAACATTATATATAATTTCAAAAATAATAAATATATGTAAAACATACAACATAAAAATATAAATACTACATTAAACATATGTAAGATTACCATTTTACATTTTTATTTTAAGAAAATAATATGTAAACATACAACATAAAAAATGGAAAAACTACATTAAACATATGTAAGATTACCATTTTTCACTAAAAAAAAGACGGCTTATCTCCATAATGTAACATTACTATTTTGTAAAAAACAAATTATATATAATTTCTAAAATAATAAATAATACGTAAACGTACAACATAAAAAATAGAAATACTACATTAAACATATGCAAAATTACCATTTTACATTTAAAAATAACAATAATATGTAAACATACAACATAAAAAATGGAAAAACTACATTAAACATATGTAAGATTACCATTGTTCACTAAAAAAAGGGGTTATCTTCATAATGTAACATTACCATTTTATTAAAAAAAGAAAAAAAAACATAAATATAACTATTTGTCCAAGTTCTTCTATTAAACATTACCGTTTTACATTAAAAATGGAAAAATACGTAAAGATTTAAACATCTATCTTAAAATATAAAATATAAAATATAGACATTAACTAAATATAAAGTATAAGAAAGAGAAATACTAAATATATAGAAAATAAATAATAAATAAATATTATAAATATATAAATATACGAATTATATATACAATAATAAGTAAATGCACAATTTTTTAAAAATGGAAATAGTACATTAAATATTAAACATCTATCTTAAAATGTAAAATATAGATATTAAGTAAATAGAAAGTATAAGAAAAGGAAATACACAATTTAAAAAAATTGAAAAAGTACATTAGTATTTAAACATCTATCTTAAAATGTAAATCAATCTTAAAATATAAAATTATTAGTAAATAGAAAGTATAAGAAATAGAAATACACAATATAAAGAAAAGTAAATAATAAGTAAATATATAATATAAGTAAATACCAAATTTAAAAAATGGGAAATTAAATTAAGATTTAAAAATATATATTAAAATTTAAAATAGAGATATTACGTAAATAGAAAGTATAACAAATGGAAATATACAATTTAAAAAAAATGGAAAACGTACATTAAGATTTAAACATCTTTCTTAAAATGTAAAATAGAGATATTAAGTAAATGAAAAGTACAAGAAATGGAAATACATATACACGAAAATAAATAATAAGTAAATAATGTGAATATATAATATATGAATTATATATGTAACAATAAGTAAATACACAATTTTTTAAAAAATGGAAAAAGTTCATCAAGCATTAAACATCTATCTTAAAATGTAAAATATATAATATAAGTAAATACACAATTTAAAAAAATGGAAAAATTACATTAATATTTAAATATCTATTTTAAAATATAAAATATAGATATTACGTAAATAAAAATATAAGAAATGGAAATAAACATTTTAAAAAATGGAAAAAGTACATTAAGATTTAAGCATCTATCTTAAAATATATTTCTATCTTAAAATGGTAGTAAATTATATAAAAATGGAAATACCACATTAAACCAAAAAAACTAAAAATGTATAGTTTTTCATCAAGAAAGTCCCTATAAAACTCATTATTCCATCCACATCAACCTCCCACTATTAAGGAAAATTTAAAGCACTCGAGCAAAAAAATGGTTTCACCATCAACTCTTGCCGTCCCAGAAACCTTTAATGACCTTGAATGAGATTTTTTTATAACAACAAACTTTTTGTTAGGTGGATTCATTGTTGGGAAATCCGCAACTTCCAAAAGCCAAACTTATTCATGGGAATTGAATTGCTTTTCATAGACTCAAAGGTATTCTTACAAATTTAAATTAATCTAATCCATAATTTTATTGTTAACATTCATACTAACTCTTTCATGATAAAACCATTTCAGTTAATAAACATTCAAGCGTTTATCCCGAAACACTTTATTCATCGCCGAATCAGGTATTGGTTCATGTTGGTTTAGTATTGTTTTTGGTTTACTAACCGGTTTAGAATGGTCCTATTGTAAATATAATTTAAGTTGGTTTAGCATATATTATGTTTAAAATAACTTAAATTAAATAATAATAATATTATGCTTAAAATATAATTTTAGAGAGTTTTCAAATATAGTTTACAAAACAATATAGGTGATGAATTTAATTTATTAAATTCATTTATTACTTAAAACTAAGTTTTTTTAAAAACATACTGAGTTATAAATATCAATGATGGATTGGTGAGTATAACATGAAGAAAAAAATATAAATATCTGATTTTCAAAATAAGAAATTCAGCTTTTATTTAGATACTCAATATATAATATCTTAAATTATTTTTTTTAAAATATACATAATTTATATATAAATATTAATCTTCCAAACTTAAACTATTATATTATATATGAATAATGTTTTTAAATAAAAATAATTTCTGATTTAAAATAAAAATAAAAATAACAAATGGTTATTTTCAAATAATGGATGTAATTTACATTATACTATCATTTAACAAGTATTAGATACGTTTTGATATATCATTATTTTCTATTTCCAGAAAACAATAAATTGTTAAACATCAATATCATCTAAGTTAAGTATACGAACAACACAAATTCAAACATCACAAAAAATATTTACATAACCATTATAATACAATAATTTAATCAAAAAAATACAATAAAAATATTAAAAAGAATAATTATATACTTAATATTTGAAAATAAAAGATATTTTTGCTAAAATTGTACTTACCTGGCCAAGGAGATCGACCATCTTTTTACGGATCGATCGAATGTTGAGCATGTGGTCGATCCGAAAATACACTGGAGTTTAATAAAATTTCTAAAACATTTATTCCAACACTCAAAAGATAGTTTTGCTAAATATGATAACTAGATAGCCAATAAAATTACAAAAAAATATTTAAATAGTAAAAAATATGTTAATTTAACGTGTTAAAATTTAAAAATAAATTTTAATTATGACATGCATTTAACATTTATATAAATATATATCATAGCCTAAATATAAATAATTTAATAACTTAAATTAGAAAAAAATAAAAATCCCGGGCGTAGCCCGGGTTAATCCCTAGTCTATACTAATAAAATGGACTAATCGAGGCTCCAGGGAACGTCCACATCATTTTAGAAACATTCTTCGAAAAGAAGCCACGTGGTATAACTACTATTATTACCTTATTATATTAAATCATATTATCATACTACACATTATTACCATATATACATTAAATCATACGAAAATATAATCTATACTAATAAAATGGACTAATCGAGGCTCCAGGGAACGTCCACATCGTTTTAGAAACACTCTTCGAAAAGAAGCCACGTGGCATAACTACTATTATTACCTTATTATATTAAATCATATTATCATACTACACATTATTACCATATATACATTAAATCATACGAAAATATAAGTAAATATACATTTAAATATGTAAATATAAAATATACAAATTATATATACAATAATAAGTAAATACACAATTTAAAAATATATATAACATACGAAATCTATACTAATAAAAGAGACCTTTTAAGGTTCCATAGAGCGTCCACATAAGCAAAAAAAAAACTTCTTCCGAAAGATGACACGTGGCATAAAATATAGTTTTACATTTTAATATTACTAATTTTCGAAAATTATAAATAATATGTAAACATACAACATAAAAAATGAAAAAAACTACATTAAACATAGGGCTGGGCAAATAAACCGAATCCGAAAATCCGAACCAAACCCGATCCGATAAAAATGAATCCGAACCGATCCAAACCCGACATAAATACCGAATGGATCCTGTTTTTTGGTATTTTGGGTTATGGGTATTATCCGAACCGAACCCGAACCTAAATGGATATCCGATAGAACCCGAAAAATTTAAAATCACAAAAAAAACTTCTACCAAATATGATCTTAATTCTTAATATGCATCCAAAATACTTTAAGATATTATTAAACTTCTAAAATAATTATTTGTTACATGAAGGTTGATGGTGGAATGTGGCGGTTGAAGCCTGAAGTTTTTAGATTTTGGTTTTATTTTTATTGAATAATGTTTCTCATTTCATGAGAACTTAGTTTTTGTTTTATGATTTCATTTATCTGGTTTTTTTTCTATCACTAACTATGTTTATCTTTCGCTTGATTTTGGATGATCACGTTTGATGTTTTTTCTTATTTTTGAATCAATTTTACTTATGTTTTGGCTATTAAAATATGTACAAATCATGTATTTTAAATCCGAAGAACCGATTTCATGTATATTTTAGTTACAAAATATGTACAAATCAGGTATTTTTAAACCGAAGAACCGATTGGGATCCGAACCCGAAAGTACAATGGGTTATACCGGTTCTTTGAAGATTTACTAACCCCAACCCGAACCCGATAGAACCCGAACCGGTCCCGAACCAAACTTTTATATAACCCGAGTGGGGTTGATTTTGAAAAACCCGAAAAACCAAAATCCGAATGGATAAAACCGAAACCCGATTGGGACCCCGAATGCCCATGCCTAATTAAACATATGTAATATTACCATTTTTCACTTGAAAAAAAGACGGCTTATCTCCAAAATGTAACATTACCGTTTTATAAAAAAATGTAAAAAAAAATTATATATAATTTCAAAAATAATAAATATATCTAACATACAACATAAAAATGGAAATACTACATTAAACATATGTAAGATTACTATTTTACATTTTTTTTTTTTTAAATATGTAAACATACAACATAAAAAATGGAAAAACAACATACACATATGTAAGATTACCCTTTTTCACTAAAAAAAGACGGTTTATCTCCATAATGTAACATTATTATTTTGTAAAAAAACATTATATATAATTTCGAAAATAATAAATAATATATAAACATACAACATAAAAAATAGAAATACTACATTAAACATATGTAAGATTACCATTTTACATTTAAAATAACAATAATATGTAAACATACAACATAAAAAATGGAAAAACTACATTAAAGATATGTAAGATTACCCTTTTTCACTAAAAAAACGGCTTATCTCCATAATGTAACATTACCATTTTATAAAAAAATAAAAAAACATAAATATAACTATTTGACTATTTGTCCAAGTTCTTCTATTAAACATTGCCGTTTTACATTAAAAATGGAAAAATACATTAAGATTTAAACATATATATTAAAATATAAAATATAGATATTATCAAAATATAAAGTATAAAAAAGAGAAATACACAATATATAGAAAAATAAATAATAAGTAAATATTATAAATATATAAATATACGAATTATATATACAATAATAAGTAAATGCACAATTTTTTAAAAATGGAAAGAATACATTAAATAAAATGTACATCTATCTTAAAATGGTAGTAAATTATATAAAAATGGAAATACCACATTAAACAAAAAAAATATATATAGTTTTACATCAAGAAAGTCTCTATAAAACTCATTATTCCATCAACATCAACCTCACACTATCAAGGAAAACTTCAAAGCACTCGAGCAAAAAAATGGTTCAACCATCAACTCTTGCCGTCCCAAAAACCTTTAATGACCTTGAAGTAGATTTTTTATAACAACGAACTTTTTGTTAGGTGGATTCATTGTTGGGAAACCCGCAACTTCCAAAAGCCAAACTTATTCATGGGAATTGAATTGTTTTTCATAGACTCAAAGATATTCTTTCAAATTTAAATTAATCTAATCCATAATTTTATTGTTAATATCCATACTAACTCTTTCATGATCAAACCATTACAGTTAATAACCATTCAAGCGTTTATCCCGAAACACTTCCTTCCTCGCCGAATCAGGTATTGGTTCACGTTTGTTTAGTATTGTTTTTTCATTGTTGGGAAACCCGAAACTTCCAAAAACCAAACTTATTCATGAGAATTGAATTGCTTTTCATAGACTCAAAGATATTCTTACAAATTTAAATTAATCTAATCCATAATTTTATTGTTAATAATTATACTAACTCTTTCATGATCAAACCATTACAGTTAATAACCATTCAAGCAGCGTTTATCCCGAAACACTTCCTTCCTCGCCGAATCAGGTATTGGTTCATGTTGGTTTAGTATTGTTTTTGGTTTATTAACCGGTTTAGGATGGTCCTATTGTAAATATAATTTAAGTTGGTTTAGCATATATTATGCTTATAATAACTTAAATTAAATAATAGTAATATTATGCTTAAAATATAATTTTAGAGAGTTTTCAAATATAGTTTACAGAACATTATAGGTGATGAATTTAATTTATTAAATTCATTTATTACGTAAAACTAAGTTTTTTAAAAAACATACTGAGTTATAAATATCAATTATGGATTGGTGAGTATAACATGAAGACAAAACTATAAATATTTGATTTTCAAGATAAGAAATTCAGCTTTTATTCAGTTACTCAATATATAATATCTTGAATTATTTTTTAAAAAATATACATAATTTATATATATAGATTAATCTTCCAAACTTAAACTATTATATTATATATGAATGATGTTTTTAAATAAAAATAATTTCTGATTTAAAAAAAAAATAACAACAAATGGTTATTTTCAAATAATGGAAGTAATTTACATTATACTATCATTTAACAAGTATTAGATATGTTTTGATATATCATTATTTTCTATATCCAGAAAACAATAAATTGTTAAACATCAATATTATCTAGGTTAAGTATACGAACAACACAAAATCAAACATCAAAAAATTTTTACATAAACATTATAATACAATAATTTATTCAAAAAATACAATTCAAAAAAATTATATTCAAAAGAATAGTTATATAATATTTGAAAATCAAAGATATTTTTGCTAAAATTGTACTTACCTGGCCAAGGAGATCGACCATCTTTTACGGATCGATCGATTGTTGAGCATGTGGTCGATTCGAAAATACTCTGCAGTTTAATTAAATATCTAAAACATTTATTCCAACACTCAACAGATAGTTTTGCTAAATATGTAACTAGATAGCCAACAAAATTACAAAAAAGATATTTAAATAGTAAAAAATATGTTAATTTAACGTGTTAAAATTTAAAAATAAATTTTAATTATGACATGCATCTTAACATTTATATAAATATATATCATAACATAAATATAAATAATTTAACAACTTAAATTAGAAAAAAAATAAAAATCTCGGGCGTAGCCCGGGTTAATCCCTAGTCCTTACTAATAAAAGGGACGTTTTGAGGCTCCATAGAGCGTCCACATCAGCGAAAACAAATTCTTCCGAAAGATGACATGTGGCATAAAATATAGTTTTACATTTTAATTTACTAATTTTTAAAAATTATAAATAATATGAAACATACAGCATAAAAAATGGAAAAACTACATTAAACATATGTAAGATTACCATTTTACATTTAAAAATAACAATAATATGTAAACATACAACATAAAAAAATAGAAATCTACATTAAACATATGTAAGATTACTATTTTTCACTTTAAAAAAACAGCTTATCTCCATAATGTAACATTACCATTTTATAAAAAAAGAAAAAAAACATAAATATAACTATTTGACTATTTATCCAAGTTCTTCTATTAAACATTGCTGTTTTACATTAAAAATGGAAAAATATATTAAAATTTAAACATTTATCTTAAAATATAAAATATAGATATTAACTAAATAAAAATATAGTTTTACATTTTAATTTACTAATTTTTAAAAATTATAAATAATATGAAACATACAGCATAAAAAATGGAAAAACTACATTAAACATATGTAAGATTACCATTTTACATTTAAAAATAACAATAATATGTAAACATACAACATAAAAAAAATAGAAATCTACATTAAACATATGTAAGATTACTATTTTTTACTTTAAAAAAACAGCTTATCTCCATAATGTAACATTACCATTTTATAAAAAAAGAAAAAAAAAACATAAATATAACTATTTGACTATTTATCCAAGTTCTTCTATTAAACATTGCTGTTTTACATTAAAAATGGAAAAATATATTAAAATTTAAACATTTATCTTAAAATATAAAATATAGATATTAACTAAATATAAAGTATAAGAAAGAGAAATACTCAATATATAGAAAAATAAATAATAAGTAAATATTATAAATATATAATATACGAATTATATATACAATATACTAATAAAATAGACATTTTGAAGCTCCATAGAGCGTCCACATCAGCAAAACAAACTGCTCCCGAAAGATGACACGTGGCATAAAATATAGTTTTACATTTTAATATTACTAATCTTCGAAAATTATAAATAATATGTAAACATACAACATAAAAAATGGAAATACTACATTAAACATATGTAAGATTACCATTTTACATTTAAAAATAACGATAATATGTAAACATACAACATAAAAAAATAGAAATCTACATTAAACATATGTAAGATTACCATTTTTCACTTAAAAAACGGCTTATCTCCATAATGTAACATTACCATTTTATAAAAAAAGAAAAAAAACATAAATATAACTATTTGACTATTTATCCAAGCTCTTCTATTAAACATTGTCATTTTACATTAAAAATAGAAAAATATATTAAGATTTAAACATCTATCTTAAAATATAAAATATAGATATTAACTAAATATAAAGTATAAGAAAGAGAAATACTCAATATATATAAAAATAAATAATAAGTAAATATTATAAATATATAAATATACGAATTATATATACAATAATAAGTAAATGCACAATTTTTAAAAAATGGAAAGAGTACATTAAATATTAAACATCAATCTCAAAATGTAAAATATAGATATTAAGTAAATAGAAAGTATAAGAAAAAGAAATACACAACTTAAAAACAATGGAGAAAGTATATTAAGATCTAAACATCTATCTTAAAATGTAAAATATAGATATTACGCAAATAGAAAGTATAAGAAAAGGAAATATACATTTTAAAAAAATGGAAAAAGTACATTAGTATTTAAACATCTATATTAAAATGTAAATCTATCTTAAAATATAAAACTATTAGTAAATAAAGTATAAGAAATAGAAATACACAATATAAATAAAAATAAATAATAAGAAAATATATAATATCGGTAAATACCCAATTTAAGAAATGGAAAATTACATTAAGATTTCAAAATATATCTTAAAATTTAAAATATAGATATTACGTAAATAGAAAGTATAACAAATGGAAATATACAATTTAAATAAATGGAAAATGTACATTAACATTTAAACATCTATCTTAAAATGTAAAATAGAGATATTAAGTAAATAAAAAGTACAAGAAATGGAAATACATATACAGGAAAATAATAATAAGTAAATAATGTAAATATATAATATATGAATTATATATATAATAATAAGTAAATACACAATTTTTTTAAGAAAATGGAAAAAATTCATTAAGCATTAAACATCTATCTTAAAATGTAAAATATATAATATAAGTAAATGCACAATTTAAAAAAATGGAAAAAGCACATTAAGATTTAAATATCTATTTTAAAATATAAAATATAGATATTACGTAAATAAAAAAATAAGAAATGGAAATAAACATTTTAAAAAATGGAAAAAAGTACATTAAGATTTAAACATTTATCTTAAAATGTACATCTATCTTAAAATGATAGTAAATTATATAAAAATAGAAATACCACATTAAACAAAAAAAGAATGTATAGTTTTACATCAAAAAAGTCCCTATAAAACTCATTATTCCATCAACATCAACCTCACACTATCAAGGAAAACTTCAAAGCACTCGAGTAAAAAAATGGTTCCACCATGAACTCTTGCCGTCCCAAAAACCTTGAATGACCTTGAAGGAGATTTTTTATAACAACGAACTTTTTGTTAGGTGGATTCATTGTTGGGAAACCCGCAACTTTCAAAAACCAAACTTATTCATGGGAATTGAATTGCTTTTCATAGACTCAAAGGTATTCTTACAAATTTAAATTAATCTAATCCATAATTTTATTGTTAATATTCATACTAAATCTTTCATGATCAAACCTTTACAGTTAATAACCATTCAAGCGTTTATCCCGAAACACTTCATTCCTCGCCGAATCAGGTATTGGTTCATGTTGGTTTAGTATTATTTTTTGGTTTATTAACCGGTTTAGGATGGTCCTATTGTAAATATAATTTAAGTTGGTTTAGCATATATTATGCTTAAAATAACTTAAATTAAATAATAGTAATATTATGCTTAAAATATAACTTTAGAGAGTTTTCAAATATAGTTTACAGAACTTTATAGGTGATAAATTTAATTTATTAAATTCGTTTATTACTTAAAACTAAGTGTTTTTAAAAACATATTGAGTTATAAATATCAATGATGGATTGGTGAGTATAACATGAAGACAAAAATATAAATATTTGATTTTCAAGATAAGAAATTCAGCTTTTATTCAATTACTCAAGATAAAAAATATACATAATTTATATATATAGATAATCTTCCAAACTTAAACTATTATATTATATATGAATAATGTTTTTAAATAAAAATAATTTCTGATTTAAAATAAAAAATAAAAACAACAAATGGTTATTTTCAAATAATGGATGCAGTTTACATTATACTATCATTTAACAAGTATTAGATACGTTTTGATATATCATTATTTTTTATTTCCAGAAAACAATAAATTGTTAAACATCAATATCATCTAGGTTAAGTATACGAACATCACAAATTCAAACATCACAAAAAATATTTACTTAAACATTATAATACAATAATTTAATCAAAAAATACAATTAAAAATCAATCAAAAAAATAGTTATATACTTGATATTTGAAAATCAAAGATATTTTTGCTAAAATTGTACTTACCTGGCGAAGGAGATCGACCATCTTTTTACGGATCGATCGATTGTTGAGCATGTGGTCGATCCGAAAATACTCTGCAGTTTAATTAAATATCTAAAACATTTATTCCAACTCTCAACATATAATTTTGCTAAATATGATAACTAGATAGCCAACAAAATTACAAAAAAAAATATTTAAATAGTAAAAAATATGTTAATTTAACGTGTTAAAATTTAAAAGTAAATTTTAATTATGGCATGCATCTTAACGTTTATATAAAATATATAGCATAACCTAAATATAAATAATTTAACAACTTAAATTAGAAAAAAAATAAAATCCCGGGCGTAGCCCGGGTTAATCCCTAGTACTAATAAAATTAACTAATCGAGGCTCCAGGGAACGTCCACATCGTTTTAGAAACACTCTTCGAAAAGAAGCCACGTGGCATAACTACTATTATTACCTTATTATATTAAATCATATTATCATACTACACATTATTACTATATATACATTAAATCATAAGAAAATATAAGTAAATATACATTTAAATATGTAAATATATAATATACAAATTATATATACAATAATAAGTAAATACACAATTTAAAAATATATATAACATACGAAAAATAATATTAATAAGCAAATACATAATAAAAATATATATAAAAAATATATTAAGTATTAAAAATTTATCTTAAAATGTAAATACACAATCTAAAGAAATAGAAAAAGTACATTAAAACTTAAACATAAATCTTAAAATGAAAAATATTGATATTAAGTAAACATATAATATACTAAAATAATATTAATAAGTAAATCCATAATATAAAAATGAAAAAAATTACATTAAGCACTAAACATCTGTCTTAAAATGTAAAAAAAAAATAAAGAATGGAAATATTAAATTAGACAATCTATCTAAAAATATAAAACTTAAATACATGTAAATATACATTTAAATATTTAAATATATAATATACAAAAAGTTATAATAAGTAAGTACATACGAAAATATAAGTAAATATACATTTAAATGCATAAATATATAATATATATATACAATAATAAGTAAATACACAATTTAAAAAATCTATAAAAATAAAAAATATTAATAAGTAAATACATAATATAAAAAATATAAAAAGTACATTAAGCATTAAAAATTTATCATAAAATGTAAATATAAAATTTAAAAAAATAGAAAAAGTACATTAAGCCTTAAACATTTATCTTAAAATGTAAAATATATATATATTATGTAAATATATAATATACGAAAATAATATCGATAAGTAAATACATAATATAAAAAATAAAAAAGTACATTAAGCATTAAACATCTATCTTAAAATGTAAATAAAAAATTAAAAATAGAAATACAACATTACACATATATCTTAAAATGTAAAAATTAATTACATTTAAATATGCATTTAAATATGTAAATATATAATATACAATAATTAATAATAATTAAGTACACAATTTAAAAATGAAAATACTACATTAAAAAGTAATATACAATATAGAAAATGTAAATACTACATTAGTCAAAATAAAGTTGGTATAAATTAATCTATCAATAATAGGAATCCAAAAGAATGTAAAATAATTATCTTTTAATTGTAAACATTGCATTAGTTTTTTTTTATGAAATTGTTAAATTTATAAGAATTTATCATTGTATAATTAATTATCTATTTTTCATATTAAAAACTAAGTGTTTTCCATAGACCGTCCACATAAATATAAAAATCTATTTTTCAAAAGAAGCCATGTGATTTTAAGAAATAGAAAATAAATAAATATACAATAAAAGAAATAGAAAATGTTTATTAGAAATCTATCTGCAAAATGTATAATACAATAAATAATAAGTAAATATTACACTAAAAGACTATTATAATATTATCATTTGATATAAAAGGAAAGAAAATAGAATAAATAATATAACATTTGAAAATCAATATAAAAGCAGGAAAAAAACTAGATTACACTTCGATCTAAAAAATGTATAGTAAAATAAATAGTAAGTAAATATGAATATAAATATTACATTAAGCATCTAAATTATAATATGTAAACATACAACATAAAAAATGAAAAAATACATTAAACATATATAAGATTACCATTTTTCACTAAAAAAAGACCGCTTATCTCCATAATGTAACATTACTATTTTGTAAAAAAAACATTTTATATAATTTTGAAAATAATAAATAATATATAAACATACAACATAAAAAATGGAAATACTACATTAAACATATGTAAGATTATCATTTTACATTTAAAAATAACAATAATATGTAAACATACAACATAAAAAAATGGAAAAACTACATTAAACATATGTAATATTACCATTTTTCACTAAAAAAACAGCTTATCTCCATAATATAACATTACAATTTTATAAAAAAAGAAAAAAAAACATAAATATAACTATTTGACTATTTGTCCAAGTTCTTCTATTAAACATTGCCGTTTTACATTAAAAATGAAAAAAATACATTAAGATTTAAACATCTATCTTAAAATATTAAATATAGATATTAACTAAATATAAAGTATAATAAAGAGAAATACTCAATATATAGAAAAATAAATAATAATTAAATATTATAAATATATAAATATACGAATTATATATACAATAATAAGTAAATGCATAATTTTTTAAAAATGGAAAGAGTACATTAAATATTAAACATCTATCTTAAAATGTAAAATATAGATATTAAGTAAATAGAAAGTATAAGAAAAATAAATACACAACTTAAAAACAATGGAAAAAGTATATTAAGATTTAAACATCTATCTTAAAATGTAAAATATAGATATTACGCAAATAGAAAGTATAAGAAAAGGAAATACACAATTTAAAAAAATGGAAAAAGTACATTAGTATTTAAACATCTAACTTAAAATGTAAATGGCCCTTGCATATGTTGTTTGAGATTGTACGCTTCAGTATATAGAGCATATACCGAAAAATTAAATATTTTCGTAGGGGTTAACACATAGATTTTGAGAAAAATTCAAAAATATGAAAATTTTGTTTTAACGCATAGTTGCATCCTTCACTAACATATGATGAAGGTCAAAGAGGTTTGAAACTTTTGTTGTCTCTCTTTCTCTAAAAAATAGCAATTTTATAGTGGTTAGTCAACCAATTTAGGGAGTGTTATGAAATTTTAATTTTTGATCTTACTTTAGAATTTTTTTAGAATTTTTACCTTTTAATGAATGTCATTTTTGTGACTTTCTCCTTCTAGTGCCATTTTTGAGACAAGAACTCAAAATGTGCTATTATTGACAATTGCCGTTTTTAGAATTTTTAATTTTTATGTTTTTCTGAATTTTGAATTTTTTTTTAATTTTGTTTTGAATTTTTTATAGTTTTTTCTAATTTCATTAGAAATTCGGTCCAAAAGAAGCTGCATGACAACATGGACTGAATGTATCTGCAGAGCTTCTACTATGTAGGGTTTATGAGACGTCTCCGTTCATAAGATTTATATATATGTTGAGAAAAAATGAATATTTATTTTGGTAAAATAAAAAAAAAGGAATATATATGTACAAAGGAAAAAATGAATATTTTATTTTTAAATGAATATTTTTATTTTTCACTTAATTACATTTACATTCACTTATTAGTTTCCTTTTTTTTAAAATGAATATATGTACAAAGGAAAAAAATGAATATTTTATTTTTTACTTAATTACATTTACCATTTTTTTATTAGTTTCCTTTTTCACTTCATTTATTTTTGCATAAGATATATATGTAACGTTAACTGTTCTTCACGTGTTTTCCCTTTCATATTTTACAGTTCTATGTCATGTGGGATGTTTACATCCCTTATATATTATTTGAGAATCATTGCAACATTTTTTTGTAGTCACGTGTCATCACTAGAGTGATTCTTAGAATCTTTAGAGAAATAGGTAGATCCATCTAAATATATAATAAGCTTTTTATTAAACCATAATAAATATATTATTAATGTGCTTCATTATTTCCTTAAATAAGATTACGGAATTTCCTAATGTAGCTAAAGTATATATGACAATTAATTATTTTGAATAATAAAGATTTGATTAAAATAAGTACGTATTATAATTATATTTGTTTAATTTTAAGCTACTAAAATAAATTAAACAATCATAGTAACCATATAATAAAAATTAAAAAATTATTTATATATATTATATTTTGAATTTTTTAAAACGAGTATAAATTACTAAAACTGTTAAAAGTTTCATATTCAAATTTTGTGATCTATGATTTAAAACTTTTGTTATGACATGATACAAATAATTAAAAAAATAATATAAGTTGAAAGTCCCATTTAATAAGTATCAAAAATAAAAGATATATAAATATATGTATCATTTTAAATTAAACTATATGTCAAATAAAAATACATAAATATCTTAATGTTGAAATTTACTTTGAACATGTTTTTGATAAAAAAATTTGAAAAAATATAGACAACTTAATTTTTAAAATATTATAAATTACTTAAATCATTAATCCCACAGTGGAAATTTTGTTATCACTAATTTAGACTTTTTGCTATAACAGAAACAAATGATAAAACAAATATGAGCAAAAAACATCATCTAATATATATTAATATTAAAATATACTATATATATGTTACTATCATTTAAATTTAATTATATATCCTATCAAATAGAAAAAATATTTTTTCGATTTATAAAATTTATTTATATGTTCGCACCAATTTAAGTATATAAGTAGTAGATAATGACTTTTTAATTATTCAATATATATTTATTATTTCATAATATGTTATAAACATATAATATATAAAATAATTTATATATATAATGTTCATTCCGCGTAAGGCGTGGATCTTAACCTAGTTATTAATATTTACTATACTTTTATTAATGTTTTTTTTAAGAAAAGACATGAAACTTTGACTAATGTTTTCTCGAGGTTAATCAAAGTAATTTCAATTTGATAACATTTTTTTTTGTAAAAGCATTTTATGTATTATTCGTAATATTATTTCATTTCATACAAAATATAATATCTAATGATATTATTTAATATTTTATTTAGTGTTCATCACAACAACAAATGCCAGACACACAGTCTCCACTTATCAGACCTTTTTTGGTATGACAATACGGCCAACACTTTCCTTTGTCGTCACATGGACCATAGCACACATTATACTTTACTCCGAAATCTATTAGAATAGTAAGAAATAATAAAATATTAAAATTATGCAGGAATGAAGACTTTAGCATAACTAAAAATTAAATTTTAATGTAGTACCTGAAACAATATCGGTGCAGCGAACAATTGACATCGCGAAAAAAAGAGTGAAAACAAATGCGATTAATATATATTTTTTGGAGAGACTCATTTTGTAGGATGTTTTATAAATTGTTTGAGAGTTCTATTATATTTTAGACTGGCTTATATATATATATATAAACATAAACTTGCATTAATTATATTTTTGTAAAGAAAATCTTTCAATTAATTTTCTGAGATTATAGTCAAAATAATATAAAAGTGCATGATTCATTTACCTAAGCATATAAACATAAACTTGCATTAATTATATTTTCGTAAGGAAATCTTTCAATTAATTTTATGAGATTATAGTTAAAATAATATAAAAGTGCATGATTCATTTACCTAAGCATATACACATAAACTTGCATTATTTATATTTTTGTAAGAAAATCTTTCAATTAATATTCTGAGATTATAGTCAAAATAATATAAAAGTGCATGATTCTTTTACCTAAGCATATGAATATTAGTGTGAAAGTTTTATTTTCTTTCAGATTGCCTTGTCAAGATATAATTTGTTTACTAGGTTAAAATCCGCGCCTTGCGCGGGATGAAATTATATATATAAATTATTTTATATATTATATGTTTATAACATATTATGAAATGATAAATATATAATGAATAAAAAGTCATTATCTACTACTTATATAATTAAATTGGTGCGAACATATAAATAAATTTTATAAATCAATTTTTTTTTTCTATTTGATATGATATATAATTAAATTTAAATGATAGTAACATATTTGGTATATTTTAATATTAATATTTATTAGATGATGCTTTTTGCTCATATTTTTTTTTATCATTTGTATCTGTTATAGCAAAAAATCTAAATTAGTGATGACAAAATTTTCACTATGGAATTAATGGTTTAAGTAATTTATAATATTTAAAAAAATTAAGTTGTCAATATTTTTTCAAAATTTTTATCAAACAAATGTTCCAAGTAAATTTCAAAATTAAGATATTTATGTATTTTTATATGGCATATAGTTTAATTTAAAATGATACATATATTTATATATCTTTTATTTTTGATACTTATTAAATGAGACTTTCAACTTATATTATTTTTTAATTATTTGTATTATGTCATAACAAAAGTTTTAAATCATAGATCACAAAATTTGAATGTGAAACTTTTAACAGTTTTAGTAATTTATACTCGTTTTAAAAAATTCAAAATATAATATATAAATATTTTTTTTAATTTTTATTATATGGTTACTATGATTGTTTAATTTATTTTAATAGCTTAAAATTAAAAAAAATATAATTATAATACACACTTATTTTTATCAAATCCTAATTATTCAAAATCATTAATTGTCATATATACTTTAGCCACATTAGACAATTCCGTAATCTTATTTAAGGAAATAATGAAGCATATTAATAATGTATTTATTGTGGTTTAATAAAAAGCTTATTATATATTTTGATGGACCAACCTATTTCTCTAAGGATTCTAAAAAATCATTCTAATGATGACATGTGGCTACAAAAAAATGTTGCAATGCTTCTCAAATAATATATATGGGATGGGATTGAAACAGATTTTTCAAAATGTAATAGATATAATTAAAATTGTTATTATGGACTAAATGTGATTTTTCGTGAGTTAGGGTTACACCATTAGAGACGTGATTCAAGGTTCCACCACAATCTTTTAAATCAGCCATTAGAGAGACTGAGATGCAGAAGTCTGTGTGACGATTCAGTTGTTTTGGTTTCGATTAAGTCCTTTCATTCTGGAACTCCTTGAAATCAAATATACGTTTGGAGTCTCTATGTCGGTCTTCTTCATGTCGTTTCGTTTTTGATTCATCTGTTACGTAACCGGATTAGCTGAATCGTCGCCATTAACAACGTTTTTATTCCTTGGATCCACACTACCCACGATTTCTCATTCAACACTTCTTATCTCTCTCTCAGGTGGTGAAACTTCAGTGCTTCACCTATAAAAAGGTATGTCTTCTTCCCATAAACATCATCCTCACGAATCATATTACAATAGAAACTTTGTTCTTAGTATAATGGGTAACTCATCTACCATTTTTTCTGATCTGAAGTCCGGACGTTGTTCATCCACTGTGGAGGTCCAGCGTCTGTTGGGATTCACGGCGTTGAGGAGTTTCTAAGCTGAACGGTATTAAAAAATCAACCGACGGAGGAAAACCAGGCTTAGATAATGGCGTCAGTCTCCAAAGTGATATCTCTTTTCGGCAGATCTTAAACTAGACAACGAGCTTCCGGGGCGACAAAAACTGGAGGTGGATTAAGAGATTGGAAACAAATAAGATAGGAATAGAAGCAACATTCATAGCCGTTGTGTTAAAGATACAGAAAACAGAGCAGTACGGTTGATCTGCATCTAGGATTTATTTCCCGGCACCAGTCCATCAGCGTCCTCCTTAATCACACAACCACAATCAGACAACAAAAAAAACGCTTTGTCTTCTACAGCTAATGGAAGAGCCACAACCAGTCGTCAACGATAAACTTCGCACTGTAACCACCTGTCTCATATGCGAAGTCGTTCATGTCTTCTCATAAATGTTACACCAAGAGCAACCAGATATCATCAGGATTCGTGATCACTAACACTTCGTCTCAGGTCTCGGGTTCGAGGGGTAAGCCTCTGTTTTAATATCAGTTTTAGTGAAAGAGAAGTATTATATCGATCCAATAGGTGTACTCATCTTCGTGCCAATAAAAAGGTTAGTAACTTAATATCCCAAACTAATCTTTATTATTAAATCTAAATCTTAGAGCATCTCTAACCCATAGCTATTTTCACCTCTATAATAGCATTTACAGGTAAAATTGTTCTAACCCACCTCTATTTCTTCCTCTATAATAGAGATCTCTATTTTTTTCTCTATTTATAGAGGAAGAAATAGCATTCTTCTATTTTTTACTCTACATTTAGAGATTGCTATTTTAGAGGAATACATTGGAACATATCTCATCTCTATTATAGAATTCTTCTATTTTAGAGGTGAAAATAGCAAAATACATTAGAGACTTAAACAATCATATTGTTTCATACATGGTAATTTGAAAAAAACAAGAAATCTAGAATGAAAAGAGTGACCATGGTTCCTGCCGTAAGCAGCAATGAAATAATTGTTTCATCCTCAGTTAGTCTTCCACATTCGTTTTTGATCTTTTGATATTATTGTCTCTTTGTTTTGTCTGTATAGGAATGCTTAATAGATTCGATTTCCTATTTCTATTATAAGTTTATTGGCTTTATTATATTTTGATGATTCTATTGCTCACGAGGACTGCGAGAGATGAGAGAGATTGGTGACAAATATACACATTGATTGTGCTTCGAGGTCGTCTTTTCCTAATGCTACATCTTGGACACATTTTCTATATTAACAAAGACCATGTAGCTAGCCAAAACTTTCTTGAAAAGTAAGTATTTGTCTCAAGATTTTACAAGAAGCCAATTATCATACTAACTTCCCTTGCCTTTGACCATTTATATTCAACAGGAAGTGCGTCAATAAGGAGGGCTCAATTTGTTCTGCAACCAAATATGGGGGTATCCAGAAATTTGAAAGTCTAAAGAGCTTAATGCATACGTACTAATTTCATAGCCACAGAGCTCACTATAACTCATCCCCTGCTTTGTAAGTCATTTACATCTCCCCTCTTATATTTTTTTAGTGTGCTGGGAGATGATAATATGCTGGTGATGACATGCTTGGAGCTGACGCGGTGAAAATTAACCCTACTGATGGGTTTATAATTGGATCCCCTGAGAAAACAGCTGAGAGAGATGCTGCTGGAATGCTTGACGGAACTGCTGTGGAGTCTGCTCTTCCACCTATTGAACCTGCCTCAGGTGGATCACAACAGCTGAGAATGGACCATTAATGGAGGAGAAGCAGAAAGGGAAATGTCCATGCATTACTCAACGTCAATGAAAAATACTATATCTTAAAATATCTTAAAAAGCATCTTTGCATATGTTGTTTGAGATTTATTTTATAATTAAAACTCATTTTTACACATAAGTTTAAGTTAATATTTGCATTTTATAGTTATGGTACATAGATGAATTATTATAAACTTTGTACTTAGGATTAGATAAAATACTATATCTAAACGTTTAAACTGAACACAACCCGAAATAAAAAACTGAATGAAAAGTAAAAAGAAATGAAAGTCAAATACACCAATCGAGTCAATGACAACATTATACATGTTATTATGTAATAATTTAATGTTTCATTAAATAATTCTTTAAAATTTTATTTTGTTAGGATTTTTTTTTAAAAGGAAAAAAATATATTTTACAATTAAAAATATAATATTAAATACTCTTTTACAATTTTGTTTAAGATTTTATAAAAAGAAAATTATTATCATATAACCTATTACAATTATCTTCTCTGTAGAAGTTTAGAAAAAATAAATTGCTATCAACTAATTATTTTTAGTTACTAATAAAGAAAATTTACATTTCATATCAATACTAATTTTACACTTTTTTGTTAATTAAATCATTTTTTTATCATGGTCATCATCAAATACTTCCTTAAAAATATTATCAAATAATTTTTTACAATTTTCTTTTGGCTAAAACTTAAAAATATGATACAATTTTTTTGTTTTAGGATTTTTTATATATATAAGAAAAAAACTATCAAATATTCTTGTACAGTTTTTTAGGATTTTAGAAAAGGAAATTAATATTACATAATCTTTTACAATTATATTTTATCTAGGACTTAGAAAAATAAAATTAGTATCAAATAATTATTTCCAGTAAATATTAACTATTTTTAAAAGTTGCCATTGATGTCAAAAAAAAAAATTGCCATTTTCAAAATTCATTTTTTTCCAGTATCACTAATATTTTTTTACAAATTTTCTTGTTAACTAAATATATTTTTACTATCATGTTTATCATTAGTTTTTATAAGTATAAATTACTATTAAATAAAATTTTACAATTCTTTCTGGTCAGCATTTTTATAAAGAAAAAATTCTTAATTGGTTAAGATTAGAAAACAATTTATTTTATAAATCTTTTTTATTTAAGATTTTAGGAAAAAAAGAAATTATTTTGAAGAACCAAATTTTATAAGACATTTAATAACCTTAAGGCCTAAAATGTATGTTACCCAATGGTCTAAATTAATGCTGGGCCGAGTTGATTAAAGAAAATGAACAAGCAACGATGTTTCGCGTGCCACACTGTCACCTATATCCTTTTTAAAAGAAATAAAATAATTAGGTGGGCCCCTCAAAGCTTAATCATCGGGCTGACAGAGCAAATTTTGACCGTTACAATTACATTTTTTCAAAAATATCTTTTTTTCCTTAATTTTTGTTGTTGTCTATCTTCTTGGATCCAAAAACAAAGACTGAAAATAGCAATTTATCATCAACAACACTTTCAAAGCTTCGGGGTTTTGACCAACACACTCTCCACAGTCTAACCAACAGCGATTCATCAGTCTCTCTAAAAGATCCCAAAGTGAAAAAGGAAAAGAGAAGGAAGAACAATGCCTGTATCGACCCGATCCAAGGCGATGATGAATCACGAGCAAAGCAGGCGGCAAGAATACACGAATCCACATCAAGGGCTTAAGGAAAAGATGAGAGCTTTGACTCTCTTGTACGAGCAGCAAAAGCGAGCCTCTTTCTCTCTCAGGAACAACCCTAACCATCTTCACCACTCCCCAAAACCCCAAGATCTGAGGTTTAAGCCTCCCGAGATGCTCGATTCTTGCAAGAAACTTCATAAAGATCCAAACTTTGCCGACGATGAGACCAAGGAGAACAATGTAGCCGACGCAGATCGGGTTTTTGGTACCAACACGGCTCCGGTTAAGTCTTCTACTGTGATTAGAAAGCTCTCGATGGGTAACGGAGCTGAGAAAGGTGAAAACTTTGAGGCTTGTGGTGGGAGTAGGATCATGGTGTTTGTTAGGCTTAGACCAATGGGGAAGAAGGAAAGAGAGAACGGGTCAAGATGCTGCGTCAAGGTTTTGAACAAAAGAGATGTTTATCTAACGGAGTTCACTAACGATAACGACTACTTAAGGCTTAAGAGGCTCCGTGTTCGTCATTTCACGTTTGATTCTTCTTTTCCTGAGACCACAACACAACGAGAAGTCTATTCCACCACGTAAGTGTATCTCAAACATAATGTCTACATGCTGCGAGTACTTAAGGTTGTGTGTGTTTCCTTTACAGAACAGGAGATCTGTTGGAAGCAGTGCTTGAAGGAAGGAACGGTTCTGTGTTCTGCTACGGTGCTACGGGAGCAGGCAAGACTTATACAATGCTGGGGACGGTGGAGAATCCAGGTGTGATGGTTTTAGCGATTAAAGACTTGTTTGCTAAGGTTAGAGAGAGGAGTTTAGATGGGAACCATACTGTTCATCTGTCTTATCTTGAAGTCTATAATGAAACCGTTAGAGACTTGCTTTCTCCTGGTAGACCTCTCATTCTCCGTGAAGATAAACAGGTACACATAAAAAAAACTTTATGTTTTGAACATAAACACAATGGTTTCATTCATTAGCTTTGCTGTTCTTTGAATGTGATCAATAATTAGGGAATTGTGGCAGCTGGTCTCACTCAGTACAGAGCTTATTCCACAGATGAGGTTTTGTATTCTAATCTTTGAATGTTTTTGAGAATCAAATGTTAAGCAAAGCTAAAACTTATTAAGTTATGGTTCATTGCAGGTTATGGCTTTGCTCCAAAGGGGAAACCAAAACAGAACCACTGAGCCAACTCGTTGCAATGAGACATCTTCACGCTCACACGCCATCCTTCAGGTTAATAATATCACATCTTCCTCATATCTCACATTGCGCAAAATGATAGTATCTTAATGAATATAACATCTTCTTTAGGTTGTAGTGGAGTATAAGACTAGAGATGCTTCCATGAATGTCATCAGCCGAGTTGGGAAGCTGTCTCTCATTGATCTTGCAGGATCAGAGAGAGCTATAGCAACTGATCAAAGGACGCTTAGATCTCTCGAAGGAGCCAACATAAACAGATCGCTTCTTGCGTTAAGTAGCTGCATCAACGCGCTTGTGGAAGGGAAGAAACACATTCCTTACAGAAACTCAAAGCTGACACAGCTGCTCAAAGACTCGCTAGGCGGTTCGTGTAACACGGTGATGATTGCTAATATAAGTCCAAGCAATCATTCTTTTGGTGAGACGCAGAACACTCTCCATTGGGCAGATCGAGCTAAGGAGATTCGTGTGAAGGGATGTGAAGTAAATGAAGAGGTGGTGGTTCAAGTGAGTGAAGGGCCTGATCAGGCCAAGCTAGTGTTGGAGCTTCAGGAAGAGAACCGTGAGCTGCGTGTAAAGCTCGTGGAACAGGAGCAGAAGGTTTTGACTCTTGAAGCAGAGACCATAGCAGCTGCTAACAACAACATATCTCCAACACCTCCATCAATCTCATCTCTAATGACTCCACCATCAGCATTAACAGCTCAGCAGAAGAAGAAACCGAGGCACTCGTTGTTATCAGGGACATGTTTCACACCAGAATCATCCAAAAGGAGAAAAGCAGAAGATGCAGTGAAGGAGCTTCAGCTGACTGTCAAGGCACTGAAGATGGAGATGGAGAGAATGAAGAGGGAACATGTGGTGCAGATGAAGAAGCAAAAGGAAGAGCTGATGAAAGAACTGTGTAGTAAAAAGAGCGAGAAAACTCCAGAGAGAGGCAAAGAGACAACAACAAGGAGGATTGTGACGAGAGGGAGCTTGAGACCAAAGGAGAGAGAGAAGGAGCTGATAAAAAGTCCTAGTCATAGGTTTGCATCTCCAGCTGCAGCAGCTAAAAAGAGAAGCTTTTGGGACATAACCGTAGCTAATAGTCCTTCGTTGGATAGAAGGAAAACGAGAAGCCATGTGCTTCCTGTTAATCAAGAAGCTCCTTCAATGCTGCTTCAGGTAAACTTTACTAACAAACTTGCTCAACAAGATTCTGTGATTCACTAATATATGTGTTGTTTTGGTTTTTTTTTGGTGTAGCCGGGGTTTGCTCGTCCAAGGACAACAACAACAACAACAACACAAAAGAAGCATTAACACACGAGTTTAAAAAGACTGATCAGATTCAGATGTTATCAAGTGTTTTTGTTTTTCTTGTCTGTTTCATCCACTGTTTGCTTAGCATCTGTATTCTATAGAAACAAAAAACACAATAATTTGTTTTTTTACTAATTTATTTTTACAATTCTTTTCATCAGTTGTACTTCATGACTCTCATTGTTATGTTTAGTCAAAAGAAAATGGAGAGATCATGTTTTGTTTGAGAGTCTGAGACTACTTACTCGTGATTGTAGAGTACAGTGTGGCTTCCCCAACTTGAACATAAGCTTAACTTAGAAGCCCATATTATATTTTAAACTCATATTAGGCCCATTGGACTTATTCTAACACATATTAGGCCCATTAGGGTTTCTTGGCTAGTTATCGTCCTTATATTTAAAAGCCATCTAGGGTTTACGCCTCTCTGAAGTTCGTTTGTCACAGAGAAAAAGAAGAGAGAAAAAAGATGCCGGCGGCGAAGCAGAGGACCCCGAAAGTTAGCCGTAACCCTGATCTGATCAGGGGTGTAGGCAAATACTCTCGCTCGCAAATGTACCACAAGAGAGGTTTGTGGGCAATTAAGGCCAAGAACGGCGGCGTTTTCCCTCGTCACGACGCTAAGTCCAAAGTGGAAGCTCCCGTTGAGAAGCCGCCTAAGTTTTATCCGGCTGAAGACGTTAAGAAGCCGCTCGCTAACAGACGCAAACCTAAGCCTACCAAGCTCAAGTAAATCCATTTTCTTGCATTTAGTGTTTTTTTAATTAAGTTCAAGGGGGAAATGTAAATGTTTGGTTGGTTCCGACAGATTTTTGAGTTAGAATAGATTTGTCGGGAATGTGAGAGATGTGTTAGTGTTTGTTGAAATGTAGATTTCATTGAGATTTGCAAAGTTTGAAACTTTATGCTATTTTGGTATTGATGGTGTTGTTGTGTATGTGCTTGCAGAGCAAGCATAACTCCAGGAACTGTGTTGATCATCCTTGCTGGTAGATTCAAGGGAAAGAGAGTTGTCTTCCTCAAGCAACTTGCTTCTGGTTTGCTTTTGGTTACAGGTGGGTAGCAGTGTTTTGTTTGGATGTGTTTGGTTGTTCAAGTTCGAAACTTTGTTCATGTAGTCTTGGTCTTTTTGTTTGTTTCCTTCTTTCAGGACCATTCAAGATCAATGGTGTGCCATTGAGACGTGTTAACCAGTCCTATGTGATCGGAACCTCCACCAAGGTTGACATTTCTGGAGTCAGCATTGAGAAGTTCGATGACAAGTACTTCGGAAAGGTTGCTGAGAAGAAAACCAAGAAAGGAGAAGGCGAGTTCTTTGAAGCAGATAAAGAGGTATTTAACATCACCTTAGCAAACATAAACACTCTTATGAATCTGAGTATCTAACTTGCTCTAGCCTTAAAATCAATGATGTTATCTGCAGGTGAAGAAAGAGATCCCACAGGAGAAGAAAGAAGACCAGAAGACCGTGGATGCAGCTCTTATCAAAGCCATTGAAGCAGTGCCAGAGCTCAAGACTTACCTCGGCGCCAGGTTCTCATTGTCACAAGGAATGAAACCCCATGAGCTTGTTTTCTAGATTTCATCATCGTATCTTGTTTCCCATCATATCACATTTCAAGAATCTGTTTTCCCCTGAGTTTTGGTTCTCTTTTAAATTAAAAAGACTATTTTCTCTGATTTATATATCAATAGTCAACAATTATCAATTCTAAGAAATGAAAAAAAAAAACATAAAGAAAATGGATCATCATGAATTAATCTTTAAACCGAAATATTCAACAGCAGATTTAGCCATAATTGAAGCAAATTCACCAAAGCTTATAACGCCATCACCGTTTGTGTCAGCTTCTTGGATCATCTCCGTTAGTTCTCTGTACGTCAACGGTTGTCCCATCTTAGCCATGGCTCCAGCCAATTCAGCCGCGCTGATGAATCCGTTACCATCTCTGTCAAACGATTTGAAAATGTTCATTAACTGCTCGGAGTTGATAAGGACCTCTTCGTTCAGGTCAGGAAGAATGGCGCCCACAAGCTCGTCAAACTCGACGAAACCATTGCCGTTTGCGTCCATACTTGCTAACAAAAGGTGGATTTGGTCGCCTGTAGGTTTCAGACCAAGGGACCTGAGAAGCGCCGCGAGTTCTAAGATGGTTAGGCTTCCATCTCCGTCCATGTCGAACCGGTTGAATATGTCTTGTAATTGTCTTAGCTGACCTTCCATTGTTCTGTTTTTTCTTCGGGAACACAAACTCCAAATCGATCAATCAATTTGTCCAGGAGAGAGGTTAATGATGATTAACGAGAGGAGATTAAGATCGATTTAAATTATGAAATTGTTTTGTATGTGATAATGTTTTCTTTGTGGCATTAGTTAATTGTTACTGATAAAAATAGGAAATAAAAAACCAAGAATTTCTTTCTATACATCTTGTCCTAAGGAAGCAACGTATAATTAGAAATGTGACATGTTTAATACTTGCGAACTGTGAATAAGTTCATGATGATAGGTTCGAAACAAACATTACATTGTCCTAAGAAACCAAAAGATAATTAACAAAAAAACAAACAGAGAAAAGAAAACAAGACACAAATGAACATAAAGTGATCATGCAGAATCACTTTTCTTAGCTGTTTGATTGTTACGACGAGCACAGCAACCGCAAGAATAGACGGTGATTAGGAGAATGAGGAGACAGATGTTGAAAACAAGAAGATGCCTCCACTTCTCTCTTATGTTCGCTAACACACCCGCTTTGCATGCGTTGCAGTTAAAGCACAACTCCGTTTGCACGTTGCTCCACGTACTGCAGTCACCGTTGTTGGTTGCAACCGCCGTTTCGTTTTTGGCCGGCGGTGTCCAAAACGTCGCGTTTCTGAACGTAAAGTTGCAATCTGACGGTGGCTTACAACAACCGGACTGCGAGAAACATCAAGTATTATTAATACGAAAATGAAGGAGGTTTTTTTCATGTATTATGGTAATAAAATTACATAAAACACTATTAAACAGAACGATGCATAAAAACTCTTTAAGGTTTGTATAAAAACTCTTAACGTTTCAAATAGAAAATATAAATGTATATACCTGGATGGGAGACAAGTTCTTGTGATAAAACGCATCAGCGATCTGACTAACACGACCATCACTCAAATCATCACAAACGCTAGCCTCGGCCAAGCAAGACCTTATACCAACCCATCTCTTCCCACCAACAAAGCTGTTAAGCCAAGTCGAGAAATCCACTGTCCGGTACTCTCTATACCCTCGACCAGAAACCACATGACCGGCTCCTTTGTTAGTCACAAAGAAGAGAAACACCGAGAAAACCATCAACGCAGCAATGCCCGCAAACAATATGATCAGGTAAGAGACCATGGCGAGATTCTCCTTGAAGCAAGATCCTATCACTCCGATTAAAGACACCAAGAAGAGGACGATCCCGGTCGTGAGAACTGGTGCACGTATCGCTGATTCACAGTCGGTCACGTCTTGGTGAACGAACATGTAAATGGAGTAGCCTATGGCTGATACGCCCACTAACATCACCAACGTGTTGGCTAAACCCACCACGAAATTGCTTAGTCTAAACATTTGTGATTTTCTTTTCTCCCAGAGAGGTTTGCTTTTGGAATTTGATAGTTATGTTTTGTAACGTTTTAGTGTGTGTGTGGAGTTGTGGTTATTATGGGACAGAGTGAACGGTTGATTTTTGAGGTAGTGGGGGATATTAGTGGAGATTATTACTTTGTGCCATTAGAATTAGAGAACGTGTGGGGGTTAAAGAAGATTCTCTAGTTTAGAGAGGAGTTAATAGTGAATTAGATTTGACAATGACGAATTGACTATCTAGAGACTATAGTATTTTAGACTAAAAATAAGTTTATTTTTAGATAGATAGATGAATATATAAATTAGAACTAAAGGTTATTTTTGTTAAATATATGTTTTTGATATTGTTTTTGATATAGCTTAAAAATAATTTGAGGCAATGTTGTTAGAATGCACAAAAAAAAAAAAGAGAGAGACATGGTTATATTAATAATACATCTATTGAAAATACTAAAATACGAATACATGATAATGTATCAAAATGGAAGATTATGAATCAAGAATAAGAGCCACGATAATCATCGGGTTCATCGAACGTGTCAAGAATAAACTTGGCAATGACGAGGCTTAGACAAACGAGAAAGAGTGAAGGGTAAGCGAAGATGGAGAGATACTTCCATTGATGAACAATGGCTTTCAAGATGCTGAGCTGACAGCCTCTGCAGCTAAGACAATAGTCGTAAGCACATTCTTCAGGGACTTTGTTCTCTACGTGCTGCCGTTTCCAACTCCATTCTCCTGGTGCACCGAACATTGTCATCTCTCCACATCCTGGTGGTTGCGCGCAGCAAAACTTCTGTAACATACATTGTGTTTTTCCCATTAGAGTTTGATCTTTTATCATTTGTGCTATATAAAATGAATAAAAAGACCTTACCCAGACATTGCTGTTTAGGCTGGCGTTGAAGTTGCAATCATGATTGTGAATGATACAGTTGGTGACTCTACCGAGTTTTTCTGCAGGGACTAAACGCCCAACCAACTGCTTGACGGTCCTGGTTTCCTGAGCTGGGTTCTTGGCGATACCAAAAGTTGTGTTGTAGATGAAGCATTTTAAAGAGTAGCCACTAAGGACAATGAAGACGAACATCATCGCGTAGATGTAAAAGGTGAAGATACGTTTTGATCGAAGACAGATTGCGTAAAGACCAAACTGAGGAAACACAAGCAAGAGCAGGCCAATGAAGACAAAACTGCCATCGCTTTCTCCGATGCATTTTGAGACTATTTTCTTGTGATATAAACCTGTTCCCGTCATCGTTAAACCTAGGCATATAAGAACTATCGTCGCCATTGTTAGGAACCCGGTTCGTAGCTCCGACATTTTCTTCTTTCCCTTGTTATTCTCGAATCCAAAAATGTAAAAGGATTCGCAAAGAAAGTTACGTTTTTGAGTCTCGATATGAAGAAGTTGTAACAAATAGAGAAACAAAATCCAAAAACAGAGAGGTATCAGGTGCTTTCCAGTTTTAAGACCTTAGTTTAGTAAGGACAGGCGTCTTAGGACAGTTAAGGTTTAAACTGTTAACCGTTGGGTTAGTTCTTATGCTAGCATGGTTATTTGTTCTAAATATAGAGATTTAAGTTGTGTTCAGAAAAAAATAAAAAGAGATTTAAGTTCTATATAAATATTTTATAGTAAACGAACTCTTTCAGCAAAGATACTTCATTAAAACAATATGCAAGCCTTGAACTCTCGTTATTACCAAACTATGTACCTATACCAGAAAAGACTAACTCTGGTCTGACTCAGAAACAATTTTGATTCAGGCAGGTACATTGTTGTTTTGAGAAGGGACTTTCGTTGGGGCGTTTTCTTTGAAGTCGAGCATTTTGTTCAAAGCTCCTACATAAGCTTTGACGCTCGACACCACAATGTCCATTCCAGCTCCGGTTCCACTGCCAAAAGACAGAGACTCAGTTCCGTGTTATAAAAGAATCAAAAAGGCAATAAAGATAAGTTGGGTATAGGGAGGGAAGACGATTTTTTTTTACCTAAAGGTCCTTTGAACTTCTTCACCAGTGATTGCATTTGTAGTTGAGTAATTGTTATTTCCTCGGATAAGAACTCGTGTGGTTGCAATGGCATCGATGCCTTCTGTTACCGCATTCATTGAGTACTCAAGCAAAGTCGCTGGTTCCTACAATGTGGAAAATGAAGGTTTTTAAATAACCGATGAGGTGATGTTTTATGTATACGTGAGCCACGTTTGTCTGAAAAAGTACCTTGACAATAAGATCGATTGCCTTATAAGCTGAATCGACAGGCCCAGCACCCATAGAACAGGCAACATGCTCTTTGCCATCAGCATCAACAAGTTTAACGGTTGCTGTTGAGAGTCCGAGAGTCCCACATGTAATCTGCATTCCAGTTTCAACTAAAATGAGAAGTGACCAAGGACATTGAACAAGAAAACAAGCAAAAGAAACTCGATCCCAATTTCACCTGAATGTCCAGGAGTCTCCACAAGGCTTCTGGCTGGAAAACCTCATCAGAAACCAAAGCTATTATATCTGCGTCGGTAACTCTCTGAATCATGAGAATAACATGTATACGATCAGTTGAATTGGATACACAACTATAAGTTTGAATGAATAACGCATATAAACCAACTACCTTTTTCCGCTCAGCCACAGATTTGAAGCGCCAGAAAATGGAACTTAGCTGTTCATCATCTAGTACATAACCAAGCTGGTAGAATAAAAATACAAAACGACATTAGTGTCTCCAACAAAGATGGCAATAGAGAGTATGTGTATGGGTATGATTGATGTGTACCTCAGTCAAACGGTCTTTCAACGCATGACGCCCACTGCAATATCATATCCAAACACAACAGAATTAAACTTCAGGTTTCAAGCATATAAGTTGTGTACCCTAGCTTATGAATTGGCAAATAAAGCCAAAGGGCTAATAGTGTCTGGAAATATTCAACTTCACAAAGGAATTATCCTAACGGTAGAGTATATCCACCAAATAAAGGCTTGTTGCATTGTCTGAACAAGACAGAGACAAATTGGGAGTTTACAGGCTAAGCAAGAAAAGCTTTCATACCTAAGCTTCCCCAAAACAATGCCAGCATCATTAGATCGTTCAAGTCCAATTTCTTCGGGGCATATAATTTCATATGTGCCCTTGTGTTTCAGCATTCCATCCTAAAAGAAGTAGGAACAGTCACTAAGCGAAACTGAAGAAAACAATCATGAAGATAATTGTTCAGTTATGAAGCAGAGTGAAAGAGTGATGCAAGTCAAAAGAGTATATAGCTGAAAGTATATATCAATTCATTTTATTAATAGCCAGGCAAAAGATGCTAAAACGCTACAGTATACCCAGGAAAGAGTAATCTCGTCACAGAAATAATCAAAATACATATTAAACAAAAAGATTTTCATCAACTGACCTGATGAATACCACTTTCATGCGCAAAGGCATTCGCTCCTACAATAGCCTTATGGGGCTGTGTTTGCATTCCTGTGTAATCCTCAACCTGAGAAACCAAGCCACACGTTGTGAGATACCTTATCTTAACAATCCACAAACTCCTTCCCCTTCTTAAGATAATAAAATTAATCTTTCCTAAAGAAAGAAATTCAAAAGTGTACCATCTTGCTTGTCATAACAATGTGGCGAGTATCGATTCCAGTATATAGGCCTCCTAATACATGATCTCCACGGCATTTTATGGCCATCACAACCTAAACAGTTACAAAGAGGTGGTAACAAAACACTAGATGATCATGAATGTTACTACAGAAGGTATTTCATACAAAAACAGAACCTAACCTCTTCTAGTGAAGCGTTTCCAGCTCTTTCGCCAATGCCATTGATAGTCACTTCCACTTGCCTTGCACCCGAATGTGCACCCTAAATTAAAAAAAAACGATATCCTGAGAACATTCTGAGAGCTAAGCTAATCTGATCCAAGAGAAAGAAAAGTTGAGAATACAGATAAAGTGTTGGCAGTGGAGAGCCCAAGATCATTCTGACAATGCGTTGAGATGATAACATTCTCGATCCCAGGAGTATTGGCTTTAATATCAGCAATCAACTGACCAAACTCACTAGGCAACGTTATACCAACAGTGTCAGGTATATTAAGCGTTGTCGCTCCAGCTTTTATCACTTCCCCAAGAATCTCATACAAAAACTCTCTCTCCGATCTAAAAAAAAGAAAAGAATCAAATTCAAAAATCAACACTTTACACCATAATAAGATTCTCTTATTCACAAAAAAAGTAAAAATCTGGAACCTTCCTGCATCTTCAGGACTAAACTCAACGTCCTCACACCCCAAGCTCCTCGCGAACTTAACCATATTCCTAGCGATCTCGATGACCTCGTCTTTGCTCTTCTTCAGCTTATACTCCAAGTGAATGTCACTCGTGGCGATGAAGGTATGGATCCTCGGCCTTTTGGCGTACTTCACAGCCTCCCACGCCGTCTCTATATCTCTCTTGTTGCATCTCGAGAGTCCGCAGATGACGGGGACGTAACCGTCTCCGTCGACGGCGTTTCCCACTGTTTCAGCTATGGTTTTCACGGCTTCGAAGTCGTCCTTGGAGGCGGCGGGGAAGCCGGCCTCGATTACGTCGACGCCTAGCTTCGCGAGCTGGCGCGCGATGTCGAGCTTTTCCTTGGAGGTGAGGGTGGCTCCGGGGGACTGTTCGCCGTCGCGGAGAGTGGTGTCGAAGACTCGGACGTAGTTGGGGTCGGAAATGCGGTTGGGGATGTACTCCGGGCGGCGGCGGCGGAGGGGAGGAGAGGGATCTGAGAGGGAGCAGGAGAGGCGGAGGGATTTGATGCGGAGGGAAAGGGAGGAGCGGTGGTGGGAGGGTGGGAAGCGGAATGAGAGAGGTGAGGGTTTTGAGGAGGAGGAGGGAAGAGAAGGGGTGGTGATTGTTGTTGTTGGTGATGAGAGCATAGGGTTTCTGAGAATCGAAGACGCCATTGTTGAAAGAAGTGTGGTAAACCTAAACGGGGACGACGATAGAGAAGAAGGTTCAACGTGGCGGCGGTAACTTGATCCAGCTCTGTCTCATCGTCACTTTCTCTTTATCAACCAGTAAAAAGTTAAAAAAAAAGGTCCCACCTGAAAGTTCCCTCCTTAAATAACTTTTACGACCACTCTCTTATGATTTTAACAGCATCGTCACCAGGTAAATTAGTTTACCGGCCACTGTTAATTACGACGAAGAAGATCAGTAAAAACTAAAAAATGAAACTGTAACCATGATATTTGTGGAGGATTTGTTTTTGCTGAAACATCAAAGTGTGCTCAGTTTTTGAGTCCTTTAAATTGTTAATGGGGATGTAAAGTAATTGCAGGCCACTATCATAGAATTGAATTTGAACTTGAGTAGCATTTCTCATTAGACATTACCGACCTTTTATGTACTTTTTAAATCAGTTTCAATAGCTTATATCCGTGTGAAGCAGACATGCACTGATGAAGGAGTATCTTTAACCCGAAACTGTATTTGACATCTTCTCCAGGAACAATGATACAAGAGTACTCTCTACTTCGCTACAAAACCAACTTGCAACAATCTAAACTTGAATATTTGGACCCGTATACGATCCGGGACGCATGTGAAGCTCATCGGGTGTGTCGATCTGCACAAGCCAAGCGTACTCGTCTTCCTTTCCTTCCACGCTCTTCACTCCTTCCTCCAGTGCTGTAAACCAAAGAGAAGTACCCAACGGTCAAAGAAAAACAGAGTGTCCTTCTGAAGAAGGAGAAAGTTTGCATACCGAAAGTGGAGAAAGGATAGTCCATGTAGTAACTGCAAGACCTGCCAGCGCTTTCGTTGTAAGGAGGTGTGAGAATGTCCAGCACCGCACATGGAGTCAGCGCAGTGAAACAATGGAGATTGCCTCCGGTCTTTGGGTACAACACTGGCAGTTCAGACTGTGGCGTTATCACTTTGTCGGTAACCAATTTCGCCAACCGTGCTGCTACAAGCAGTTGCAAAAAATCTTAAATTATCAATCACAAATGAACCAAAACTAGACACCGAGATGAGAAGAAAATCAAAATCGATAACCTTGAGATTTGTCTTGTGTGACAATACATGGAGGTTCGACCCAATCGTAAGCTTTAACATGAAGTGATCCATAGAGGATTTTGCTAAGCACAGTCATCTCTGGATGGTCATGCAATGGAATCACTGAGGAAGTTGGGAAGCAGAAAACACACATCTGAAGAAAGAAACATATAATTTAGATTTCTTGATTGTATCACTCACCACCAGTATCAAAATCTCAAAAGACACTTACTGTAAAGGTATCACATTCATGAATGTCTAAAAATGTAATCGGCTGAGCCCATCTTCCTACTCTGTTGACACGGCTAACCCCAGAAACACCATAGCCTCTATCATCATCTTGAGCTTCCTCTTCAAGCCCAACATCTCCAGGACTCACTGAATCTGCATGATGACCAGAAACCCAAATCACATCTCTGCTTGTAACACACAAAACATTCTCAAAGATTCTACCTTTAACCATCTATTCACCAACCCTAAAATATTCAACTCTGATTCGATAAAACGTTACACTGATTCGATCAAACCCGACCTTAATTGCAAACCCTAACGCCGAAATGAAGCAGAGAGAAAGGGAGAAAACGAATATACCCAAGAGAGAGCAAAGTTTTTGGACGGGGGTGGAAGCAGGAGAAGGAGCTTTCCCAGTGAAAGTGGATTTGCAGAGCTCGTAAAGCTCTTGCACTTTGGGAGGATTCTCTGTATTGCTCGACGCCATGTGAAAGTCTTTCTTGTTAACAAGATTGGACAGAACCTTCTCACCAGCCTTGAACAACCTCGACAACATTCTTCTTCTTCTTTTTGTGTTGGTGTTTTGTTCGAATGTTCTTATCCGGGACTAGTGTGATTAACTTATGTAATTAAAGATGCTCTTTAGTCTCAAACCATTAACGTTTTTTTTATTGAAGCAAATGGATTCCCTAACATTGACCCAAAAACAAAAGGAAGGATTCGGTCAAAAAGAAATACTCCATTTGTTCAAAATAAAATAACATATGTTTAAGAATTTTCACATATATTAAAAATATATTCAATTTTAATATAGATTTATTATTTTATGATTAATTATTTTTCATAAGTTTTTCAGTTAAATTTAATAAACATAATTAATTTCATTTAATTTTTTTCATTATTACCAAATAAAAGTAGGTAAAAATATAAATTTTTAACAAGTTTTAGATAAAGATCATTTTGAAACAAAAAGTATTAAATGCATAACTTGTTTTTTTTTTTTTTTGCATTTTGAAACTTATTAAAATACCTATATATTAGGGCAATTCTCATAAATAGACCATTTTTAAGTTTTAGTCACAAAAATATTCTACAATGAGGAAAATGACCAAAATATTTTATTTAATAATTAAAATAACACTAATACCCTAGATATATATAAATTTTTTTATAGTTTTAGATTATATGTTTTCAAATTCAAAATTTTTTATAATTTTTTTTTTTGAATTTTTTTTTCGATTTTTTTTTAATTTTTGTAATTCGAAAATACTTTTGAAACTATTTTTAAAATTTTTATTTTCAAATTTTTAATATTTATTTTTTATTTCATAAAATTTTAAATCTCAAACCCAAATGAAAATTTTTTAATATTTATTTTTTATTTCATAAAATTTTAAACCTCAAACCCAAATCCCCACCCCTTAACTCTAAATCATAAGGTTTGGATTAGTTAAACCTAGGGGTATAAGTGTATATTTACCTCTTTAATAAAACATTTTGGTCATTTTGATTTTTAGAGTCTATATTTGTGATATAAACCTTTTTAGTACTATCCTAGAGTATTTTTAATAAAAACATCATTTATTATTTACCTAACCACAAATCAACCAATAATAAAATAGAATGTATATTATTATTGTTCATATAACAGTAACTGTTAATAAATTTTACATAGAAAACTGAAAACGTCACATAATTTGAAACATAAAAATTTCCTTAAAACGACTTATATTAAAAACGGAGGGAGTATTTTTTGAGAATATGTAATTTAAAAATATAATTAAACTAATTATTTTGTTATAATTACATTTATTAGCAAGATCAAACGTTCATAAAACATATAATATCTTTCAATAAAAAAACATATATATCAATAAAAATACAATTCAATATTTATCATATAAACAGAAAATCTATAATGGTAAATAAAAACTCAAATTGTATTATAAGTGTTTAAAGTTTTGCAACACGTACAAATCAATGAAAGACACAAGATAAACTAGACACGAGCTTCGGACCTCCCAGTCCCAACCATATCTTCTCAACATACTCCTTCACTTTCTTCTCATCATCTCCAAACACATTGCACATCGCCTCTACATATTGAGATGGGAATTTTCCGGTGATCCTCACATGGAACATGACTGAACGAGCCATGTCTCTGCATATCATTTCCGCAAGAGTGATAAATCTTGATGCCGTCTTGGTTTCGAGTGAAGAGCTTGGTGGTTGTGACCTGTCGATGTTTCTTCTTATGCAAGTTTCATGGGAAGGGGCAGCAGAGATGACGACGAAGGTCGCAAAGAAGAGGACAACGATGATGCTTATGGAAACCTTCATTGCTTCTGTCTTCTCTTGCTGTTTCTACTAGGATAAGAAGTGCATAGACAGTTTATATATATAGTGAAGTAATATGAGAGACTTGAAACTTGTTTCGCATTAAAAGAAGGTTTCAGTTTACTATGTAATAAATTAAATCTTGGGTTTCCAATGTTCCATCAGTTTTCAAGTAAAAGCTTACCAATACATGTATGACATGATCCATCACAAATAAGTAACGAACATAAAGAAGAAAAGTATATATTCACAGGTTGTACTCAACTAGTCTTTGGTTGATGCACATGTTCTAAATGATCTTTGGAAAAATCAAGACAGAGCAGTTTAACCAGTTCCACTACCAGAGAAGCTTCAGACAAGAAGCAAAATCATCAACTAACCAATTTTTTATTAAGGGAAAATCGCATAAAAAACCTTGAAAGTGTCACTTACTAGCACTTTAAACCTTGATGTTTTTTCACTAACACTTTTAACCTTTAAAGTGATATTTTTATCATAAAAAACCTCCAAAGAAGAAAAATGACCTGCTGAACAGGTTAAAAACAGTTTTTTTTTTCAAAAAATAATTATTTAATTAATAAATAAACAAAAAAAAAATAAAATCGAAAAATTTAACAAAAAACTCATAAATTAAAAAAGTGAGAAAAATAAATAAAGATTTAGAAAATTAAATAAAAAATAACTAAAAATTAAAAAATAAATAAGATCAAATTAAAATACAGAAAAAATAATAATAAATTTCAAAAAATTGAAAATTCAAAAAGTTTTTTTTTTCATTTTCAAATACAATGTCGGAAATTATCATTGGATATATGTATTGATAAAAAAAAGAAAAAAGACTAAGATAACACCAAACCAAGTTTTTGTTCTCAAACTAGTATTCAAGGCTCAAAGTCACAAAAATAAGTTTCATTAAAGAGGTAAATATACACTTATACCCCTTGGGTTAATTAATCCAAACTTTAGGGTTTAGAGTTAAGGGGTGAGGTTTTGGAATTAGGATTTAAAATTTTATAAAATAAAAAATAAATACTAAAAAATTAAAAATAAAAATTTAAAAAACAGTTTCAAAAAATTTCACTTTTTTAAAAAATTTATGATTTTTTTTATTTTTCTCCATTTTAATTTGATCTTATTTATTTTTTGAATTTTTTGTAATTTTTTATTTAATTTTTAAATATTTATTTATTTTTCTCATTTTTTAATTTGTGAGTTTTTTGTTAAATTTTTTGATTTTTATTATTTTTTTTGTTTAGTTTATTAATTAAATAATTATTTTTTGAAAAAAAAAACTGTTTTTAACCTGTTCAACCGGTCATTTTTCTTGTTTGGAGGTTTTTTATGATAAAAATGTCACTTTGAAGGTTAAAAGTGCTAGCGAAAAAACTTCAAGGTTTAAAGTGCTAGTAAGTGACACTTTCAAGGTTTTTTATGCGATTTTCCCTTTTTTTATTTTGAATACCGGGTGGTTCGGGCCCTAGGCCCGAAACCACAACATGTAATATTAGTTTCTGTACTTTTTTTCAGCCATTAGCCAAATTTTATCAGCTTTCAGGAGAGAGCAAAGCTTGGTCATAGCATTATAATTTCCTTCTTACACAGAGTTGCGTAGATGTTTCGGTACAAGAACTAAGTTCTGCTGATCTGTCTTTACCGACTTGATTTATATAGCACCACTGCACCAGTTACCAGTAGTCTCCACAAGAACATAACCCATTCTTAAAATGATGAAATCTTTTGTTGTCCCTCACAACTATCTCCCTTTCCATAGCCTTTGAGATTAACTTCGCCGCATTGTGGCAGTCCACACAAATCCTTAGGTTCTTGTAAACTCTAAGAGTTGTTCCTTCTGCAGTTCTGATCAACCCGTAGGTAATGGCAAGCTTCTCGCTGTGTCCCCTCAACTGTTCAATCTTCTCCTCTTCACTTAGCTCATGTTGTACCGAACTTGTGTCTGGTCTGTATCCCATCTTCCCTATCTCTCTCTCCAGTAAACTCCAACGACTTTTGATTTCTTCAAAACCATCTGAAGAACTTTCACCAGCAACAAAGCTAAAAACCTTCCCGTTTAGTTCAATCCAGGAGCATCCAGCGTCCTTTCTCAAACTCATCTCTTTCATTCTCTGCCTCACTTTCCTCACCTCATCCCATTTCCCTGATCCTGCATATAAGTTGGAAAGCAGAACATAATTCTCAGTCCTTCCTGGTTCTAACACGAATAGCTTCGCAGCAATTTTCTCTCCCATCTCCAGATTCTGATGGATTCTACACGAGCTTAGCAGAGAGTTCCAAATCCCAACGTCAGGCTCCTCAGACATCTCTTCTGTAGCAATCTTTAACGCCTCGTCTAGCTTCCCAGCTCGGCCTAACATGTCAATAACACAAGCATAATACTTCAAACTTGGATTCATCCCAAAAGAGTGCTTCATCTGATCCAGATACCTCACCCCTTCATGGACCAGACCGCTGTGGTTACAAGCCGTTAAACACCCAAGAATGTTAACTCATCAGGACTATGACCTGTTCTCTGCATCTCTTCAAAGAGTTTGATAGCTTCTTTTGCTCTCCCATGGATTCCATATCCCATTACCATGGCATTCCATGACGCCACACTTCTCTCCTTCAAACCGTTAAAAACCTTAAATGATTCCATTACAGAACCATTCTTGGCGTACATGTCAATGACTGAACATGCGATAAACGCATTGTCCTCGAAGAGGCGCTTCAAAGCGTAACCATGCGCTTCTCTCCCTAGACGAAGAGACGGTAGCATCGAACAAGCACCAAACACGCTCATCATAGAGATCTCACAAGGTTGGACTCCGTACAAAACCATTTGTCTGAATAGACTCAAAGCTCTCTCAGGAAACCCATTCTGAAGGTAACCATTGACAATAGTGTTCCAAGATACTAAGGTTTTATCTTCCATTGCGTCAAATAACACATGTGCAGTGCTTAACTCCCCACAGTGAATATAAAATGAGAGTAACGATGTATAAACAAACGAATCTCTCTCTAACCGGTTTCGGATTATAAACCCATGCACTTCCTTCCCCAACCGTAGGGACTTTAGCTGAGAGCAAGCTGAAAGAAGACTACAAACAGTAAACACATCAGGCAACAATCCAGAACTTTTCATCTGCGAATAAGCATCCAAGGACAGCCTAGGATCACCTGTCTGAGCATAGCCGCCAATCAAAGCATTCCAAGAGTTCACTGTCTTATCCCTTATGCTACAAAACACACGGTGTGCATAACTCAGCGAGCCACACTTTGCGTAAGAAGCAACAAAGGCATTGGCTACTAACTCATCGTGTACAAACTCTTGTTTTAACGAGTAACAATGAAGTTCCTTCAAGTTTGGTAAGACTGATTCGTCGACACAAACTGGCAATGCATTTAGAATGGTTACCTCATCTGCTCTGAGATCTCCACCTCCTGCCAGCATCTGTCTGAGAAGATCAAAAGTCTTGTCAATATCCCCCACTGCTGAGAAACCTCCCACCATTGTATTCCAAGAAACCACATTCTTGTTATTGTTTAATTTAAAGATAACTTTTGCATCGTTTAGGCAACCACATTTGGAGTACATGTCGGTTAAGGCGTTGTTAACGACAACTTCTTTGTCCAAACTCAGTTTCATTGCCAGCCCATGAACACCTTTTCCTACTCCCATCTCTCTTTCCCTCGCACAAACCGGTAACAATGTAGCAAGTGTAGCAACATCCGGCGTAAACGCACCATCATCTTCCTCCATCATTTCGCCAAGAAACAAGAAACATTCTTCCGAGAGACCGTTGTCAGAGAACACTCGAATCATTGAGTTCCATGACACCAAGTTTCTCTCAGGCATCACACTGAACACTTTCAACGCTTCAGAAACATAACCGTGTGTTCCATAGAAAGAAACCAACGCGTTACTTACGAAAACGTCCTCTACCAATCTGGTTTTCACTACCAACCCATGAACCGCAAGCCCGACCCGGACTTCTGAAACCCCAGCACAAGCCTTAACCACGCAAGGGAAAGTGAAGTTATCCGGTAAAAGACCACTCTCTGTGATCATCTCGATAAACATCTCTAACACGTCGTGGTGAAGCTCGTTTCTTGAGTAAGAGCTGATGACAGCGTTCCACTGGAAGAGATTCTTCTTACGCAAGGCATCAAACACAGACCGAGAATCATCAGGAAAGCCGCACATGGAGTACATGGTGATGACACGTGTGCAGAGAACATCGTCGTTACTTAACCGAGCCGACTCAGAAACAAGCTGGTGGATCTTTCTCCCCAAGTGAATGTCTTTTCTCCTCCCAGAAGCTTGTAGGAGAAGCCCGAGAGCTTCTCGGAGAAGAAGAAACGCATCAGATGATGATTTCTCCTCTCGGTCGAACTCCTCGATGACCCGGAAGGACTCGTGGAGGTTTCCGGTTTCACATAAACCGGAAACCCGACGAAGGAGATGCTCACCATTGGTTGAAGTGGAAGAAACGGCTACGGCGCGAGGAATGGTCGACTTTTTATAGCTCCGGCGAGAGTCTAACAAAGTAGACAGCTGTGGGAGTGGCTGGAGAAGATAAGCCATCAGATAAGTTTCCTTATCCGAACTGAACACGTGTGTAGTTTACATTACTTGTCTGAGAGTGACTGATTAGTGATTACAAAGAGGCATCAAAACAATAAGAGACCCTTAGCAAATGTATTGAATCAGATACAATATTGGAACAAATACTTCCCTATAATTGCTACAAACATTGTTAGAAACAATCATCTAAACAGAGATTATGACTTCAAGGTCTTTAAGCTTTGACTTCAACTTGCTTAGTGACATGTTCAACAGGTACCAGCAACCCGAGACCCGTTTTACTCTCAGGAACCAACTGAGAATTCGGATTCTCCTTGTACAATGGATTCGACGTCACAATCCGCACACCAGAGTCCTTACGAATCTCCAAAACCTCAGGCAACCCATCAGAACATCCCTTGGACATACCAACATCAATCCTAATAGCCTTATCATCACACACACCATTAATACCAGCCTCCTGGATCGTGTGTCCCATGATCATCCTCCTAACCCCAGGAATGGTGGAAAGAGCATGTTCAAGAGCTGCACAATCACATCTATGAGGCCTCTCATCCGAAAATTTCCTCAACCAAACCACAGAGTTCCCTCCTCTACAATACCCAGGCGCGTATCTCCCACCTCTTAACCCGTTAATCCAACTAGTAACCTCCTCGTTCATCCTCTCAAGTCCATACTCAACATGCTCAGCTAAAAGACCACCGTGAACAAACACCGAATCACCAACAACAGCAACTGTCTGGTTCTTGGACAAGAACCTCTTCGCAATCGGACCTTGTGGTCTCAATGCAGCAATCCTAGCTCTCATTCCTTCGAAACAGTCCTCTCTAGCACGAGGGAAGCTCATCGGAATCCCTTCGTAAAGATCCTTCTCTTTCTCCAAACCATTACACAAGCTCTTCATCTTGTTCCCTAAACAATACCAATCCGACCAAACTCGAAACTCCTCCAAACCCTCCTTAGTAACGAACCTAAAGTCACCTTCAATGTTCATAACCTCATGGTTCCCGTTCATAGTCACAACCTTACCTCCTTCCCTCTCCGCCTCTCGCTTCAGCCTCTCCAGGAAATACAGTATCTTTAGCTCGTCTCCGCCTCGGTCGAGCACGTCTCCCACCTGAACAACCACCGTGGATCCGCCTGTCCATCGGCCCGACGAATCGATCAATCCGGCGATGCGGAACGCTTCCTTGGACTTCTCGAGATCGCCGTGGAGGTCGCCGATGGCGACGAGACGGTCCGGTTTCTCGAAACGCGTTTGGGGAGTGTGGTTGAGTGGAGTGGGATGGTGCGGAGAGAAGGTGCCGGAGAAGGAGTAGTCGACGAAGGCGTCGACGAAGGAAGAGATGAGATTCGGAACGTTTTTGCAGATTCCGTTGTGGTTTTCTCTGGTTGACATTTCACGGTGGCGGCCAAGAACAATGCGCTTTGTTTCCATATCTAACTACTTCGTTTAAAAAATACTAGATTTTGACCCGCGCTTTAAAAGCGCGAGATTTTTCTTTTCGGTTCTACTTCGGTTGTTGTTTTAAGTTCTTAGGTTAAAGAGATAAAACTGTTTGATTATGTATAGATTTGGCTCAAATTATTTGACCTGATTAGTTTTTGATATTTGGTACATTGATTCCGTTCTTGGTTTAGTTCTAATTTAGTTTAATTTTTCATGTTCTACAAATATATAAATCAAAGCGCAGGATTTTTTTTTGTCATAATTTTTTTAGATTAAAAAGATATAAAAACCATTCGATTATGTATAGATTTGGCTCAAATTATTTGACGTGATTAGTTTTTGATATTTGGTACATTGATTCGGTTTTGGTTTAGTTATAATTTAGTTCAATTTTTCATATTCTATAAATATATTATTCATTCTGATTTATATGAACATTTTTTCTTCTTTACTTTTGTGTTTTGAGTTTGGTATGTTTTAGTTTGGTTCGATTTATATGTGGAGGTTTAAATTTATTTAAAAAAACTTGTCTTGCACTTGACTCATAACCAGTGTTTTTGAAACCCGATCCGGACCTGCCGCGATTGAACCGGTAAACCCGGTGATCCAGAAAAAATCTGGTTTAGGTTTTGTGAAAAATTCAATATTTAGAAACCCGCAAAAATCCAGTAAAACCTAGAACTCGATACCGGTTGAACCACCAGGTGAACCAATAAATAACTTTTTTTTCTTTTTTTTTTAGTTTTAAATTATTTTTTTAGATTATGTTTTATATTTTCAGTTTCTAATTAAGAAGTTAGGTGCTGACAAAAAAAAAGTTAGGTTTTCCCTTTTCACTTTTATATTACCGCGATTTTTAGATTTTGATGAAGATTTCACAATACCACCTGAAGAAAATGAAATGAAAGATGGTATAGAGAACCAAAATTAGTTGATGTAATTTGGTGTTAGTTTATTTCCGTTATTGACAATTATTACAATAATTTTTTACTTTTGGTTTATTTTGTATTTGAAGTTTAATTTATTATTTACATTAGACATTTAAATATTTATAAATTTTATGTCTTGATTTTTTAAAGATATCATAACTCTTACCTTGTTAGAGAAAATTTTAAATAGTCTAAACTATTTTTTGATATTTTGTATGTCAATTGAAAATAAAAAAATAAAAAAACTAAAGTTAAGTATTTTCTAAATGTTTTTTAAACATAAAATATATACATATCTAAACTATTATTTTAAGTTTTCAAACACATTTAGAAAATATTAAACTTTAGTTTCAATATTTTTATTTACATAGTTGATATATTATTATATAATAAAATTAATTTATTTATTAACTCACGGTTCACCCGCGGGCGACCCAGTGACCCAGCAATCCGGTAAGTCATCCGGTTCAGTGTCAGGGTTGGGTTTTAAATCATTGCTCATAACTGATTTTAAAATATTTTTAATGATAAATTTTATAACAAATTATAAATTTAATGCTTAAAGTTTAAATATAAGTAAAGATTTTGCTACATGAATGTTTAATTTGGAACAATAAACTAAATGCAAAGTCTTCTACTTTATTACATTTAATTTTGAAAAACGCTGATCATATTTATTTCAAAAACATTCTGCATACATTGGCCAAGATATTAAAGACTTTTATAAAAATGTTTCAAAAAGAAAAGTCCATTGTTAATACTAAATTCAAATACTAACCGAATACAACTATTGAAAAAACAGGGTAATAATTCATGTTGGGGTATTATTCAAGTAAGTTGGGCTTATAATTCATGTTGAAATATTTTCAATATTGTTCAGACCCACAACAGGTTAATAGTACCAACCGAAAAAGATAAGCTGTCTTTTTGACATTCCACAATTAGCTTCCTCAGAAAAAAAAATGTTCGTCTCTGGATCAAAATTTTCGGTAAACAGAGATCTGATGAAACTTGCTCCATCAACACAGATCGTTAAAGGTATATCTCCAATAATCCATTTTTTATAAATATATCATAGGCTCATGATCAAAACAGCTAGTTATGATCTAAAATCAAATTTTCTTTTTCTGATCTACTTTGCATCTCTAATATGATGAATGATCTGCTTCATCCCAGGTTGATTCTGTCAGTGTCGTCTATGTCTGAAGAAGATCAGAAAAGTCATATCTCAAGACAAAAAAAAATATCTGGAGCTAAAGGATACAGAAAGATCGATCTCTTCAGGTCAATTTACTTTCAAATAAGTTTGTTCAGACAGTCTACTTAAACAATAAAAAAATCAAAATCTGAAGTTTTTACTATTTTCAGAATATGTTTCATGTCACCCGATGAGTTATGCCGTTAAATGCTTGTGGATCAATGATCGGGAGAAAATTTCTTACTCAATACCTTCAACTTCTTGTTCTAAAGATAAGTCTTCAATTTTTCTCACATTTCTAAAGTTGTATGCTATAATATAATATCCGTTCATATTCAAATGTTGCGTTTTGATCTATGTTTGATTTTGCTGAATGGTTTGAAAATTTGTATCAATACATACTTGAGGACACAAGCTTTCGTATACATACTTGAGGACACAAGCTTTCGTACTTTAGTTGATTTATTATTTAATCAAAGTTTCGAGATTGAATATATTAGTGTTTGATAATTGGATGTTTGAATCTTTACTAAATTACAATATAATAATGTTGGTATCAATAGCAATTACCTTTTATTTGTTGATTAAAAGGAACCCTCTCAAAGCGTTATGTGAACTTCATGATTTGTTTGTTTTTACTCACTGTATTTTTGTCCGTTTATTTTAATGTTCCTATGATTGTATTGAATATTGATATCTACATTTAAGATCTCTGTCATGAACTATTATTGTTTAGTTTATTAGATTATGATAACCAGAAACGGTAAAAGGATCTCCAATCTTAAAATTTCTAATTGATATATCATTTGTTATTCAGTACATAGCTCTCATTTATTTTCAATATAGTTTGATTATTGTTCCATGAACTTTAATTCTCTGGTTTGTTTCAGGAGTAAATGAAAATGGTTACAATCTATACCAAACAAAGGTTCCTCTTATTATCAGGTAATTATTAGCTCTCATTTTGGTCGTAACTCTTTTCCAAGTTCACTAACTTGGAAGTTTTCAATAGTCTTGCATTCGCCAACAATGCATTGATCCCCCAAAGATTTCAAATTGTTATTTCTACAAGTAGCATGAACTTTGATACCCTCGAAGAAATTTTAAAGAATAACACATTATTCACGATTTAAGTAAAACTAATCATTACTCTTGAAAAATTTAAATTATAGCAGTATTACCTTTTTGTCTGCCAATATGATCTCTAAAGTCTCACCAAATTCGGCTTTGAATGGTTTGCAGATGTGTATGACTTTGGTTTGCAGACCAGTTTTTTCTTAGAAGACATTATATGAGAATTGTTTTGAAATCTGCGTGATTGATCCGAGGTTAATATGCTGTATATATAGGAAAAAAAGGCCGTGGGTTTAAGATATTCCAAATCAATACTGTTAAAGTATATAAGGCATGAGTTTATTAAAATCATTAATCTTGTTATGATTGGTTGTTATTTATATTTTGAAGATATGAAAATAAAAAATTTGACCTGGTAGTTATGCTTTGGTATATTCTTTATTGTTATCTAAGGAACCTCCGAAAATTTAGATCATTTTCTTAAAAAATTGGTGGTACAAACGATTTAGTATATTCGATATTGTTAGGTAGGCTCTTCCGGCAATCAAGTTTATTTGCCAAGTTTTGAGCTATGTTACGTGGAAACGGAAGCGGGTACGTGGAAGCGGAAGCGTAAGGAAGCGCAGAAGCGAGATTTTTTAAAATATTAGGAAGCGGGTACGTGTTGGAAGCGTATATCCATATATAAATATATATATATATATATATGCAAAAATTTTAAAAAATTAGGACTAAAAATTATATGATTTAAATTTGAAATAAAACATTTATTCATTTATAATAATTTTGAAATTATTTTATATTAAAACTGTAAAAATACACATAAATTATGTTTACAAAAAAAATATTATATTAATTATTTTTAATACTTCATAAATAATTGACACTATGTTTCAATATGTGCTATATCTTTAATAAAAAATCTCAATGCATAAAGATAATTTATAGTATTATTTTTGATATTTGTATATTTATAACTCAATATTCATTATTATTAATTTTTTTTATTTTATATAGATTAAAACTATGGTTTTATATTTTATTGATATACATTGTATTTTTTTTTAAAACGGAAGCGTGATTCCAAAACGGAATCATAAGCTTCCAACAGGTTTTTAAAGAGAATATTTTAGAAACGTTTTGGAAGCGAGATTCCGCAAGCTTCCACGAGGTTCCGATTCTGATTCCGGTTCCGAAGCGGGAAGCGGACGTCCGATGAAGCTTCCGTGCAACGTAGGTTTTGAGGTTTTGATTTAGTGGATTATATTTTTGGTATTTGATGTGGGAAAGTTTGGGATTTAAATAATTCGGTCAACTATATTTGAATAATGCAACATATAGGATTTATGGTGCAATCGTTTGTAAGCAAAACTTCTCTTTGGAAGTGACGACTGGTAAAAACAATGATATTAACAGATATGTACTGTTTTTATTTTGAAGTTTGCAGAATCCAATAAACGTTCAAGCTTGGTATTGCTGGAACATCATTCTCAATATACAAAGAGATGGTACATCTAATCTATAAAAAAAGGAAAATTAGTGTTGATGCAATTGAAGTTTGTTTAAAATGTAGATGTTACTTTGTTATTTAATGATACGTTATGTTTCATTAGGAAGACATTATGTTACTTTTAAAATAAAAGAATTACGTAGCTGTAATGTAGGTGTTTCTGTTTAAATAAAAAGAATTTCGAAAATACTGATTTTAATTAAAAGCATATGTTTAAATAAAGTTAGTGGCAGTATATTGTAAATACTTTAAAACTCTAAGGTGACCTCAAAAAAGGCCCTTCAGTTTTAATAGTATTGATAGTATAAATTAAATTAAAGAGAAAAGATGTAATTATGTATTTTGTTGGGCTATGCTTGCTTCATTTAGGAATTGGGCTTGGGTTGTTTTGGGCTTTTTCTCGTGAGGTTTTCCTTTGTTAACTTTTTATGGTCGACTATCTATCAGGTTTACAAAAAAACTTCACAGTTGAGTATGTTCTGGAACGAGCGAACTTAAATAGAGAATATATTAGTTCGTAAACCACCACACATGTTTTTTTTTTGTTTGTTATTGATATCATCTTTTATGAATGTTTGAGATGCTTATAGCAAAGTTATACGTACCATAAGAGTAAACTACTTATGATTTGTTTAAACAATAATTATCAACTTAATTCACTGTGTTTTTGTGTTAGATATTAAACATATCGCACACTAACCTCCAAAATATGTAAGGAGACTAGTTTGTATGTTTTGTCTTCTTAATAGAAATCCCTTTTGTCAAACAAAAAGAGTATGGAGAGCTTCGTCCTCTCGGTACTTAAGCTAATCGCCAATATAAGTTGTGTCAGTATTATTGCGACCATCCTTTTAATATTTCTAGCACCATCAACGATACATTGCTATTACCTATTAGTACTTGTTAATCTTCAGTTATGGAGTATTAATTTATTCTCAGTTTGTAGATCATGCGTTTACATGTTTTAAGACTGTTTCCTGCTACATACATTTATCTGTAACTATGTAGAAAGAGATATATACTAGAAAGCTACAATTCTAATAAGTCAGTGCAATTGTATTGTTACATAATATCGAGATTGTGATAAGTCGCGACTTCCCAAGGCATTAAGTAGTCAGAACACACTTGGTTTTAAATTAAACAAGTGTTTGTAATTTTAGAGGGACTCCTTACTTTTAACAAATTATAAACATGTGGTTGTAGATTCTTTAATTACTTTTTAGTGTGTTTTATAAGAACATGAGATTATCAGAATCAATTAATAAACGATAATGCGGTTACCTAACTTGACATCAAGCTCTTGTTTCCCATTTAATCCGAGCGGTCCATATCCATTACGATATGAAAGATATTTATTACGTAATTAGTTAACGAAAGTGATGGTAAGTGCGTTTGCGTTTCAATAATGGCGTCCCAGCAAAGCTAAAAATAATGATTTTGTTTGTTTCTTTTGTTAGCAAATCCTACTATATAAAAGAAACTAATTTAAAGGCCAAAGAGGAATGCCACATAGGCAAAAAAATTTCTCACCAATCATTTTGCCATGTCATCACGGCCCAACAGTCATTTTGCAGCAAGCAAAGGTTTGAGCCCATTCTTATTATTTTTCTTGAGGTCCAGTAGTCATCTTGCAGCTTCTTCCTCGCGAATCCTAGGCGCTTCTTCCGACATCAAGTTCTCGAAATCGATTGTCTATCTCCCTCCTCCGGAATAACGCCTGTATCAATGAAAAACCGAGCCCAACCTTCAATGCTCCTTAATCACCCTTCACCAGTGTTTTGAAACCCGACCTGGACCCGTGGTTGAACCGCTAAACCCGGTGACCCATAAAAAATCCGGTTTGGGTTTTGTGAAAAACCCAATATTTAGAAACTCGCAAAAACTCGCAAAAATCCACTAAAACCCGGAACCCGATACCGGTTGAACCACCACCGGTTGAACCAATAAATAACTTTTTTTAAAGTTTTTAGATTATGTTTTATATTCTAAGTTTCTAATTAAGAAGTTAGGTGCTGTAGAAAAAAGTTAGGTTTTTTTTTCAGTTTTATATTGTGATTTTTAGATTTTGATGAAGATTTCACTATGCCACTTAAAGAAAATGAAGTGAACGATGGTAGAGAAAACCAAAATTAGTTTATGTGATTTGGTGTTAGTTTATTTCCGTTATTGACAATTTATTACAATGATGTTTAACTTTTAGTTTATTTTGAATTTGAAGTTTAGTTTATTATTCACATTAGACATTTATATATTTTGATTTTTTCAGATGTCATAATTTTTACTTTGTTACATAAAATTTTAAATAGTCTAAATAATTTTTTGATATTTTGTATGTCAAATGAAAATAAAAATATAAAAACTAAAGTTAAGTGTTTTCTAAATATTTTTTAAACATAAAATATATACATATCTAAACTATTATTTTAGGTTTTAAAAAACATTTAGAAAATATTAAACTTTAGTTTTTATGTATTTATTTTCATAGATAATATATTATTATATAAAAAAATTAATTCATTTCCCTTCAATTTCTAACCATTTGTTTTGGAAATAATTAAATTACTTATTTGGCATTAAAGGCTGCCAAATGGTACCTATTTTGCTATCATACATACAGACATACCAATATGAAAATGTATATCTGAATATAAACGCTGCTAATCTAAACCAAAAACGTAATATTTTTCTAATAAATATTTATTAATACAATAACATTTTTATAAAGATACACGCATCATTACCCTTTTTTAATTAAACTTTGTTTTTTTTCTATTTTTGGTACAAATGTTAAGAAATACAAAACTATATTTCCTACGAAGGTCGAAGAAATCAAACATATCTTATTTTTATGGAGAAATTTGAAATGTTCTAATTCTTAATCCAATTATTTCTATATAAAACCAAATTCTAAATTTTGTGTTACAGCATTAAAGCAACTGTAGATTTGATTTTCCGCTACAAAGACACTTACGCTGAATACATTCTCTAATCAAAATGAAACTTTTTTTAAAATACAAATCAAAATGAAACTAATAAGTACATTCACATATAAATACGTCAATACTGCTATACAAAATAAATATAATTACAAATTATTATTAGTTGAATTTTAAACCACAAAAATGTAACTCCACCAAAAATACAATAATATGTTTTTTATAAATATAGATTTATCAATATGGTTAAGTTACAATAAATTACGATTACATGCTTTTATAATGGTTCGAGAATATACGTTTACAACCACATACTACATTACTACACTATTATACGGAGAAAATAGTTAAAAATATATAAATAATACACAATATAATATTACATTAATATATATAAATCACACGTGCACCCATCAATAATTGAGCATCAAAATAGAAAAGCAAAATTATGTTAGTCACAAACATCCATCTTATTATATATATATATAAGTTAAAAGCCAACTTAAAATTAACATGTATAATATTTAATATAAAAGAATTGACATGAAATATATAATAACTATTTTAAAAGTAATATAAAATCTTAAATAACAAAAAATGTTTTAGAGAATGTAACTTTTTTTTAAAAAAGTATTAATTTAAAGAATCATGTCTATTAAATTAATATAAAATAGTACACAAAAAAAAATTATTTATATAAAATTAAATTGATACCAGTGCAAACTTATTGGAAAGCTAACATCAAACAATTGAAAAAACAAATTATAATCGAATCTAAACAACACTCAAAATTATTTCAATAAAATAATGAATGTATTTATGTTGTACCATGACAAACTCTAAAATAGTTTGTATTATAGATTGTTTCCTTGATTTCAATTTTTCTTACAACAAATTTCATTTTCAAAATTTACAGACCAATAATCCGCGCGTAGCGCGGACAAGAACCTAGTAAAAATAAAGAAAAACGACGAGGATCAGAGAGGAAGGAGAAGAAGCAGAGGGGGTCCATTAATAACATTGAAGCAGTTTCTCGAATGGCGTTTTCTCCAATAACTCCACTTTAGAAACAGAGACATAAAAGAGACAGCTTTGAAACAGAGATGGATTCAAAGGTAAAAACTTTTCCTTAGACAGACAAAAAAAAAAAAGAGAGAGAGAGATGAGTTGTAGGAGATTGCTGAAGTCGATACAAGCCTTGGCTGCTCATAGCTTACTCTTCTCTTTCACGCTCTTGCTCGTTCTTAAGCTCGATCACACCCTCTCCTCATGGTGGTTAGTCTCTATCTCTTTGAGTCTCTCAGTTGTCTGAAAATTGAAATTGGGTGCATGAATTATTTTCTTTTTGTTGGGTATCTGATTGGTTCGATTTCGATTCTCATTTTCAAGAATCCTGTTTTGATATTTTAAGCTAGAGATCGTCTATCTCGAATAGAAATAAGGTTTTTTTTGTTTGTGGTTCACTCTAAGGGAAAGTTTCGGTTTTTTTTTTGGGTTCACATGTGTAGCAGTTTCTTTGAGAGGTTTGAAAACAGTTTCAGATTCCTTGTCTTTATTCGCCCTTAGAGTAAATAAAACAAAAAAAAAACAAAAGAAGCAATCACATCAAATAATTTATACTGAATAATAAAGTCATTGTAGTTTTTGGAAACTCACGTATGTACACACCCTTTAGAGGTATGCGTTTGCTAATGACTCACTGAGTTTATCTCAAGAGACCATTTCCTTATTTGTTACAAAACTTGATTAATAAGTTTCTGTGGATTATGTAGGATGGTGTTTTTCCCATTGTGGGCCTTTCATGCGGTTGTTGCAAGAGGAAGGTTCTCCCTTCCTGCTCCTGTTGCTCCTCGTAACCGTCATGTATATCCTTCTTACCTCTTTCAGCAAACTATTACTCAAATACTCTTTTGTGTCTACATTTCCAGTATGTTTATGATTCCTTTTGGTGTACAGTGGGCTCCATGCCATGCTGTTGTCGCCACACCCTTGCTTGTAGCGTTCGAGTTACTCCTCTGTATATACCTCGAGAGTTCTTATGGTAAATAACCTCTCCTTTCAAATGCCAAAATGATATCTCTGATTCTCATATTTTGGTCTTGCTACCGTTTGAATTTGGAGAATGCAGATTATGTTGGAGGACATTATAAAAGTAGTAAGGATAAAATTTTTCATTTTTCTCCCATTTGATCGGATTAAGACCTATTATATCTTAAATGCAGCTAGCTGGCCACCAGCTGTGAGTTTGAAGATTGCATCCCTACCGCTGCTGGCGTTTGAAGTAACGATACTGATAGACAATCTGAGGTATTGAAACGTAATATGTTTGATACTTTGATTACTTAACTTCAACAAATTCTCAACCAAAGATAAACACATATCAAACTGAATCGATATAAAAGTTATTAATTGCTGCTAGCTTCATCTTCAGAATGTGTCGAGCATTGATGCCAGGTGACGACGACAGCATAAATGATGAAGCAATATGGGAGGCACTTCCTGTAAGTCACTCCACATGTGTTACGTAAATACTTTAAGGCTTCATCGTATTGTTAATGGAGATAGGTTTCAGCTGCTTTAGGCTTGTTGCTCTTTTAATATGCAATTTGTTTTAGTGTTTAGGTAAAGATCTATCTGTTACATATGAATGGCAAACGGTCTCTAATTTTCCAATAACACAAGTACACAACCTATTAGTACTGAGATTATCAATTCAATGAAGTGAGAACGAAGAATCTTATGATCACTGGTCAGGACTAAAAAAAAAAACATTTAAGATGATTTTTGCCTTGTTGCCTGCACTGCAGCATTTCTGGGTTGCTATTTCCATGGTGTTCACATTGGCTGCTACGTTCTTTGCCCTCCTAAAGCTTACTGGTAATATTGTGTTTCTTGAATATTTGCCTAGATAGTTTTCTTACTTGGTCTCTTTCTACTGGAATCCTTATCTTCCCAAGATGATGTTATTGATGGAGTTACTGCTTCATTCCTTTCTTATTATCAGTCCCTCGTTGTTTATTTGCGATACACAGGTGATGTAGCTGCTCTCAGCTGGTGGGACTTATTTATAAATGTTGGGTATGCATTGTCTTTCTTTGTTTAAGACGTAGTTATCATTTTTTGTTGTTGGTGTAAATGATCTTGTAGGAATAATATGTGTGAAAATGTATTTTGCCTGCAGAATTGCCGAGTGCTTTGCTTTTCTCGTTTGTACAAAATGGTCCAACCCAGTGATCCATAGAAGCTCACGCCCTCGTGAAACGGGGTCATCTTCTACCCCAATTAGATATCTTGACTGGAACAGTGGGCTCGTAGTTACTCCGGAGGAGGATAGTCACCAAGATAGATACTGTGGTCTACAAGATATTGGTGGTCACTTGTTAAAAATCCCCGTCATTGTATTTCAAGTTGTTCTTTGCATGCATTTAGAGGTAACCACCACATGTCTCTCTATACTTACCATATTGTCTTTGGACATTATCAAAAAACATTCTGATGGTTTGGACTTTCAGGGGACTCCTGAAATAGCTAAGGATATATCTATCCCAGTCCTGTTTTCTCCGATGTTCCTGTTGCAAGGCCTTGGTGTTCTCTTTGCTACATCCAAACTAGTAGAGAAGATTGTCGTCTTACTACGAGGGGAGGCTGGTACAGGATTGTATTTTAGAGTTTCATCAAGGGCACATGATTGCTTGGGTTTCTTGCACCATGGTTCCAGGTGACAGACACGTTTGTCTATTTCCTCAAAAGGGTTATAACTAGCAAAATTCAAACGATGATCTTATTTGCTCAGGCTATTAGGTTGGTGGTCGATTGATGAAGGAAGCATGGAGGAACAAGCACGACTTTACATTGATGGAGAATCTGGGTTAGTTAGTATAATCCAACTTTCTATATAGTCTACCAATTACTGGACCCGGTGAATATACATGATAATATGCTTGTGCAGCTACAATACATTCAGTGGTCACCCGCCTGAGATAGTCAAGAAAATGCCAAAGGAAGATCTTGCTGAAGAGGTAACTTTCCTTGTCGAGTATTTTGTCTTCTAGTTGCAATACTACTTAACTGTTGATTACATTCGATCTATACTGATGCCCTGTAGGTGTGGAGACTTCAAGCCGCTCTTGGTGAACAAACCGAGATCACAAAATTTAGCCAGCAAGAATATGAAAGACTGCAAAATGTAAAATTTTTCCTTCCTCCACACGCTTGTGTATCCATTGTTTCCTCTATTGGTATTTTTTTCCTCTTTGGCTTAAACCTGTTCCAAATATGTCTTTACTCCAGGAGAAAGTGCTGTGTAGGGTTTGCTTTGAAAAAGAAATCAGTTTGGTACTGCTTCCATGTAGACACCGTGTTCTCTGCAGGTATGATAAGTTGGTAACTAATCCAATATTATACTTGCACAAGTTTGATTTATCACTTGATAATCTACATAGCTGACTCAGCTCTCATGTTCATGTATTGTTTATGTGCCATTTTTGTTGTTTCAGAATCTGTTCAGATAAGTGTACAAAGTGTCCGATATGTCGTGTAGCTATTGAAGAACGACTTCCTGTATACGACGTTTGAATGTATCCAACTTTGGCCCATGCTCGAGATTAGGATTTGAGGTTGATGCTCCAAACACTCCTTCCTTTTCTTACCATACTTTTGATTTGTTTTTGCTGAATCTTTTTTTATTTGTCTGGATCAGCATTAGTACAAAATGTATAGGTGCATAAATGTCATTTGTAGAAAACCCCATACATACAATCTCTTACGTACTTTAGCAATAACATGCCAAGTTTGTATAAATATCTCTCTCAATTTTTGTATTATATATTTCATTTGGGTGAAATAACTTCAGTTCATCAAGTTCTGCTATGAGTCCGCGACTTGTTACGTCCATTGCCTTTCATCCACCACTAGATAGTTTTTTAATAGATAGCGCTTAAAAACTAAAATGTTGTTGATGTCTAACACGCAATGAAGATAAGGTGAAAAGTAGCAAGAACAACAATGATAAACCATGAAACTAACACACTAGCTTAGTTTTCAAGTTTTGTCTTCTTAAAGTTCAACAGATTCAGAAGTTGTTTTAAGGGCACTTTCTCTGAATGTACGAAGCGCCATGTTCCTCGTACCTTCATGTGTCACCAGAGAAATTAAAAATCAGTTTCTAGTTTGCGAGTCTGTGATCAGTGGGACGAAGCAAAACAGGAGGGAGGGACTTACTCAGATTTGGAGAACCACATCTGTTGGAATGAGCCCAGTGATGCCAATATACTCCCTCCTATCCATACACTGCACATATTTAACATCACATTTTCAAGGTTTATCAGATCCAAAATTTTAATGGTCATAAAATTGCAGGAGATTGAGTTCACAGTAAGGATCAAGCAATGATCTGGTAACACTCATAAAATGCAGAGGAAGAAGTGAAACTATATATCCAACCTGAATCTTCTTTCTGTTGTGTTACCGCTCGCCAGCACTTTAACTCGAGCCGAGTGAGGAGATTCCTGAAACGAACGAAAGAGAGCAGACGATGAACCATTTTCGAAATCAAGGAATGTTAACAAGCGAGCACAAAAGAGAGAGGGAGAACACAATACTTCTATCAAGTCCTTTTCGAGGCGTTCTTTCAATTGTTGCATCGATGATGTGCCACCAGCAAGCTGCCATAACACAAAGAAGAAAAGTACTGAATATCATCGAAGAAAGCTAAAGGGACTTAAGAGTTGATATTGATTGTTATGTTACCAGTATGCTACTATACAACTCTCTCCGGATATCCACATCACATTTGTTGATGCTCTCCATGACCTGTACAATTTAATAAAATGGAGAGCGGAGTTAGAGACAGTAAAGAAGCGAAAGCTGTAATGACTAGAGAGTAGAGACTGTGCATATATACCATGTGTGGCAACCCACGAATAGTAGGAATCATGTCTCCATACTTCTCCATCCCAGGAATTGTCTGCCAGATTCCAGTAAACACAGAGAGTCACTTTATAATATCTTTGAATAGCAATTTGAGGCTCGAAAGAGCTCAAGAGAAGACAAAATACGTAGTTTAAACGGTGCTGGGTTTTGGTACCTGAACTATTGACGGGTTGAACATCACATCAGGAATCTTGAACCTATCAGCACCGATCTCGAGCGTCCTGCAGTAGACACGCTTAATAAAATATTGAAAGACTAACAAATCAATGATTAAGCATTCTATCTTCATCAAAGCTTGCCCTTTGATAGATCTAACTTAATTCTTAATTATTACATTAGATTCAGATTCCATGCAGGTTTCCAAAAGCAAAGTCTGACTCTTCAAAACTTTTATTCCAATGGTTTAACGACTCAGATCCAGCTCAGGACTTTATTTCAGATTAAACAAGGTTCACAATAGCGCTAAGTTCTCTCTAGCAAACAACCACGAATCTTAACTTATACATGGAAAGAAACAGCAACTGCAGCATATAAAAAAACCACAATAAGCATATAAACTGGAGCTTACTGGCCATCAGGAAGCTCATATGACGTAGTTGGGATGTTTGCATACGATTTGTCTGCAGGTAAAATCATCACATCAGGTAATCTATGGCTACAAGATCATTGAACATTTAAGGATAAAAAAAGTACTTAACCATTCAACTCTTAAACAATTCTAAACTTTGAAGAAAAACAAATTTACCAAGAAAGACATAACATAACATACCGTCATAAGGAGTATCAGGAACACGACAAATAGAATCCTTGATATCACCCACTATCATCCTCTGTTTAATAAAAACCCACTAAGTTAAAATACAACAAAAAAATTCAAACGAGGTGTCATTATCAATTACGGACCTGACAGAAGAGCTTGTAGCTTTCCGTGGTGTCAGGAACACCTACATCCTCAACCTGCAAGGATCCGAGGGGATGGAAATAAGACAATATTACACTCCAACGATAAGAAAAAAAAAACTCTAAGGAATTTGCTAGTGTCAACTATCCTAACTGAAAATGAGTCGAACCCTACAGTTGCTTTGTCATTGCCAACTAAAAATATCAATTATACTATGTCAAGAGCACAAAATCAATGTTCAAATCCTTCTCTCTCGTTTTCCCTCTCAATGAATAAATAATACTCAAATAGTAGCTTCATCCACTGATCCACATACGAACCTGGAATTCCCCTGGTCGTACTTCCTTTCTCTTGAAAGAGTATCTAGGCCTTATCTGCAAAAGAAATGACCAGCAAAACTCAGGTAAAATGGCTCAAAAGTTATAGAACAGTGTAAAAATAGTTTTAACTTACTTTGATTCCTTTACTCTCCAAGCTTTTCAGTAAGCAGTCAGTGAGAAACTCCCCTCCAATTGGAGCTGATACAACCGCCTGCGAATAAAAGCATGGTCAACAATCAGAAAATAAGAAAGCAGTATACAAACTACATCAATGCTGTAAAGTAAAACTAGTCATTATGCACATGGATGCGAATTTATATTAGCTACAGATACCACTTTGGAAACCAAATGATAAAATATGGAAAATTCGCACTTGCAGTAGAAAATTAAAACCAAAGGAAACGGCATCACAAAGCGTGGAATCTTGACAAACCTTTTGAAGGACATAACCCTCATGCACCGGTGATATGGTTGTGGATCCTCCACCGCTGGAACACATCAAACAGAAACAAGGTAAACTTTCACAGCAGATACGACAGAAGTGGAAGCTTCCACATACTATAGAAAAGTTTAATAATTTTGAGAGTACAGGTGTCTTACCAGTCCACGACCAATGAAGTAGCACGCCCAGTAGCAAAAGACGTGAGAACCTAGCACCCAAAACGCCAAAAGCCATGTAGATAATTAGAGATCTGGTTTCACAAGAGGGAAACATAAGGTAGAGGTAATGTACAGGATTCTTAGCCATAAACAAAGCTGGAACTTTGTATTTTTCAAACATTAGCTCTGCCGCCCTGTTAAATAAAATGATTTGAGAAAATCAGTAACACGCATCAAGATAAATCAATATAAAAAAAGGAATATCTATAAAGCAGATAAATCAGACTTCTCTCTCTGCTGCTGGGTGTTTAAAGGAGGCTCAGCTAGCAGCATGGGATGCTCCTTAGGATCAATCATCAGACAACCCCTTCAGATCATAAACAATATTTTAAAGATAACATCAAACAACAACTAAGAGAAAACTAAACGCTCAACACCGTTACCTGAACGCATGTTCCCAAATGTTGTCCACCAAATCCCAATCAGAAACTATGCCATCTTTAATGGGTGACAATATCTGTTGACAGAGAATACAACTCATAGTTCACTAACCACTTCACAATTTGTAAACATCAATCAAAAGAGGGGAAAAGCAAATAACCTCCATATGATCCCGGCGGTAATTCAAGGCCTGAGATCCCACATACAGCTTACGTTTCCCCTTTTCTTTGTCAGACTCGTTGGTCTTCGAATCCTCTGAGTTCGAATTGTTCTTCGCAGAATCAGCATCCACATCCATCGCCTCACTTCCATCTACTGCCCCAACAACCTTATGAACACATGAGAAAAAACCCTAAGTTTTAATTCATATCCCAAATCGACCGTAAGAGACATGAAGCTCATAGAAGCTCGAAAAATGCTAGAATCAAGACGACAAGAAGCGCTAGAAATCGAAAAAGGAGGGAGCTTTACGGAAGGGAAGACGGCCTTGGGAGCATCTTCGCCGGCGTAACCAGCCTTGCAAGTGTGAGAGCCCAAGTCAACCACTATAGCTGACACTTCATCTGTGGAACAAACCCACCACGGAAAGATTCAAACTTGGGGAAAGAGACGAACGATAAAGCAATTTTTAGGGTTCGGAAAGAAGAAACTCACCTCCGCCGTACATGGCTGCCGGAGAGCTCGTCGGAGGGTTTATACACGGGCGGGGTTCTCTGCAATCTCGGGCTCAATTTTTTGTCGAGACTAGAGAAAGTGGAACAGAGTTGAATCCGCTCACTGAAGAACCTTTACATATAAATTAAATATTTTTTTTTTTAACAACTCAGATAAACTGAATATTACAAAGGGAAATTGCATGGTATAACACCAAAAAAAGCACAATTTTGATTTATTTTTCTTGGACAAAGGTTGCACTTTTAGATGAGATAATTTATTATTTAAATTTTATTATAATCAAAAGCAAATTATGTCAAAGCTAATAAATTTGTTTTTTTCTTCTGATATAGTACAATTTGCTCAAAGGGAATATGAATTGATTTTCTAAGAATGAATAAGGCTGGAAACTCTGCAGGTCTTTCATATGTGATGGACCAATCTTTTTTTTTTTATTGCACTTTTGTTGGACCAATCTTTCTCTTCCTCTTTTTTCAACTGAGTTGTTGCATAGATTTTTGAGTGTTGACAAAGGTTGCACTTTTGTTGAACCCTTCAAGCAACATGATCCTTATAGCCTCTAACCCTGTTTGAAATGTATAATCCAACTGCAAAGACCAGAAACAATCTTACTTCCTTTTATCTTATCTAAAACGTTGCGGTAAGTGTTGGGATTAGTCTATACCTCTTCCTGTTCTTGTTTATTAAACTGGCGAAGAACATAATTGGCTGTATCCATCTTCCCTGGAGGCCGTCCAATCCCTGAAACATAAAACATAAACCGATTTGCAAAACCATAAGAAGAGAACAGAGACATTGGCTATATCTTGAAGTGAAGGAAGATGAAAAACTTTACCTATTCTTAGACGAGGGAAATCACGGCTCCCTTTTAGCCGATCTATAATGCTTCTCATCCTGCAAGTAAATGACCACAACAGTTTCATCAATGTTCTCTTCCTCTTAAAATTTGAGATATATTTATATTCTCTATGATTTTTGATAAGTGAAAACAGTCAAAACTATCCATCCACATTGCTTCTTCAGACAATAATACTTAAGCCTAGTAAAAACATCCTTTAGCATAGAGAAAAAGGTCTTGTACCCATTGTGCCCCCCGTGACCACCTTTTGGCAATAAACGCAGTTTACCAAATGGCAAGTCTAAATCATCGTAAATCTGTACAAGACACAGAGAAAGTTATTTCAGAGCACAGATGCACTCTAAATCCAGTTGTAAAGAGTGAGAGAGAAGATAATGTATACCACAAGTACTTGCTTTAGCGGGATCTTGTAAAAGGAAACAATTTGTCCAACCTTCAAACAATTGCAGCAATCATAATAAAAAAATAATTAAATTACAAGAGATGATAAATAGAAACATAAGTTCATGCCAATGAGCTTCACTTACAGACTCACCACTGGCGTTCATGAAAGTTTGAGGTTTCGCCAGCATAATCGGTATGTTTCCAATAACGCCTATGATAGACAAAAACCAATAACCAAAGTTAGAAACAATCCAAACACAGAGGAAAGTCTGTTTCAATCACTCTGCTAAAACAATTGCAGAAGTGTATAACTAGGAAGCTAATAGTTATGAACTATCAAATAGGATTCTGAAAATACAGTTAACTACTTAACCATGGTTTCAATTCAATTCATCAACAAAAATTCACTTTGACAAAAGAAAAGATGATAACTTCACAATGGAGGATGAACGAGAGAACCTTTGCCAAACAAGGCCTTGAAGTTAACGGTGTTCATAGATATCCCTTCTGCTTCAGCCAAAGCGTCCACCATCTCAAACCCAACCTGCAATAAACACAAAAAACGTTAGCAAGCCCCAAAAGGAGAACATAAAGGGAAGATGCAGCTTAGGGAAAGATAGATATATACGTTGTGGCGAGTGCCCTGATACTTTTTCCCAGGATTCCCCAAACCGACTATGAGCCATGGGAGCTGCGGCGGCGGAGACTTTGGCTTCGGAGAAGGTAACTGAACCTGAGGTAACTCCAAATCCGACTGAGAGGAAAACGAATTCGATAGAGACGAAAACAATTGAGAAGATGACGAAGACTGAGACATGAAGCCTCCACTACCCCTTATTCCTCTTGTCAGCTTCCGACAAGGAGTTGTAAAAAACGAGGAAGACAATGCGGGAGGTGATCGGAAGCAACGGTGGCCAGAAGGGAGGCCCAGATTCGCGATTTTAGAGGGAAAGACGGCAGCTTTCATTGTGCTGTGAATTAGGGTTTAGTTCATCTCTCCGACAGGATTGGATTGGTTTCGTTCTCTTGGTGTCAAGTGTCAAACTAAAGATAAACTGAAAAAAAGTACAGAAAAAGTCGCGGGGCTAAAACATAAAAAAATCCAAAAAATGCGCCGTTGCCGGGGATCGAACCCGGGTCACCCGCGTGACAGGCGGGAATACTTACCACTATACTACAACGACTCAGTTGTTTATAATTCCAAGAAGTATAATTTTATTTAAACAAAACAAACGGCAAGCCATTATTCGTTTACACACACACACTCATCAGGCAGCCTCTTTGAAATTCGCAATCTCACACAACTCATCGTAAGCATTCACCAGATTCTCCAGCCTCGCGACGAACTCAATCAACAACGAAGCGAACGTAGCTAGAGACAGAGCACTCGCGCTCCTGTACATCTTCGCCGCCTCATCATCATCTCCCGGCGTAATCAACAAACTTCCCGGCGTCAGCGAGATCCGACTAGGCCACGACGACTGTTTCTGCATCGCCGTCCTCGATTGCTGGCTCTGGATCGTCGCGGGAATCGGATTCTTCGAAGTGGTCGTCACAACGTCCCAGTTCTTAGGCGGACGAATCGTGGCTTCGCTCTGTGACTTATGCGCCAGGATCCGACTCACATCCTCGTCGAGATTCGATATTTTGAGATCGTCGGTAAGATCTTTCGATCGATTCCCGATCTCCCAGGTCTCGGCGTTGACGAGAAGGTACGACTTCTTGTCGATTTTGCTTTGGAGTTCTTCAGCTGCTTGGTGAATCTCGTGGAGGATGTCTTCTATAGGGTTTAGTCTCTCCATCGTCTTTAGCTTTTCTCCGATGAATCTTAGTACTTTAGCTCCTTCCACGCCGACTCTTTGTAGCTCGTTACGAAACACGCTTCGTTTATCCTCTGCAGCCTGCGTTACAATGCGTACTCTTAGGTCTGTGGTTTTTAAGTAGGGAATTGAAGCTAATGTACCTGAATCTCTGAGAGAATGCATCCGTGTAGTGCCATGACCATGAATGCACAGTGCCTCAATGCGCCACCTACTTTCACGTACGCCTTCCATGGATATCTGAAGGATCTGTATGGACCGTGTGGTGGCTCCCATGAAGCAAACCCCATCTTCACAAAGAAGAGGTTAGATGTGAGGTTCTGAAGTAAGTTATGTGTTTGATTAGTGAAGAGAATCCTACCAGAGTGTCTTCTTGGCTTGTTGATTGAACGGCTGATCTGTAACCACTGTACACTGGATCGTCCGTGACAGCTTCATAGACCAGCATCTTCGATGGGATCGTATCGTATGCTACGCAGTTGAGATATGCATTCACACATCCTGCATTAAGGAATTGGCTTTGACAGAGATTTAGACTAAGCTTTTTTCAACTAGAGTCAGAGAGGGAGAGAGAGAGAGAGAGAGTAATGAACCTTCCAAAGAAGTAGCGACATTCACAAAGTTCTTTGCGATCAAGTTGTGGAGATCATCCCCTGCCCATATGGGGTAAATGCAAGTGTTGACAAGGAGGCCAATGCCGCCACCAAGTGCTATCATAAGGAACCTTGAGACAGCCGTTTCCATGAATTCTCCTGTTCTGTATCCCGACACTATTACGTAGCAATAGGTCAGTAAGAACACCCGGAATCCGTACTCATACGGCTTCATCGTTGGATATAGTTTTGCATAAGTCCCAAAAAAGGCTGATACAAGAGCAGGCACACGACTATTGTTAGAAATCAGAATGAGTTTCAACGGTGTGGAAGGTTTCTGGTAGATCAGATGATCCATGTATATACCTACTACGAAGATGCTAACAGAGTTGAAAACCTCTGCCCACTTTCCAGTCAATGCGGATATCTCAGCCATGCCAAGCGCCAATGCTCCTGCGGATAACGTTCCTAGTCCCCGGTTACAGCCTTTGCTAAATGTGGCTCCTACACCAAGAAGAAATGGTTTTCTTATCAGGTATTGAATTTGTTAGAATGTTGTTAACTCTATTGCATTTACCTATGCTGAACTCGAAGACAACAACTATTGTCAGAATTGCCCAGAGATAGTGGTTGCTCAGCTCTGATCCTGGGAGCTTAAAGAAGACGAGAATGGAGACGAGTGTCAGAGCCAAACCCATCTTAGCTGAGAATATAATCTTCCTCGGGTCAGATGTTCCCATCTCCCAAGCCGTAACCAAAACATCCTGTGATTTCGTCACGAACCCAGTGATCTTGTCGGAGAAGTACCTGCAAACACCACCCGCGTCATTTCAAGTCAAACCATTCTCAACTTTTGTTACACGACTCAGATTTTGGTTCCAAGAGGCATCAGATTCGATAAAAGGGGTTCCACAAAATTTGGTCAACATAGTTTCTGGAGAGAAAGAGAGATTGTATGTAGATGATATATAACCTGTAGGAGCAGCAACGGACGGGAGTTTTGTCCTCACCGGGATAGAAAGAGTCTCTGGTCGGATGTGGGAGAAGCCTATCCCTTATGCTTTGTCTAAACGAACCATCGAACATACTACTTCGCCTGAAAGATACGTCAAACATGCTGCCCCTCCTGAAAGATTCCAGCTTTGGTGCCGCCATTTCTGGTTCGTGATTCTGATGATCTCTCAAGAGAGGAACAGGGACGGGAGGTTTGGGAAGAAGAGGTTCTATTTCTTGTGCATTGTGGTTTTAAAGACGCCTAACACATGATTTGTATCATTACACGATGATGGCATCATGAATAAAAACCCCAGATTCCAAAAGTGGAACTTTCCGATATTTGTAAAGAAATGGTTTGCAAATCTTGTATAGTTGGTATGCACGTCTTGGAACCACGTTGTCGTGTTTAATTACAGTTATTATCCCCACATAATCTCAATAATGTTTATTATAATACCAAAAAAATAAACAGTCTAAACGGTCAAATTTATAACAGCAACGACCTCACCCTTTAAAGGTTACAACATGAAGAACTTCAAGTGTTGCACAGAACACATATTTTGCATGATATATAAGTTTCAGTTGCACAATAAACCCATTGAATCCAACCTTAAATACTGCTCTTCTTCTATGAACCCTAGCAATCTCCACCGTTACAGAGAAAGAAATAAGAAACTTATTTTCCAAGTAATTGTTAAGACACAATAAACAAAAATGGCATCTTCAAGTGTCTTTATCACTGTCTTAATTTCCTTGGTTCCAGTCTTCCTCCAACCAGGTCTTGCTCAAGGTCAGAGTCCTCCAGCTTCTTGTGCTTCTCTTCTGCTAGCTCTGGCTCCCTGTGGTCCATTCGTGCAGGGCTTTGTCCAGTTCCCGGCTCAGCCATGCTGCAGCAGCCTGAGCCAGATCTACAGCCAACAACCGACCTGCCTCTGTCTCTTCCTTAACAACAACTCCACTTTATCATCTGCTTTTCCCATCAATCAAACCCTCGCGCTACAATTGCCTCAGCTCTGTAGCATTCCAGCTAATTCATCTGTTTGCTCCTCAGGTTTGTAAATCCTCCTGTCGCTTCTTACACACACAAATAAAACTCAATGTATAGATTTTGTGAAACTCATAAGAAAAATTGTTTTCTTGCTGGAAGGAGCTTCCACTGCTTCTCCACCATCTACTAACTCAACCGGCTCTCAAGTATCTATGGGTGCAAAGAACAATTCTGTTGCTGCAGGTAAGTCAATTATTAATTTTCAGGCCTAAGCTGAACCACAAACATTAACTATGAGGAATGGAATACATGAATCATATTATAAGAAAAAGTGTGAAACCTTCATTTGGTAAATAAAGATGTTCTGTGTCATAAGGACTCTTAACGTACCATTTTTCCTTTTCAGCAACTCCAGTGGCTCAAGTGGCACCAAAACCAAGCAATATGATGGGAATAGGTGATGGTCTTAGATCATCTGGTCCAAAGTTTAAGATTCAGGTGACAATCTTTGTGATCGCAGCAATTCTAGCCGGCACACTCTTCCTCGTCTAACTTTACCTGCGTAATAACCACAATGATCTTCCGCCTAGTTTACACTATCCTCTTTTTTTCTTTTCTTACTGAACTCGGGACAACTACATAATATCGATAACTTGGCGAATGAAGTCATTGTAATGTTTCTTGGAACCAAAACAGAACAAAGAAACAAATGTCTCTTTCAAAGTTTCAATGCCCTTGTTACCGTCTTTGTTTGGTAAAGTGTACCACACGTACTTGCTTAAGAGAGACCTTGTAAAACAATTGTCCAACCTTCAAAAAATAACAATCAGAAAGGGTCAAGTTACAAGTGATGTCCCTTGTCAAACATTAAAAGCGTATTTAACAACAAAAACAAAATGAAATGAAAGATTCACATTTCGAGAAAAAAATCATTAAAAGATGTGGACACGTTTAAGAGACTGGAAATAGCAAGTTTCCCCAAGCAGGACGTACCTGCCGTTGGAGTTAACGGTTTTAATGGATGGAGTATACCGTTCCAGTCAACTATCTCACAGCTAACCTGCAAGTCAACTCTGGTGGAGAAGGACTGAAAACTAAATAAATCCATCTAAGTTATAATTAAATCTAAAATCCCAAAAAACTTTTGAAATTCTCAATCCAATAAGAGTTTAACCGACATTAACAAATCGAATTGAATAATCCGAATAGATGGTCTGTAACATACATGTCAAAATGTTAAGAAATTCATTCAGTTTTGTATAATAAAAGTTTGGCATGCACATTTGTAAATGAACCTAAAATCCAGACTGAAAAATCTTAATCCGCACTCTTTTTTTTTTGGGTAACTCTTAATCCGCACTCATCTGTAGAATAATGAAAAATGTAAAGCTGTATTTTTGGGCTATGAATATTATCTGAATGATATCTAAAGAAAACCTAAAACTTGAAAAAATCAATTTGAAAATTGGCCCTAATATCTAAACAAATATTCAAAACATAAATAACTATCTAAAAACGTCATAATTTTTGTTATGATATTCGATTTATTTGAATTAAAATATTATTAAATAAATTTAAAATGAATTTGAATCCAAAAATAAATGTTAACATAGTTATAAATTTAAATTGTTGTCCAAAAAAAGTTATAAATTTAAATAAATCCTAATTAATTTACAAAAAAAAAACTCGGCCTGGACATATCCGAATTAGAAAAATGTAAATAGGCATATCTGTAATAAACAGAAATATAATGGTTTTGTTTAGGTGAGATTTAAAATGAAAACCCGACCTGGCCGGACTCGACCCGATCCGACCCGGTGTATAATAAAACGATCGGAGGAGAAAGAGGGATACTCGCGCGTCTTCCTACATTCGCGCTACAGCAACAAGAACAACAAAAATAGAGTCACAAAACTCTTTGACGTGACTAATCAATCCATCCCACGTTTCCTTCTCCGTCTCTATGTTTTCTCGCAGGTTAGACTTCCCCCTTTCCCGACAAAGACATCTCCTCAGAAAAAAAATTGCTTCTTTTTTTTTCCTTGCCATGATCCGATTTTCTGATCGTGAATTTCTTTCTACTTATGTGTGTGTTTTGACTTAGTTTCCTCAATGCCGTTCTTCTCGTGTTGCACCAAAGCGAGTCTCTGCTACTCTCCAGGTAGGTTCGTCTCTAACAGCTGTTTTCTTCTTTTTTATTCGCATTGTCGCAACTTGGAACATGGTGGTTATACGTCATTTTATTTCTCCAGAGATTTGATTAGTAATTAGATCAGACTTCATTGCTTTAGATCATTTTCGAGATTTAATTTACAGATTGAAAAACGAATAGATAGAGCTTAAAGTACAATATCGATCGGTTGATATGCGATCCTGGTGATTAGACGTTACACATAGTAAGCTAGATCGAGCTTTAACATTAAATGAATAATGATGCTAAGCACGTAATGTGGTCTTAATGGCTCAATTAACTATGAAACACAATGGATTGTTTCAGGCGTTGTTGATAGAGAATGAAGGATCGTTCATAAGTTTGGTTTCGACCCATCCATGCGATTGATGATGAATTCTCTCACTGATCAATCAGGCAGCTCTCGTGGAGACTCCACTCCTCGTAGTCCCTTCTCTCCATCTTCTCCTTATGAAAGGCGCAAAGCTTATGCGGCGGATTCCAAGTTTCAACGTCCCCAAGCCACTTCTTCTTCTTCCCCACTGGGTACTTTTATTTTTATTTTATTTTCTCTCTTCACATATATATAGTTATTCTTTAATGGTTTATTTTTTTTAACCACAGATCCATCATCCCCTGCATCAATGCTCCATGGAGGCCACAAGTTCCACGAGGCTTTCCAAATGAAACAAGGCCGTTTTGATCTCCAAGCCGCAAAGATCTCCGAGATGATGAAATCTAATAATTTAGATGTATTTTTCTGCATTTCCTAGACTCTGGTTTTGTTCTTTTGTAATAATAATTTATTTTCAAACTCATTTACTATTGGATGCAGAATGCTCCCACTCAGTCACTTTTAAGTATTGCAACTGGAATTCTTGATGACAGTATTGAGAGAAACAATGGTGAAGTCCCTCAGGTACTTTGTGACTCTTTAACAATTCTCATCATACTTTTAGATGGATGCGTCTTTGTTTAAATAGTTTACTGCAAAAGCAAACGCATGCACACACTTGGGAAACCTTCTGACCTAATCAGTAATGATCAGCGTGTAGCATGTCTGTTGAGAAAAGTCGTGCTGGAAATTGAGCGACGTATATCAACTCAATCTGAGCATCTAAGAACGGTATTTCTTGTTTTTTCATTGACAATATAGTAAACTGTGTTTTAAGTTTTAACATGATTACCAAAAAAAAAGAATCTATATAGTAAACTGTGTTCAACTGATTTTATGTTCTGATATTTATTTGTGCAGCAAAACAGTGTGTTTAAAGCTCGTGAGGAGAAGTATCAATCGAGGATCAAAGTTCTTGAAACCTTAGCTTCAGGAACTAGTGAAGAAAATGAGGTATCATTTAAAAAAAACTTAAGCCCTGAGAATTCTTTTTTTTTGTTTCTTGAAACTTATATCTTACTCTTCTGATCAACTTATATCTTACCAGATTGCTACGAAACAACTTCGACGGATAAAGGTAATGCTTTTTGCATCTGTCCACTGCAATCATGTAAAATTACTTACTGCGATTTGGCCGTGATAAACTTGACTTTGGTGAGATCTTTAATTTGCTTGAGATGACTATAATAGACAGAAAAGTCCAAGCTGGAAGAAAAGAAGAAAACCAAAGAGGAGGATATGGTTAGGCTAGAGAAGGCAAATGGTGAATATAATCATGAAATTTCCACTTTAAGGCGAGAACTGGAGACAGCCAAGAAAGCGTATGAACAACAATGCTTGCAAATGGAAAGCCATACAAAGCTGGAAGAAAAGAAGAAAAACAAAGAGGAGGATATAGTTAGGCTAGAGAAGGCGAATGGTGAATATAATCTTGAAATTTCCACTTTGAGGCGAGAACTAGAGACAACCAAGAAAGCATATGAACAACAATGCTTGCGGATGGAAAACCAGACAAAGCTGGAAGAAAAGAAGAAAAACAAAGAGCAGGATATAGTTAGGCTAGAGAAGGTGAATGGTGAATATAATCTTGAAATTTCCACTTTAAGGCGAGAACTAGAGACAACCAAGAAAGCATATGAACAACAATGCTTGCGGATGGAAAGCCAGACACAGGTCGCCACAACGGGTATTGAGGACAGGGTGAAGGAGCTTGAACAAATGACAAAAGATGCAAGCGTTTCAAAAATTGCCCTTGAGGAGAGGATTAAGGAGCTTGAAAAGATTGGAAAAGAAGCAAATGCTGCTAAGACTGCTCTTGAGGAAAAGGTAAAAGAGCTTCAACAATTCAAATTAGAGATAGTGACTGTTAACACAAGCCTTGAAGCCAAGAACCAAGATCTTGAAAAAATGGGGAAAGAAGCATATGCTGCCAAAACGACCCTTGAGGAAACGGTGAAGGAGCTTCAACAATTCAAAAAAGAGACAGTGGCTGTTAATACAAGCCTAGAAGCCAAAAACCGAGAGCTTGAAAAGATGGGGAAAGAAGCAATTTCTGCTAAAACGATTCTTGAGGAAAAGGTGAAGGAGCTGCAACAATTTAGAATAGAGACAATAACTGTTAATACAAGCCTTGAAGCAAAGAATCGAGAGCTTGAACATAATCTAGCCCAGTGGAAGAGTAAAGCCAAAGAAATGGAAGAAAATTTAGACTTGAAGAGTCGGAGTTGGAGTCAGAAAGAACTTTCATATAGAAGATTTATCAACTTCCAGTTCCAAGCACTTCAGGTATGCTTACATCTTGAATTAGTTATTGTTTTATAGTCACCAAGAGCTGCTAAATTTTCCAGGAGTTGAGGCTCTATTCTAAGTCAATTAAACAAGAAATATTAAAAGTTCAAGACAGCTATAAAGGAGAGTTTAGTCAATTAGGTGAGTAAGTTCGGACATATATTTTGTGTTAATAATAACTCATTATTATGTTTTGCGACTTTGTAAGTTTGATTTGGCTCTGCAGGGAAGAAGTTACTTGAACTAGGAGAAGCTGCCGAAAACTATCACGCTGTCCTAGCTGAAAACCAAAAGCTCTTCAATGAACTTCAGGAGCTAAAAGGTAACGTGGATCATGTATAACATATTCATGCTTTTACAACTCTCCAGATTTAGAAAAAAAATCATGTTATATGCATCTTATATGTTTTCAAGTTATGGCTTGCAGGAAACATTAGAGTGTATTGCCGGGTAAGGCCTTTCTTGCCAGGGCAAGGTGCATCAAACACTGTGGTGGAACACATTGGTGAGCATGGGGAGTTGGTAGTTCTCAATCCCACAAAACCTGGGAAAGATGGTCTTCGTAAATTTAGGTTCAATAAGGTCTACAGTCCAGCCTCTACTCAAGGTGTTCTTTTGTTAGCCTCTTGACCTCTATTCTGAGGGCTCTTTTTATAATTCCATTTAAAGTTTCTTTTTGATTCATCTTCTTAATCAAGTTAAAAGCTATCAGAATTTCTGTTGTATTTTTCCTATTCTTTCAGCTGAGGTATTTTCGGATATAAAACCGCTTGTTCGATCGGTTCTGGATGGTTACAATGTTTGTATCTTTGCCTATGGTCAGACAGGATCAGGCAAAACTTACACAATGGTATTCACTCACTACCATTTTCCAATAAATATGTCATTTTGTTGCATTTTTTTACCATCATTATTACTTTGTACAGACCGGTCCAGATGGAGCAAGTGAGGAAGAATGGGGAGTAAACTATCGTGCTCTAAATGACCTCTTTAAAATCTCTCAGTCTCGAAAAAGCAACATAGCCTATGAAGTCGGGGTGCAGATGGTGGAGATATACAATGAACAAGTGCGCGATTTACTCTCTGGTGACAGTTCTCAAAAGAGATATCCTTTTATCTGCTCTTACTTGGTTTTCTACATCTCTTTCAAACTTTCTACTGCAATTTAGATGTCCTCCTACTTTGTGCTTGTGTGCAAGTCTTTTGTTCTCCTTGACTTTCACACTTTAGGTATTCTCTCTACAACCCAACAAAACGGTCTTGCTGTACCTGATGCAAGCATGTATCCCGTGACATCGACCTCAGATGTTCTTGAACTAATGAACATCGGGCTAAATAACCGAGTCGTTAGCTCAACAGCCTTGAATGAAAGAAGTAGCCGATCTCATAGGTTCGCCTAAGATCTTTGAAACAAACACTTTTTGTCTTTTGTCCATTATCTAGATAGTTTGGTCTCTAAACTTGGCTAACGATTCCTTATGCAGTATCGTCACTGTTCATGTTCGTGGGAAGGACTTGAAGACCGGTTCTGCCTTGTACGGGAATCTACATTTGGTAGATCTGGCGGGTAGTGAGAGAGTTGATCGCTCTGAAGTTACAGGAGATAGGCTTAAAGAAGCACAACATATAAACAAGTCACTTTCAGCTCTAGGAGATGTTATATTCTCTCTTGCTTCAAAGAGTTCTCATGTACCATATAGAAACAGCAAACTAACTCAGCTTCTCCAAAGCTCTCTAGGTTAAGTTAAAACTTGGTGTACTGTTTTTTACATCATGAAAGGAACTGATATTACCTAACTCTTCTCCATGTGCTTTAACACATTTCAGGTGGGCGAGCAAAGACATTGATGTTTGTGCAACTCAATCCTGATGTTATTTCATATTCAGAGTCGATGAGTACTTTGAAATTCGCAGAGCGTGTCTCTGGAGTTGAGTTAGGTGCTGCAAAGAGCAGTAAAGATGGTAGAGATGTTAGAGACTTAATGGAGCAGTTAGGGTCCCTTAAGGACACAATAGCAAGAAAAGACGACGAGATAGAGAGGCTACATTTGCTTAAGGACATTAATTACCCACAGAGACTGCAGAGAAAGAGCTTAGGAAATTCCGATGAGTTCTACTCAGAAGAGTCACAGTTATCTATAGAAGAAGATTCAAGATCCCAACAGGATCATCTCAGACAATCACGACACTCAATCACGGACGGGGAGGCCTTAGCTTCCTCTATTGGTTCAGAGTATGAAGAGAGGCTTGATGATGAAACAGAAGGGTCCATCGATGTTCCTCGTGCAGCAGAAGGAAGAAAACCATTGAAGATGTCAGACAAGTAAGTAACGTTTTTTTCGTTTTCCTCTCTTAAATATAAAATGAAATTAACTAGGTGCAATCTGAACATTTTAAAAAAGATTTCTGAAACCGAACATTGCAGAACGTCTAAGCCAGTGACGCCAAGGGCTTCTACCAAGACAACACGGCCACTTGATAAACTTAAGGTCGCTACGAGGGCTGTAAAGGCCGCGTCAGGTTTGATGTCACCAAGTAAGCCCACATCAGGTTTGATGTCACCAAGCAAGCCTACATCAGGTTTGATGTCACCAAGTAAGCCCACATCAAGTTTGATGTCACCAAGTAAGCCATCAAACAAATATAATTTCTAGCTTCTAAATCGAAGAGATTAGTTATTCTTTCGTTTTAGTTCTCATGGTGTATTATTGATTGTTTCTCAAGGCATAAAGAAGACAGGAAGTGCTTCTAATTTGGTCAAGTCACCAAAACGGTGGTCGTAAAGAAAAAAACTCTTTTGGTCCTTAGCCGGTTTATTTTTTAAAAACAAATACTTTATATTTTTCTCTTTCACTCTCTATTGAATCCATTGGCTTCAACTGAGACTTAATTTTGTAGTTTCATTTGGTTTAAATATGTACAAAATTTGTAAATATACGAATCTCATTATTCTCACCAAATATTTCTTATATTTACAATAAATGTTTCATCACATATAATCTTACGATTCATGGTGTGAAATTAACTTGTAATGATTATTCTCATACTGTAAAATATATATGTGAATCAAGATAACCAGGTATTATACCAAGATACTTATTATAATTGTACATGGAAATGGATTTGTTATAAAATGTGACTGAGATTTGAAATGCTGACATAGAAACAACAGCTAGCTCCATAGTAAATCCACTTACAATATATTGGTGAGCAGTCCCCACAGTGTTATTTTGCATACCTGAATTTAGCCCATTTTTTGTTCTTTCTCCCACCAAACTGATGATGTGATCACCAAATCTATTTCTGGAATATTTTGGGGGCCCAATGATTTCATGACTTATTGTAAACCCCCAATTATGTCCTCTTCAGCATCTTGTACCTATATAATACATGACGATTCATGAACAATACTATGCTGTTTTCTTTTGCCAAGATATTAACAGAAGCATTTACTTGTACTTGAACAAAACAAAAGATTAAGTTCAGGTTCTGTTTGATTAGTGTGGCATGAAGAAATGGCGCTTTTAACCAATTTTGCATACCACTACATTTTAAGATGATAGTAGTTATATAATAGTGGATAGACACTCTCTGACATTTGCTTTCTTGCCCACTGCACAAATATTAATCAAAGGAGGAAAAGAACAAATAGATCATTGGCCTTAAAGGAGACAAAGAAGATAGACTTCTTAGATCACAAAATGGGGAAAATTATAATAAAAATACTAGATTTTGACCCGCGCTTAGAAAGCGCGGGTTTGTTTGATTTTCATTTATTAATCGAAAACTGATTTGCAAATTACCATTATTTTTGTTTCGAACCATAACAATTGAGTTTTTAGGGTTTTATCATTTTTTTTCTCTTCAAAATATGATATTTTTTTCGAAATATGGTAGTTGTTCTATGATAATGTTTGAGTTTTAAGATTTGTTTTCATATCTGACCTAGATTCATGGTTGGACCTATAGACCCGATACATTGTATATAATCCGGTTCGGATTTAATGAAAAATTCGTTAATTAAAAATCTGATATAACCATGTAAAAATCCAAAAACTCACTATTAACCTGCAATCTGATACCATTGATCCGATTACAAAATATCTAATAGTAATTTTTTTTTAAATTGATTAAATTACTCATATATTTATTAATATTACATAAATTAGTGATTCCTTAGAATTTGATAAAATTTTATTATGTTATCCAAATAAAAAATGATAATACAAAAAACTTATTGATATGACAATATTAGTTTATTTTCGTCATTAATAACCTATTATAAGTTTGTATTTTTATTTTAGATTTCAAAATTAATTTTAATATAGTTTTTAAAATTTTCTTGAACACTCATAATTACCATATCAATATTATGTATAAAATGACATTATAAATGGAAAAATGATATTCAAATATGTATATGATATATGGTGTAGGATATAAGATTTTGGTTTGTATTGAAAAAATGTATAATATTCAAATGATCTGTTTTGAATATTGATATGTATATTTAAGAAAATGATATTTTCATGTTTGCTAATTTATTTATAGTTCGTAATATATTTATACATATATTATATTTAAAGTTAGTATATCTTTTAAATATATATAGGCCCATTATTTATAAATGTATTTAGGTGTATATGTAGGCCCAAAACCAAAAGACTTAAATGTCATTAATGAATTTTATTCATCCTTTGTAAAAATAAGGGTATTTTTGAGAAACTGTAATTTTCATTAAGTGAATGATCCTCTTTTAATGGTATTGATAAAAGACAATATAGTACAATATTAAACAAAAAGAATAAGGAAAAAAAAACAGATACGTAGAAACAAGTTGCCTGTTAAAAGGAATAATTCAAAATACAACGTGCCCCATGATTTATACCCTATTTGTTGTAATTAGGGCCTAGTTGTAATATCTTTTCACATCACTATAAAATGTTTAAAAACTGAAACCATGCCAATTTGTTTTTTTGAGAAATGAAACCATGCCAATTTGTGATGGTTTAATTATGAAAACGAGCCTTTTCAAGTCTAAGTACTTCTAATTTTATTTCTTTTCCCTTAAAATAGAAACGAGAAAGTAAATATCAAATCCCACATTGATCACCCTTTTAAAGTATGGTCCATTTCAAGCTGGATGCATGCATCTTTTTTTCTTTTTCTATTAATTCTGAAAGTAGCAAGTAGTTTGCATTCTAGCAATTCGTTTTTTTTTCTAGCAATTCGTTTGTAATGCCCTAAAGCTACTCCTACGGCATTTCTAGTCTGATTTGGAGTTTTCTCTTTTACGCGAACGTCGGACAACGTACTTAATTTCTTATTTGTCCAATTATAATAAAACAAATAAATAGGAAGTTTAATGCATGCAATACATGCATGTAACATAGCCAAATGTTTTTTATGTGTTCATCATAAGCCACAATCACCATAATAAGCAATCTCGAGTGAATTGTGTGAAACTTGCTTTACCAAGATAGAACTTCTCTCAAAAAAAAAACAAGATAGAACTTAAACCCCAACTTGACTAACATCTATAATGTTTAAACTGAATTACCGCGTTGCAACTTGCAAAGCTTTGCCTATATATTTTCTTAAAGCATCCAAACAAAATAAAATTATATTTCACGTACAAAAATGAGAAATGTACACACTGAGTTAGACATTTTACATTAGGAAAACAAAAGGTAATTTCGATCGAGCATGTCCTAATACATATATAATGAAATTTCAAATCGAACTATTTATGTTGTATATGCTCAGATACGACCTGCCCAATGGAATGAAAATGTTATATTTTGTATTTATATATGTGTGTACAAAAATTTAGAAACATAGAGAATAACAGATCACAAATGTCATATTTTATAATTTTATATGAAAATATATACTGAAATATCTGAATTGTACACCTCAATCATGAAGATTATGAATGGGCAACATCGTTTGATTCTGTGAACCGTCTCTATTGCAATCAATATATGAAGAAATGAATAAATACAAGAGATGTGATAAGAGAGAGCACCACAAAAAGAGAAGAAAATCTCAAAAATATTTGGTTGTTCGTCTTAAAAACACGTCCATTGGCTTTGCATCGCAACTTAACTATTTTGTCTTTGTGATTGGTTTGGGAGACACACATCATTGTCTTAGGAAAGCTACAGAATGTGAAGGGTGCTTTTGCCTTTTCGTTCCGACAAAGTATTTTGGTTCCATACTTCCAATCCTCTTCTCCGTTTCTGAACCGTTCAAGTTGCAACTTGCCTCTCCCACTCTATCGTATCGCTATGTGTGTGTGTGAATACGCCTATCTCGCTGTTTGACTTGGTCAAACCTATTTTTTGGTTTTGCTATTTATCCACCTTTCGTTTTCAAGAAGGAAAAAGACTCTTTTACATTGAGAGTTTTTATTTATTATTATCTAGTGTACTCTTCTAGTAATGGACTGAAAACTAGTTTGCAAGGTTCCATTATGATAACTGTTAAAACCATCTCCAATTATTTATATTATTTTTCTCTTTAAAATAATGCAAATTCAAAATGAGTTTATGATTTGCTCCACTGATTTCTCTCATTTTTCATTTCAATTTCTAATATATTCATTTCGCAACTTCTTATATATTGTAAATAACACCTTTTATTTGATAGAATTCAAAATTATGTTACTTTATTTTAAAGAAAATCTAATTTTATTAAAATAAAATATTATTGTATTGTATTTATAAAGTTACATAACCACATACAATACAATAATATAATTTTATTTAAACAGTACTACTACTATATATTTTGCACAAATAATAAATCAAAACATGTTTTCTGCGTTAGGTTTGTATTTTTAAATTGTTGTTTAGATATATTTTAATGTTACTGTTTATTATTTATTATATAACTATTAAAATACAAGTTAAAAAGTTTAATCAGTGTGTATATATATTAAACAAAATTTTAATCAGTGTGTATATATATTAAACAAAAGTTTAATCAGTGTGTGTATATATTAAACACAAATTTAAAAGTAATAATTTGTGTAAATATATTACTTAAACATAAAATAAAGTCTTTATCAAAAATAGAGGAATTATTATGCAAATTTAACATCAAAATGAGTTTGTAAAAGCATCTCCAAAAAAGACTCTCTATTTTAGAGTTTGTAAAACTTTATATTTGAAGTTTCAAGGTGTTTTTCTCCAAAAGCAAAACATCAAATTTAACTTCAAAAATATTTGTAATTTACACTACGGTCTTTATATTTGTCGAAATTAATATAAATCTATAAAACTTTTATAAATAACTACAACATATATAAAAATATTACATTAATATTAATTAATAAATTCTTACACTAAAATATAAAATTATAAATAGAATTACATAATTAAATATTAAAATACAAGTAAAATATCACAATATTCCATAAATTATTTGCGTAATGCTCTATCTTCGGTTACACAAAATTTGTTTAGATAATATTTTAGAGGTTCTGGAAAATAATTACTAGACTATTAGTGTTGTTGTAATATTTAAATTTGTGCAATAATTATGTCTTCATGTATCTTTATAAAAAAAATTTTATTAAGTTTATTTTGTAATATTCTTGTTGTCTTTTCTAGTTTAAAAATATTAAAAATCTTATTTTAAAACTTGTATTTAATTTATGTGTAAAATTTGAATTGATAAAAATAAAATTGAAATATTTATGATATACAAAAGTTTTAAAGATTAAAACAATAAATGAGAAAATACTTAAGAATCATAAATATGATGTGTAATTAATTATAAGGACCAAAATGCAAACAAAAAGGTGAAACTTCAAGTTTGGAGTTTTGAATATTGAAACTTCAAATTTGGAGAGCAAAAAACTTTATATTTAAAATTATAGAGTTTATTTTGGAGATGCTCTAAATAGTAGTTCAAATATGATGTAATACTATTCATATATTCATTTTCCTATCAAAATGATGGGTTATTGGAGAAAATACTTTCCTTATTTTTAATGTTTTTTTCTCATTTTGATGTATCATTGGAGATATATTTAACATGTTTAATGGTAAACCAAGTAACCAACTAATAACTTGAATGGTAAAGAATTTTTTAGTTTAACCTATCCTTTTCAAAAGTCTTCTAGTTTATTATTTTAAAAAGAAAATAATCTATCAATTCTTAAGGTAGAAGTCACACTTTTTACAAAATCTACTTGCATAATTCACACACATATATATATATATATAGTGTTGTGGTGTAGCAAGTAGCCCAAAACAGTTAGGGAAATATGTCTGTATAACCAAGAAAAAAAAGATAATTTATGAAGTAGTCAATTTCCCTAATATAACGATACACAATGTGTATTTTCTATAATATTGCCATCCTACCCTTTCATTTAACCGGTAAAACCTGCAAAAAAATTATAATCTAAATTATTAACTAGTGATTCTAAAAGAAAGACGTGGCCTTTAGTTACTCTCACATAGTTAACAAAACAAATGGTAAAATATGGAAAGGTCAACAGATTCATCTTCATATTTGAGTGATTAAGACGCCACCGGTTACATTTTTGGTGAGTTTGTGGAGAAGAAGACCATTATCGAAGGCTCGGTAGGTGACAAAAGGCATGAGTAAGACGGCACCGTAACGGCGGTAAAACAAAATCACATTGCTTATTATGTAAGTTGTTTTACTGCTCTTAAACTTTCTGAATTTTTATTCATTACATGTCGGAATCTAATATTGTAAAGTAAAGAAACCAGAAGTTTGGGATTTTCTGTTTATGCTTGTACTCCATTTGCATGACAATATAGTTAACTGTGTATATACATGGAAATAGACCTGATGAAGATAGCTATGTCAACCTCTAATACTTTGTTTGTGTGAATTTGTAAATAAAATATACTATATAGAAGTAAATAAAGTAGTATAGATGTCTATTTCCATAATATATAAACTATATTTTGGTGGGTGACTGTGTTGTATATAAATGGAGTAGTACATATATCTACCCGCATAGTATAGTAATTATTATGTTAATAGTATAGTATATGTTATAGAAGTGGTTTTCAGTTTAAAAATAATGTGTGTTGACATCACCACATAATTAATCATCATAATTTAATATGTGATGTTCTGTGATGTATGGAATTGTTGATGAAATTGTCTCTGTTGATGGTGAAGGATTGTGGTGAATAATAGAGTTTTGAAGACTTGTGTGGCGAGTGACATGACTTGTTCAGTGGCGATCACCTCCATCTATACAATCGAAACTATTGTATTCGTTTCTGCCGCAATTGTCCCTCTTCTCATAATTCTATGACTGTATGGTTTTCTCTTCTATCTAGTGAATCAACAACAAAATTATTTTCTCCGATGCGGTTGCATGTACTATCTTCACTGATGTCGTCAGATATACTTACTTTTTATTGTTGTGAATGACAAACAATATTGAATGTATTGACCTTTTCATATTTTATATTGATGTGTATATGATTTTGTAAAGAGAAATAGTATATTAAACACAAATGGAATAAAATTTATTATGACATCAGATAAAACATAATACAATGTGATGTTGAGTCGAATGATATTCATATGATGTTTTTTTAATATTACATAATATAATTTAATACTACACAATTTTATGTACTTTTTAAATTTTGATATTTGGGTTTAGGGTTTATCTTTGGATTAGGGTTTAGTGATTTAAGTTTAGGGTTTAGTATTTAGAAAGTGAAGGAGTATGGTTTTGGGTCGGCATGAACTTCTTCCTTGCAATCATATATATTTCATAATCTCACCAATAGGTACTATGTTATTTATTTTATTTCATGCTATTTGAGTTTATGATTTATATTTAGGTTTATAGTTTATATTTGGATTAGGGTTTAGTGATTTAAGTTTAGAGTTTAGTATTTAGAAAGTGAGGGAGTATGGTTTTGGGTTGGCATGAACTTCTTCTTTGCAATCATATATATTTCATAATCTCACCAATATGTACTATGTTATTTATTTTATTCCATGTTATTTGGGTTTATGATTTATATTTAGGTTTAGGGTTTATATTTGGATAAAGGTTTAGTGATTAGAGTTTAGGGTTTAGTATTTAGAAGGTGGGGAAGTATGGTTATTGTCGACGTTAACTTTTTTATGCAATCATAGACATTTCATAATTTCACCAATATGTACTATGTTATTTATTTTGTTCCATTCTATCTGGGTTTTGGGTTTATATTTGAGTTTATTGTTTATATTTGTTTTTAGGGTTTACTGATTAAATTTTAGGGTTTAGTATTTAGGGATTGGGTGAGATTGAGATAATGTTTAGTATCTAGGAATTGTGGTTGGGATATGTTTAGTATTTAGAGATTATAAGTGGATTTATAATCCTATACTACTTAGGTGATATGGAACAGAACACTCGTCATATGTATGTAAGATATACATGGAAACGTCTCTCATATATTTGTACTTATATTATTCTATCTAAAATATATAGTATGGAACTACATTCTTGTGGCTTTCTCCTACTCTTAAAAACGGAAGAGTTGTAAACCACAATTGTAAATTTATTGCAGTAAATACATCATTGCCTCTCCCCAACCGCCCATTCCACTGTCTTTGTTCGTGATTATATTACTAAATTACAAACAGGATTCTATTCTACGTTAGTCATGTCGAATGGAAACGTCTCCCATATATTTGAATTCTATCTAAAATATATAGTATGGAACTACATTCTTGCATTCTCCGTTAAACACCGTTGTTTTTTTCACACTTAAGCTTTTCATCAACTCATCTCTCTCCATGTTTTCCTTCCTTTGCTTTTGAATATGGTTTACCCACGCGCTTTCTAAAGTGTGTCATTGTTATTAAAGGACACAAAATCACCACGTTGTTTTTTCCATGAGTTGGAACCGGTAACTTCTTATGTATAAGGACATAACCGGCAGAAAAGAAGGCAAAAAGCGAACGAATGCATTACGTCAAAATCTTGTCCATTCCCTTGACTTTATTTTTTTTTGTGGCTACTCAGCCAATTAGCCCAAACAGTTATATATGTGGGAAAATTGTCTCTTAACAGAATTAATCATTACAGAAACTAATCTCATTTAATATATGTTGGAAACTGAACTTGAACGTCACATGCAATGATTTAGCAAATAGAGAATAGATTTTCCATAATAAGAAGGATAAATCTTAGAAAAAATATAAACTAGCAAAAGAATTCTATTATAAAAGTGAATTTGATCCGTGTATGTTTATATAATAGAATTTTCTATAGGAAATATATATAGAAATATTATTTTTATTTCTAAATTTAGAAACATAAATAATATTATATATCCTTTAGAATATAATAATTCTATTTTTAAAAGTACATTGGAGTAAAAAATGTACATCTATAATAGTTTTATTATAGAAGAAAATATAATATGGATTGGAGGTGGTGTTAAATATTAAGTGATGACACTGATCAAGTGATTATTCACTTAGTTATGACTTTGGGTAGTTATTCACAAAAACCAAATGATATATTGTAGTTTTATAAGATAACAAGACAAGAATGAGAATTGAGACATTTACATTAGAACAATATAAGCCACCAACAAATTTATAATTTCGAAATTACAAGTATATAGATTACAAATACTATCCCAAGTTGGGTCATATAACAACATATTACATTCAAATGAATATAAGAATATTTTCGGGAAAATATTAAAAATAAGAAAAGGGGAAAACATAAGTCAAAGGGACCATGCTGATAAATGGAGGACAGGGTTCCCATCTCTTGTTTGTCTCCCCATCTCCACTGCCTCACGAGCCTTTGCTCTCTGCCAATTGTTTTCCATTCAAATTCAATACTTAGAGAAATAAGTAACTAATCACATTAAAAAATAGCTGCACAGCAAACTACTATGACTTAAAGTCTTGATTTAAGATCAATTACGCAAAGGCCGCACCGGACCAGATCGGAATTGACAAACGGTCAATTTTCACTGTGGGCTAATTAGTATGCTTGATGATATAATTTATTAGGCCGAACCGAAATCATAAACATAAAACATATACTTGAATAAAGTTAACGAGAACCGATTCTATCAAACACATACTGGACCACGGCCACTAATAATCTGTTTGTACCTGCATGGAATCAACAGCATCGGTCTCTGAGTTGAAGTCATAAAACGAGCTTGCAGCAGTGAGTTTCATCGAGAGAAGCTGAATCCACATACAACAAAAACAAGAATGAGTAAAAGTTTAACCTAAAATATTACATATTAACTAGAGATTTTTTGATTAATAACCTCGACTTGATTTTGTAGAGACTGGACATAATTTATAATCTCGTCAAGCATCGTAGCCATTCCCATACTCTGCAGAAACATGTATGCACACTCTCATTGTCACCAAACAAAAAAAAACTCGATATAAAAATTACATTTGGATTTACTCATATTTGTTCCATTCATTAGTTACCTTATAACATCCGGGAACAATATCTTGCAAGCATCTCAATCTCTCGTTAATTTTCCCTCGCCGAACCTGAAATTTTGATATTAATGAATAAACCACGGACGTTTATTTTTTGTATATAACAAACTAAAAATAATTAAGCAGCTTTACCCTCTCTGCTAAGCTGTGGCTATCAGTGGCTTGGCCTCTTCTGGCTCTAACATGAACAACTTCTCTCTCTTTCTCTTCTTCTTGATTCTTCTTCTTCAACCTCTTACCTCTTCTCGAACAACCCTAAAAAAATTGATGAGAAAAAACAAAAATCATTAAAATGAAAGCGTTAACAGAACAAAAAAAAAATAGGGTTTTGAGATTAATTACAGTTTCGGTGGTATTGATATTCAGCTGATCAGAGACGCTACTGTTCTCCGATGAAGACAAAGGTTGTAACAAAGCTTTTCTCTTCTTGGTCTCGTCGACGTTGTTGTGACTGGAATGATACAAAGTTGAAGTCGTGGAGAGATTATTATCACTGCCTGGATATTTCCCGGGAAGATCAAGTAGTTGTTGTGGATGACGATGATGAAGGAAGAGAGAGTCGAGACAAGTGGAGAAAGGAGGAAACGTTTGAAACTGAAGGTTACTGCTAATGTTGTTGTTATTATTTAGATCTGCAGCTTGAGTCATGGAAGAATATATATCCATGGCTATTGTCTGAAACTCGGAAGATAGGTTCTCGAAATTCGCCATTTTGATATAATGAATTGAAATATCAGTTTGAATTGGTTTATGATACAAAAGCTTGAGACATTTATATTGATCATTTGGAGTTTTTTTAATTTTGATTTATAGTTAGTATTTTGATTTAATAATGGAGAAAAAGAAATGTAGAATGAGACTAAAGAAATAAAGGGAGAGACACGTGGGCAAGTGAACCTTCTGGGATTTGTGTGTCGGGAAGATATGGCCAAACAAGGGAAGTGGGTCCATTGTTTTGGTTGTGGGTCCTACAAGGCTTCTCTCTTTGCAAGGGGGAAGAACTAAACATATTTATTTATAGTTTGGTTGTAAGGTTACGAAATAGTTTGGTTGTCTTTTAACTAATTTTTAATATTTTGGGAAGACAATGAAATGGATGTAGTCAAACTAAGTTCATGTCAAAGCTTAGCTTAATAAAAATATTTTTTATTATTTTTATAGGGAGGGTTTTATGTTGGCATATTGGGTAAAACATCACATCCATTTGTCAACTTATGCTTCCAAATGGCTAATGCCAAGAAATCGACAGAACTTAAAAAAGTATATGTGTATGAGATAGAAGGAAAAGAACTTGTGGAATATGGAGATGAGTGAAAACATGTAGTAAGAGGTTGGAGTTGTGTATTAAGTAAAAAACAGGGGTTCTAATATTTTTTTAACATAAAACCGAAGTTGACGATATATATAGTTTTTGTATCTTGTTATTGTATCTTCATATATTTATGTAAATTTTGTCAGTTACCAAATAATATAATATCTAGGTAAGAAAATAATTTATCGACATTTGCTGAGTTTTTGTCCTTTTTGATGATCAAACACTAAGTTATAGGGAAGAGTTAGGTTGCAACAAAGGTCAATATTTAGTTGGGCCATTGCTTCAATTATGAATGGTAGAGGGATATGATTGACATGCAATTACATCCATTCAAGACGACTTACCCTCTAACTTGTTCATTATTAGAAGTAGCAAAATATCTACTCCCTAAACTGGTGTGCTTTAATTAGGAAATTTTGGAAGCAAAAAGTTAGGCTTCAAACTCGTAATATATACTAATAAGTTTGTGACGTTTTTAAATTTCAGTGATCGATCATCCTTGGTTGATTATTAACATTGATTTGATGCCGTTATATGATTAAAAATGAAAACATATTATATCAATATTCAGTGAAATAAATAACCATGACGTTAAAAAACTTTATTTATCTAAACCTAAAAGATGGTGAAATGACCATTATTATGGATTCCATGCTTGATACAATTTTCTGGATTATTTTTAATCTCCAAGATGGCTGGGTAGTCATATGAATCATTATACATCTCTGTAGTTAGTTCAGCAATTTTCTGTAATTAAAGAAACTGAAAACTTTGTATGTAATTCTTTTTGTTATTCTTCATACTTGTGTGAGTAGTAAAATCATGCAAAAATAACTGATTTAATTACTCCAGTAGTTAATATGCAAATGAGCCTTAACAAAGTTAAATTTGAACATGTGCTAGTCTACATAGTACATAGGCATAGTAGAATGTTCTAAACAAGAGCATGCATGGATCTAACAACAGTGGAGATTGTATTTATTTATGAAACTCAGATCATATATACATTCCCAAAAAGTATAATCTATTACATAACACAGACATCAATCTCTAACTGTTCAGTTAACAAGTTTAAACATTAATAGACATACAAATGTTAGTGTCCGTGTGACTAATTTACTTACTGTCCCATTTCGCCATTACACTATTAGGAGACTGTACAACCAACGGTCCACTCTTATTAACATCCATATTCGAACCAAACCCATTGTTTTCTATCTTCGTCAACGTGTCCATCACGTGCGACATACACGGCCTAAGATCTTTATCCGACTGCAAGCATTGAAACGCAAGCTCAGCGACTGCGATCACCGTCTCTCTCACCCTTGTATCCGTGTCGAACCCGAGGGAAGGATCAACCATTTCGTGGAGTTTGTGGCTCTGTATTTTAACTACTGCCATATTCGAGAGGTTGATCTCTTGGCGAGTTCTCGTGATGTCTACAGCTGGAAGCGAGGAGATAAGCTCCATCAACACTACCGCGAAGCTGTACACGTCGCTTTTCTTGGAGAGTTGATAGCATAGGTGGTAATCTGGATCGACATAGCCTGGAGTTCCTTGTGGAGCGGTTGATACGTGTGTTTTGTCCATTGGAAACAGTCTCGAAAGTCCAAAATCCGCAACCTAAATGTCGAGAAACAAGCAAAAATATGTTAAAGAAGTTAACGTTGGAAAGTTTATGATCAGACCAAATCTTTGAATCACTTTGGTCCCAATTAGACCGGTAGAGTTGGTCCACTAGACATAGCAGTGTTCTAAAATATGTATATACACGGTTAGAAGTAGGATATCCATTCGGGTTCGGTTCAGATCTATTCGGATTTCGGGTTTTCGGAGTCAAAGATTTCAGTCATATTTGGATATTTTTAAATTTTTGTTCGGGTTTGGTTCGGGTTTAGTTCGGTTTTTTGAGGAATCGGATTGGGTTCGGAAAACCCATTTAAATGATTTTAAAATTTTAAAATTCATTATATACTTTAAATTTTTCAAAATCTATAAATAAAATAATATACTAATATAAATTTGAATAATATATGTCAAAATACCTAAACTTATTTCAAGTATTTTTGGTATTTTGAGTATATTTTAGCTATTTTAGACATTTATTTTTAACTGTTTGTATATATTTTTAAGTACTTTAGACAGCTTAAAAGTATCTTATATATTTTGGATATTTTTAATATACATTAAATCTAAAAATAATTAATATATTTAGGTATATAAATATACTTCGGATACATTTGGGTATCTGAAATACTTCGGTTCGGGTCTGATTCGGTTTCGGTTCTCTAGATACCAAAATTTTAAACCTGTTCGGATATTTAATTAATTTCGATTCAGATTTGGTACTACTTTTTCGGATCATATTCGGTTCAGTTTTTCGGATTCGATTTTTTGTCCAACCCTATATGCGGCACATATGTGGTAGTCTACGATACCATTTTAACCTTATACATTGTTTTATACAAATTTATATCATTTGAATGAATAATAGTATTTAGACATATATTATAAGATCTAGACACTTAGACGGATTTTAAGCATTAATACTTAACAATCTAAACTATTGATATTATTATGTAACTTTAAAATGTTAGTATTTATTAATAATTGTTACTTATTTTATATATTTATATTATTATAGTTACTAGTTTAATTGTTTACAAAATAATTTTAAATTTATTATTTATTATATTTAAAATGCTTTTCATTTTTATATGTCTGAAACCACTTGTATATGTTAAAATGAATATTATACATTAGACATAAATTTTGTATTTCAAAAATTTTATGTTCACTTTTTAAAAACTAATGTATATATTAATTTTATATTTATATTTATGAAAATATATTTCTGTAGTCTCGTTTAGATAGGCTTTAGAAGTTTTCATGCCACGTAAAGAGACGCGCATTTTAGAACACTGCTTATAAGTAATAGCCAGAATGTGAGTTACTGACCTTGACATTGAAGTTTCGGTCGAGTAGGATGTTATTGGACTTAACATCACGGTGGATGATCTTGGAGGCGTGGAGATATTTCAAAGCAGATGCGGTTTCAACAGCGATCTTGAGCCGAGTAGACCAAGGAAGTAAACTCGGGTTAGCCTGTGGACCATGTAGATGATCAGCTAACGTGCCGTTTGCGACATACTCGTACACTAGCAATAACTCCCGACTCTGTTTCGAGGAGCATCCAAAGAGAGACACGAGGTTCGGATGTCGTAACCCTGTTAAGATCTCAACTTCGTTCCTGAACTGCTCTGCCCTTTTGATGTTGTTATCGTATAACCGTTTGACAGCTACGCTTCGTCCATCTTTAAGCTTACCGTAGTAGACAGTACCAAAGCCTCCATCGCCTAGCTCTTTAGATGGGTCGAAGTTACTAGTGGCTTCTTCGAGTTCTTCGTAAGAGAAAAGACGAACACCAACTAACATATCCTCTGCTTTCTCAACGTCTGATGACTTTGAAGAAGGTTCTGAGGATTTGTTTCTTGGAAGCAGTGTTGAAGAAGTTCTGTAACTTTTGGTTTTCCTACGATGGTACACAAACCAACCTATGCTCGCTATCGCTAGTCCCACGGTTACTGCGACAACACCTGCGTCGGACAGAAACATATGTTTTGTAATTTGTGAGACTTGAAAGACAGAATATAGAAGAAAAGGTTTTGGGCTTTATTAGTAAAAAAAAATGCAATCGGTTTTGATGGTTTTAATTTTTAGGTGCAAACCATATTACAAATACAGAAAAAAAAATTAGAACTTTGAAATATACTTACTTATGACAATCTTCAACTTCCAGTCGATACCACCTGAAATACAAATAAACAAACCAATACAACCTTAATCAGATTTGAGCATTCTCTAGAACACAAAACTGATGCATGACTAGATATTTTAACAACCAACTTGAGATTAAACAAAGGCTAATAATACAAGGGTTGATATTAATAGAACTAAAGCATAGAATATATGTCAGAGAATCAATTAGACGTCAGTGTTTCAAAAAAAAAAAATATCAATAAGACGTCGATGCATTGGTTACCCTTCCTGCAAGTATTATGAATGTTAGGTCCATCAGGACACAAGCAAACGAACTCCTTATCATCAGTTCCACATCGCCCGCCACTGCTATTGCAGCGGACGCAACTGTGTGCAGTCCAATTCAGAACAAAACCTCTCCTCAAGATCTCGGCAAAAGACATTCTTGACAACAGGTTCACATCAGACTTGTCACTAGCTGAAACAGGAACATCGACTTGTTTCTGACACCACCCGGATGCAAAAAGATTCTCTTTCTCTGGAGTTTCCCTCTGGAAGACCCCGAAAGATGGAAGACTCGTGTTGCCGGAACAAGCAAGAGGATATGTCTTAAAATCTTCCCACAGGTTGCCAGAGCAATTGTAAAGTATGGAGAAGTTGACATGAGAAGGGTTCACTGAGAAAGGAGTCCTGTGGAGGGTAAGATTATGCATAGGGATAGGACATGGATCATGAGACGCCCTTGAGTTCACGACCTGTAGCCACTGTTTCTCGTATGACATGTTCTTGATGATGTAATCCTCACCGGCGATCCCGAGAACAGGGAGCTCTTGGTCATCGTCACAGGTGAGTTCGAAACTGGGATAGCCGCAAAAGGGTTTTTGCTTGCCTGATAGATAGAATGGAAAGGAGATCTTGGGACCTTTGCCACATGATTTGGGCTCACAAGCCTCAAACTTTGGATCGAGAGAGAGGGTTTGAGTAGCTAAGAGTATGAAAGTGAGGAAGATTTTGTGTAGGGATGATGTGTAGCAGAAACATGGAGTAATCATGTTGAGGATGAGAACAAGAAAATGAGATAGGAACAAACAGAAGAGAACAAAAGAGAGAAACAAACTAAAGAGGAGTGGGTGAGAGAGTTGAAGTTTGTTCAACTAGTGTGTGCAAAAGAAGAGTATAAAACTATTTTCTTTTGAATAAAGAAAATAAAGACTGCAATTTGACTTGAAACTGAACATTTTTAATTTCTCTCTTGCAGGTCGAAGATGACCCACAAAAACTTGAAATTAGTATTTCTAAAACTAGAAAAGTAGTGGCAAGCAATAATGGAAATTTTTTTTTTTTGATAGGTCAGGAGCGGGTCGGTCTACTCGCAGAAACTTCAACCACAAGGAAAAACTATACGTTCTTTCATTAAATTCCCAGCTAATAATCAGGACTTTCTTCTAAAACCGACTACGAAAAAACTAAACTGGGCCCATAATCATTAGCATCGGCCCATTATAACCCAAGAGTTAATTCAGCCTGGGTCTTAAAAAGAGAAGCTGTAATGATCTAAGAGAGATTTAATAATAATGGAAATTGGAAAACAAGACACGTTGGAAAAGTCAAGTATTTTGAAGATATTTTGAAGGTTGGGTCAATCACGTCTACAATTCTCTATCAACTGGTCAAAGTATACGTTCTTTGAGTAGTAGTCTATGTGCAGAAACGTTTTGATGGAACTAATCTTAAATGTGAGTGGTGCCAATTATCGCAATCTAAAATGAATATTGGGACGGAAATAAGTAAACCTTGAATCTAAAAAAAATAAATAAAGGACTAACCTTTGTCGTCGCACGAGGACTTGTGAGGCTTGTCTGAACACAGACATCGGAAACTTCCCGACCCTAACTCCGAACCACAAACCCCCTTGGAAATGGAACAACCTTGGCAAACTTTATCCTCTATACTGTACCTCAGTTCGAACCCTTCTTCCAAAGCTTCCATCAAAGTTTTTCTTAACTCGTGAAGAGCGCTCTTAGCAGATTTAAGCACCGGGACTTCTCCGGCCTTCGGACAACCATGATCAGAAACATTTGGTAAAAAGACATAATATGTTCTTCCTCCGCAACTAATACTTGACAGCGGTGTTACCAGGTCATAACTGGAGCACTCGAATAGACCAATCTTCTCTGTGTTATGGCTTAATGTGAACCGTTCGTCCCCGTTGAAGTCCCAAACCTCTGGGCAACCACCCTCGAGCAATCTCTCATCGGCTACGGTGATTGTCTTATTCTCCAGCTTCGTGGAAATAACGGGAAGAGTGAGATCAGCGATCTCTACGGTTAGCGTTTGATTACCCTCGCAGGAGAGTTTGAACGGTATTTGGCCACAATAACTCGGTTTGCCGATGTCGGTTCCCCAGAACGGGTACGTGGTGTTGTTCGGGAACACCGACGGTCCATGTCCACATCTCAGAGGCGATGATAGGCACTTCTCGTACTGTTCATCGGCGGAGAAGCAAAACGGGAGGCTGACTATGGTGATGAGAAGAAGAGAGATCGACGACATAGGGTTCTAACGATAGACTAAACAACAAGAAGTTGAGGCCTTTTGCTTCTTGAAGACTTTATGGAGATTTGGTCAATACGATCGTGTCGACTTCTTATTACTTACGATGATTTAGATCGTTAATGAGTTATTACAGACAAGATAAAATATTTTATGTTTTATATATAGATAGAAGCGGTCAGATATTCCATTCACATCTCAAAATCTCTAATGGTTTTTTGACTTGTTTACGTTGGTACTGAAGGCGACGTGATGGTTGTTACAGTGAATATTGTCTTGCAATTGATCTAGTGATGTTTTATATTGACATTTCTAATTTTCTCTTACTCATTTTTCTTTTTAATTCCACTTTCTTGCCTAAGATTTTCAATAATAAAATTCTAAATAACTGTTGACAAAAAAATTCTAAATAATTGAACTTAAATCGCCAATGTATATGCATCAATATGATAGTGAATATTGACTATATTTATTTGTTCTGAATTTTCACATATTTTCTTCAACTGCGGATGGATAGAGTAGTGATTTTTTATATTAAGATTCGTCACACCATCGAACTAAATTAATAAGATGGAGATGTTATTGTATTTGAAGTTTGAGTTTTGACCAAGGAAGATGTACCAGATATTATTTTTTGGTTGTGTCAATATTCTATTTATTTAAAATAAAAAATATATTCTATTTAGTCTTTTTTTTTTTTTTTTTTGACAGCAAACGGCTCTTCTATTACTCAAACTTGAGGTGGTCTGGGGAGCCAGACCGGAATAGAACAACCAATAAAACATAATGATCTATGAAAAGAACGTGCATTTCTAGCTAGCGCATCCGCAATCTCATTCTGCGTCCTCGGAATATAGGTTATCTTGAAGTCTGAAAAACACAACCGAAGAGTTTGAATGTTTTCCAGCTCAGTTGAGAAGTTGGGCCAATCTTGTGGCTGCTCCATCATTGCTATCAGATCCTTGCAGTCCGTCCCAAACTCTTGACAAGTCGAGTGTTGTATCATGCTCTCCATTGCCCACTTTAAAGCTTCCAGTTCCGAGTGTAACGATGTCTCCCTCCTACGTAAATTCCTTGACCCCATGAGTTGTATCTTCCCCATTGCATCCTTCCAGACCCATCCTATTCCACTAAATTGAGCTGTGGGAGTCCATGAACCATCCACCATGCAGATATTCCCCAAGCATAAGACTTGTGGTTCTTCAATAGTCTGTGCATTTGTCACAACCGGCACAGAGTCTCTTGCATTGTACCAAGCTTGGCACTCACTCTCTGCATACCTGACTAGCTCCAATGGATCTCTGTCTATGCCTCTAAACAACTTATCATTCCTAGCTTTCCAGATATACCAAATTATCCAAGGATAAGGGTCCCTGTCCTCTTCTGGTTCCAGAATATCATTCTTCCTCCAAAAGAGGAAGTCCATATTAGCATAAATACTCGATACAGGAAAGATTTCAGAGCTCGATGGTGTTGATGATAACTCCCATGCTTGTAAGGCCGGTGGACACTCAAAGATAGCATGAGTGACAGTCTCTTCTGGTGCTCCACATCTTGGGCAATAATTGTCACATCTCATGTTGCGTCGTACCAGATTTCTTGTTACGGCTATCTGTCCACATATTAGTTGCCATATAAGATGGCGGATCTTTTGTGGCGCGTTCACCTTCCAAGCAAAGGCTTGAAGTTTTTTGATGCTCGGCTGTAGAACTTCTAACTCCTCTTCCTCTCTCATCAAGTTTGTCGCAACCCAATATCCCGATTTGACAGTGTATTGTCCAGTCTTTGTGTGGCTCCAGCAAAACGTATCACGTCGATGAGTAGGACTAATGGCCAAACTCTGAATCATCGGGATGTCTTCTTGAGCTACATAGTCCTCCAGTAGTCGGGTGTCCCACTCTTTGGTAACCGGATTAATAAGGCTGCTTACAAGCATCTTAGGATTCACTGCTGGAGCTCGGGCTCTCGCCGGCCTAGCTGGCATCGTAGGGATCCAAGGATCTTCCCATATATATTCTATTTAGTCATTTGACATAGTTGATACTATATATATATGTTCAACTAAAGTTGCTATAAAATAAAGAAAATATTACATAGAGGGTCAGTTTTCTAGTTAATAATAACACAATATGACAGTTTCAATTACAGAGACACTTTTCTCTCTCTTCCCTTAACAAAATCAAGAGTGAATTTCCACGACTGCCCTTCACCACCATAAGATAAATATTTTGTTCAATTTTTATTTTTTATTTTTTTATGAACAAAAACTCTTTTTTTTTTAACAATTTTAACTAACAATAAATTTGGGAGACTTTAACAATACCAAAATCTGACAGATCTTTGTCGTTTTTGTTCCCCCAAGAGATAGAGATTCAAAAGAGAAGAGGATGTGTTTCCAAGATCTCGAAGCTGGCTCTCAATTTCCGATTGCCAATAGTGGGAGAAAGCAGAGACGTCTGTCTTGTTGGGATCCATCTCAGGATGTAGCCGTCGAGCTATACAAAATCAGCACGACTCTGAATGTTTTCTTCCGCCTCGTTAATTCCATCTGAACGTCTAAGGTTACTTTTGATTTGCGAGAAAAAGCCGTCAGTGCCACTTCCCCTGTTTTATTAAATCTCTGTTATGGTTTTTAATTTTGCTATGAATTAAAGAAAAATATGTATCTTTTAATTTTTTGAAGTTGACCCTGTAGTTTATGAGTTTCATCTGTTTGTTATGGATATTGTTCCACATATCAGAGTTGGTGAAAAATGTTAGCTAAACGTAAAGAAGCTAGTGAAGCCGATCTCCATGGAACAGCTAGTGTAAGTAAATGCTTACATTTTTGTTTCCCTTCTCATATGGTGCTAATGTTTATTGAAGAATTCGTTGCGCCATAGGTGATATGCGTGACTTGATTGGTATAAGCTTGTTAGGAAGTTGCAATTTGGGGGGGGGGGGTGATTCTGCAGTTTTGAAGAGTCCCATTTTAAGTTTTGGAATGTTCTTCTGTTTCTCGGCTAGAGGTCCTTATGATGGACAACAATGGCGGCAACAAAACGCAACACCGCCGTCAGATCATGTTATGACGTCACTACCACCTCATAGCCTCCATCTCCACCATAGCAACCTCCTTCACCTCCACCACATCCTTTCATGAGCAGCAGCAGCGGGCTCCGACCTAAGATGTGTATTGGTGTTATTCATAGCCCACCTAAGATCTGAATGGGAGGAGTTATGAGGCAGGTGGGGAATCGTGCATATTGGGAACTGTTGTACCACAAGTGCTATTGTATTTGGTTTTTATTTGAAACTTGGTTATGAAACTGGAGACGTACAAACTGCTTTTCATTTATATAATCTCCAATGTAAGTTCGAATAGTGTACACGTGGATGATGAGACCTATGTACACTACTCATTTATACAAATCTACAATGTACATGATAATACTGTACACGTGGATATGAAGACCTATGTACACTATTCATTTATCCAATCAATAATGTATGCACAAATCCACATCGAGACCACTTATCCATGTAGACGAAACGTATAAAATAGATTGTTTTCAGAGCTTAACCGTTGAAACAGAGAAAACCTCACACGCATTTGCGTACATATGAATACTTTTTGACCATATTTATATTAAAAATTGGTTAAAGCGAGCAATGGATTTGTAAATCTCTACGTCGCCAGTGACATTTTTGTAGTAAGATGTACATGAAGATATTTTGTAAACCATGTACACTTAAACTAATGTACATTTGGATAGCGCTAATTGTGTGTAAACATGGACACGTGGATCAGACTGACATTACATATATATATGAATGACCTCCTAGCAATATACACAAACCATGCACAACAAGAGCACAACAAAACAAGCAACAAACCAAACAAGCTTAGTAGGACATACAGCTCATCGTAGTGAGTTTTAAGAGTCATGAAGCCATGGTAAGAGAACACATACAGCTTTACGCCTGTGAGATCATAGATAAAAAAAGAGACAAAAGCTGAACTGAAGTAAGACCAAAAAGAACATTCTTTAAACTTAATCAAAATTTCCAATCCTAAATTCAAACCGAAATCATGTGAATTTCTCCTAAACGCCATAAGCAAGCTGTCTAATTGATGGGAAGCTGAAAAGCGGTAGGGAAGATAGCATACATGGTAGAAGGTGGAGCTGGTGTACGCGGTAGAGTTGGTTGGTCTCAATTTCTTCGTTAATTTGGATATTGGCATGAGATGGTGCTGTTATTAGCAACTTTTACCGTTTATCCGGCTGGCCCGTGCCGGCAGAACCATGGATTCGATCAGTTCATCTCGGGGGCGATGAGTTTAAATTCGTGTTGTGTGGAAGCGTCTATTCTTACAGTTGGTTTGTAGTAGGGTATGAAGAACATGCTTCTTGTCATTACTGGAGAACTGTGCAAATAAGATTTTGATCTTTGAGGAAGAAAGAGATAAACATTAAAAATAATATAATTTATGTTTATTTTCTAGCCGTAAATAAATAGAAAGGTGCTGTCGAAAAGCTGGTGAGTAAAAGTAAGTTGGGGGTAACAAGGTAAACAACCATGAATAAACTATCTCAGTAGTTCAAACTGTCTTAGGATGTAATTAAAACTCAAAAAGTGACTATGAGTGTAAATGACTCTAAAATAAACAACCATCCAGGCTTACACATATTTTAAAATCTCCCGCAAAGACCTTGACTTCATAGCTCAAAGACCCAAAACTGCAAAAGACCCAAAACTGCAAATTGCAGTGTGGAAGTTTCTACCTTGTGGAGGATGAAAAGGGTTGTAAAGCGTGGTAAATAAATAAAGAAACATTTACATTCTAAGTCACTTTTCACTTTTTAATATCACAATAGAACACATCTTACTACAAGGACACTTTGTCCAAGCTTTTCAACATAAGTGAAAAGATAAAATGTCAATTATACCCTACTTCTTCTCAACAATAAAAAAAAACTTAATTACTTTTTACGTCTCGTCCCACCACAATCTCTTCTTCTCCGCCGCCAACCACTAATCCCAGATCTCCTCAGCCTTCTTGTATTCCTCTTTCTCCTCAATTGTCTCCTCCCACACCTGTTATTACCTCCTGAATCCCCTATTTGATACCCTTCATCTCTGGCGACGGAGGAAAATCTCCTCGAATTCCATCTTCGTTATCTCTTTCTTAGGATGGATTATCAACAAGAGTGGTGATTGGTAACTCCATCGGAGGAGTCTCTTTTCTTGTGATAGTCATTTTGGTTTTTATTTGTAAGAAGAAACGAAAAAGCGACGATAAGGTGCTTACTATGCTTCCCTTCACATCCTCCTGGCCCCAAACGTATTAGCTTCTTAGAGAGTTGCAATTTTGTTTTTGTTATGAACTGGTTACAACGTTTCAATCTTTTTCGAAAATTGAAAATCTAATTTTAGGATTTGGAATGTTATTTTGTTTCTCAGTTGGAGGACTTTACGATGGACATCAACAAAATGGCGGCAACAAAACGCAATTCCGCCGTAAGATCATGTTCTGACGTCGTCGTCACCACCACCATGTAAGCCTCCATCTCCACCACCGCCTTTTATGAGCAGAAGCGGCAGCTCCAACTACTCAGATTGTCTAGTACTTTCTCCACTCTTTCCATGGCTTGTGCTACGCTTCTCCAAAGCACTTTCACATAAGAGGAGTTAGCTAGAGCCACCAATGGCTTATCTGAGGCAAACTTGTTAGGACAAGGCAAGTTTGGTTACGTACACAAAGGTGTGTTCCCTAGTGAGAAAAAGTTGTTGTGAAATAGTTGAAAGTTGGGAGTGGACCGAGTGGTCAGAGATAAAGAGAGTTTCATGCAGAGGTGGATGAAAGCTAGAAAAATGCTTGGGTCCATTGTGCATTGTACATAATATCCATGTAACCTTTTTGAAATGTGTCCATTGTACATATTTCATGTGTACATCAATCTCATAGTGTACATATGTACACATATATACATTTTTAACAATTAAACAACATTGTGCAACCATTACGTAAACTATCAAAATTGGCATTCAAAATTACAATTGCTTACAAACACTCAACTGTATTCGGTCATCTTTTAATAACCAAAAACATGCATGTCATTGTGAATCTTTTTCCAATAGTACGGATGATGCTTGTGAGTTGAAAATTATGTTCTCATCATGTTCCTATGGAGGAGATCGAGAAACTAATGTTGTACATCACTAAACTCAGAATGGTATATGAACGTATGGCGTTAGGGTTACATATTTGTAAATCTCTAGTCATTAAAATGTCCACATGTACACTCCAGCATATCATACACATGGACACCACTCCTCATCTCCAGTCATTAAAATGATTAATCTTTTAAGTGAGTTCATATCCAACCATTTTCCTCAAACATCAAACCTTAATTTAATTGTAATCTCTAATAATGAGCAAATCTTCTTTAAAAGTATTTCATATTTCATGATCAAAACTAAAAATAATTGTGGTGTACACATGGATCTTGCCAGCCGGTGTACATGTGGATACGATAGTGAAGCTTTGTGATCTGGTGTACATGTAGACTTTGAAAAATGTGTACACGTGGATTAAGTTTTCGCCGTACATATATTGAAACATATAATTGTGTGTTACCAACTGATAAATTTCTGGGATATTTATGAACATATAGTGTGATTGTGAAGGTGCTCTGTTTCCCTTGAAAAAACAGAGTTTCTGATTCATACTCAGATGGCTCTTGCAACAAATGATCCAAAATATAAACAAAACCAAACATTTATCTTAACTAGTGACTAATTCAAGAGAAACAAAACCAAACTCAAAATATAGACAAAATCAAAATGACGAACCTTGGAAGATTCGAGACAAATGTAAAACGTCATCTTATTCTTCTTATCTTGTGTCAATCGGTTCCATAGTATTTTACATATTCAGGCAACATCAAACCAAGACTCCATAAAACTCACTTGTATAAATTATTAAAGCTTTAAGTTTTTCGCCAAAAAAGGTTCCATGTTTAGTTTAACACAGATCTGAGAAATTGAGGAAAATAGAGAACACAAAGAGAGAGAAAGAGTGATTTTGTCAATTTAAAATTCAAAATATTTTACCAAAAAGAAGAAAACGTAACAAGTGGGAAACATAAAAAAAAAAAAATACCACAATTCAGTTTGCAACAGCTAGGAGGTTATTGGTGTAATTAACCACTCAAAAAGTACCCCAGTAGCTATAAGTGTCCGAGAGTGACAATAAAATCTTAAAAGTGACCTATAGTGTTAATAACTCATAAATAAACAATAGAAGACCGTTTAATTAATTAATTAATTAATTAAAGGGCAAATCTCCAAAATAGCACATTTCTAAGTTTATATCACAAAATAAGCACTCAAAAACTAAAATGACCAAAATAGCATTTTATCTTTTTAAAAATTTAAATTTTTTTTATTTTTCAAAATTTGAAATCTTATCCCCAAAACCTCACTTCTCAACTCTAAATCCTAAAACCTAAACTCCTAAACCCTAAATTCTAAACCCTAAACCCCACCCCTTGAGTGCTATTTTTGTGACTTTTGGCCTTAAGTGCTAGTTTGGGAACAAAAACTCGATTTAGTGCTATTTTGATCTTTTGCCAATAATTCATAAGACGACAATAATCATTTCAAAATCAAAGTAAAGGAAAAGGTGGAAACGAAATGGGAAATTACATGTTTACCACTTTCATGGTACTACTTTTTATTTTTACTACCATTAAAAAGACATTTTCAAAAATATATTTTTTCACTAAGTGGTAAAAGACTCTTATGCCCTTGTTATTTATATATATAATAAATCATTATTTAAATAAAAAATTAAAAAAGTAATTTTTTATGTTTTTGAATTATACTTTTTCAAATTCGAACTTTTTAAAAAAAAAAAATTTAAATTTTTTTTATTTTTTTTTCAAATTTCTTTTTAGAAAACGAAAATTATGTTTGAAACTATTTTTAAAAATTTTATATATATTTTTTAAATATTTATTTATATATTTATTAGAATCCTAAATTTCACATTCCAAAAACCTCACCCCACCCTCTTAACTCTAAACCCTAAGTCTATATTATTTAACCCTAAGGGTATAATTGTCTTTTAGCTTTTATTAAAAGTGAAGATAAAAATGGTTAGTGTAAACATGAAAAGTGGTACTATGAATGTGATATTTGTGGCAATTTTCCTTTATCCTTCATTAAAAGTGAAGATAAAAATGATTAGTGTAAACATAAAAAATGGTATTATAAATGTGCTATTTATGGCAATTTCTCATACAAAAGCCAACCATTGTCATCTAAATTCACCGGAAGTAAATACATTTCCTAAGTAACAATTAACTGGAGTAAAAAAGAGCGATCCTTGTTCTCATCTCCTCCGGTCTTCGGCGAGCTTCGTTGGTGCCGTGAGGAGGTCTTTAGTCTAGTTTTCTGGTTTAGTCTGACTGAGATGAAGCTTTTGAGAGTCAGGGGAGTCTTGGATTTGGGATTCTTCTTCGATTTCATCCTGTAGATATTGCTTGTCTGCCTTGTCTCGATCCGTAGCTTTTTCTGGTGTGCGGTGCAGGTTATACCGACTCTGATGTGGGGTGGTACTTCTTCCATCGGATCTTGTGAGGCGGAGCTCAGGTATATCAGTGGCTGGCTTTCGTGTGTTTCCTGCCTTTCGACTTCGTTTTGGCTTTTCGAAAGTTCTCAATCTCGGGTAGTTTGTAGCTGTGTGTGTCTTGTTGTAGCTTTGTGTCCAAATCCTCTCGATATAAGTTCGGTTCTGCATCAAGGTCGTCGCTTGAGGGGCGTTCTTGTGGAGTTTCAGGTTGAGATTTCCATGTGGAGACAACTTGAGAGAGTGTAGAGGACTCTGCTTTAAGGTTGTTGGAAGGAGGAGTTTCAGTTGTCTTTGGTCTTGTGGAGTTTGTTTGGTCTGTGGTTCCGTTCGAAGACGTCATTACCGGTGCTCTCGGGTGGTTATTTCTGCTCTTGAAGTGGGTTATGCTTGGTCTTTCTTAAGGCGGCTGTTTCTCATTGTTTTTATCATTGGTAAGTCCACATGGTTAGACCTTTGTTCTTGTTTGAGTTGACTTCAGTTGGTGAAGCTCCGGGGTGTGGAAGTTGTGCAGTCCCTTGGTTTGAAACCAACGGGTTTTCCGGATTTCTTGGTAAGGTTGTGGAGCATTAGCTCAATTGCGTGCAGTCTTTGAGTAGTTCATTGCCTACCATCGACTTCTTTGGCTGCTCGGTTTGAAGATATGTTTCTCTTGTGGCTTCTTGTTGATGAAGCAGTTTTATATGTGGTGTTGGAGCGTTTCCCTCTGGTGATTATGCTCGTGGAGATCATATTTCAAACTCAAATAATTAGACGTGCATCGCTTTCATTTTCATCTCTTCTTCCGGCTCGGTTTAGCTTCTCCTTTCCTGCAGTTTATCGTGTATCTCCACCATGCTCTTCCTCAACTTTTATTTCTTCCTTTAGTCTAGTTTATGGGTGTAGTGTATGTGTAAAACTTTGTCTCCGGATGGTGCCTATCACCTTGCCGGCTTTTGGCTCCAAAAAGGTTGGATACCTTTGTTGGCTTTGTGTACTCTCAGTTTCAAGTTAATATTAATCCATCAGATGACAAAAAAAAAAGTAACAATTAACTGGATGACGAAGGTGTACAATATGAAAAGAAAAAAAAAATCAACAACAAGCTGACAAGAATAAGTTGACGAGGAAATACAAGAGGAGAAAATAATATAACACTAGGATAAGACCCGCGCCTTGCGCGGGATTAAGTTATTATTTTTATTATATTTTGGAGAATGAAACAATAGTTTGGCTGCATTTGGATTACGGGTGTTCAACCCGGATATCGGGTTGGTTTCGGTTCGGTTCGATTTTTTCGGTATTTGGTTAGTAAAATATAACTACTATTCTAAATTCATATTTACTTTGACTTTAGTCTTTCACATACTTTTGAAAGATTTCAACTGGACGACTAAATTGATCAGCCAATCTTGTTGCTTTAAATCATTAGTGTATATATATATATATTATTTAGTTTGAATATTTATTAAATAAAAATTCATATCCGTTATATTTTATGATCATTTGTAAATTATTATAACAAAAAAATAATCTATTGATCACAAAATTTTCAGAGTGGAAATATTCAAATTTCTAATAATATATAGACGTTTTGAAAAATTCAAATATAACATATAAGAAAAAATGTAAATGTTTTTATTATATATTTAATGTGATTTTTTATTATCTTTCAATAATATAAAATTAAAAAAAAAGAACTAAGATACCAAAATTGTTATCAAATATTTATTATTCATAATAATTAATTTTCATATATACGTTAATCATATAAGGTAATTTCGTAGCTTCTAATTAAGGAAAGTGTAAAAAAAATTTTGGTAGATTATTTATCAATTCTATAGTTAGTTTAATAAAAAATATAATGTAAGTCAAGATGGACCAACCTATTTTTCTAAGAATAGTATATTTTATATAGTCATTTATTAAATGAGAATTTATAATCATACAGTTCTATGATCATTCATATCATTTTATAACTGAATATTTAAATCATCGATAACAAAATTTTCAATGTGAAATCTTTAATAAGTTTATAATTTATAAATGTTTTTGAAAATTCATTGAAAGTTTTAATATTAAAATATTTATGTAATCTTATGGTATATAGTATAATCTATATATATATATATATAAATATATATGTTTTATTATTAAATGATATTTTTTACTCATATGGTTTTAAAATAATGTGTATCTTCTTATAATATTAAATAAAAGTTCATATTAATACAATTTTATGATCATTTGTAACTTATTATGACAAAAAAATAATCTATTGATCACAAAATTTTCAGAGTGGGGATCTTCAAATTTCTAATAATTTATAGACGTTTTGAAAAATTCAAAATATAACATATAAGAAAAATTATAAATGTTTTTATTATATATTTAATGTGATTTTTAAATATATTTTAATAATATAAAATTAAAAAAAGAACTAAGATACAAAAATTGTTATCAAATATTTATTATTCATTATAATTAATTTTCACATATACGTTAATCATATTAGGTAATTTCGTAGCTTTTATTTAAGGAAAGTGCAAAACATTTTTTGATACGTTATTTATCAATTCGATAGTTAGTTTAATAAAAAGTGTAATATAAGTTAAGATGGACCAACCTATTTTTCTAGGAATAGTATATTTTGTATAGTTATTTATTATATAAGAATTTATAATCATACGGTTCTATGATCGTTCATATCGTTTTATAACAAAATATTTAAATCATCGATAACAAAATTTTCAATCTGAAATCTTTAATAAGTTTATAATTTATAAATGTTCTTGAAAATTCATTGAAAGTTTTAATATTAAAATATTTATGTAATCTTATGGTATATAGTGTTTAATATATATATATATATATTTATTTATTTTATTATTAAATGAAATTTTTTACTCATATGGTTTTAAAATCATGTGTATCTTCTTATAATAAAAATGTTAAATCATTGATCATTAATTTTTAACATAATAATTTTAATAGTTTTAGTCATTTATTGTCGTTTTTAAAAATTCAAAATATAACATATACGAAAAAATCTAAATTTTATTTTTATAGCTAATTTGATTGTTTAATTTATTTTAATAATATAAAATTAAACAAAAAATGATGGAGGAGATATACATTGTTATCAAATCTTTATTATTAAACTCATTAATTGTCATATATATATTAGTCATTTATGGTAATTCCGTAGGTTTTATTTAAGGAAAGAAAATATCATATCATATCATTATATCATATAGTTTGACCAACTTATGTATCTAACAACATATAAAAATCGAATGTGTACCTACTTATTTTTCAATTGAATGTAATTGACTACCTAATTGAGTGCCACCTATGCATTGGGACCTCTTTTAATTAATACAAAATTGAGGTTACATCTTTTCAAATGTTCCTCAATTAATATATAAGGGATCTTTAGAAAATAAGTTGAAGGTGACTTTTAGTAGAAATTAAAAATGCGAGGGTAGATTTTGAAACAGACGAAAAAGAAAGCCCCTCAAAAGAAACTCGGAAGGGACTAGCCGTTGGGGGTTCTCAGATTCAAAATCTCTCTCTCACCTCGGTAAAGACAAAAGAAGCCCAAAACCCGTTTCATTTCTTCTTCATCTCTACCACGAGACTAATCAGAAACCTCTCTCACTATCTACTTCACTCACATTCTTTTATTCTTTAATTCATTTCTTCTATCGTTGATCTCAGACAATTTTGGTGTCTGGATCTCTCTTCGATCCGAGAGTAACTCTTCGATTCCTTTGGTTTCTGTAAGTACTCCATCCCTTATTTTTTTTTTCTGTAACTCTGTTTAGTGAAGTGAAGTGTTTTTTTTTTCTTTTGGAAAGTTTCGAGCTTTAAGCAAACCTAAGATTACCTTTTATGGATTAGGTTTGACTCAAATCAAATTTCGTTAAGAAAATCCATTATTAATGTTGCCTTATATGAGTTTTTACATAGATCTGAGTAATATTTCAGAAGAAAGATTAAAAGTAATCCCTAGATTTGGGGGAAAATAATCTGGAATTCTGATGATGTAATAGATCTGACGAAACAATCTGTAATCATTTGTAGGAAGACGACAATGAGAACTCCTGGAACTCCACTTTCGAAAACCGACAGAACACCAGCTGTAACACCAGGTGGAAGCTCACGATCAAGGGAGGAGAAGATCGTTGTTACCGTGAGGCTAAGGCCACTGAACAAGAAGGAACAGTTAGCTAAAGACCAAGTGGCTTGGGAATGTGTTGATGACCACACCATTGTGTCCAAACCACAAGCTCAAGAACGTTCGCATCACCAGTCCTCGTTTACATTCGGTAATATTAAGAGTCCATATCTTTGCTTTTTTTTTTCGTTCTGTTTCCTGAGGAATCTTGTGTCTAATGAATGCACTCTTTTTTTTTTTGTTTCAGATAAAGTGTTTGGACCAGAGAGTGTCACAGAAGATGTGTATGAAGATGGTGTTAAGAATGTTGCATTGTCTGCTCTGATGGGCATAAACGGTAGATGCTTTATGACTAAGATAGTCTTGTTTTGTTTGTAGCTTTTACTTGGATTGATTAGTAGATGACTAATTAGTTTTAATGTTTCAGCAACAATATTTGCATATGGACAAACGAGCAGTGGGAAGACATATACCATGAGAGGAGTAACGGAGAAAGCTGTCAATGATATTTACAATCACATAACTAACGTAAGCTTTGTTTTGCTATGATCAGAGCTTTATATGTCAGTGCAGATCTTTTGACTAGTTGCTTAATTTTTCTGGTTTATAGACCCCTGAAAGAGATTTTACTATCAAGATCTCTGGTCTGGAAATATACAATGAGAATGTTAGGGATCTGCTGAATTCAGATTCAGGGCGTGCCCTTAAACTCCTTGATGACCCTGAGGTACTCACTTATTTACATTGCATTGGAATCATTTTCTTGTTGATAATGGCCTAACGATCCACGATTGCAGAAAGGGACTGTGGTCGAAAAACTGGTGGAAGAAACAGCTAATAATGACCAACACTTGAGGCATCTGATTAGCATTTGTGAAGGTAACTTGGGCTTGTTGCATCATATTCGGTTTCTCATAATCTCCAAGTTTGATTCATGTTCGACATTTCTGACTGGTACTTCCTTTTTGATAGCTCAAAGGCAAGTTGGAGAAACTGCTTTGAATGATACTAGCTCACGGTCACACCAAATAATCAGACTGGTAATGTTCTTTATTCATTATTTCACTGAAACAAAATTAAACATCCCCTGTAAAATGCTGATAACAAGTTCTTGATGGCAAAGCAGACGATACAAAGTACTCACCGCGAAAATTCAGATTGTGTGAGATCATACATGTCTAGTCTGGTAAAAATAGATCCTTCTCTTTTCAGTTTCTCTATATTTTGAGTCTTCAGTATATCTAGAAATATGTGTTTTAACTGGTGCGTGTGTGCGTGAATTCATTGCAGAACTTTGTGGACTTAGCAGGAAGTGAAAGAGCGTCACAGTCGCAGGCAGATGGAACGAGGCTCAGGGAAGGTTGCCATATCAATCTTAGTCTAATGACCCTTACAACTGTCATAAGGAAACTAAGGTAAGATACTTATATATCTGTTGAGAGTGACACTTGAAATTTCAAAAACTCTTAATAAATTGATTTCATCTGAATTTTGAACTCTTCATAGTGTGGGGAAGAGAAGCGGCCACATACCTTACAGAGACTCCAAGCTCACTCGGATATTACAGCATTCACTCGGTGGAAATGCTCGAACAGCCATTATATGTACATTAAGTCCAGCCTCGACTCATGCTGAACAATCAAGAAATACTCTCTACTTCGCCAACCGAGCCAAGGAAGTTACAAACAATGCTCAAGTGAATATGGTAATGATCTTTGTTCTTTTTGGTGCCCTTTTTGGATGAAAACAAACAAAATATTTAACTTGCTAGTATTGTAACTACTACAGGTTGTCTCTGATAAGCAACTAGTGAAACATCTTCAGAAAGAAGTGGCTAGACTGGAGGCAGAGCGTCGCACACCTGGTCCATCAACAGAAAAGGATTTTAAGATCCAGCAGGTTTCTATTCACTTCAGTTTCGTCAAAACCGCATAGATTATATAGTGAACAAAAGGTTTGATACTTAGTGATGATTTTTGTAGATGGAAATGGAAATTGAAGAGCTTAGGAAACAAAGAGATGATGCACAAATCCAACTTGAGGAGTTGCGCCAAAAGCTTCAAGTGGAACAACAACAAAATAAGGTTCCTAAGTCTCCCTCTCTCTCTACTGTTTCTATATGTACTAACAGACTTTGTCTGTATCTCAGGGCTTAAATCCTTTTGATTCACCAGACCCACCGGTCAGAAAATGTCTTTCCTATTCTGTTGCCGTGACCCCTAGCGCGGAGAACAAAACGCTAAACAGGAACGAGAGAGCCAGAAAGACAACTATACGTCAATCTATGATACGCCAGTCATCAACAGCTCCTTTCACACTAATGCACGAGATCCGAAAACTTGAACACCTTCAAGAACAGCTTGGTGAAGAAGCAACAAAGGCTCTCGAAGTACTACAGAAGGAAGTAGCTTGCCACAGACTAGGAAACCAAGATGCAGCTCAGACCATCGCCAAGCTTCAAGAAGAGATAAGGGAGATGCGTACCGTGAGATCATCCTCCACAGTGCTTAAAGATGTTTTGAATACGGGAGATGTTATAGCTCCTAACAAGAGTGTAAGTGCCAACCTCAAGGAAGAGATAACAAGGCTCCATTCACAAGGAAGCACCATCGCAAATCTAGAGGAGCAACTTGAGAGTGTTCAGAAGTCAATAGATAAGCTGGTGATGTCACTTACAAGCAACACCAATGCTGGAGATGAAACCCCCAAGGCAAAGAATCATCATCATCATTCAAAGAAGAAGAAGCTTCCATTGACGCCGAGCAGCGTGTCCAACCGCCAGAATTTCTTGAAATCTCCATGCTCTCCTCTTTCAGCTTCTAAGCAAGTCTTGGACTGTGATGCTGAGAACAAAGATCCTCAAGAGAACAACAGTCCCGCAACTAGAGGGACAGTGACACCACAAGAGACTCCACAGAAAGGAGGAGAAGAGAGCGGAGATGTGTCGTCAAGAGAAGGCACTCCAGGGTACAGAAGATCAAGCTCAGTGAACATGAAGAAAATGCAGCAGATGTTCCAAAACGCAGCGGAGGAGAACGTGAGAAGCATAAGAGCATACGTCACCGAGCTCAAAGAACGTGTCGCCAAACTACAGTACCAGAAACAACTTCTCGTTTGTCAGGTGCTTGAGCTGGAAGCAAATGAAGGAGCTGGATACAGCGTAGAGGACGAGGAGAAGACCATAGAGGAAAATGAAGAGCAGAGTCAAGTAGCGTGGCATATAACATTCATAGAGGAGAGACAACAGATCATAGAGCTGTGGCATGTCTGCCACGTCTCCATCATCCACAGGACACAGTTCTATCTACTGTTCAAAGGCGATCAGGCAGACCAAATCTACATGGAAGTCGAGCTGAGACGGTTGACATGGTTAGAACAACACCTAGCAGAAGTAGGTAACGCAACTCCAGCTCGAATAGGTAACGGAACTCCATCTAAAAATGGCGATGACACTGCAGTTGTATCTCTATCATCAAGGTACACACACACATACATACAAGTGAGTTCTCTTACATTAGCCACTTCACAAAAAGCTAATGTGTTGTGTTTATGCAGTATAAGAGCATTGAGACGTGAGAGGGAGTTTTTGGCGAGAAGGATCAATTCGAGACTGACGCCTGAGGAGAGAGAGGAGCTGTACATGAAATGGGACGTGCCACTGGAAGGGAAACAGAGGAAGCTGCAGTTTGTGAACAAGCTATGGACTGATCCTTACGACTCAAGGCACGTGCAGGAGAGCGCAGAGATAGTGGCGAAGCTTGTTGGGTTCTGCGAAAGTGGGAACATCTCTAAAGAGATGTTTGAGCTCAACTTCGCCATGCCTTCGGATAAAAGGTGGAACATTGGTTGGGACAACATCTCTAACCTTCTTCATCTATGAAACTTTTTTTTTGTTTGTGTTTGTGAATTATGTTCTCTTATCATTTTGATTTTGTATTCCCTATCACATTTGACAGTCCCAGTCATATCGTTTATCCAAGAATAATAGATTTTTACTAATGCTACTGAACTTACTAATGCTACTATCAGCAAAGTTTTTTGAATCCCTTATATATTAAAGGAGAAGCATTATAATAAATGCATTCACATTATAATAGACACGTGGCAGCTTCACAATGATTTGATAATAAATATGCTAACGCGCTCACACTATATTACATTTGACAGTCCCAGTCATATCGTTTATCCAAGAATAATGGATTTTGACTAATGCTACTGAATTTACAAAATAGGTCAAAGATTGTTATCTTGTTTTGGGAATCTGGAAAGACTATCAGCAAAGTTTTTTGAATCCCTTATATATTAAAGGAGAATCATTATAATAAATGCATTCACACTATAATAGACACGTGGCAGCCTCACAATGATTTGATAATAAATATGCTAACGCGTTCACACTATATTCATAAATGTGTTTACACTATATACTTTATATTTTTTAATATAAAATTCATATGCATGGTTCCAATAAAACTTTTGATTTTTCGGTTCGGATCAAAACAAATAACGAATCAAAAGCTAAACTATATATATATTATTTTTATTGTTTACCGATAAAGTTGGGCAAAATATTTATAAGTTTTGATTCAATTCGTTATCCGTTTTGAATTGAACCAAAAAATATGGATATCTGTAACTCTACAAAACAAATCAATTACTAAAATACAATTAAAAAAAAAAGCAAATCACAAATACCAATATTTTTAGGAGTAATTATCAAATTTGATCTATTATATGCATATATATATATACATATATGTACAGAATTATATATATATATATGTTATATATATTATAGTTTATATAAGTATTACAATATTTTTATGAATTAAATTTATTATATTAGGTATTAAAATTTTAAAAGTAAATAATATTTTATTTTTGTAATAAAACGTTATTATTAAATTTTCAGTTATTTTTTAAATTTTATTTACGGATCAAGTCGGATATTCTTTAAAATTCTAAATCATTTCGGATATCATAGTCACCGATTATCCAAGTGGCTAAAGATTGAATCGACATGAATGCCTCCAAATACTCGGATATTCGATCTGTGCCCACTTCTATTTACGGATACAGTTGATTTTTTTTATATGAAAAAAATTCACTAATGTCAAGGCCTTTTTAATTTTTAATTAATTTTAATTTTATCTGTTATGTATTATTTAGAACAAAAATATCATTAATATTAATTAACAATATCTTTATATATTTGTCATTTATTTTTATATACTTTTACATACACATATATGTGCACCTTGATGTGAGCACTTTATAAGTATTTACCACTACTGAAGTATCTATTTTTTTTTTGGAAGTTGAAATATTTTTTTTCTTAATGCTTCTTTCACTACCGACCAAATTGTAGTGAAATGATTAGTCTTAATAATTTTTTTTTCTTTTTCTTGAACTATTATCCGTTTACAAACTATAATATGAAACCATTGGTTCGACATGACAATTATCTAAAATTTATATCATAAAAATAAACAAATAATAATAATTTTTTGTTTTTACCAAAAAAAACTAAAAAATCAAACATTCTAACAGAATAAACCAAAAAATAATTTAAAACTGAACCAATATCTAGATTAAACAGATTTAATATGTTTTTATTAAAAATAACGAAACTAATAATCACATCCCGCGCGAGGCGCGGGTTATTAACTAGAGATTATTATTATTACGTGCCACGTGGCGTATGTAAAATAAAGTTATAAAACCCACGTTTGCTGGAAATTGGGCGTTACAACGTATATAATATTTGGGCCTGTTTCGGATCCAAATCCGGATCCTACCGAATCACCTCAGGGAAACGGGTCGGCGTCTGATCATCTCCAGCTTTTAATAACAGTGGAAACTCGAGACTTGCTGCGAAGATATCGAAGAAGGAGAAGATGTCAAGCTAGCTAATCGGATCTCGTTTCTAGCGGGAAGATACTGAAACTCTTGAGTTGGATTCTCGTGAAAGCTATATCAAATGGCTACCGTTGCTTCTAAGCTCTATTCAGGTCTTAACTTCCTCTCTGATTAGAAAACCCTAACACATAGTATGAAAACGATTCTGATTGTTTTCGCGCAGACGATGTTAGTCTTCTAGTGTTGTTACTCGATACGAATCCCTTGTTCTGGAGCAATAGATCGACTACATTCTCTCAGTTCCTATCTCATGTAAGTAAGTGTTGTTCTTTCGAATTACGTTGTGAATGATTTCGTTTTGTGTTCTTGATTTTGCTGTTTTGTTACGGTAGGTGCTTGCTTTTCTGAACGCGGTTTTGGGGTTGAATCAACTGAACCGAGTTGTAGTGATAGCTACTGGGTACTGTTCGTGTGATTACATCTATGATTCGTCTTTGACATTGAGTGGGAACTCTGAGAGTGGTAGAACTGGAATGCCTGCTCTTTTTGGCTCTTTGCTTGAGAAGTTGGAAGATTTTATTGTTAAAGATGAGGAGCTTATCAAGGAGCAGGAGCATGATGAGAGGATAGCTTCTTCTCTCTTGTCAGGATCACTCTCCATGGCTCTTTGCTGTATCCTTTCTTGAAAATAATGATTCATTTAGTATTTGATCTCTCTTCTTTGTGTGTTTTATTGGCAAGTAAAGGCCTTGTCTGTATGCTACATAACATCATGCTAATGATCTTAAGGCCTAGCGTCCTCTTAAGTTAGGAAAAAAATGGTCGCTATGTGTGTTCTCGGCTAAACCTATAGCATATCTCTAGGGAAAACTCACCTTTTTTGTTTTCTTTGATTTTCCGGTTAGATATACAGAGGGTTTTCCGTTCTGGACATCTTCATCCCCAGCCTCGGGTGCGTGTTCAGTATGATATACATCTCAATCAATTGTATTGGATAATAGTTCTCATCTTGATTGCTTTGTAGAAGTCTTCAGCTTAGAGCTCGTACCTCCTGATATTTGATTGCATCTCTTTCAAATAGAACTGATTGTGCTATTGGCATGTATATGAAATACAGATTTTATGCTTGCAAGGCTCCCCTGATGGCCCTGAACAGTACGTTTGCTTCTATATCCCTTTTCTACTTGCAATATCATCTCCTGTTTGTCTGGTCTCATGAAGGATGTTGTTCTTCTTTTCAGATATGTAGCTGTTATGAACTCTATCTTCTCTGCCCAACGCCTAATGGTACTCTTTGTTTTCATTAGTTCTTTGGGATTTAAGGTTTCTCAATAATTTCAAAGATCTGTACCTCAAGTGACTTGGTTATTTAGGTCCCCATTGATTCCTGTTACATAGGTACACAGAACTCGGCGTTTTTGCAGCAGGTAATATCATTTCTCCCTAGAATCTTCTTAAATCTTCAACCCCTCAACCTATGCATTAGTTTTTCATCATCTGTGGCATATATGTAGGCATCTTACATAACCGGCGGTGTACATCATGCACCAAAACAGTTGGATGGGCTGTTTCAGTTTCTTACGGTATGCTCTCAGCTAAAGTCCAAACACAAAACTATTACATGTGTACTGTGTAGTTTTAAGTCTCTCGGTTACATTAGCGTAATCGAAGGGTCCTAACTTTCCTTTGTTCTGTTTTGCATAAAAAGACGATCTTTGCTACTGATTTGCACACCCGTAGCTTTGTACAACTTCCTAAACCCGTAGGCGTTGATTTTCGAGCATCGTAAGTGACACATATAGAACTCTTACAGTCTTCCTCCGCATGTTTTTAAGTAAGAGATGGTAAAATGTAAACAAACAAAAAACTCGCAGGTGTTTTTGCCACAAGAAGACTATCGATATGGGGTATGTATGTTCGGTATGTCTGTCCATTTTCTGTGAGCATCACAAGAAATGTTCGACGTGCGGGTAAGAGATATTGACCCATTCTTGTTCTTTCTCAATATAATAAGCTATCAAGAAGTTGTTTGATTCTAGTATCCATAAACTGAATTTGCAGGTCAGTTTTTGGTCAGTCTAAGCTTGATGGTGCTTCAACTGTCAGTGATAAGAAGAGAAAAGCTCCTGATTCTTAAAAGTCATCTTTTACGCTGGAGACACTTCAAAATTTGCTTAGTATTTATTTACGTATTGTAGTCTTTGCGTTGATTTACAACAATCTATGAAGAAAAACACCAAATTGAAAAATCAACTTAATTACAGTTTTGATCAAATCACCTATAGTGCCCTAGTGATTTGAGTTTATTTTTGCAAAGCTCTGACATGAACAAACAATACTCGAATACCTAGAGATTGAACTAGACTGTTCAAAGGCATTTGTGTTGCCAAAGACACCCCATTCTGAAACCCGAGTCCTCGCAACCAACCAGTCGTCTGTCATCAGCATACAATAAATTTGGTAAGCTGTGTGTACTTTTGTCTGGTTTAATTAACCTTTAGGAGAGATAGTACAGAGTTAGGACTTGGACTGATTAGTGTAAGAAACTGATCTTGTACTAGGTTTCGATATTGATGAATCAGAGAGATATTAGTCTGATAACTTTTCTTTTCAAAACTGCCTTAAATGTTGAATCATGAAGACTCGAACCTTAAATCGTCCTTGTAGACAAATAACGAGATTAGAAAATATGAAGTGTGGATGTGGTAATGGTTTTCTTGCGTAACAGAAAGGAACTTTAGGACCTGAAATGTGTACATGTAAACTAAACTGAGTGTTAACAAATCGTCCTTTCTCATAAATGGAGGGGGAAAAAAATCTAATAGGTATCCAATTCCATTTTTTCTAAGGCAAGTATATTAAAAAAAATATGAAACAAATATAAATAAATAAAAGAGGGATGGGCTGATGTGGTCGTATCAAAATTGTGGCTCCGATAGCCTCTGTGATTAATAGAGATCTCGTTGTCGCATCCGCCACCATGTGATGTGGCTGATTTCCCCTATTATCCCAACCATTTACTTTTACAATTTTCATGTGTGAACTTTCTAAATTTTCAGTAAAGGTGTATTATTATTTAATCAAATTACAACCAATCAATCATCTAATGGAAAAGGAGTAAACATAAACTACCTGATGATTGATGAACTATTTACAGAAATTAATTCAGGATATATAGATATTTGTTTCTTATAAAATCCAGGATTAAAGTTCTTAACAACCAGATTTGTTTAGGGGCAAAGAGCAATAAAACAGGGACGGAGATGATGAAATAAATAAATAAAAACAAAAAAATATCTTCTCAATAATTACAAGACACTCAATATCTTTTTCATAAATTCTAACGTCGCCCCCACTTTATCCACAGATCGGATCTTTGTAGACGAATCGCGTGAGGTACACCGCAAAGAAACGAGCGTGAAGGGTTAGGTTAGGTTAGCTCACAGCCACAAGATTATCTGTCTCTCACCTTCTCGAAATTTCCATAGAGATTAAAAAAAATATAGAAACTAGCATCTGACGTGGCAAAGCACGGCTATATTAGCACTTGCCCTTTCTAGTATGTTCTCCTCACTGTCTCCTTCCTAATCTCTTCTTCTCTAACTATTAATTTTTTTGTTTTTGCTTCACTTTCTCGGAGATAATCTTCCTGTTTCCAGGAGTTTGATTTCCCCTGGAAAAAAAAACAGAACTAGTCACACTTTTTTTTATCTATTAACTGTGCTGAGATCTGAAGAAAGCTTGCAGATACTGTTACATGGCTGCTCCGGTAATTAACTTTCTTCTTTTGGAAAACAGATTTGATTTAATTAAAGATGTGTTAGCTTGCGAATTGCTTTGTAAGCTATTTAGTTAATTGCTTTAGTTTTATACTGTAGGATCGAAGTGAGGATGGAAGTAGCAATGTAGAGAATGGAAGTTGCAATTCAAATGAAGGAACCAATCATGAAACCAGCAGTTGTCGGATCGCAAACGCTGCTAAGGTATCAGCTTTGTTTAGACAATTTCCACTGTCGGAGATTTTTTTTTTTTTTTTCATTTGCTGAACTCTCTGTGTATTGTTCTTTAAGGTTAGGAAGCCGTACACAGTATCTAAGCAGAGAGAGAAGTGGAGCGAGGCAGAGCATGAGAGGTTCCTTGATGCTATCGAGCTTTATGGTCGTGCTTGGCGGCAAATCCAAGGTATTCTTTCAGTTTTGTTTTGCTTTGACAGAAGGCAACTTTCTAGCTTGAGGTAGTTCTGAGTTAGTGTTGATTTTTTGGTGCAGAACATATAGGTACGAAAACAGCTGTTCAGATCAGAAGCCATGCTCAGAAGTTTTTCTCCAAGGTCTTGTCTATATACATACATCATCTCAAACATTAGTATTACTTATCTAGCTGGTTTTTTAATCTGACTTTTTTTCTGTTTGATCCATTTGCAGGTGGCTCGTGAAGCTGACAGTGGTAGGGACGGCTCGGTTAAAACGGTTGTGATCCCGCCTCCTCGTCCAAAGAGGAAACCAACACATCCTTATCCTCGGAAGTCGCCTGTTCCATATGCTCAGTCTCCTTCCTCTAATTTGGAGAAAGGAACAAAGTCTCCAACTTCTGTGCTATCACCATTTGATTCAGAGGATCAGGTCAACCGATGCTCCTCTCCTAACTCGTGTACCAGTGACATGCAGTCCATAGATAAGAAGAATGACTATGCAACATCCAAGCAATCTTTTAAAGAGGATGATGCTGTAACCGGTTCAAAACCCATATCTAGCATTATGCTTTTTGGGAAGATTGTCCTAGTGACGGGTGAATCTCACAAAACATCTTCTTCCAGAGAGGACTCAGGTGTTGATCACAAATCAACGACGGGTCAAGATTCTAGGCACGTCGACACTGCTTTATCTCTAGGGGTATGGGATACGTCATGTACCGGTTCCAACGTGTTTGGCTCGGTCACAGAAATTTCAGACAACTTGGAGAAGAGTGCAGAAGCACGGAAACGGCTAACCTCGTTAGAAAAACAAGAACCTTGTTATCGTGCAAATGGGTTCAGACCATACAAGAGATGCTTATCAGAAAGAGAAGTGACATCGTCCTTGTCCTTGGTAGCTTCAGAAGAAGAGGGAAGCCGGAGAAGAGCACGTGTATGCTCGTAGCCTAAGAACACGCCATCTTGTACAGTTGCTACAAAACCACTTTTAGGATTGATACTGATGGGTGGAAGGGCATATCATTGTTAGAGATTGGAGAGGAAGCAAATGCACTTGTGATGAAGTTTCATCCACTGTCTAACATTAAAAAAAGACGGTTCCTTTTTTTTTTTGCTTCATAGACAAGTGTATTTGTCCAATCAACTGATTGTAACTCTATTCCAAGCTTAAGCATCGTTTCATGAATAACAGTCAGGAGATTTGTCAAAGGTTATGATTACAAAAGAGTGAACATTTAACCAGCTTAATAAGCCAACCATGAAGAAGGCAGAAGACAAGAGGGAAGGGACTTCGGCTAATTGAAACTTTCTACAGGGCCCAGATCTAAACATTCTAGGCCCATTGGTATATAAGACCACCTACAAATTGGAACTTTCTTCAGGGCCAGATCTAAACATTCTAGACCCATTGGTATATAAGACCACCTCCAAATTGGAGAGCTTTTTAAAAAGGTTCTAAAAAAACAAAAATAAATAAATAAAAAATGAGCTAAAAATACAGAACTGATGCTTAATATGACATTTTTAGCACTATTTTGGACAATAGAATGTATGAAAATTTTATATCAGTTTCAGGTTACATTTGCAACGGATTGTTCTTAGTTGGTGAAGATGGTTTCGGAACCAGAAGAATGGTCTGTATTTGCAAATTATTTGGAAGATATTAAGTCTCTGAAAGAGATTTTCACACGTTCGGAGATTATTTATGTACCAAGGACGCAAAATTCAAGAGCGGATAGCCTAACACGCAGTGTCAGGAAATAACCGTCGTTTGTTGTTCACATTGATCAAAATCTACCGGAGTGGTTCACAGAAAGTCAGTATGAGTCTCTACTTGATCGCAAAAAAAAAAGAGAACTGGCTACAATTCCCTACGTGTCTTTTTTGTATTGGGTGATTAATTTTTTTGAGTTTCTCTCTTCCTCGATATTTTTCTCTTCGTCAAATATTTTTCACAGAATCAATTTCTTTCTTGAGTGATTTACACTCTAAGGCAGTTTACAAGTTTTATTATCACTTTAGGGCAGTTTGTGCTAATAGAGCAGTTTTTTGGTGAAAAGACTCAAAATGCCCTCTTAAAAGTGTAACTAGTAAGTTAATTTTTAGTTAGAAGATTTTGGTTTGATTGGATTTTCGAAATTCAAAATTAGTGAAGGATCCCATAAAAGATTAAACCTGATTTTATATACATAACTAGTAAAGTACTTTTTGTATATCTTCTCGTCTTCTTAGTTCTTTTTTTCTTTTCAGATCTATTATGCTATTTTTTTTTCCGACGATTGACTTTACAATCCCTAAAATCACTAATCATCCAATTCTCAGAAAGTTGCTCAAAGAAGAAGCGAGACAACTGTGAATTCCGGCGAAAGAGAATCTCAGAAAGTTGCTCGGAGAAGAATGTCGAGGATACGCAACCGGCGTGGGAAAGAGAAGGACGGCGGTGAGTTCCCCGACATTTGTGTGCTTGCTGTAGATCTTAAGGGAGTATGTATTTGATGTTTCTGGGATTTTTTGTAGGAGCAGAAACGACGGAGGCTGAGGATGTTTTGGTGGTGAGAGACGCACTAAACGGAACGTCGGAGATGTCTACCGGTAAGTGCTAGGCCTGGGCGTTCGGTGGACCGTTCGGTATCGGTCCGGATAATTCGGATTATCGGATTTTCAGTGTTATACTCAGAAGTACCATTCGGGTTTTACTAATTATCAGATCGGTTTCGGTTAGGTTCCTTCCGGGTTCGGTTCGGATCGGATGTAACCAATGTTTAAAATCGTCCAAAAATATATTTTTTATACTTTAAAAATTGACAAATTTTTTTTCAAAATATATAAATTGTTTAAAAATCAAATTAAAAATTAGTTAAACTATCTAAATTAACTAAAAAGTATTCAAAATAACAATTAAAACAAACTAAAAAAATATTTTGAATATCCTAAAATATCTAAATCATCTTAAATATATAAAAACTTTAACATATTTAACTAATTTCGGATATCTTCGGATCCTAGTTCGGATGTCGGTTCGGTTTGGATTATAACCAAACACCAAAGTACTAAGCTCATAAGTCCCGTTCGGATATTTTTGTATAACAGTTCGGATTCGGTTTCGGTTTTTCCGGTTCGGGTCTAGATAGGTACTTCGGATTGAGTTAAAAACGCCCAGGCCTAGTAAGTGCTTTGAATTCTTTGGTTTTATTTGTATTTTTCTGGAGAAAAAAAAACAAATCTATGTTTATTTGCAGAGCCGCCCAGTGGTGGAAGAATCCGACGAGCGACTACCGGTGATATCATCTTCTTCTCGGTGTTCCTTCTTCTACGCAGGAGGTCAAGGATAACGCTTCACTGACGACGTTTATGTCATCTTTGTCTCAAGTCTCACCTCGTCGTCACTGGTTCATCTCCGACCAACAGTACATGGACACGAAATGAATCTCAAGCACCAATGGTCAATTTTGACTTTTTTGCACATTTAATCTTTCAGTTTTTGTATAATTTTGTTTTGGAGTACACTTTGATGATAATGTACACATGTACACTCTGATGGACGTATTAAAAAAAAACAAAATGGCTAGTCAAGAAGAAGATTGTACATTCATATATATCTTGTACACGTACGCACTCTAATATAGTTGTCCACATGAAACTGTGTATGGTGGATATTTCAAAAAGATAACAAATATGGCTTAACATATTTGATGATAATGTACACATGTACACTCTGATACAGCGTGTAAAGTAGACATATTTAAAAAAAAGAAAAATACAAGAATGACTCATCAAGAAGAAGATTGTACACTCAGATATATATCTTGTACACGTACACAGTCAGATATAGTTGTCCACATGAAAGTATGTAAAGTGGATATTTCAAAAAGATAACAAATGTGGCGTTACAAAGAAATGTATAAAACATTTTAAATGCATTACATTTTGAAATATTACAAGTAGCTCAACAATGAACATATCTACATGTACACTTGTTTACCAATATCGTCATATATATTTTACCATGGTGTAACATTCAATTAGACATTTACAAATTTGTAACATAGATTTACAAGTTTCAACATTGTATGTTTATATGGTGAATATATGTTCAAAACAATTATGCCACAGGAGAATTCAAAGCAAAGTCTAAATTATTTTAATTATGTATATTTTGATTCTTTCGGATAGAGTTGGAGATGTACATCATGTTCATGTTAAATTTTGATTCATTTTGATAAAGTAAACAAACTCCATGGATACTTGTTTGCAAATTTTGTCCTTCAGCTTTTGTATAATTTTGTTTTGGATACATAGTGTACACATGTACACTTTGATGGGAATGTACATATGTACAATCGGATGGATACATTGTGTAAGGTAGATGTATTTTTTAAAAAAATACCAGAATGACTCATCAAAAAAAAGATTGTACACTCAGATATATTTTGCACACGTACACAATCTGATATAGTTGTCCACATGAAAATATGTAAGGTGGATATTTCAAAAAGATAACAAATGTGGCTTTACAAATGTAGAAAACATTTTTAAATACATTACATCTTGAAATATTAAAAGTAGCTCCACGATGAATATATCTACATGTATACTTGTTTACCAATATCGACATATACATTTTACCATAGTGCAACATTCAATTAGACATTTACAAATTTGTAACATAGATTTACAAGTTTCAACATTTTATATTTAAATGGTGAACATATATACCCAAAATTTATGTCACAAGAGAATTCAAAGCAAAGTCAAAATTGTTTTAATTATGTAAATTTTGATTCTTTCGGATAAAGTTAGAGATGTACATCATGTTCGTGTTAAATTTTGATTCATTCGGATAAAATAAATGAACTCCATGTTGCATTTTTATTTTTATGTACAACATGTTCGTGTACACGAGTATATTGAGTAACCACATGGATACGATATTGGCTCAACATGTCCATGTGTTCCTATGTTTAAAGGTACATGTTTTAACGATGTCCACATGTATACTGTTGTAAAGATATTCACGTGTACACAATATCTGGGAATTTGTTCATGTCGTAATTATTTTTGGAAAAGTATGTTAGTATACCAAGCAGCCAAAATAAACTTTATTAAAGCTTGACTCAAGATCGAAACTTTACTAGAGGTATAAATTCAAAAGATGTGACAAATCTAAAATGTATCATCTATCATATAAAAGAGGAATAACTTGAGTCCAAGATCGAAACTTTACAATCACAGACACCAAAATCTGCAAGTTTGAGAACTCTGTCATCAACACCAGAGAGGATCTGAATCATCTATCTCTTAATCTCCCCTCCACCAGATATGAACTGTTATCTTCTTTTGCTGAAAAGAAGCCACGACAGTGGCTAGAAGCAATAATCCAGAGAGTTTATGGTCAAAGTTTAAGGTTTTTGGATTTTTCTGGACAAAAAAAAACGATGAACCGAGACAGATAAAAAAAAATGAAGTGGGATTAGATGATAAAATGAATATGAGCCATTAATAGTAAAAGTACAGCAGTAAATCCAAAGGTCAGGAATTAAGGAGGTGTTATTGGTTTATATATTTTTATTGATTTAGAAATCCGTATAGTATTTATAAATCCAAGTAAAATATACAAATTTTCAAATTTTCTCGGATTAGTATTTACAAATCCGGAAGTTTTCCTTCGGATTTGGGCCTTTGTATTTTTCACAAAGAAATCCATGCAAATCCATTCAAATACATTATGAAATCAAATATATTAGTAAATATGTATGATTGAATAACACTTGATTTGAATTAGAATTTATGAATCATTAAACGAATAACACTTGATTTGAATTAGAATTTATGAATCATTAAACGAATAACACATGATTTCAATACATATTTTAAAATCATAGAACCAATAACACTAGATTTAGTTTGGATTTTCAAATCTATCAAAATACACCAACCAATAACCCCCACTAAGACATATATATGTCTATTCCAATGTGTTCTGATTTAATCTTGGTCGTCGGATGGAAAGAAATATGTGCGGCTGAGGTAGGTTCCCGCCTATAATTCTAGTTTAGTTAGTCAGATGCATAATTAATAATAGACTAGTTTAGTTAAGAAAAAAGGAAACTGTTAGAATAAACTAGGGGTGGGCACTTTACCCGATATCCGAAGTGGCACCCGAACCCGATCCGAAAAAACCGAACCGAAATCCGAACCGAAGTAGCAAAATACCCGAACGGGTATTGAATAAGGAGAGATTGGATACCCGAACCCGAACGGATAATACCCGAACCCGAATGGATATCCGAAGATAACCGAACATATGTATAATTAACCTTATGTTTCTAGTTTATATCTCTCATTTTATATAAAATATTTATATTGATACTACACATAATTTAAGTTCATATGATATACATACAATTCCGGAAAAAATGATTTGCTACTCACTTAAAATGCATGTCAAGTTTTTTATTTCAAAAATTAACAAAAAGTTATATCCAAAATTTAAAAAAAAATAACTAAATTAGTGCCTTTTTAGTTTTAAAATGTTATATCCAAATCTATTAACCATTCAATCTATTAAAAATAAAAAATTAGTTAACTAAAAGTTATATTTTTAAATACAATAAACTTGAGAAATGAAAATTTTAATATTTTTTTTCAAAATCTAAATATCCGAACCCGATCCGAAATAACCGAATCCGAACTAAAAATACCCGAACCCGACCCGAAGTACAGAAATACCCGAACGGGTTCTAGACCTCTATACCGAAATACCCGAAAATCCAAAATACCCAACCCGAACCCGAACGGGTACCCGAACACCCACCCCTAGAATAAACTGTTTTGGTAATAGAAACTCTTCTATTGTGTTATAAAAAACATAAAACTGTCTCCCAATGTAATATTCTCTTCTTTCTTCCTCTTCGAATCCCAATCACTCTATCTTCTCTCTCACTTTTGATCTCCATCTCCTTCTCTTTACAAAGAGGTTGATATCTGGCGTGGGAGTAATCGTTTCGGATCCATGGCTACAAAGCCAGCTCATGCAAGTCGAGCTTCATTCTCTCAATTCCAAGGTAACTCTGAATCCATGGCTATGCAATCTCGTTTTTCAATCTGTATATAAACCTTTCGGATTCGTGTTTTAGTTTGCGGCGTTGAAGAATTAGAGAAATAAGGTTACGTTAGAGGATCTTCCACCTGTGTTGGTGAAGGTGAAGTCACTCACCTATGCGTTCAAGGAGAAAGAAATCAAAGAGATCTTACCAGATTTGGCTTCTGATTAGTTTTGTGAATCCCTTTCGATGTCTTAAATGTGTTTCTTGGACTCGAAGATAACTAAGATAATGTTTGTTTGTATGAGCTTGTGAAAGATGGTGTGCTTCTATGGTAAATGTAGAGTTTTTTTCATTGAATTGCATCTTAGATATGGTTTCTGGGGGTTTGACTTGATTCTTTTTTTGGCACAGTAAGTTTATTAATATAGCAGTTTATTAATATGGCAATTCCTGGGACGATTGATGAACGAGCCATCAACACGAAGAGAGTACTTAACTGTGGGAGAGAGATGAAAATCATACGCTCTGTCTCAACTCTGCTAGAGCTGTTGGAAGCAACATGGTTAATATTGGGACACATGACCTAGCTGAAGGATGGGTATGCTTTGCTTGCTTGATTTTTAATATATGATGTTTAGACTGCTAGAGAAGATTGTGACCACTGAATAAATTTTCTTGCAGCCTCATCTTGTGCTTGGATTGATCTCACAACTCATAAAGGTCCACACTTGTTTCTCTATACTCATATTCCTTTGTATTTGTGCTTGATGATTTATTAACTAATCTTGGGAACTGCAGTTTCAGCTCCTCGCTCATCTTAGTTTGAAGAAGATGCCTCAGCTTATTGAGTTGGTGGTGAGGACAACCAAGTAATGATTAAGCATATCTCTTTTTGAATTTTGACTAATGTATATGTGTGTTGTAAATAACAATAAATAGTTTCATGTCTGTTGCATGATATAGAAGAACTTCTGAGATTACTCCCGGAGAAAATCTTACTCAAATGGTTGAACTTCCATCTCTAGAAAGGTGGCTACAAAAAAACCATTGGAAACTTTTCTTCAGATTTGAAAGCATATATATAGTTTTCCAAGTACCAACTAGATTTATGTTTTTCTTTCATGTTTATTTAAAATTTTTAATTATAAATTTGTATTCCTATTTTTAATATGTTTTTATGTCATATTTGTTTAAATTTTATAAAATCCAACAATTTATGAGTTTTTTAAAATTTAAATCTAATAATTCAATTTCTAAAATTAAAAGAAAAAAATGATTTTTAAAAACCTGAGAGGAGTTCTACCATTTAATTAAAGAGAAAACAGCCATTAAAATCCCAAACTTTCAGATTAAAGCCAAAAAAACCTCAAACTCATGTTTAAGCCAAAATAATCACCAACTTTCAAATATTGGTCATTTTAAATTTCATATTTTGTTGACTCGGTCATTTAAGAGCTCCGAATAGTCAACCGTTAAATTTGATTAAAAATAAATGCATGTTAACTCTCTAAACGACATCATTTTAAAAATCGATTAAAACATTGATCAACCGAGGTTTTGTTTTCTTCTGAAACACTTAAAACATTTCTTTCGCGAGACCAAAGTGAAGAAGATGAAGTTGATTTGGGGCTCTAGTTTTGCGAAAGAGATGATTTGAGTGTTTCCAGAAGCAAAAAGACGTCATTTAATCAATGTTTTAATCAGTTTTATAAGAAAAATATTGTTTGGATAGTTAATAGACGTTTAGTTTTAATTGATTTTAACAATTGACTATTCGGGTTTCTTAAACGGCAGAGTCAACAAAATATGAGAATTAAAATCTCTACTAATAAAATGGAGCTTTTGAGGCTCCATAGGACGTCCACATCAGCGGAAAAAACTTCTCCCAAAAGATGACACGTGGCATAAAATATAGTTTTACATTTTAATATTACTAATTTTCGAAAATTATAAATAATATGTAAACATACAACATAAAAAAATTCTCTACTAATAAAAGAGAGCTTTTGAGGCTCTATAGGACGTCCACATCAGCGGAAAAAACTTCTCCCAAAAGATGACACGTGGCATAAAATATAGTTTTACATTTTAATATTACTAATTTTCGAAAATTATAAATAATATGTAAACATACAACATAAAAAATGGAAAAACTACATTAAACATATGTAAGATTATCATTTTTCGCTTGAAAGAAATACGGCTTATCTCCATAATGTAACATTACCGTTTTATAAAAAACAAAAAACATTATACATAATTTGGAAAATAATAAATATATGTAAACATACAACATAAAAAATGGAAATACTACATTAAACATATGTACGATTACCATTTTACATTTTTATTTTAAAAAAATAATATGTAAACATACAACATAAAAAATGGAAAAACTACATTAAACATATGTAAGATTATCATTTTTCACTAAAAAAAAGACGACTTATCTCCATAATGTAACATTACTATTTTGTAAAAAAAATATTATATATAATTTTGAAAATAATAAATAATATGTAAACATACAACATAAAAAATGAAAATACTACATTAAACATATGTAAGATTACCATTTTACACTAGAAAAATAGAAAAAACGGCTTATCTCCATAATGTAACATTACCATTTTATAAAAAAATAAAAAAACATAAATATAACTATTTGACTATTTGTCCAAGTTCTTCTATTAAATATTACCGTTTTACATTAAAAATAGAAAAATACATAAAGACTTAAAATATAAAATATAAAATATAGATATTAACTAAATATAAATTATAAGAAAGAGAAATACTCAATATATAGAAAAATAAATAATAATTAAATATTATAAATATATTAATATACAAATTATATATACAATAATAAGTAAATGCACAATTTAAAAAAAAAATGGAAAGAGTACATTAAATATTAAACATCTATCTTAAAATGTAAAATATAGATATTAAGTAAATAGAAAGTATAAGAAAGAAAAAATACACAACTTAAAAACAATGAAAAAAGTATATTAAGATTTAAACATCTATCTTAAAATGTAAAATATAGATATTACGTAAATAGAAAGTATAAGAAAAGGAAATACACAATTTGAAAATGGAAAAATTACATTAGTATTTAAACATCTATCTTAAAATGTAAATCTATCCAAAATTATAAAATTATTAGTAAATAGAAAGTATAAGAAATAGAAATACACAATATAAAGAAAAATAAATATTAAGTAAATATATAATATAAGTAAATCCCCAATTTAAAAAATGGAACATTAAATTAAGATTTCAAAATATATCTTAAAATTTAAAATATATATTACGTAAATAGAAAGTATAACAAATGAAAATATACAATTTAAAAAAAATAGAAAACATACATTAAGATTTAAACATCTATCTTAAAATGTAAAATAGAGACATTAAGTAAATAACAAGTACAAGAAATGGAAATACATATACAGGAAAATAAACAATAAGTAAATAATGTAAATATATAATATATGAATTATATATATAATAATAAGTAAATACACAATTTTTTTTAAAAAAAGGAAAAAGTTCATGAAGCATTAAACATCTATCTTAAAATGTAAAATATATAATATAAGTAAATACACAATTTAAAAAAATGGAAAATGTACATTAAGATTTAAATATCTATTTTAAAATATAAAATATAGATATTATGTTAATAAAAAATATAAGAAATGGAAATAAACATTTTAAAAAATAGAAAAAGTACATTAAGATTTAAACATCTATCTTAAAATGTACATCTATCTTCAAATGGTAGTAAACTACATAAAAATGGAAATACCACATTAAACAAAAAAAAATAAAAATGTATAGTTTTACATCAAGAAAGTCCCTATAAAACTCATTATTCCATCAACATCAACCTCACACTATCAAGGAAAACTTCAAAGCACTCGAGCAAAAAAATGGTTCCACCATCAACTCTTGCCGTCCCAAAAACCTTTAATGACCTTGAAGGAGATTTTTTATAACAACGAACTTTTTGTTAGGTGGATTCATTGTTGGGAAACCCGCAACTTCCAAAAGCCAAACTTATTCATGGTAATTGAATTGCTTTTCATAGACTCAAAAGTATTCTTACAAATTTAAATTAATCTAATCCATAATTTTATTGTTAATATTCATACTAACTCTTTCATGATCAAACCATTACTGTTAATAATCATTCAAGCGTTTATCCCAAAACACTTCCTTTCTCGCCGAATCAGGTATTGGTTCATGTTGGTTTAATATTGTTTTTGGTTTATTAACCGGTTTAGGATGGTCCTATTGTAAATATAATTTAAGTTGGTTTAGCATATATTATGCTTAAAATAACTTAAATTAAATAATAGTAATATTATGCTTAAAATACAATTTTAGAGAATTTTCAAATATAGTTTACAAAACATTATAGGTGATGAATTTAATTTATTAAATTTGTTTATTACTTAAAACTAAATTTTTTTTAAAACATACTGAGTTATAGATATCAATGATGGATTGGTGAGTATAACATGAAGACAAAAATATAAATATTTAATTTCAAGATAAAAAATTCAGCTTTTATTCAGTTACTCAATATATAATATCTTAAATTATTTTTTAAAAAATATACATAATTTATATATATATATATATATATATTAATCTTCTAAACTTAAACTATTATATTATATATGAATAATGTTTTTAAATAAAAATAATTTCCGATTTAAAAAATAAAATAAAAACAACAAATGGTATTTTCAAATAATGGATGTAATTTACATTATATTATCATTTAATAAGTATTAGATACATTTTGATATATCTTTATTTTCTATTTCCAGAAAACAATAAATTGTTAAACATCAATATCATCTAGGTTAAGTATACGAACAACACAAATTCAAACATCACAAAAAAATATTTACATAAACATTATAATACAATGATTTAATCAGAAAATACAATTCAAAAAAAAAAATATTCAAAAGAATAGTTATATACTTAATATTTAAAAATCAAAGATATTTTTGCTAAAATTGTACTTACCTGGCTAAGGAGATCGACCATCTTTTTACGGATCGATCGATTGTTGAGCATGTGGTCGATCCGAAAATATTATGCAGTTTGATTAAATATCTAAAACATTTATTCCAACACTCAACAGATAGTTTTGCTAAATATGATAACTAGATAGCCAACAAAATTCTAAAAAATATTTAAATAGTAAAAAATATGTTAATTTAATGTGTTAAAATTTAAAAATAAATTTTAGTTATGACATGCATCTTAACATTTATATAAACATATATCATAACCTAAATATAAATAATTTAACAACTTAAATTAAAAAAAAAATAAAAATCCCGGGCGTAGCCCGGGTTAATCCCTAGTCTATATATATATAAAATTGTTTGCCTCTCTCCTGTGCCTCCAGCCTGGAAAGTCGAAGCTTCTGGTGTCAACACGTGTCCCACCTTGCCAAAACACATCGTTTCATTTAAGTTATTCTATGTACAGGTGGGCTTCGTGTTCTTTATGGGCCTTATTTCTTGCACAACTGACCCAGCCCGTGCTGATACCTCTAAGTGAAAACACGGCGTTTTAATATTAGGGTTGAACCAGTTTTTATCTTCGTCGTTCTTGATTGAGTAACAACCTCGAATTTGATAGCGTTCTTCCATCTTCTTGCTGACGATCCCAAGCTACCTGTTACAGATTCATCCTTGATTTGAAGGTTGGGCGTTATTCTTCCACAGTCTGGGTCTGACTTTTAAAGTTCCGGGAAGAGAGAACGTGATACGCGGTGGTGAGAGCATATAGGTGTGGACATGCTTCTCCTCGGCGCTAAGGTTATTCCGTTCTTTATACTCATGATCATCGGAGTTTTTAAACAAAATCCAGTGTCTAATCTCAGAATTTTCATACTTTTGTTTCCAAATCTTTATTTTAACTTCCTGCAGTGAAGTGGTTGAGGACTGTAATAGTAGTGCACAAGCCGCAGGGTTGCTTCTCAGAGTAACTATAAGCTTTGGCAATGAGTGTAGTTTTGACTTTACTAACGTTTCATGTTATTTTCTGAGTCTTCTTGGATTTGGTTTTGTTTGCTTTACGAAAGATCATTGTGCAGGCTAAAAGGGAGAATGAAAGATTGTTTGCTTTGAGTTGAAACTTCTAAGTTAACTCTAATCTTATTCTTTTAGGCAACTGGTGCTATGGCTCAAATTCTGCGCAGAAGATAGCGTCTCAAGAACCAAGTGTGAGTAGTACAGCAGTAACAGTTATGTGATCTCAAACTCAATATACTGAGATGATGCTAATGCATGATTTGTTCTTGGATTTTCTCACAGGATTATACAAATATGTCCCATGTGACTGGTTAGACAGATTCCATTTCCATTTATTCAAATAACTTGAAACAAACTGTAGTCTCAGATGTGAGGTTAACTCTGGTAAGTTTCAATGTTTTTACTACAATGGTTATATGTATTGAAGTTGGAAGCTTATCTTTTGTCTGTGTTCAATTTTTTCCATATTTTTATTCAAAAGAAGATGAGGAAATCACCATGGATAGGTTTCAGAATGGTAAGTTTTCTTTACTGTATTAAAGTTAGTTTTGTGGTTTTGTTACGACTTCTAAATTGATATTGTTATTTTAGAGTTGGAGAAATCAAACGCCACTGGGTTGAATGATCAAAAGGCCAACAGTGAAGCTGATGAAAAGGCCAACATTGAAGCTGGTGAATCTGAGGCAGATGACAAAGATAAATCTGACTCTTAACTCTGATGTGGTAAATTTAAATTCGTTTTAATTAGTGCAAAGTTTAGTTTTCTTTTTGATGGGTTGAGAGTAGCATTGACTCACTTAATTTTTTTGAAAGCTATGATCTGTATACTGATTTTGCTTTATTTAGTTTTAGATGGGTTCAGATGACGATGAGGATGACTCGGAAAAAGAAGAGGAAACACCTTAAAGGTATTTTCCTAAAGAACTGGTTCTTTGCAAGAGCTTACAAACATTTTAGCTTTGAAAGCTTGTGAAATTTGGATCAATAATGCAAGGAATAAAGAGTGGAACCACTGAGCAAGAGACCCAATGGTGGAGCAATAAACAACAACAACACAAATGTGTCAAAGAATCCAAAGATGCAAGTCAGCATAAGCCGTTAGGTAACTAAACCCAACTAAAGCTAGAGCTGTAAAAGCTCAAAACTTTGAATATGAACAGTTGGATTAATGTTTGGTTACAAACTAACTTGGTGCAGGAGGGAATACATGCACAAGTGCGGCGGTGTTTGTCCTCCAAAAAGAAACCAGAGAACGAGCCAAGTCACATTTTTCATAAAAAGTTTTAATACTTTTTTCCTATTGGTGAATGGTTGAGTGGGTGAGTGAGGATTTGAGTTTAATAGGCTAAATATCTAGGATTCAATATTTATTTTAACTGCATTGAGTTATCGAGGGATGTGGTTTACAGTTTTTTGAAAGTATGGTTTTTTATTGATTTTTATTTAACGTTTCACTTTAAATAAAATATTTTATTAGATTAAGAATTTGAAATGAATTTATTTTTTCCTTAAAATATTTTTAATTGGATTCATCTTCTACAAGAATATAAGAAATACAATGTTATTTTATTAATCATTTGTAAAAGTTCTTTCAAAGTTCTCATAACATTCGAATAAATATTAACAATACATCAAATTCTCTATAAATAATCTTTAAGTCTAACAATACATCAAATAGTTATGGTTTTCTATTTTTTTTTTGGTTTAACCTAAATTTTGGTGATAAAAAAAAAAGAAAAAAATTTGATAATAGAAAAAAGGAAACAATTACGAAATTTATTATTTTTCAGATTTTTGTTAATGTGAATTTGAAGAATCATAAAAATAACAAATATTTTTAATGATACTTGCTTATTGTTCTTTAAAAAAAAATTGAATTTTCTTTTTCGATTTTTTTAAAATTATAAAATTTAAGAAGAAATTTATTAAAAATCTAATAAATTCAAGAAAATAAAATATTGTGAACAAAGTAAAATACTTATAATATTTATGAATTGTTTTAATATAATAACAAATATATAATTTGTAAAAAAAGAGAAGTAAATTTTGTAGTAAAAATAGTAAAAATTATAATTAAAAACAAACTAAAATTTATTAAAATTTAAAATGTATTTGTACTGTTTCTTTCATTTGCTGATCCGTCCGTAGGGCGGGTCCGGCCCTAGTGACTAATATTTGAAAGTTGATGATTTTTTTGACTCAAACATAAGTTGAAGGTTTTTTTGGTTTTAATTTGAAAGTTCAAGGTTTTAATGACTGTTTTCTCTTTAATTAAAGCGTATATTTTAAATTTGTGTCGGATTATGTTTTTCTTTTCTTGGAGGGGGATCAAATGTGCCACGTGGCATGTTGCATGAGAAGTAGTGTGCGTTTCCGAGAAAGAAAACAAATCATCGCGCTTCTTCTCCTACCATACCAATGTCGCTGCAGATTCAGACGATACATCTTCTAATCACTTTCTAAAAACAAACAAGACAGAGAACTAGGGGAAACCAAAATTCGAGAGAAATGGCTCAGTCGAAACCAAAGGGCGACGCTCCGTTCCGGTTCCCGAAATGCGAAGCCTCTGTTTTACCCGACCCATCTCGCTTCTTCAGCAACCATCTCCTCTCAAACCCTCTTCCTACTAACTCTTTCTTCCAGAACTTCACTCTCGGTAAAGACGACCAACCTGAGTACTTCCACCCTTACCTCATCAAACCGGCGAAATCATCACTCTCCATCTCGTACCCATCTCTGTTTCATAACTCAGACTTCTTCCACGAGGTTTTCAAACCGGACATTACCATCTCCGGTTCACCCATTGACCAGAGTTCCAAACAAACTCATCAGATCTCTTCATTCAGCGATCTCGGCGTCAATCTTGACTTCCCTTACTCTAATCTCAGATTCTTCCTCGTCAGAGGAAGCCCGTTCATCACCTTCTCGGTCTCCTGCAACAAGATCACAATCTCAACAAGCCACGAGTTCGTGTCCTTTTCCGGAAACAGCTCGTGTACAAAGTACACAGCCAAGCTTAACAACAACCAAACATGGTTGATTTACACCACTACGCCTACTAAACTAACCAAAAAAGACAACTCCTCGATTCATTGCCGTGGCGAGTTTTCCGGTTTAATCCGAATCGCTGTGTTACCTAACTCCAAACCAGATTTCGAACCGATCCTCGACCGGTTCAGTCGCTCTTACCCGGTTTCCGGCGACGCTGACTTCACAACGCCCTTCACTTTAGAGTACAAATGGGAGAAGAGAGGCCACGGAGATCTCCTGCTGCTCGCGCATCCTCTTCATCTAAAGCTATTGTCAGAATCAGCCACCGTACTAGACAAAATCAAATACAAAAGCATCGACGGAGACTTAACCGGTGTTATCGGAGATTCATGGGTTCTTAAACCGGACACTGTTTCAATTACGTGGCATTCACTCAAAGGAGTGAAACAAGATTCGTCACGCGAAGAGATCATCTCAGCTCTCATCAAAGACGTTATCGCATTAAACTCCTCGTCTCCGGTCTCGTGCTGGTCTTATCACTACGGGAAAGTGATATCGAGAGCGGCGAGGCTGGCTTTGATCGCTGAAGAAGTCTCATATCTCCACGTGATTCCAGCTATCGGTAAATATTTAAAGGACATGATCGAGCCGTGGCTTGACGGAAGCTTCGGACCAAACTCGTTTGTGTATGATCCTAAATGGGGAGGTATTATCACAGTCCACGGATCAAAAAATGCACGAGAAGATCACGGGTATGGGATTTACAATAACCACCATGTTCATCTAGGTTACTTTCTCTACGCGATCGCTGTGCTCGTTAAGATCGATCCTTTGTGGGGGAAGAGATACAAATCTCATGCGTACACTCTTATGGCGGATTACATGACGTTGGGGAGGAAGTGTGATGGTTATGATTCTGTTTTCCCCCGTTTGAGATGTTTTGACGTTTTCAAGCTACACTCTTGGGCGGGAGGGTTGACTGTGTTCGCCGACGGGAGGAATCAGGTGTGTCCGAGCGAGGCTGTGAACGCTTATTACTCAGCTGCTTTGTTAGGTTTAGCGTATGGTGACGTTCATGTTGTTGCGGCGGCTTCCACGATCATGTCGCTTGAGATCCACGCCTCGAAAATGTGGTGGCAGGTAACGGTTTTCAAACCAAGTCATTCGAATAAACCGGAACAACTGTATTTTAGAAACTAAATTGGGTTGTGCCGTAGGTTTTAGTCCGGTTTGTTTGGTTTATAGGAGGGGGACACTTGTAGAAATCAAATGAAAAAAATTGAATAACTAGGATTAGGAAGTACATCAAAGAAATCACATTTTTGGGAATGATTAGGTGAGTTTCTACTTTACAATTAAAGTTATATCTGAAGAAATTAAAGTTTTATCTGACAAACCAATTACCAATCAATTTTCTAGTTTTCTTCTATGGGGTTTTTTTTGTTATGATTTGTTTAGATATGTAATTGTTGAAATTGGATCAGGTTAATTTTCCTTGGTTACAATTGTTAGATCGTTGTGGTTCGGTTTTGGTTTTTATTAAACCATATCCTAAAAACCGGATTAAAATCTGAAATGAACCAAACCAAAACATAAGATACATCATATATATATATATATTTGATAACCAGGTTCAAACCGAATTGCTGGAATAGTAGCTGGTAATCAAATTTGACTACTGTTTTTCTTTTTTGGTATGCAGGTGAAAGAAGATGACACTATATACCCAAAAGAATTCACTGCCAAGAATCGTTTGGTTGGGGTATTATGGTCAACAAAGAGAGACAGTAGCCTATGGTTCGGTGATAAGGAGTGGAAAGAGTGTCGGCTTGGTCAACAGTTATTACCGTTGATTCCGGTATCGGAAAACCTCTTCTCCGATGTTAAATTCGTGAAGCAGCTCGTGAAGTGGACTTTGCCCGCGTTGAAGAGAGACGGCGTTGAAGATGGCTGGAAAGGGTTCGTTTATGCTTTGGAAAGTGTTTACGACAAATATGAAGCTTTACAGAAGATTCGAGGATTACATGAGTTTGACGATGGAAACTCTCTCAGTAATCTATTGTGGTGGGTTCACAGTAGAGACTAGAGACGCTGGTCATGAAGTCTAGTAATAATAATTAAAGCTAAGATTCTGCAGTACAATTCTTAAGTATTATCAGACGTGTGTGTGATCATGAAGCTAAACATTTGATTTGAGTTTATTAAAATGTTTTATTTAAGGAACCTTAACTTTGCCCGCATTGTTGTAGTCAATCGGTAGGTGAAATCTGGAGATGTGCTAAAACACTTATTCCGGAATTCAAGCTCTTTTGAATTAAAATCAGGTTTTAGGTTTTAGTCCATGCAGTTTAATGGTAATCCGGTAATAGATTATTCACAATATAGTGGTCTTTCGAAGAAAAATCTACTTTCTTACACTAAATGTGTTCCTATAGAAGCTTATAGTACAAAAAAAAGAGGAAAATGACTAGCATTTTCTTCACAATCAAAGAATAAATGAATCATTAAATACAAAAAGATTGAATAAAATTAGGAGTATATAGTTGACATCTTATTTTCATACAATCAAAACTTTTCCACAACTCTCAAGAGACAGAGAGATGCTGTGACCAAATGAATCCTCCCCAGTAAGCTTCTTCTTCTGATCCCTGTGGACACTAAGTCTAAAAGCTCTGTTCCACCAACCTCTAAACATCATTAGCTTCAATCTCAACCTCCTCGGCCTTACACTTCAGGTTAACAAATACTTCAAGAGCTTCTCTCATCCACCAGTTCTGACACACCTCTCTCGCTTCATCCAAACCAACCCATCTCCGTTGTCTAGTCTCCGCCTCAGGCCACCGCTCATACTCTTGGTCAACAAGCAACGCAAACATGTAACCTTCGTGAATCACGCTCTGTCTTTTACTCTTGTATTGCCATTTCCCAAGCCTTTCCTCGAGCTCTCCCGTTACACCAGCTTCCTCTATCGTCTCTCTCAAAGCTGCTTCCTCCATAGACTCATCAATCTCCCAACCTCCTTTTGGGAATAACATTCCTTTGCCCTTTTGAGCACTGATAAGGAGAAGTTCGATCTCTTTTGTCTCGGTTCCATTGCATTGTCGTTTCTTGTATCTGTACGGAACGCATCTGCGGAGATTTGACCAAATTTAAAAAAAAATATGAGATTCCCAAATGAACAGCGATAGATAGAGAGTGACGTCAAAGGTGGAAAAACTTTTCAACACGTGTTTGACGTACCCGACGACTTGACGATACCCTGCGTTATCGTAACGCTGCAAATCTCTCCCGGTGCGAGAGACGAGAGAGACAACCTTCTCGATCTGCGCTGGAACAACCTTAGACGGGATGGTCTCGAAGATGGGAGATAGGTACGAGGCGACGTTTGATAAGTTTGACACGATAAGAGACACAGAGAAGCCTGTCATTTTTTGAATCCCTCTTTTGACCCACTAATTGAGAACAGGAGAGAGGGTTGGAATCAAAAGGCTCTGTTCTCGAATTCGAGAGGATCGATTTAAGGAAGAGAGAGAGAATGGATAAGCAACAATAAAGAGAGAGAGAGAAGCGATTTTGTTAAGATGGTTCGGTTTTAGAACTGTCTTTATATGGAAAACCACACGAGATATTGGAACCTCTCACGCGCTTCAGACGTTTCGTCCAACCTCTTTTTGTTTTTGTTTTACAATATCAACTCGCTATATATATTTTTAGAATTATATAATGTATAAATATATATATATATATATATATGTTTTATTTTATTTTAGTTTTTGAGAAAGGTCTAATATAATATTTGACTGGCTATTAAATTGATTTCCACAGTTAATGAATTGATTTTTCTAGGTTTCTTGGCTAACTGAATCTAGCTTAACTGTTTTATTTCTCTATTTTGAGATTTGTTGTTTTGTTATTGAGCTAACTCTCAGCCTAATTGATTCTGAATCTTAAATTTTTTTAACAAAATAGAGACTTTGTTAGTTACAACAAACCATGAGGTATGTAAATAACCATTTAAAAGTTAATATAAATTGATACAAAAGTCTACAGAACATTCGATTTTTTTCCAGGTCTACGGAACATTCGATTCTACTGACAAATCGATAAGCCATGTTTTTGTTGTTCTTCTAGATTTTTGTTTAATTTTTTCGTCAAGAAAAATCAAACTTAGATCGCTATTAAAAAAAGTCAACTCGTTAACGACCAAAAACAGAAAAATCTCGGCACAGACACGGGAGAAGACACAAAATGGAAGACGTAGGAGACACGCGCACTATGAGCGCATGGGGAAGCTGTGCAAGTGGGTTCCTCATTTTTGTCTGTTTATGCTTTTTCGGACAGAAAAAATACTAAAAAGAGTGTGTGCTCATCCACAAACTCCTGACGCAAACACGCTATTAGGCGAGGCCCCTCCTCTAGTCTATCTAAGGTGACTCTTGTTGCTTTGTCATCCTCATTTTTTTTTCTAGAAGCCCAAACATGGATACAACCGATAAGCTTTTATTTTAAATGGGCCTTAACCTAGCATCAGTATTTTTGAATTGGATTGAACACTAATCATCAGTATTTTCTGTCTGTGTTCTTATCACAGATTATTTAATGCTAAAAGCTTGCTTATGTATGAATTATGATATACCTATACTCAGGTAGGTGTGTAGACTTTGGCCTAGGACGAAAAAAATATGCAGGTCCTTTCTATAATATTCCTTCTTTGGTTATTAGATCGGCTGGCGAAATCTTTATATTCAGAGCATCTGCTATGGTTCCAATTAAGTTCTCAAATCTATATTAATTAAACGTTCAAAACTTAACATGTATGTTTATAAATATATACGTACCAAAATAGTTGTACCTAAAATCTGGTTTACCAGAAACCAGCGTCTACGTTGACCATTATCTTTTTTATCGGATGGAAAAAACACCCAGACTCAGTATAGCTGTCGGGTTAATACTACAAGAAACAATATCCAGTCAAAATTAGTTACTTGCATGTGAGGTTATCTCAAACTATGTAATTTTTTCTGTTAGGAGTCTGATTTTGTTTCAATGAAACTGCTAAACTACTTGTTCTTAAAAGTTGATATAGAGATTGGGCCAATCTCTATAATTCAAATGTATAATTAACCAATGATTCCAACTAAAATTCAGTATATCGTGAATATATTCATGTATTTAGGCCTCAATTTTTCTTCATAACTCGGACAAAAAAAAAAACTAGGGAAACAAAAATAAATAACAAAAATGTACTCGTCTAAGATTAATAATATAGTAAAATATTTAACGATCGATCTTCAAGATTTTATTCATTTAGCTCTCGACGATCGTCTCCAATCCAGGTCTCCAAGATCCATAGTTCAATTCGCATAGTACCTTCTCTTCAAGAGTGTCTCTTATTTCCACACCATCATGATCATGGTGATCATCTTCATTACTCGATGATGAGTTTCTTCTTTTGTCTCCAGACACTGGAAACATACAAACAGGGAATACTCTCTTCAAATGGTTATACCGGCTCTCGTTGAGTATCTCTGCTGCTTTCTCGGAGATGAGAGCGAGTTCTTCGTGTGTTAAGACGGAGAAGAGCATGTCTGTCGGAAGGAGAAGGTAGAGATGTCGTCTCGGCCGCAAAAACTCGTCGGGAGATACGGCGGTGACTCGGTGGCCTATTTGGAGAAGTGTAGAGTCGGTGATGAATTGACCGGAGTTTTGAGAGACGATATCTAAAGCTTTGATGGGCTTTGAGAAAACGTCGAGCGTTCCGGTGAAAGGAGATAATATTTTGACTACTCCTGATGATGTGATCAATGGTGCGCATGAAGATGTGTTTCCCATTATTGTGATGATAAAGTAGAATTAAGAACGAGAGAAAGAGAAGGTCGCATACACAAAGAGAGAAGTTTCTCAGAAATGGGATGGCTTTTATAATTATGTGTATACATTATTAGTTTATGGATTAAGAGGTGATTAAGTGTTAATTATTCTTTCAGCTGGTTGTGTACAACTCACAGGTCTGGGTGTATCTTCCTCTCTCCGGTTTATACTTGTCGCTTCTTAACTTTATTGGGGCTTTATCCGATAGATATAGTAATCAAATTACAAAAAGTAAGGTTTTCGTTGATCAGTTTAATTCATTAATTCACATATATCTGGCTGCTACTTAATTAATAATTATCATATAATCAAGTCAAACTCGATAATTAATCAGATTCATCCCTTATAAGACCAGCTCCATTGTCTATCTATCTTTAGTTCTACCAAACACTAGAAATTACTAAAATACAATGTTTATTCAGTATTGGTCCAACATTTTTAAATTTTCTTGATGCCCCAAGCTAAACTAAAATTTTATATCCTTGTTATTTATGTAAATTTTTTATAATGCCCTGTATACAACTAAAATTATCGGTTAAAATTATGATTTTTAATGGTCGGTTCCTCGGATATACTCCAGACTTTAGAACTTTTTGTCGTGACAAATGTCATTTAGATCTAAATGTTCTTATTCAGCTATGGGTACTTGTAAACCCTCGTTCAAACGAATGTACACTTTTTATTTTACGTATATTAAAAAATTTTAAAGATCATAAAATCAAAAGTTATGGCTTAACGATTTTCTTACATTTTACACTACGTATAACAAAGAAGCACATGGATGAAGCCATGAAGGATGGGTTTGATTGGGATAAGCTGGGCGATTGGGCTGAGCTCGAGTCACGACGCTACCTAACTCATCATCAGACATGGCTTCTCTTGTTTCGGTTTCCTTTTTATTTACATTTTTTTACTTATTATAATATTAATTAGTTTATCTGTTTTTAGAATTTCCAAAAGCCAAAAACAAAGATTACATAAGTAGGTACCATGAAACAAATAGGAATATCATAATATACAAATACAGCTCATTAGATGTCTGGATACATCATACATGTATAGATGTATCTTTGTTAGTTGCGACATTTTTATATGATTATTAATCAACGTTGTATATTATTATTGTAAAAAGCATATGCCATATGTGAGAATGTATTCTGTAGATTTGATTATCAGAGTTAACTCATGTGGCTACGAACATATATTTAGCTCCACCCTCCAGATTATAATTTCCAGTATACATACTCTCTAATTGATTAAGAAAATTACATACAAACAATTTAGTAGCGATGATGAAGCTAATTAGTATGTATAAAATTTTTGTTGAGCACTCTTAACTTATGCCTTCATACGGGGATAAAAAAAAATACACACTAATGTGCATGTGTATATGTTTATGCGGCTGTATGTTTGCTTGCAGATATGCATTTGTCGCTGTCAGTGGTTCGAATTATATGATTTTATTTGTAAAGTGCCCTGGACTTCAGACTCTACTTGTTTTGTATTCTTGCCCATTTTTTATTATTTGAATCAATCTTACAAATAAAAAAACTATACCGGATCCATTTGATGAACTGTCACAAGATTTCCTACTCAATTATATCTTAAAAAGCACAGTCACAAACACTTGATAAAATTATATAAAAACGTTAGTTATAATCAAAGTAAAAAGGGGATCTCAAGTAGCTATCGTCAACATATTTTAACAGGGAATCATTTCCTATTACATTATCCGGGAGTTGCAACGTCAAAATCTCGACAGTAGCTTAAAAACTAGCTTCCAAAAACGTTAGCTATCAGACTAACGAGGTATATACCTATTTTAAACATATTGTATACTTGACATATGTATACTATACACCAGTATATGTAAAATTAATAGTTTGAAGTAGTAACCTCATAGTATCACTAATTCATAGTTCATATCGACTTGTGGTAATGTACATGTTTGTGATTGCATTACATGTACACAAAAAATAAATTAAAACAAAAACCGTAATGAGATGAATTTAGATTTGGGCATTAAACTAATTAGAGAAAGTGTTGGTAAAGACATGCTGGAAATTATTACTATTATTAGAAATTTCAAAGTACATAATGATAATAATAATCAATAACCAAACAAATTTTCAACATATAAAAAACCTACGTAATAATGAATAAAGAAAAAATGCAATATAGTAGTAGATCAGAAGAAGATTGTTGCCAATGCCATGAAAGCTGATGCGAAGCTAGCTCCGGCGAAGTTGATGGCAGGAGCCGAGTTTGTTGGTTTGGCCGTTGAAGAAGATGAAGCTCCGGTGGAACCGCTCCCTGTTCATGTATACAAAGATAAATATATACTCCACCACGTACAACTGTTATTATAAGATTATGTAATCATACCAGTGGAAGATGCCGGAGGAGTTGTGGTAGTTCCCGTCGAAGGTGTAGTGGTGCCTTAGTAAAATTAAAAAAAAAATTAAAAATAATAAAGATAAGGAACAAAAACGTGCGTGCATCAAGCTAAAACCTACTATAATCGGCGTCGTATTAAGTGGCTTACCATTGCTGGATTTGCATAGCGAGATGTCAGCCTTGGCGCCACAAGCTTTAGGGAGAACAAGAGCGTTTTCTTTAGTGAGGTTAAGCGATTTGAGCATGTCGACATTGTTGAAGACGGAGCAAAGACACGTGGCGTCTTTCTCGACGATCTCCTTCATCGGCAGGCAACACGAAGCGGGCGGTGGAGGAGTCACCGAGTGAAGATAAGGCTGACATGGCATCAGTTTTTGTATACACGGCATTGAGTGAGCATCTCCTCCTCCTCCTCCGCCTCCACCCATTGCCGGTGTAGGCTCAGCCTTAGATGACGAGACGGAGAACAATACAAAAACGACGGCGACGGCGAATCTAACGACCTCCATTTTCAAAAAAGCAAAGAGCTTAATATTTCAAACAAACGGTTATTATGTTGTCTTCCTTTGAAAGTTGTGTGGATTGATGTAATACATCTTCACGTGTCTTATATAGTACACACACGTTGGTTATAGTTTTGTTTGTTTTGCAATCTAATCGAGTTTCTCCCTGGTTTTTCGAGAAACAGTAACAAAATCTGTTCTGATCCGGTTCTTATGCAATGGATCGAAGACTAAGCTCTGGATTGTCTGACGTTAATTAGTTAAATCCTAATTTCAATCTAATTATAAGAGTTCACAGAAAAGATTGCTATTACATGAACAGAACAGAGCATGAACATACGGTTTGTTGTAGTTTTCAACCATGTTCACTGGGCATGGGCATCCGGGTCCTAGATATTTGGATTCATATAGGCACTTATAATTTTTCGGGTCGGTTCTAAGTCGGATTTTGTCGGATCCAGATCGATTCAAGTCTAAAATTTCAATATACGTAAAATATCCGTAATTATCGGGTATATTTTAAATTCGGGTCGGTTTGGGTATTTAGGACCCGAAAATCCGAAAACTCGAAAATTAACTGTAAACTTTAAAAATATCTGAAGAACCGCAAAAATACCTGAAAATTTATCCAAAATCAAACCCAAAACCCAAAAGATACCAAAATACCTGAATTATATTTTTTGAAAATCTAAAATTTTACCGAAACCTGAAATTATACCAAAAAACCCAAACTAAAACTTAAAAAAATATCTGAAATACCAAAAATGTAACTAATCACCCAAATATACTTAATATATACAATAATTTTTTGTTATTTCGGGTATTCGATGGGGTCTCTAATAGGATTCAGACTCGAACCGAGACCCGCAGCTCCAAAAAAAAAACTCAACATGTACTTTAGCATAGATTCGGATCCGAATCCAAACATATATTTCCGAATCGGTTCCGGTTCAGATCTTTAGTTCCGGAGAAAAGGCCGAGGCCTAATGTTCACGAATCTCACCTAACAATTACAAAACTATCTTTATTTATTTATTTTATTTTGTGCGAGTTTGGAGCTTTTTGCCAGATAAGTTAAAAAAGCTTTTTGGATATGGATTTCCACGTATGAGTCTACGATGTTAACTTATCTGTCGCAAATCACAATGGCGCTTATTATAAAATTATTAGTTAATTAGTTAATTAGTGGAGATTAATCAAACGGATGTTGATATAGACGTTACAGAAACATATGCGTATGAAATTGGTTAGCTGACTTAAATTATTTTACAATCGGTGGAGAAAGGAAAGAGAATCGGAGAACAAAAAAATGGGAGGTGATGGTGGTGGCGTCGTTGGGTTCGTTGGTTTGGATCTCTTCAGCTTCGAATTAGCTTCTTCGCTTCTTAGTTCTGGGTTTAGGGTTCAAGCATTCGAGGTCAGCTTTCTTTTTTTGATCGGCTGGTTTTATGTTAAATCAAGGTTGATCGGGTTTCATAATATTGGTACCAAGCATGTGAAAATTTGTGTGTTCGATCTTTTAAGAATTTTCTTAATTTATCTCAGAGGAATTCAGCTGTTTCTTACACGTTTATTTCTATTCTCACAACACAAAGTGTTTTGAAATGAAATGATTTGATTAAATGTTCAGTGATTGTTGCTTTTGTCTAAAAAGAAACAAACCAGACTTGTTTTCTTCAGCTTTTTTCTTTTTAAATTGAGGAGGAAAGTTAAACGGTTGTGTCTATATTCAACAGATAAGTACAGAGATGGTGGAGAAGTTCACTGAACTGGGAGGATGCAAATGTGACAGTCCTGCAGATGTTGGCAAAGGTACCAGATTGTGTTATAAGTAATTAGAAACAATTAAGATACATGGAAGAAAAGTTTAGTATTAGCCTTTCTGCTGCTGCCTCTCTGTTTACTTTTGATGTGTTATGTTATTTACTCTCCTCTCTATCTCTCTTTTTTTTTTTGTCTTTATTACCTCTACGCAGGTGCAGCAGCCGTGGTTGTTTTACTTTCCCACCCTGACCAAATTCAAGATGTTATTTTTGGCGATGAGGGTGTTATTAAAGGTTATTCCCCAAGTTTCTTTACCTCACAGTTTTTGAATTTTATCTCGGGATTGTTGTCTAAGAGACTGTATGCGATTGCGTCATCTCTAGTCAGGTCTACAGAAGGGCACTGTTTTGCTTTTGTCTTCCACAATACCGCCTTTGCACCTCCAGAAGCTAGAGAAACAACTTGCAGGTTGCTACAAATTTGGATACTTTTGAGGCATCGTTTGCATTTCATCTCTGTATTTTGAAGTTTCCACTTTTCAGTCGTGAACTGAAAATGGGGTTTGGTTTCCGATGCAGAGGGTAAAGAGCAGATTTTTGTAGTCGATGCCTATGTTTTAAAAGGAATGTCTGAGCTTCTTGATGGAAAACTAATGGTATAATCTCTCCTCTCTTTCTAAGTCTTTGATGTTGGTGAAGTGTCACTGAGCTAGTTTGATCTCCATTCATTGTTTAAAGTGGCTTGTCATTGTACTTGTAGTAACACGTTTCATTTTAACTTTATAAGATCATAGCATCTGGAAGGTCTGATTCGATCACAAGAGCACAACCCTATCTTACTGGTAAAATGTTAACTCCAGTTTATAGAACATATAGACTTTCTGATAGTTTGTTTTCTTACTAAGACAATTTATTTGTTTCGTGAAGCAATGTGTCAGAAGCTTTACACCTTTGAGGGAGAAATTGGTGCTGGAAGGTATGGAAATTTTGGGGTGATAAATAACCTTCCCGTGTTGGTCAAGTTGCTTACCGAAATATCATGAAACCTATGAACTCTTTGATCATAACATGCTTGAACAAAACCGTTGATGATTCTAACTATTCCTCTGCATTAGAGACAACATTGATCTCGTTGTTTTTTCTGAACCAGTAAAGTTAAAATGGTTAATGAGCTACTTGAGGGCATTCATCTTGTTGCTGCTGTGGAGGCTATATCTTTAGGTTCTCAGGCGGGTGTGCATCCATGGATATTGTATGACATCATTTCCAATGCTGCTGGGAATTCATGGTATGCATTATGCTACAAGGACTTCCCTTTGGTTACGAGTAATACAAAAGTATTCCAGTACCAAAATCAGAAAGATTTTTGATAGGACTGTTATGGAATAATAGGGTTGACTACATTTCATGTAGTAGTAGAACTTTAATATACACTCATTAAAGGGATGGAAAAAGAATAGGCAGAATAGTTTCATTCTGAAAGTTTTGAGAATAGGATAGACTAAAGATTTCCCTGAAGGTTTATGCCATATCAGCATGTCAATATTCCTACAATGGCTGTCAGAGAATTAACTTGTCTTGTGTGCATTTTGTTTTCAGGATTTACAAGAATCATATACCCTTGTTGCTGAAAAGTGATATAGATGGTCACTTCCTCGATGTTCTCTCTCAGAATCTGGTATGATACACCAAATTGAAAGTGACTATATATCTTTCAAATTGATTTAGCAAAGAGAGAAAAACAAAATATAGATCCAGTTAATGAGTCATTTTAAACTCACAGTGATTAAATCTTGATGTTTAGCACATAAATTAATGAAACGCTAACTGATTTTCCAAATGGTTAGGGCATTGTTGAAGATAAAGCCAAATCGCTCCCATTTCCTGTCCCGCTGTTGGCAGTTGCACGTCAACAACTAATCCTCGGTACATATCAATATGATCTTATGTATGGTACAATGATAGTGACCTCTTTCCACTTGTCTAATTTTATGCATAACTTCTCCTTGTCCAGGAATATCTCAAATGCACGGAGATGATACATCTATTTCATTGGCTAAGGTCCCTTATAGAGTTCTTTTCTTCTTTTTCGGAACTTGTGGCAAATTTAAAGGAACGGAAAACTACTGTCATAGACCATGTATTTGATACATGCCTGTCTAATGAAAGGTTTGCGTAATGATTAAACAGATCTGGGAAAAAGTGCTTGGTGTTGGCATACTAGAAGCAGCCAATAAAGAACTTTACAAGCCAGAGGATTTGGCCAAAGAAATTACTACTCAAGCAAAGCCTGTGAAAAGAATTGGTTTCATTGGTCTCGGAGCAATGGGTTTTGGTATGGCAGCGCACCTGTTGAAATCAAACTTTTCTGTCCGTGGTTATGATGTAAGCCTCTGATTAACTCTCCACTGTGAATACTTTATTGAATCTATGGTATTCGTGTTTTGGGTGACTTTTCAAACAATTGTTAACTTATTGATGTATTAGCGTTAGATCATTCAGACTATTATAAATTTAGGAATAGCTGATAGTGGCTTAACTTTAAAAAAGCCTGTGCATCTTGAGTAGAAAAGATGACATTGTTACATGAAATGTTTGATACTGATACTGTATTGCAGGTATACAAGCCAACGCTCGTCAGATTTGAGGGTGTCGGCGGAGTGGCGGCAAATTCTCCAGCTGATGTGACAAAAGGTAGTCCTCAAAATCAAGACAAGTGAAACAGATTACAGTGTAGATGTGTCTTGTAGCTCTCAGAACTTTGAGATGAAAATCCTTCTTTGATCCTGTGAATCCAGTAAATTTTCCCCTGATATATGTTTTTATTTGTATCTGCTTCTACAGATGTTGATGTTCTTGTAATTATGGTAACAAACGAGGTTCAGGCCGAGGATGTCTTGTATGGGCATCTTGGAGCAGTTGAAGGTATACATCTCTGTTATCCTAGCTTTTAGCTTAGAGCTGATTTTCCTAAGTTTTTCTTTAACAATATTTCAGCTATTCCGTCTGGAACAACTGTTGTACTTGCGTCAACAGTCTCTCCCGCATTTGTTAGTCAGCTTGAAAGGCGTCTAGAAAGTAAGTTCCACTCTGAGCTGATCTTGATGGTCAGATGATCCCCTGATCAAATTGTTACTTCCATCATGATATTTTACTGTCACTTGATTGAGTTCTATATTTTACTTGGTAATCTTTTAGATGAGGGTAAGGACCTAAAGCTGGTGGATGCTCCTGTTTCTGGTGGTGTTAAGAGGGCTGCCATGGGAGAACTTACGGTATGAAGTCTAGATACCTATATACAATGTCTAATGAAGCTGAAGTTATATGTTTTTTTCCTCAGATAATGGCTTCAGGTACCGAAGAAGCACTCAAGTCTGCGGGGATGGTGTTGTCAGGTGACGATTTCATTTTCACTTTTCTCGTGAATTATTTTCTTGTTCACATCAGTAACCTGGACGTGCCTGATTATTATTGATTTTGTGCAGCATTAAGTGAGAAGCTTTATGTGATTAGAGGAGGTTGCGGTGCAGGAAGGTAATTTGTTATGCTCTTTTTTATCGCCATCACGATCCTTTCTATACTGACATAGACATCATTTCACTTTCTTTGTTACGTGGTTACTTGATGTTCCATAGTGGTGTTAAAATGGTCAATCAATTGCTTGCGGGAGTTCATATTGCATCAGCTGCCGAAGCAATGGCATTTGGAGCTCGGTTAGGTCTGAATACTCGAAAGCTATTCAATGTTATTTCCAACTGCGGTGGAACATCTTGGTATGTTTTACTTAGATTTTGTGGAATAAGTTTTTCTTTTCTCATCTCTGGAAGAGTATGTGGTACCATAAACGGCAATAGCATTTCTGATGTGCACCACTCTGATGCACTGCATAATCTCAGATAATAGTTTGTCCTCTTTATTTTTTTTTCTGTAGTAGCTGTATCATTACTTGTCCTAGTCTCCCAAAGGATGATATTGCCAAACAGGCTCCAGTTTGCTATATTTTGTTATTTCGGAGCCTCTAAAAGCTTAAAGTTATTAAAAACAATTGTAGGATTAACAATCTTAAGCCCAAAGTATTGTCTTTCTGAAACCCTAGATTTTGCTTGATATTTATCTTTACAAGTTTATGAAATAACGTTTGTGTTGGCCTGCTATTTGATAAATTGAATGGCTTCTATTCTTGCAGGATGTTTGAGAATCGCGTTCCACACATGCTGGATAATGATTATACACCATACTCTGCTCTTGATATTTTTGTTAAGGATTTGGTAAGTTTAGCAACTGTAGTCAATTTTGTAAACTTGCTCTTTTGTTTTATATTAAATTTAGCAAGAGTTTTGACTGTAGGGAATTGTTACCCGAGACGGTTCATCTCGTAAAGTTCCACTCCATATATCGACGGTGGCACATCAGCTATTCTTAGCCGGTAGACTAATCTTTTTACTTTTCTCAATTCATCTGGAACGTGCATTATTTCGGTCCTACCATTTCAACAATATGGTTTCATGTGTTTCAAATTTCTTGAAAAATATATTGGCAGTGCTTCTTTTTTAATGTTTTGGAGAAGGAGATAAATAGTTTTACTTTTAGTTAGCTATACTAATACTACTATAGTTCCTTTTTCTTTTGTGCCCCGTATACTTAAAGAAATTTTCATTTGCAGGCTCCGCTGCGGGCTGGGGACGGATAGATGATGCTGGAGTGGTCAAGGTATAATTGTCATAAATGCACTGATTTGTAGCGCCAAGCTTATAGTGATTGAGTTTGAGACAGTTTTTGCCTGTTTGTATCTGTCTTTTAAAAGAAATCCTATTTCTATTTGAGAGGACAAGGGAAAAAGTTTACTAGTAAAGCAAATACATACAATTTATTGAGATGACATGCTGTTAATGAATAGTAGAAGCTGAAACATTTTGCATTAATCTTATAGCATATGAACTATTGGACTCAAGATCTACATACAGTATTTGCTGATTATCCTTCTTAACCATAGATGGTAGAGTGAAGCTATAACAGTATTAAGATTTCTGTTCTGCTTGGGTTTGATTTTATTTATAGGTATATGAAACCCTTGGAGGGGTTAAAGTAGAAGGGAGGCTTCCTGTTCTGAAGAAACAAGAAGTATTAAAATCTCTTCCATCTGAATGGCCTTTCGACCCCACAGAGGACATACATAGATTAAATATGGGAAAGTCAAAGACGTTGGTTGTTCTAGATGATGATCCAACTGGGACACAAACTGTTCATGACGTAGAGGTTTTAACAGAATGGTTAGTTTTGCATGCTTTCTCTATAAAGACTGAAGTTATCTTGCTATTACAAAATTTATCATGAATCTGACTAATTGAGTTGACAAGTTGCTAGCTTAGGAAACAATGCCAGAATTTGATATTTGGTTATTGCTTTCACCTACATTTTGACAGGAGTGTTGAGTCTATTTCTGAGCAGTTCAGAAAGAAGCCGGCGTGCTTCTTCATATTGACAAATTCGAGGTCATTGAGCTCTGAGAAGGTCAAGGCATTCCTATGTTGTGCACTTTACTTATTGAAGAGTTCTAAACTCCTGGAACAATGAAAAGCTGATGCTACCTCAGCTTTTAGCAATTTAAAGCTCTAACTGCATATTTCTTAAACAGGCTAGTGCACTGATCAAAGATATCTGTACCAACCTATGTGCTGCATCAAAAGAATCTGGCAATGCTGACTACACAATTGTTCTGCGTGGTGATTCAACATTGCGTGGTCATTTTCCTCAGGCAAGTTTGGTGCTCCAAGAATGAAATGGCAGACCATCATATCACTGTTGGATTTGAGATTAAAATTATGAACCATGCAGGAAGCAGATGCTGCTGTCTCTATACTTGGGGAAATGGACGCATGGATTATTTGCCCCTTCTTCCTTCAAGGAGGACGGTATACTATCGATGATGTGCATTATGTTGCAGATTCTGATAGGTATATCTTTGTGAACAAAGAGTGTGTGTGTTTTAACTTCCTGAATCAGAGAAAAGTTCCCTTCATAGCATGAAGTTTGATAGTCGTCAGCTCTTCTTCATGTCTTGCAGACTAGTTCCTGCAGGAGAGACAGAGTTTGCCAAAGACGCATCCTTTGGATATAAATCCTCAAATCTCCGTGAGGTCTGAATTCTTCCAACAGCAGAATCATCTAATCTAATTTGACCTCAACGAAATAGTAGTAACGAACAAATTTATGATTCCAGTGGGTTGAGGAAAAAACAGCTGGCACCATTCCTGCTAACAGCGTTGAGTCGATATCAATCCAACTTCTAAGAACAGGTGGCCCTGATGCAGTGTGTGAGTTCTTATGCAGTTTAAAGAAGGTAATATTTCCAGCATATGTTGCTACGGCTTTCAGGGAACTTTTCTGGTCTTTAGAACTGGTGGAACCAGTAACTCCAGGTTTGATATAAAGTGAAACTTTATTTCCATTTCAGGGATCTGCATGTATTGTCAATGCAGCTAGTGATAGAGACATGGCTGTATTTGCAGCGGGTATGATTCAGGTAAGCCGGCCTATTATTCTTTCAGTTTTTATTTACTGTTCCTTATTGATCCATTAGAGTATGCATTTTTGTTTTTATCTTATATTTTTGGTCCTTTAGCTTGATCAAACATTATCTTTGGCAGGCAGAACAGAAAGGGAAATCTTTCTTATGCCGTACTGCTGCTAGCTTTGTGTCTGCTCGAATAGGGATTATTCCAAAAGATCTTGTGTTGCCGAAAGATTTTGCTTCTAACAAAGAAAGTAGTGGTGCGCTAATAGTTGTGGGTTCCTATGTCCCAAAAACAACAAAGCAGGTTAACTTTCGTTACTAACTCTGATTTCTCTGTTGCGGTAAATGGAATAGTTAAAAGAGTCATGAGTCATTTTCTTTAAACCAACAGGTTGAGGAACTTCAGTCACAACATAAGCAGAAGTTAAGGAGCATTGAGGTAAAAACAAGTAGATATGGCTAACAAGGATAGTTGTTATGGTAGCTAAGTTCTAGATGTGATCAACAGATCTCTGTAGAGAAAGTTGCTCTTAAGTCCTCCGAAGAGAGAGTTGCGGAGATCACTAGAGCGGTTGAGATGGCTGATTCTTTCCTTCGTGCTGGCAGAGAGACTCTAATTATGAGCAGTCGCGAGCTCATCACTGGGAAAAGTTGTTTCTCCATTCCTACTCTTTATACATTTTTATTACTGAGTAATAAAGTCATGATGACCAAGGAATAACATCATTAACGGGTCTGCTATCTATTTTGACAGCATCTTCGGAGAGTCTTGATATTAATAGCAAAGTGAGCTCCGCTCTGGTTGAAGTAGTGAGCCAGATAACTACTAGACCCCGTTATATTCTTGCTAAGGTACTTTTGCATACACTTATTACTTCTCTGTTCAGCTTACCATATCATAAACTTACTGGCACAATCTGTCAATGTACAATACAGTCAATGATTGCAACTGTTTTATAGTTTGTTGTATTTTGACACTGTAACATATCCTTGTTTTAGGGTGGGATTACGTCATCAGACACAGCTACAAAAGCACTTAAAGCAAGACGCGCACTTGTGATTGGTCAAGCCCTTGCTGGTGTTCCAGTATGGAAGTTAGGTCCAGAAAGTAGACATCCCGGAGTTCCCTACATTGTTTTCCCGGGTAAACCTTAGTTTGTAAAAAACATATTCAACTGAAGAAAATAGGTATCCTTAAATGAAAAGAAAAATGTATGTGAACATGTAACAGGTAATGTTGGTAGCAGCACAGCTCTTGCAGAAGTTGTGAAGTCATGGTCAGTTGTAGCTGGGCGATCAACAAAAGAGCTGCTTCTTGTGAGTATCTCTATTATTCTATGGCCTCAATTTCTCTCTTTCATCTATTGATATTGTGTTTTTATGTGAAACAGAACGCCGAAAATGGTGGATATGCGATTGGAGCATTTAATGTGTATAACCTTGAAGGAATAGAAGCTGTTGTAGAAGCTGCAGAGGAAGAAAACAGTCCTGCCATTTTGCAGGTTAGTGTTGTGATCAAAAAGTCAATTTCGGATACGTCAAAGGGTTTCATATGAGAGACGTCAGCCACTGATAGAAACCAAAGCATAACACTCTGTTCTCAGTTGTTCAAAAATGCATGACAGAAAAAAACTGAAAGCTGATTTTTTCCCTGTTCTTATGGCGCTATGCTTTTAGGTCCATCCAGGTGCGTTCAAGCAAGGAGGTATTCCATTAGTATCATGTTGCATCTCCGCAGCTGAACAAGCCAGGGTAAGTAACTTTGATTATGCATTATATTTATATCTTATTTGTAAGTCATGTATCTTGAGTTTGCTTTGCTATCACGAATGAAACAAAAAGCTACTAACTCGGCAACCGGAAAAAAGAAGAAGCCAGATTGTCTGGAATAAATACTAAAATTTTGTTACTAATAGGCATAATGTGGCAGGTTCCTATATCAGTGCATTTTGACCATGGAACAACAAAACATGAGCTATTAGAAGCTCTTGAACTCGTAAGTTTGAGATATATGTCGCCTACATTCAAAACATTTGTATCTTGTACTTGTTTTATGTTGAAAACTTCGTACCAATTGTTCTGGTGCAGGGATTTGATTCAGTGATGGTAGATGGTTCTCATCTTTCCTTCACGGAAAATGTAGCCTACACGAAATTAATAACAGAGTTGGCACGTTCAAAAAACATTATGGTGGAAGCTGAATTAGGTAGACTCTCAGGTACCGAGGATGGCTTGACCGTTGAAGATTATGAGGCAAAGCTCACCAACGTTCATCAGGTCTTTGTTGTTTTCAAGCACCTCTCACATTGTGTTCCAAAAAAAAAAACACCTCTCACATTTTACTATTCAGGTCTTCTAAAACAAACATCAATGAGTTTTTTTCAGGCTCAGGAGTTTATGGAGACTGGTATAGATGCTCTGGCTGTGTGTATAGGAAATGTACATGGAAAATACCCTGAGTCCGGCCCAAACCTCAAGCTTGACTTACTTAAGGTCAAGCATACTCTTGTGCTGAATGCAGTTTACTGAGTTTGCTTCACTCTTATTCTAAATGATTTTTCATGTGTATAGGAACTTCACAATTTAAGTTCGAAGAAAGGCGTCGTTCTTGTTCTTCATGGAGCTTCTGGTTTGCCTGAGAAACTTATCAAGGTATCTAGAGCTTTATCAAGATTTTGTTATGGCTTTAACTCTTTATGGGTAATGAATTGTTGGTCTCATGTTGTCGTCAGGACTGCATTGAGAATGGAGTGAGGAAGTTCAACGTGAACACAGAAGTAAGAAAGGCGTACATGGATGCTCTTACCTCCGAGAAAAAGACCGACCTTGTTGACCTCATGTCGGCAACAAAAACAGCCATGAAAGCTGTGATCGGTGACAAGATTCGTCTCTTTGGCTCTGCCGGAAAAGCTTAATTTGTTAATGAACAATGCACAGTGAGAGTATGTTTACAGTTGTAAATCATATCCACACATCCAAATAACCATTGTATGCAATGTACAATTGTTGAAAAATAAAGAAAACTTTTTTTAAAGAAATTCGAATTTCTTAAATGGGAAGCCACTTTCTTTTTTGGATAAATTTACTAATTATACATGGCTGTTATCTCTAGACATTATAAACCTCGCAATCTTCGCCGTTTTATCTTCTCGTTCCCCAATCTACAATCCCTAACTCTCACACACATTCTTCATTGGGAATCTACTTCCTTCTTTTTAGAAAAAGCTCAAAGTGTATATCTTTATGAGTTTCTTCGTTCTTAGCTATTGATGTCTACTACTACCTCTACGTAATGGGTTTTGCTTCATTTCTCAATCTTTCGAGTAAAGTCGATGGCTTTGGATGTGGGCTCTTCGTTTTTTGCAGTTTCTCTCAGATTCTCAATCTCTTCTTTCTCGTTTGCTTGCTTGCTTTGTCACTCAAGTTTCTGCTCTTCAAGTGTCCTTCCTCGTTTCTACAGTCTCTAGAGAAGATATATCGAGTCTCTCCGAAGATTGAGTGTTGCAGTTCCTTCGATCAAGACAACAGCAAAGATGGGTTTGTATCCAAATCTTGTTTGGTTGATGAGCTGGATCAGAAGAAAGCTATCATCTTACACTGGAACCCTGATTCTGCTGATGAATTGAAGAAGAGCTGTGAGAACTGTGATAAACTTCTTCTAAGCGACGAGCTTAATCTCAGAACGAACAGAGACACTGCTCCAGCGTCATCGGAGACAGAGGAAAGCGAGGACGAGGAGGAGTCACGTGAAGATCAGGTGTTCGACGTTATTACTCTGAGAAAAATGGTGAAGAGAGAGAGGAAACGCGGAGATGGTTTGAAGATGGAGCTGGAGAAGGAGAGAAGAGCGGCGGAAACAGCTGCTGGAGAAGCCATGGCTATGCTTCTGAAGCTACGGATGGAGAAGAGCGCGGTGGAGATGGAGGCGAATCAGTACAAGAGAGTCGCGGAACAGAAGCAAGTCTATGACCAAGAAGTGATTCAATCGTTACAGTGGATGTTGATGAAGCTCGATGACGGAGATAATAATAAGATTCAAGACTAAAAAACTCTTTGATCGTCCTCTTTGTATGCATATAAATAAACAAAAAATTTAGACATGTATTTTTGTTTAACACAGTTGAAAGTTGAAACTGAACTGAATTTATCTTACGTGGCAATTTTAGACAAGTATATATTTACGTGGCGTGTTACTATTGGATGTATGATATATTCGACGTGGCAAATTTTGGACTCGGTGAATTACGTAACTACCCCCTATCATCTTTTTTCTTTCCCTCGTCAATTGGATTTATCACAAGTCTACTTACGTGGCAATTTGGACAAGTCTACTTACGTGGCATGTGACTATTGGATGTATGATAACGATTAGACGTGGCAATTTATTGACTGGGTGAAATTACGTAACTACCCCTTTCATCTTCTTTCTTTCTCTCCCGAGTCATCTCCTTCTGAAACTCGATCTGATCACTGAGAAACTACGACGACGACGAAGAAGGTGGAGGAAGAATGAGAATCTCAGGCTACGGAATCGTTGTTCTCTCTGTATTTTTATTCTATTTCATCGATCATAGCGTTCACGCTCGTCCCGTTGTCCTCGTCCTCTCCAACGACGATCTCAACAGCGGCGGAGACGATCCCGGAGTCGGAGACTCCTCCGACTTCGACGAATTCGGCGAATCCGAACCCAAGTCCGAAGAGGAGCTCGATCCCGGCTCGTGGCGACGGATGTTCGAGCCGGACGACGACTCAACCGTCGAAGCCGCGTCGCCGCAGTACTACTCCGGCCTCCACAAGATTCTCTCGGCGGCGAGCGAGGGAAACGACAGGTTGATGGAGGAAGCCGTGGAGGAGATAGAGGCTGCTTCTTCGTCCGGAGATCCGCACTCGCAGTCGCTGATGGGATTCGTCTACGGGACAGGGATGATGAGGGAGAAGAGCAAAAGCAAATCCTTCCTTCACCATAGCTTTGCTGCTGAAGGTGGGAACATGCAGTCAAAGATGACACTTGCCTTCACGTATCTGCGACAAGATGTAAGCTAAATATTATTTTGTGAGTTTAAGCTTTTGAGTTTGTTATTTGATTGGCCCTTGTGTTTGCAGATGCATGATAAAGCTGTGAAGCTATATGCTGAGCTAGCAGAAACCGCTGTGAATAGTTTCCTGATCTCAAAGGACTCTCCCGTGGTGGAACCAACTAGGATCCATAGCGGGACTGAAGAGAACAAAGGCGCTCTAAGGAAGTCACGAGGGGAGGAGGATGAGGATTTCCAGATATTGGAGTATCAAGCACAGAAAGGCAATGCTGCGGCTATGTACAAGATTGGACTGTTCTATTACTTTGGTCTGCGAGGGTTAAGGCGTGATCACACCAAGGCGTTGCACTGGTTTTCGAAGGCGGTGGAGAAAGGAGAGCCGAGGTCTATGGAGCTTCTTGGGGAGATATATGCTCGAGGAGCTGGTGTTGAGAGAAATTATACCAAGGCGCTTGAATGGCTTACACTTGCTGCTAAAGAAGGTCTCTATTCAGCGTTTAATGGGATTGGCTACTTGTATGTTAAAGGCTATGGAGTAGAGAAGAAAAACTACACTAAGGTATGGCCTCAGAATTCCCAGGACTTAAGTCATTATTTGATTTAGCAGGAACATATTTAGACGATGGATATAATATAGGAACTTATGAATCTAACGTTCCGTTGTAATATGGCTTCAAATGTAGGCAAAAGAATATTTTGAAAAGGCTGTTGACAATGAAGACCCCAGTGGGCATTATAACCTTGGGGTTCTGTATCTTAAAGGCATCGGAGTCAAAAGGGATGTGAGACAGGCAACAAAATACTTCTTTGTTGCTGCAAATGCTGGTCAGCCAAAGGCTTTCTATCAACTCGCCAAGATGTTCCATACTGGAGTTGGGCTTAAGAAGAACCTGGAAATGGTAATATACTTTTAAATTTCTCAGACTTTTTTCTCTGCCTAAACATGGATGCTAAATGCAATGATTCTAAATCCATATAGTTAAGGGGAATGAAACTCTTTAAAAAATATTGAACATCTTGTTTTTATATGTCTTTGAACACTTTGGGCACATATTATTGTGGGACTTTATGCTTTAGTTGTTTGTTAACTTTCCTTGCATTTTGGTTTCAGGCCACTTCGTTCTATAAGTTAGTAGCAGAGAGAGGACCATGGAGTTCTCTCTCTAGATGGGCACTTGAAGCTTACCTTAAAGGTGATGTGGGAAAGGCTTTAATCTTATACTCAAGAATGGCAGAGATGGGTTATGAAGTAGCTCAAAGTAATGCTGCATGGATCCTCGATAAATACGGTGAAAGAAGCATGTGCATGGGAGTATCTGGATTTTGCACAGACAAGGAGAGACATGAGAGAGCACATTCTTTGTGGTGGCGTGCCTCTGAACAAGGCAATGAACATGCTGCTCTGCTTATTGGAGATGCATATTACTATGGCCGGGTTAGTTTTCCTACTATTTGAAACTAAATCATGAGACCAACAACTTTCGGAGATGTTACAATGTTCGAATAAAATGTGAATCAGCTAGAAAATCTAAATTTCTCTGTGCTCATTCTTGGATCTCTTAGGGAACGGAGAGAGATTATGTGCGTGCGGCTGAGGCATACATGCATGCTAAATCACAGTCAAACGCGCAAGCAATGTTCAACCTAGGTTACATGCATGAGCATGGACAAGGGCTTCCCTTTGACCTGCATCTAGCAAAACGTTACTATGATCAAGCACTTCAGAGCGATGCAGCAGCTAAATTGCCAGTCACACTTGCTCTCGCCAGCTTATGGCTACGTAGAAACTATGCTGATACCTTCCTGGTAAACTAAAAAAACTGATTGTTTCTCAATTCTTATATCAATAATTGTCAGATCGAAATGACAATTGAGGAAATGCGTTTTTTATAAACTGATAGGTGAGAGTTGTGGACTCGTTACCAGAAGTTTATCCAAAGGTAGAGACTTGGGTTGAGAATGTGGTATTTGACGAAGGTAACGCCACAATCCTCACACTTTTTGTCTGCCTTATTACGATTCTATATCTCCGAGAGAGACAACGAAGACAAGTCGTTGTCCCCGATCCAGTGGGAGGCGATGTGGCTCAACCTCTTGATGCTGACGTTGCACAACACCTTGCTGCGTTCCCACGGTGATGCGGTTATCATCCTCTTCTTCGTTGCAATAGCAGAGTTTTTTTATTGTACAGCTTAAAACGTGCTTCAAAAATTGTACCGTAGAATCTTCCAGCTTTTTTTTTACAGTGTATCTCGTTGGGCCTATGTCTCTGATAGATGTGGCCTATTACGTTATATTAACCAAACTATAAGGCCACTGAACCCTGACTTGCTCTGCTCTTTAACTTTTTCAATGGGGGTTATAAACTTATAATGTGCCTTTGCGCTTAAGATTTGAAAAAGGTATCTTGTTTTTTTTGAATTTGGCGTAGCGGGGTGAAGTTATGCTTTGCCTTTACATTAACATTTTTAACTGGAAGAAAATTTAATTATAAAAACTCCATTACTTATAAGCGGAGAAAATTTCTTATAAGAAAGTTACTTAATTACTTAGAAAATTATTTTAAAAACTCCACAAAACTTTTCATGAAATAGTTATTACAAGGTCCAAAGTCAAATGTACAAGAAATAAGTAAACGTAACCAGTCAAAAATGCAGACGAATAATTGAAGTAGACGTGAATGTTTGTACGTTTCCAGCACTGTTGTGCATGTAAAAATATAGCTAAATACGTATAAAGAGTGTGAAGAACGACAAGCACATCCACACGATGAGCGTATTAATTAGGAGTATGTTACATTTTTTCATTAATAATTGTAATTAATGCTGGAAACCTCATTACATACAGTTTAAGGGTTTTTTTTTCATTTGGGGATGATGCTTACGTTAGATATCTCTTTTTCGTAGGGATGATTTTTTTTTGTATAGTTAGACGGAACTAGAATGGTTTAGTTAATTCGATAGTTAACTAATATTTCGAATTCTACGGAGAATGATTAATCAGTGTCACTTGACAACGAAACTGCTGATGAGAGGACAGTTACATTATTTTGACTGTGAAAAGAAAAAGCTATCACGCACTAACTGGTCTGACAGTCTCGAGACATGTGGTAACATTTTCATTATTACATTCCAAAAATAATATCCATAGCCAACTTTTTCCATAAATTCCATAAAAAGCACTGAGAACTGAGAAGAAACAAATTGATTCAGTCTCACTCACTCTTGCTCAAGTGGAGCTCCATCAATGGCTTCACTAAACCTCTTCAACTTCGCTCTCCTTCTTCTTATCTCTCACGCTTCAGGTTCTCTTTTAATATTAGAAATCTATTTATTATTCACATTTTAGTTTAAAATACTGAAAAGCTATGTCTCACGTTTATTAGATTTGTAAATATTTTAGTTACAGATTCTCTAATCATTCACATGTTGATTTGTTCTTCGTTGTGACCAGCTTCAACGGTAGTATTCTTCAACAAATGCAGATACCCAGTGTGGCCAGGCATCCAGCCCAGCGCCGGCCAAAACATACTCGCCGGCGGTGGATTTAAGCTTCCGGCTAACAAAGCCTACACCCTTCAGCTCCCACCGCTTTGGTCCGGCCGCTTCTGGGGTCGCCACGGCTGCACATTCGACGGATCTGGCCGTGGTCGCTGCGCCACCGGAGATTGCGGCGGTTCTCTCACTTGCAACGGAGCTGGCGGTTCACCTCCGGCCACTCTCGCAGAAATCACCCTTGGCCAAGAGCTTGACTTCTATGACGTCAGCCTCGTCGACGGGTCTGTAAACTTCTGACATCAAATCTTCTACTTTTTTTTATAAATCTAGCTAAAGTGTTGTTTTGTTTTTGTGTAATGACAGTTATAACCTCGCGATGTCGATAATGCCGGTGAAAGGTAGAGGTCAATGTAGCTACGCCGGTTGTGTGAGCGATCTAAACCGGATGTGTCCGGTTGGGTTACAAGTCCGGTCACGCAACGGGAAACGGGTGTTAGCCTGTAAAAGCGCTTGCTCTGCCTTCAACTCACCACAGTACTGTTGTACCGGCACGTTCGGTAACCCACTCACCTGCAAGCCAACGTCTTACTCCAGAATCTTCAAGGTCGCTTGCCCTAAAGCTTATTCATACGCTTACGACGACCCAACCAGCATCGCAACTTGTTCCAAGGCTAACTACATCGTCACCTTTTGCCCTCACCATCGCCGTTAAAATCACAATTATTAAGAAGAAAGCATTTCTTTATTAGCAAAATCTTGTGTTATGTAATTGAGAATCTTTGAGGTTTATGTTTCTACAATTGTAACACTCTTGAAATGCAAAATCCTATAACAATATCAATATCAGTAGATTTTGTTATTGATTACACTTAAAAAAAAATAAGTATTTTCCATTTTATTAAGGTTTTTACTTAAGAACAAACAACTAACAAATGATGGGCATGTGAGTTATAGGATCCCCTTGTGAAAAGTAAGCAAGCAAAGTCCAGGGCCGGCTTAGTGTAATGCAGGAGGTCATGTTACAGAAACTTACAATGGGCCTAATTTTTTTATTGGGCCCTTTTAATAACAATTTTATATATCTTCTACAGCATATTAAATTCGATTGCAGTCTAAATACATACACACCCAGACTTTGATAATAATCATACTAGCAGGTTTTAATAGTTTTTACGAACCAACCAAAACAACAAAAAGGGAAACTATTTGATCTTTTATTTATTTTATCTTATTGCCAATATATAAATATGCAAGTTCATACTAAATGATACTACTGGACTCCATAATGCTCACTCAACCCTAAATTACGTGTATCTTTCTCACATCTCTGGTGACATAAAGCAACAAGACTAAAACAGAAACCTAACCGTCTGGTTTGATTAGGATAAAGGATTTGATATCTGCAAAGGGTTGAATGTGAAATACAGCTAAAGTTTTAGATGTCTAATTTACAGAGTCTATTAGTAGTATGTTTTTTTTTTTTTCCTAATTAGTTTTATTAAAAGGCCAAGCCCAGTAAAACATTCTGAATTACAAAACAAAAGCCCAAAAACGACGGGCACAAAAGCGGAAAGGAAATGGGCTAGGCCCAAACTTCTAAAGACCGGAACTACCGCCCCAAACGTCGACACCATCGATACCATCGTGCCCACGTGTCTAAATCACAAACCCGGAAGACACGCGTCACTCCATCTCTTCACCTTCACAACCACCGGCGACCTCAACGGCGTTTCACCGGAATCACCCCTGAACCATCATCCTTCATCGCATCCGGAACACACCGGAGCCCATGAGCTACATCCATCTTCACCGCAACCGCATCAGCTCGTGTCTTCTTTATCAGAGAGAGTCAATCGCAAGAGCAAGATCTCATCCACCACCATTCGAGCATACACAGAGCAAAAGCATCGCGCAGACCATAAAACAACTTTCATCGGAGAGCTTCTCTCGTTCTACGACGAGAGCTCAAGCCACCGAATCCAACTCGACACCGCAATAAGAAGAACAAATATAATGACACAACCCTAAAACAGATCTAGAAAAAACAAAACCGAAGAGGCAAGGAGAGGAAAACCTTCACCCCTCGGGGACCAAACCGGAGACCATTGGAGCTTTAGAAGCCTCCACCTTCCCGGGATCTTTGCCGGCGACGCGAAGCTGAGAAAGCCTCCACCTTCCCGGAACCTTAGTCGGCGACTACAGAGCTATAAAAGCCTCCATATCCCGGAGCAGATACTGAACTCGAAAGCTGGCTGTCACGTCGAACCATCGTCCTACCTCCTCACCGCGAAGCCAGAGGGAGATGAGTTACCGCCGTTCAAAAACCCCCCACGAGCGGCCTTTCCCGGAGCAAAACCCTAGCCCAGAACCGCTAGTATATCGGAGCGAGACCACAGATCGGAGCACACAGTCAGAGGACTGGACTGAATAAACCAAACGGGAACCTCCGGCGCCGGCACGCGCTCGGACGCGCCACCGGACGCCGGGGTTTCCTACACACACGCTCTCTCTTCTCTCTTCTCTTGTGGCCAGCAGATAAATATTTTTTAAAAGTGCCTGTCTATTAGTAGTATGTTAAAAAGGAAAAATGACCCCACTGATTTAATTATCATGCCGCGTAAAAGGAGCGTGTGTACGTGACGCGTTTACCGCGTTGGATTGAGACACATTTCCCACTCACGACTCGCGTTAGCATCTTTTTGAATCATCAACGAAGGCTTCCTCGAACTTTTCTTTTAATGCAGCATTTACGAAACAAACAAAGGTTTTCTGTCCAAATACAAATAAACAAAAACGTATTTTTATATTTTATGTGTTGAAATTTTATATTTTTAAAGATTTCAAAATAACGAAAACGTATTGACTACAACTTGATGAATAAGAGAAATAGTCTGTTAACGAGTAGTATTCTAATGAGAAATGAATGAAACCCAATGATAGTAACAACTTTAAACAAATGAAAATCTCATGAAGCCACGTGAGGTGACAAGGTCGCGTGTTCCTTAAACCTCGTAACACGTGGAAAGTTTCACTAAAATAATACGAAGATATTGGTATTTCACCTAGAATTAGGAGTATAAAAGTATTTAGTTAAAGTTTACGTAAACGTCTCTAAAAATCACCAAAATAAAAAAGTACAGTATGTAATTGTTTTTCTTTCTTGAAATAGAAAAACTATGTAATTGCTTATAGCGTTTTTTCTCCTCCGATTAATAAAAATGCAGTTAAAGCTTATTATTAACTCAGAGTAATCTCTTCAATGTGTAAATGCGTTTAATCCAGAAAATTCGATAATAATACAATGAAAAGAAATCAAAACCGTAAAAGATTCGATTCAAAATGTATAACCAATGGCAACCAAAATACGTGGATAGAGACGAAAGGCATCTACAGAAGAAGAAAAAAACGGTCTATAAAAGGTCACACATCCGCAAAAGCCTCTTTAACAAATTTTCTCCAAAACCTCTCTCTCTAACATTTTACCTTTTAACAGAAAAAAAAATGGCAAGTGGTAACCCTGTAACCGCCAAACCCACGCCTGCACCGGTGGACATGGCGAATCCCGAGGAGCTGAAGAAGGTTTTCGACCAGTTCGACTCCAACGGCGACGGCAAGATCTCGGTGACCGAGCTCGGAGGCGTTTTCAAGGCCATGGGGACTTCCTACACCGAGACGGAGATCAACCGCGTCCTGGAGGAGGTCGACACCGATCGCGACGGCTTCATCAACGTGGACGAGTTCTCCGCTCTCTGCCGCTCGTCCTCCTCCGCTTCCGAGATCCGCGACGCCTTCGATCTGTACGATCAGGACAAGAACGGGCTCATCTCCGCGGCCGAGCTCCACCAGGTGCTTAACCGCCTCGGGATGTCGTGCTCCGTGGAGGACTGCGCTAAGATGATCGGGCCTGTGGACGCTGACGGCGACGGGAATGTAAATTTCGAGGAGTTTCAGAAGATGATGACGTCATCCTCCCTCGCTAACAGCAACAACGGATCGTCGGCCTAGGGTTTTCTAGATTCCGTATCAGGATCGTCTCTAAAACTGGGAAGAATAATTACTACTATGCTTCGTTTAGGTGCTTTTTTAAAAAAAATGTGATAAAAAAAGTCTAACTTCGATCCGTCGTTGTTCGGTTGTTCTTGTTCAAACAAATTTGGTTTTCTAATTTTCCCATCGTTTACATTCTCGATGCTATAGTTTTGAACGATGATTACTTTGGCTTTGAAATCGAATCAGATTTTTTCTACGTCTTGAAAAGTTTCAATGGAAACTGATTAAATCATTTTGAAATTTGAATTTAGGTTTCTGTGTTACTTTTGTTTACACCCCACTCGAATTGTTAAGAGCATGATTAACCCAACAACCCTATTAAGGTCTCTTAGTGAATTTTTTAATAATAAATGTAAGTTAAGAATTTAATTAAGAGACATCATCATTTTCCTCCTCCAATGCTAGTCTCTTAATAAGGGTTCTTAAAAAAATGCATTATCTCTTCTATTAGTTCATAATCACAAACCAACAGAAAACTAAAGCCAACATTATGAAACTAGTTTTCAGAAAATGAATAACATTGTAAACGAATGTAAACATTACAAGCAAAGATGAGCAAACAACAAGAGTAAACCTTTTGCAACATGAATACATGATGTTGAAACAAGCCAGAGAAAATTTCTGAAAGGTGTACACAAAAGATCTTCTTTAGGTTTTACAAAAGACATCCACAATTACAAAATCACAAATCGAAAGTGTGTTGTTACCTTCAAGACCTTGAGCTTCATGCTCCCGTAGAGGAGACCCACGCTAAACGCCGAAGCACGAGCCACCTGATCAAACTCGTCACCATCTGTTACATGTGCCTTGTCAAGCTTCTTGTAAGATGGGTTTAGTTATCTGCAACAGACATGAAAAAGCAGTCAAACCTTGTTCACAATCAGAGCATGTAACAAAGCTAGGAGAAAAGCAAGAAACTCACATAGTTTTTTTTCAATCAAAGATGAAACCTCACATAGCTTAACACACATGTACAATCATGGTACATGTACTTGTCAATCTTCTTTGACACTTAGTATTTCTTCAGGCGAGTGGATCTTGGTTGGTTTCCTGATGATGAAGCCATCCTTCACAAGCTTTTGTTCTGACCTGTAGTTTTTTTCAAAAACAAAGAAACATCCTTTTTAAAAAATCAGGGATTAATATCCATTCTATAAGCAATACAGTAATCAACAACAACTCAGTAGGAACTCAGGCAAATAAAAATGATGCAAGTATCAAAACCCATATATACTGTGATCAACTTAACAAGAAAGCAGAGCAAGTAATTTTTTGAATGTTGCTATTAGTTGAAACGAATGTTGCTATAATGAGTTTCATTCCATCATTCAGCTTTTTACCATTCGAACTGCAAACAGAGCAAGTTATCACAAACATCCTAACACCAAACTGCCAATCACATCAAAACAAAATGTCAAAGTCTCTGAAGATTCTTTCTTCTTACACAAAAACATTGTACAAGCTACGAAGAGCAGAGGTTGTGTAAGTACCCAATCCGCAGCAGCCTGAAGGGTAACATGATCACCCCATTCTCCAACGATGGCTAACGCTCTGTGGGTGCTTCTCCGATCTCCATTTCTCTAACGATGGAGGCGGAGACGGTGGAGATTTCTTCTTACGCTTACGGCGAGAGAGATCGGAGCTCGAGCTCGTTGTCGTCTGATGATTAGAAAGCGGAGAGATGGAGTCCATTCAATCGCTGATCAAGTCAGAGGTGATGGATCGGAATCGAGGATCCGTATTAGACGAATCGAAATTTCAAAGAAATGAATATAATCGAGAGATGACTAATGATTAGTTTTTACCTTTTTTGTGGAGAACGGAACGTAACGGAGGAAGAAGAGATGAGGTACAACAGCCACCAAGAGAGAAAGAAATCAGAGAGCCATCTAATGTGAAGAGAATTCACCGTCGAGAGAAAGCAGAGAAGAGAGAAAGCAGAGAAAGAGACGAAACTGCTGCAAGCTTGGACACGTGTCTCACAAGAGACGTTCCTTGCTTCTCCTAATCAGGAGACGTGTCTTTGATAAATCAGTATTTTTCTTTTATTTTTAATGCTAAATAACATAAGAGACTTGCTTAAGGGACCCCGTTAATCCTGCTCTAAATGGTAAAAAAACTGAAGTTTTGGTTTCAATGAATTTAATAATACGGTTGCTAATAATGAACGCTGGAATCAAATTGACTCGGTCAACGCGTAAATTTATGTTCGCGACCTTAGTACTTTGCATTGTTATTTTCGTTCCTTTTCGTATTAATTTTTTTTATAGAAAGTTGTACAAGTATAATTGTATAAAACAAAATACTGCGCGTGAATCTTTTTTTTTTGTTATTCAAGTGTAATCTATACTATACTAAAAGGGCAATATGAAGCCCTCTTAGCTATGCCACCTCAGCTGAAATAATCAACCAATCAAAAGTTTATGTTTTGCCACATCATTTTTCATTCTCTCGAACTTCTCCGCTTCGTCTTCCTCCAAAGCGTGGAGCAAACAGCCGCTCCAACACTTCTGATTCTCCTTTGCCTCCATATCTAAGTTTCATAAATTTCATGTGTTTATCATCCCAAACGATATGAATCTGTTCCCTTCCCATCAGCTCCACAATTATATATCTCCCTTTTTTGATTCTCCCCTCCACGCTAACCAAATTTTCAGATTCAATTAGACGTATTGAGTCCATGGCAAGAGAGATGGTGATCATTAAACTGTATCTCCACAGTCACTCACTGTTGCATTTTCTGTTGGATCTGATTTTGATGTCTACCATATAATTAAGCAGGTAGGCATGATGTTCTTTCCCACACGACCATGTCATAGATTTATGTTTATGTTTTGAATAGATTATAAAGTTTCTATTTGTTTGTCTAATTCTTATATCTCCCAGCCTCTTGAACCATATTAATTTAGAGGGAATTTGATTTGTCTGTGTTCTTTTAACTAATTAACTTGGTATGTATTCATTTTTCATGTTTTTGAATAGACCATGAACTCAAAAGTTGAGATAGGCGATTAAGAAGTTCTCGGATGGTTGGGAGATGTGGGCTAGCTTTGAAAGTGGAGATGAAGCAGCAGAATAACTGAAACCATTAGAACTGGAAATCTCTCATCTGAGGTCTTGCGACAGAGATGCAAAACTTTACTCCCGGGACCATCAAGGAAAAAGGTTCTACATGTATTCTTTAAAGAGTGTTTCACTCACCATTATTATACGGAAACCAAGTGCCTTATGTTCTTGATGATTACAGGTCTCTGCAAAGGGCATTGTGAAGGCATGAGCAAGGTAAAAACAGGCGACAGTAAGTTACAAGAGGCGACATGGGATTTCCATTACGTCTGGTTTGTTCAATCCATCCTCTATGTGATCTAACTTATGTATGTGTCGCTGTAATGTGTATAGAAGGGAACATAATGTTCCTATTAGATGAGAACATGTTGGTGTAAATTTGATTCCACCTGTTGACTTCACCATCCCGTTCGTCATGGTGCACAAGCTTCATCGCAGCACAGCAGCAGCTATCAACTGGTAATGGTATTATCTTAAACCTTACCGCCTTGGACCCTCATGATTCAAAACTATAACATTTTGGTAAAGAATCAAAGGTAAGTTAGAAATTCTGGATTTGGTTATGAAGCTGTTTTTCTAGCCTTTTTTTCATTTTTCACGACAAGGAAACAGCTCCTTGGTAACTAATTCTCCTTTTGTGTACTCAAGTATCACTACAAGAAATCAGTGATATAGCTACAGAATTTTATGTAGCTAGGAGGGACAATCCTTAGCGAGAAAATAAAAAACTACGGATGGCGACGGATGGAAGCGGTGGCCTCAGCGTCCACGCTAAATGTGAGCCGTTGCCAATTCATAGCTAGCTTGCAACGGATTCACGAGAACAATGGTCATAGTTAATAGCGACGGCATGGCCACCACATTGTCCGTTGCTCAGTGGCAACGTTTTTAACGAAAGACTTTCCGTATCTAATAGCCACAGTATTTAACTACAATCTATCCTTAGCAAAGTTATAGCAAATATATAGCTACGGGTCTGATTATCAAATCTCGGATTCCAATATAGCAACAGACAAAGCTTTGGTTATTTGTCCAAAAAAAAAAAAAAAAAAAAGCTTTGGTTAATGTCATAACAAAATAATTTATAAAGCTTTGATTATAATGTTAACTATACAAATAAGACCAGAAATAGTTGTACAAGATTATAGTACTACAAAAAAAAAAAAAAAAAAAAAGATTATAGTACTACAAGAAGAATATGAAATTCCTAAACATAACAATATGTTGATGTCAAACTTCCTATACACAAACAAAAAGTTGAAACTAAGAAGTGAAATCTAAAGACAACAAGAAAATTGAAGATGTTTATGCAGGAATGCCGAGAAGAATCAGATGTAGCTGCCACTGGAAACCAGAGAGGAGCATGGACTGCGGAGGAGCGGAGAAGAGACTGAAATGCAGAGGAGCAGAGAGGAGACTGGACTATGGAGGAGGAGAGAGGAGACTGGATTGCTCACCACCGAGGAGAAAACGGGAGATGAGACTGGACTACCATACCGCCTTGCATCACTGGAGAGGAGAGGAGACCATGCCTTAGACCACTGGAGAAAAAAGATGAGATGAAGAGATTAACAAATCTGGAGAAAGAGGGGAGAGAGAGATGAAAGATAAGAGATAAGAGAACGACAGATCTGGAGAGATAGGAGAAGACAAAAAACAATAGAATAAAATATTGAATATTAAAAACAAACCATTTTGTTCGTTAGATCAACCTTCATCAGCGGCTAAGATTAGACGTTGGCTATCCTCGCCCTCTTCTTGCATTGGTCAATAACAATCCAACTTTCTTATTTATTTTTAAAAAATTATTTGCATTGGGTACTTAAATCTATCATTTCTTATTTGCGCTGAAAAATATGGTTTTGGGTTTTGGGAATAAGGTTTGGGGTTTAGGAGATAGAGTGTAGGGTTTAAGATTAAAGTTTATGGTTAAGGGTTCAACTATAAATTTTGAATTTATGATCTAGGATAAAAAAAAGGATGGATTTAATTCTTTATAAGTCGTATAAGTGTTGAACTTTATAATTGGGGTTTGAGATTTGGGGAATAATGCTTTTAGTTAAGTTTAAGCTTTGAGATTAAGATTTGAAATTAGATTTATAAACCTGTAACATTTTATAAAGAGTAAACTTTAGTTTTTAGTTATATTATAGTACTTAGATATTATCATTTGCAGGGCACATCACGACACATCCATTTTGCGCAATGTGGGTTTAATGGATCTACTAGCATTGAATATTAGACTATTGCTAGCATTGAGTTGATCTAGACTTCAAATTAAAGAGACAACTCGAAGGAGAACAACACTCTATTCTTCCTCTATTGTTTTTTTTATGTATTTCTTTTTTTTTTTTGTAATCAAACTTCCATGAACTCAGGAACATGAAAGATGTTTGGGACTCGGTATAGAGTTTGATGTCAAGGTGTTCCAAAGACGAGTCTGACTACGGATGGTACACAACAAAGTAAGCGTACAAGTGGATTTCTTTTTATGATCAGAATTTTAAAAAGAAAACATCAAAAATAAACATAAGAATTTTATCTGATTAATTTTCTATATTATAGGTTCAAGATAAATAACAGTGACCTTAAGAATTAAGAAGACAAGCCTACTGTTAGAGTTGCTAGCCTTGGCCACGCGTTCCATGTCTGGCTCAATGGAGAATACCTTGGTAAAATTGAGAAGCTACAACATTTAGATGTTATGTTTAGAGAACTGCAATAATCAATGAATTTGTTCAGGAAACAGACATGGTAGCCATGATAAGAAGAGCCGATGGTCATTGTCATGAGCCTGCTTCTGTTGTTTTCTCTGTGCTAAGCCTAGCGATGCATTTCCATGGGTGGCTCTCCATCTTCATTACACTATATTATAAGTTGCCTCCCAAAAACGATAAGACAGCCAGACGGGTTACTATCAATACGTCGGTTTGTACGGTTTCCTGTGCATGAACTCTTGGTTCTGGAGTGCAGTTTTCCACACTCGGTAATCATATACACATTTATTTTATCATCCACAGTCTTCTGGTGATCCGTCTCTATGGTTCTCAGGGATGTTGACATCACAAAGACGTTGGACTACTCATCTGCAATAGCCATTCTCGGATTCTCACTCATCGTATCCATCTTAAGAACCTTTGATGTGCGGGTGGAGGCTGCAAGAGTCATGGTATCCCCTCCAGTACTAGCTTTTGTCACCTCACACATAATGTACATTAACTTATACAAACTTGACTATGATATACAGAAAATTTTTGTCTCCTTTCTGAAACCAATTCTATTTTTTGTTCTCCGTATTCTTTGTGAGTTCAATGTTTACAGGTTGGAACATGATTGTGTGTGTGGCCATGGGAGTTGCTCAGCTTTTCCTATGGGCAAGATGGGCCGCTGTTTCTAGACATCCTTCTAATTGGAAACTGTGGGTGGTTGTGGCTTAGCTATGGTTTTAGAGATATATGACTTCTCTCTCCGTATGAAAGCTCACTCTATTTGGCACCTCGCCACAATACCTCTAACCGTTCTCTGGTGGAGCTCTATTAGAAACAATGTTGAGTTCAGAACTTCCAGTCTTCTCAAGAAATCTAAGACTGAGGCGAAGAAAGTTTACTTACATATGCAGAGGTTTCTTGAGCTTTTTTCAATGTTTTTTATTAAGAGATTTGTCTTGGCCTTGCTTTTGGTTAATTGAGATTTTGATATTAGTTTTTCATTCATACACATTTTTTTATTAATATTTTTGGAGTCTTAAGACTTTTGTTAATCTTGTGATCCATATATGATTGTGTTAACAAAGTCTTATTTTACTTATGTTGTGTGAAATTATAGGGTTTAATTTCATCAAACCAAATTGAATAAGTTTAATAAGCTTTAATGATCATTGAAACCAAATCTAAAGTATTTCAATAGTTTCATGACACTATCTATATAAATTATTGCGGCTTAAACTCACTTAAAACAATTGCAGCAAGGAACCACAAGTTTGATCAGTTTATATATATGCACACATGTCTGGTACAATAATGTTCCATATTGAAAATTTTATATTTCCAGGCTTAAATTAAACAAAGCAGCAAAAATAACAACAGAAAAAGTGAAATTTCACCTACAACATCTTAAACATCTTATTAACATTACTAGCCCCAAAGACTGATTCTCATGGCAAGAGGGAGAAAATAACTTTTTAGTCGTCCATTTGTTGGAGTTTTTCCTACTACACCACAAAATATATCTACTTCTATTCATGTTTATCAATTGAAAATTTCAACTACCAATATTGCATGAACTCTACGTATTTGCAAAATATGGCATATGTCATGAATACTTTCTTCAAATATAAAAATCTATAGGTTGGTTTAAAAACATAAGAACCTAATGTTGTGTTGTAAAATAAAATCAGTTGAAAACTGGTCAAACAAAAAAACTTTAAAAATAGAATAAAATTAAATACTATGTTTCTATCTTACTAAATTTTCATTTTGACATTTTTCACACAAATCAAAATATAATTGAATTCATGTTTATCCCTAATAATTACACCTGTTTAACTAATATTCATTGAGATATTAAGGTATTTTTAAGATATCAATCATTTTTTTTACAATAAATACTAAGTTAAATAGGTATAACCTTTAAAATTATATTGAAATTATAAAATGACACAATTTGTTAATAAGAAGAAAATTTTCAAAAAATGTCATTTATAAAACCAAATTTACATACACATATAAATTGAACATAAGCATAAAATTAGGTTCAAACATAATTCTCAAAAACTTAACTAAATCTTTAAAATTATCAAGGAATTCAAAATAAAAATAAGAGTCAAGTTCTATACATGAATTAGAACTACACCTTTTATATGTAGCTCAAAATATAATAATTCGTGTTGTTTTTGTATTCTAAACTCTGTTTTGGTATTTTAGTAAACTAATTTAAAAATTTATTACAAAAATGCAAGAACGAGACTATATCACAAAAATATATATGAAAATATGGATTATTTTATATTTACACAAGAAATTAGTTATGAATTTTTAAAAGTAATTATCCGCGCGTAGCGCGGAAAAACGATCTAGTAATAATAATAATAAGCAACTCGAGAAAAAGAATCCAATTGGGCACCAAAGAAAAAGGATGGAGGCTAAAAAGAATGGAATCCTATCAAGAGATGTGGAACTCCAATACTCCTCCTTCGAGTAAGGAATAATCGCATGGGCAAAAAATGAAGTTCAACTTGTTTGTGAATTCTTATAAAGCCTGCTTTTGGCCCAAGTAGCTATCTTTGTTTAATTGATTCACTCGTTTAACGAGAGCACACAACGATAAAGAAGATATCGAACCAACAGACAAATTAATCATGAACCGGATTCGGTTTGGTTGGTGTGGAGTTTCTTTCTGGGTTAGCTAATTACACCCTCCAAATCTTTTCTTCTTCTTCTCCGATGGGATGTGACTAATTCAGGATCACTTTGGGTGACTAAGCATTTGCTCTTTAAAATCTCAATTTTTAAAAGGACAGTGAAGAAAAATGGCGAATTGGATCTCGTCGAAGCTCAAAGCCGCCGAAACCATTCTTCAACAGGTACGATTGTATGTATAGTAAACGGCAGAAACATTTCGATGGAATCATCCGATTTGGAAGGCGTTAGGTCCCAATTGAATTTCGATCTCCATGTTTTGAACGGTTTTACACTCTATTGTTTCGTTGGTTAAAGATCTTCATCTCAAATGGACGTGATCCAAGCTCGACCAAATCTTAAAAATCAAATTTTCAATGTTGTTTGTTACACCATCTGGGAAATTGAAATGTCTAGCTCAAAAAGCTAATGAATTCACTTGTTCTTTAGCCGAGGGATCTCCTTATCAGTTTATATGCTCCAAGTTACTTAAGATTCTTCATGGATCTTTATTGATTAGGAATGTACTAACTGGGGATTGAGTAAAATTGTTTTTTTTTTTTTTACATTCAGATCGATCAGCAGGCAGCAGAGTCTCTTCGAAAAGATGAGAAGTCTGAGACACATGAAGAGGTGTTTGAGACCTCTTCGAAATCTTCAAGTCCAGTTTCTTTGAAAGATCAGTTGAGGAAGAAAACATATGATGGTAGTGACTCTGGTGGTGGTGGATCTCAGAGAAACTCAACTGAGCAAAAGCCTAGCTACTTAAGTAGTAGTAAAAATCTACGCAAACCAGATCAATCTCGAGAAAGAACAACAACAAGTTCACCGTCACAAAGTTTGACAAAAGAGAAACCTACACTCACTGACGCTGACTGGACAGAGCTGCTGAGTGCTCCTCCGAATCAGGGGACCAGCACTCCTAAGCCTCGTACTCCCCGTGGAGCAGCTGTGATTCGGGGATTGAAGAAGGATGTAAAAAGGCAAGGGAATGGTGGGAAAAGTCCCTCGGTGTCTGATGCAAAGAGGAGTGAGAAGACTAGTGGTAATGTGGTTGATTCAAGAGGGAAGTCACCAAAACAGATGAATAAGGAACCAAGCGACAAGGAAGTGTCTAGCCCTTCTAAGGATATATTTGTGAAGTCAACTCACAAGGAGAGTGAGAAGGGTGTCAGTGCTGAGCCACCTTCGCTGGATGGCTCCACAAAATCTGCCAAGGAGACTCTCCCTAGGGAGCCATTACCGAGTGCAGGGAAACAAGTGAGGGGAGAAATTTTGCGGAGAAATGTTTCTGATGGTTTAAAGAGGAAGGATTCTTCCTTGTCCAGCGATGAATCTGAATCGGATTATGAGTCTGATTCAAGCACGGACTCTGAGAGGGAGCGTCTGAGGGAGGAGCGGAGGAGGAGAAGAGAGAAAGTTTTCGCTGAAAAAATTGCAGCAAAAGCTGTGGCGGTTATCAAAGAGCGAGAGAATATGGTAGCGAGACTTGAGGGTGAAAAACAGAGTTTGGAGAAAATAGTTGAGGAACGAGCTAAACAACAGGCACAAGAGGTAAACAATTATCAAGCTTTTTCCTTGCAATTATGAGGTAGTTGATTCTTAAGTTTGCTCTTGGACTTTGCTTCGTGTTTTAGCTGACAATATGCAAGCACGGGTGTTACTTGATTCAGATTAAGAAATGGCATATTCATTATTGTCGAACACTAGCAAAAAAAGTAGTTGTACCATTAGGCCGGAACTGCAAAAATCACTGTGCTTATGATAGCTGTGAAGATCTATAATATGTTTGATATTTGTATTATTCGAGCTCGGTGAACTAACTATATATGCTGTTTTTGTCCTATTTCTCTAGGCTGCGGAATTGCAAACAAACATGATGGAAACACTGGAAGCTGCCGACCTTGAAAAGCAGAAGCATAACAACACTAGGATGGAAGTTTTCTCACGCTTAGCAGGATTAGAGGTATTACAGAATGTGTATATTGTTTGCCGACAGTCAAATTGATTTTAGTGTTGTTACCTTATAAGTGGAGCAAGATGCTGACATTGAAAATGGATTGTTTTAGGCGGCAAACGCTGAACTTACAAGATCGCTTGCTGCTGGGCAGAAGAAGCTTGAAGCTCAGGTATAGATTGTATCTTTTTATCTTGTTTCTTGGTTTGCTTTAATTAGCTGGAATGTACAAAGGTAAAAATGGTTCATGGTTGCTGTTGTAACTTAAAGATGTAGAGTGTCCGATGCAAAGAAAGCTTCAACCAAGCTTTTTCTCACTAAGTTTTATATCTGCATTTGCTTACTAATCTCTTTCTTTTCTGATGTGACCAGATAGATCAGGTAGCAGTACTCCGAGAACAAGTTGAGCTTAAAGAGTCTGCCCTTGAAGGTATATGTTTTTTCTTTCGGAGAGTATAGTTACGTACATATATTAAAGCCTTCCCTCTTCTAGAAAGCTTCTTGATGTCAAAAAAAGAAAGCTTCCTCTACCCCAAATGACCCTGTTATACTTCTCATTGTCATTTGGGGATAATAACTGATTTATTATAGTCTTTTAATTCTAAAGAAGTGTTTATCATGTAGGACTGAAGCGAAAAACTTCTAATATCCAAGGAGGAAATCTCGTAAACAAGGTGCCTTGATTCTTCTCTTCCTCTTTTCAGAATTTTGGCGTGGAAATCTTTGTTCTAATTGGGTATGAGAATGATGGTCTGCGTATATGTAGTTGGATGCATCTAGAGGAGATATGTTCGAACACCAAATGCTTGAAGCAGAGATTTCGTTGCTCACTGATAAAATCGGGTGGTTACAAGATAAGGTACCGCAATTGTCTAACTGACTTACTCTTCAGGTTTCATATGGAATTATTATTCTCATTTAGTATATGAAGCTGTATAATTTTCTATGAAAGGTTGGGAACTCACTATATATGGTTGAGCTTTTGTGAAAATCTCTCACTGTTCTTTTTGAAATTGTGAAACTCCAGGCAAATAAACTGGAAGCAGACATCAATACAATGAGGAAAGAACTCGAAGAACCAACTGAAGTGGAAATTGAACTGAAAAGAAGGCTTGATCAGCTAACAGACCATCTTATTCAAAAACAATCCCAGGTATATGCCCACTATAAATAAAGAGAATTCAGACAAAACTAATCTAAAACTTCCAACACTCTTACTAAATTTGCCAGGTCGAAGCGCTATCCTCGGAGAAAGCAACTATATCATTTAGAATCGAGGTATATAGATGAATCCCACCAATCTTCTCCTAAAAGAAAAGATATGTGTTCTTCACACACAACCCAATTTTGATTATTTGCTAGGCTGTATCAAGGCTTATAGAAGAAAACAAAGGTATGTCTGCAACCGAAGCTTCCTCCCAAGATCTTGAAGCAGGAGAATGGAAACTGTCAGGATCAAAGTTCAAACCAGCTTTCCAAGATAAAATCAGGTCAGGCAAGAGACATTTGGGATGGTTAGTGATGCAACTAAACGCTATATTCGTCTCTGGAACTGTCTTCTTGCGTAGAAACCCCACTGCAAAAATCTGGGCTTTGGTCTATCTGGTTTGCCTTCATCTCTGGGTACTATACATTTTATTATCTCATTCCAGTGATTCTTCCTCGAGTGAACTCAGATCAGGTGCAGTTATTTCCTTAGAGAATTTCAATAATAGTTCCCTTCATTAGCTTTTTTCCTTTAGAAACTATCAAAGAAAATTACTTTTTAAATCATATGTAATTTTTCTCTTTTCAACAGTTTATAAGGTTGATTTGAATCTTAATTGTATTCTCAATCAATGTATCAATCACGTTTCACGAATATTTTAAGACGGAATGAGAATCTATACAAAAAGAGAGTTTGATCATGAGAGAACACAGGACATGTGGCCAAAGACTGTAATCATCTCTTCATCTCTCAGTCAATGTTTCTTTTTTGAGTTTCCTCTATCCCTTGCGCATAAGAAAATTGCAGAAAGCTCATTAGTTCACACGCCAAGCCTTGTAGAGTTACAAAGATATGCAAACCGAAAACAGAATGAATTCAATCAATGCTCGCGAGACTCACCAGACTGTAGTTTCTTGAGGGAGATTCTTGCTGTACAATGGAAACTCAAAGAGAAAGACTGTTTTGCACCACTTTGGTAAGTACCCGTACACTCCTCTCGGTAACAGAATCAGGGGACTGTAAAACCAATTGAAAGAGGAAACACTTGAATCTTAAGTCTCATACTACACATATCAAGTGCCAATAACGATGTTAAAAGAGCTTGTATGATACCTGGTTGTCTTCTTATAGTGTCTATAAGCTCCCAAGTTACCATACTTTTTGTCTGCCGATTCCTGCATTCATACAAAATAAGAACATTGACTTCTGCTGCGTGATTCAGAAAGTGTCAAAGTGGAAAGAGAGAGAACCTCGAGTAATGGTATGCCGCTAACGAAGAAAAGCAGCAAAGTGAGAAAGATTGGTCCAACTATGACAAGGAACTCTGCACCTTTAAGAACAGGCAATGAAGCCACATATATGCCCCACCAGAGCAACATCTGAAATTCATAATCACCCTCCATTAATATTATAACCGATATGTGAAATGTGATCAAAGTCTTCTATAAACAATACTAACCTCTCCAAAGTAGTTTGGATGGCGTGAATACTTCCACAGTCCAACATCGCACCATCTTCCTTTGTTTTCTTGACGATTCTTAAATAGAAGCTTTTGTTGATCAGCTATAGCTTCCACCAAGAACCCTGCAACAAACATAGCCCAACCAATAACATCTGCGGGCTGAAACAATCTTCCACCGTTGCTTGCATTAACAAGAGTAACAGGTAAACTAACTGTCCAAACCCACACGGCCTGGCAAAGGTAAAACAAAAGAAGAAAACCCACACGATTTAAGATCACAAGCATAGAGCTTAGCTGGACTAGTTTCTTATCTAAATTTTAAAGATGGGAAGAGAAACCAGAGGTAGTAGGTAACCTGAAGAGTCCAAAAGACTACTAGTTTCCCCATGTTTTCACGCATTTCATCAAAGCGTCGATCTTCACCCCATTTCAGGATCCTATTCACACACAAATATACTTAAATGTTTCTGTCTCTCTCTCACACAATATTGGTAGATGCATATTTGATATCAGAGCATTCAAGTTTATAATTTGGTAAAAGAAAACTAACTAACTAGTTAATGAATAGTGGCACAGAGCATAAATGATGAAGTAAGAAGTGGTTATCATCAAGTAAAGGGTAGAAAGAACTACAAACCGCATAAGGAGGAACATGCCAAGACGAAGTCCCCATACGACTACTAGTGAAGTCAAGACTACCTGAGAAGATAAAAAGAACCGAGTCAGTCAATTTTTACAGAATCACGAAGAATAACTCAATGCAGAAAAGGAGATTTTTTTACGAACCTGACGAAAATGCCAAGTGCCTTTGAGAACCAGAGTCAAGACAGCAAGTATCACGAAGTTTGTACTTCCTGACCAAACATTATTTTGAGTCAAAATCATGTTAGCAAAAGTCAACGAATTGGAAAGGAAAACTCTAACACATTCGTAACCACAATCGAAAGTTCCGAAATTGAGAAGATGATGATCATCAATCATACCGGCAAAGTCGGTAACTTGATCGAATTTGAAAAGAGCTGTGATTACGAAGAATATGAATTGATACACCACCTGCCCCCCACCCACCAGAAAATAAGAAAACAGCCAACGAAATTAGGAGAGTGGAGACTCTCGATAACTCTTGATTAACGACGAGAAGTAAAAGATCACAAGAAGACTTACGGTGACAATGGCGGTGATGGTCAGGTAATGGGAATCGATTACCTTTACCATATTCTTCCTAACCAAACCAAACTCTTCTTCTCTCTTTTTTTTTTTTCCTATTCGCCGGAGAAAAAGTCTGTTCCTTTCCTCTTTAATGGAAAAAAAAGTGACTCGTGGTTTTAAATTAGCCGTCTTTTTTTATAAATGTGAGTGGTGCTGAATTTCATGTGGTTGCGAACCATACATTAGTATTATACATACATACATACATACATACATCACCATAGAAACACGTCTCATGTTTATTATTTGCTGAATCACTAACCAAGGAAATACTTATTCCATGATTGTTTTTTATTTATTGTCAACGACTTATTCCATCATTTAAAACCATATTCATATGTTTATTTTTATCAACATATTAGAAATAATCTTCCTTTTTTGTTCAAATATTAGAAATAAATAATCTAAATTTATAAATCTAAATTATAACTTGATATATAATCATAAAACAGCTCCACACAAGTATATTTTTTTGTCAATTACAACACTATTCACAACAACAGACTGGAGCATTTAACAAGAGATCAAAACTAAAGCAGGAGCAGTTGAGACTCCCTCAATCTCAACTACATACTCCCAGCGGGATCAGGTCACAATCCTTTCCTATATGGTTTTGAACCCACCGCAATTGCCAATGGTTTCTTTCTTGTCTTTGTTTCCAATTGTGTCCAGTCCACCAACAGTTTAAAGGTCTATTCATTGTAATAAGTAGTAATACCAGTCAAATATCACTGAAATAAATGAGTCTTTTGTTCCCAACAAGGTAAATGATGAATTCTTTTGAATTTTGTACATGAGAGTCATGCTTTCAAGTTCAATTCTCAATGTTTCCACCATTACCAAAATAATTTTCTTTTCTTTTTTTTTTCCTTTTTTGCCTTCTTCCTTTTTACAGTTTGTTACGCAAAAAAACATTGGGGAATTACACATGAACCAGGCACACCACAACAAACCATGCACATAGTGATCCCACTTTAGTCATCTTCTTCAACTCTATTACTGCTCCTGCTCAGTGATCATTGAAGAAGTACTGGGAGTTGCTGCTCTTTGAACGTTTGGACTCATTATAGGTTTCTGTAGCTGCTTTAGAGAGGTCATAATCTCTGCAAAACTTGGTCTTAACCTTGGATCCCTAACAAAAAAAAAAGATTATAACCATTACAGACCAGAGCTAAATTCATCAAGAAAACAAAAATGATAAAGATTCTACAATAACACTACTTACGTCTGCCAACATTTACTGATGATATCTGCAATCCTAGGATCCACAGATTCAGGGATTTCTAGTCGTCGATGTTGAAACCCAACCGCTCCAACAACCTGCATTGGGTTCATCTTCCCCCATGGTTGCTGTAACGTAAAGAGTTCCCATAGAATGACTCCATAGCTGTACACATCACACCTGTTTTTCACATGATAGATCTGGTTCTTTAAAAGGGGAACATCACGTGTATAAAAAGATAGAAAGCAGGTGCTTTAGAAAAACCGTACTTTTCATCCGCAGGTTCGTTTCTAAGTACTTCTGGAGCCATCCATTCAGCCTGAAATGAGCAAACACTTTATTAAACCTAGCTAAGAATCAAAGTACTGGCAAGTAAGACATCATGCTGTTCCTGATAAAAGAAAATTTGTTCTCCGGTTTGATGAACTAGTGAATTTCTTCTAGCAGCTTACCGTGCCTGCTGTTGACTTTGAAGAGAGGTATGTGCTTAGTTTCATCCTAGACAATCCGAAATCGCACACCTGAGAAATATGTAAAGCCATTACAGATATACGAATAGTAACATAATTTTGGTCGGAGAGAAAACAAAGTTGGGAGAGCTGACCTTGACAACCCAGTTTTTGTCAACTAGAAGGTTTGGAGATTTTAGATCACGATGGACAATTACTGGATTACAGCTGTGTAAATAATTCATTCCACGAGCCTGCAGGAGGTTGGAAGAAGTTTCTTGTAAGAAACAATCAAGAAGATACTAATAGACACTGGAGGTAAAAGGAGTGGAAGTGAAAAGAGTAATAATACAGCATCAAGAGCCATCCTCAGACGCTTTCGCTCATCTAATTGGTTATTAGGCCTGTGGATTAACCTATACAAGCTACCTCTGCACAAGCAATTTTTTCCTTCAAATTTGTGAAAAGCTGTAAAGTAAATATCCAAGGAAAGTACACACAGAAAAGAGTCTGAGCTCTGCTCATTAATGGATGGGAGAGGGGCAGTTATCATTATGAAAGGATCAAAATAATACCTAGGAAGAAATTCTGTAACAATTGAGAGGTTTGGGGGACGGGTTACAGCTCCCATGAAGAGAACAATGTTAGGGTGTCTGAGCCTTCTCATCATCCGGACCTTGCATCAAATTCAAATGAAATGTTACAAAATCTTTCACTTAGCAATAAAGCATAGAAACTTGAAAAGGTACGAGAGGGTTCCAGAGAAGGAAAAGCTTGTACCTCACTTCTGAATTCCTCCAGTGCCTCTCCGGTAATATCTTGGTCAATGAACTTCTTGACGGCCACTGCCTACCAAATCAAGAGTTTCATCGTTATTGAAACAAAAAGTAAATTTAAGACTTCTGTGTGGCTGTCTGCCAATTAAGAGCTACTCACAGTTCCATGCCAATCTCCCCTATACACTTCTCCGTATGATCCTGCATAAAGAATGATAAAACTAAAATGCTTATTTGTTGTAGAACTAGTTACACTAATACATATAGTAGAGAGCATAAGACAGTACCCAGTCCGATACGCTCAGCCACAGTAATTTCCTCCCACAGAATCTCGCATTCAGCCACATCATCAATTGCAGCATCAGATTTTGAACTTTCATTGCCTGTAGATCTGTCGGATATTCTTTCTCCTCCTGAACTTGGCCCGTAAGGCCCACCAGAACCACCATCCTCGTTGCTTTGCGAATCTAGTTCAAGCTGCCTTCCCACTGCGGCAGCTGTCGCCACAACTGCAGCAGCTGCTGCAACAGAAAGTTCTAAGGTGGAGGAATCCGAGTTTGCCGACTTTGCGGCAGCAACAACCATGGAAGATGCAACAACAGCAGCTGCAGCTACGGCAACAGGAACATTTCTGGGATAGTCGGTAGATGTTTCAGAATGTGAAGAATCAGACAAATGACCGAGAGGTCCCGAGTGTTCCCGTTGATCATGAGTATTTGCTTTAGATTGCGGCCTTGGGAGTGGAGGCAAAAACCTCACAGGACCAAGATTGCTCTGGACTCTTCCTTGTTGAATGGTTCCAAAATCTTCCCCTTTCTCATCGTTGGATTCAGCAACAGATCTGCTTTCAACTGTTGCCTCCATTGACTCTGAATAAACTTCAGAAAACAAATTCCGAGGAGCAACGACTCCACTTTCAAGTAATACATCATGAAGCTTCTGAGCTAGTTGAGGATTCTCTTTGGCAGCATCGATCATATATTGTGAAACATCTTTTACTTTCATCCTTCGTCCAGCAGGAGAGCTAACACCTTCAGTCCAAGAAGGCGATCTGGCATGCGCGAAAGAATGAGTAGGTTTGCTGGAAAGATGTTGAACTGGAGCCTTTTGGCTTCCCACAACTTCTTTAAAAGTATTTGGACGGATCATGAGATCACCTCCACCTTCAGATTGCTTTTCCTCCCAGGAACCCTTGGTCCTAGAGGGATGTTCTGCTGACCAAGATTCTGCGGGCTCTTCAAATGAGGTCTCAACCCAACTGCTGGAAGAAGCTACATGAGATGAATCAACGTCTCTGGGACTAGCAGAGTAGACAGAATCGTCATAGTCCATTTGTAGTCCAGCTGCATCAGCGGGGATGAGGGTGCCTGGATCTCCCATGAGATCAACAATGTACTCCCTGAAGTTCACATTTCCATTAGTTAGGGAAGTACATTGCAACTCCAGCAGAAATAATCACAATACAAGCCAAAAACACACTCAATCATGCTTTCATTTTATAGTCCAAGAAATTTTTTATCTAGCCTCTATTAGATTTGAACTTTGAAAGATGCGAGTTAGCTATACAACACAAACCCAAATCCATATGCACCAATGTTCACTTTTACGTATACACACATTCTCCTCTACAAGTGTTACAGAAATTGAGAAATATAGATAGCGAATTTTATTTGAATATGAACGTCACCTGCCATCATCAGTCTTAATGGAGTTCATTGCCACATCATCTGAACCGGTATATTGCTGTCCTTTGACTATTCGACAAGGAACACCAACACTATCACACAAAACCTACAAAGTCTCATAAGAAAGAAGAAACAAAAACACCGCACGCGTTTTAGAGGTGCAATAAGCTTTGTCTGTAATATTCGTAAAGTCATACAGACTAGGGACTTTGACACAAAATTTCAACGGAACATGCACCAAACTAGTAAGAAGATTCAACGGTCACAAGATTGAAAATGAATTCCTCTCTTATGCTAATTTTAACACAAAACAAAAATAAGAGAGAGCAGGGTACATACTTTGAACAACAAGGCGCGATGACGAGCCAATCCAATAGTTAGAGAACCCAGGGGCAAAACCATGCTACAGAGGGTTGCTTTCAGACTGTAGCTCAGACTCCACCAAGCTCTTAATGTGCTATCTGGGTCTACAACAGGTCCACCCATGTAATCTCCAACTAAAACCGCCAGCTTCCTCACCAATTCACTGTTCATAAAGCCTGAAGAAGACACTGACTTTGATTTCGCTGCAATATCAAGAGCCTTCTGTTCAAGTCTTAACAGATTAGAATCCTTGCTTCGGTCCACTAGAACAGCTTCCCAAGTAACACCATCTGACACAAGTGTCCCCTGAAGATCAACTAAGGGAGGTAACTTTTCTAAGGAAGATTCATTTATCACTCCACGCAGGTCATAGAAACCATCCACGATCTTGTCATCATAGCCAAGACAGTTATAATGCTGCAAAAAAAAGCATCCAAATTCCAGATCATATATAATGTCTTGAGGTGGATTCTTGTATAATAACACACATTACTGGAATTCTATAGTGGACAATCAACTTAGCTTTTCTTGTATCTATCACTCTCTAGCAGAAAAAAAAAATGAAAACTTTGAAACATTTCTAATTATGGCAATGAGTCAAAAGCCTTACCCAGTATCTATACGCCATGAGCTCAGCAGGAGAATTCTCAGGAGCAGGAGGACAGGAACCTAAACTGAACTGTTTAATAGCCTCAATCTGAGCAGCTTCAGGATCCTCCCTAGCACTTAGCTCTAAAGCCAACTGTATCTGATACTCTTCCTCAACCACAGGATCCTTGGAAGTACCAGAACCCAAATCTTTCATCACGGATTCAGACACAACGGGAGCACCACCACCACCACGCTCCAAGCTCGCCTCATCCCCTGTGCTACTACTATTATTAGCATTGGAAGAAGTTGTTGTGCTAGAGCTTTTCCTCTGAGCAACAGAGCTTAACCAATTCGAAAACCCCGCAAAGGGTTTGAACTCAGGGTTATGATGGCTATCTTGAGAAGGAGATGGCTCTGCATCACTCGACTTGTTGCTCCTGTTTGAGACCGAGCCTTCCCCGTCTTCGCGTTGATTCGGAGTGATCCGCAGCTTTTTTAGAAACTTCTTCATGTTCATCTTCATACTCGGAATGCTAGAGCATCGAGCATGGGCCTGTGAGCTTCTCCATCCCCTCGAATCAACAGAGAAATGAAGAAGGAAGGGTAAAACCCTAATTCCTCGCTAACACGACCCGGAGATCCGGAGCTCCGTCCAGATCAACGGAGTCTAACTGCAAGCAGAAGGAAACTTTAATCGGGATCCAAATCGAAGCAAGACTCTCTCTCTCTCTCAAACGCCTCAAGAAAGATCGGATTTTGATTACGAGCAGAGACTAAAGATAGTTCCTTTTCTCCGGATTTAAAAAAAGCTGATCAAAGCCCCAATAAGGAGGAAGAGATGAAAGTTTCGAGCTTTGAGCAAGTAAACGAATCCTCTTTGCTCTCTCTCTCTCTCTCTATAGAGAGAAAGTCCACGATAGTCGATAGGCCACTTTCTCTTTCTCTTAAAGTCCGACAAAAATCAACTAAAAACTAACGTAAAACAGAGAGGAGTAGATAGCTTACTAGAGAAGTGGATTCTTGAGCTGGAGACTTTAATTTCTTTTTTGCTTCTTTTTTTTTTTTTGCAATCGTTGTGTCATGCAAAAATAAAAGCATTTTTTCCACTCCACATTTTCGCATTTTTATTCAACACCATAATTTATTAAAACAAAAAATTAACATTGTAACAAAATACATAATTTATTAGAATAAAAGCGGAATTTTGTTCTTCACTTCACATTTTCTCAATTTTATTCAACACCAGAATTTATTAAAACAAAAAATTTACATTGTAACAAAAATACATAATTTATTGGAATAACAAGTGGAATTATAACATATATTGTTCTCTTTTCTCATTAGTTTTGTAAAAAGAAAACTATTTTGTTTTACAAGAAAACTATTTTGTTTTACTTTTAGGGAAATCCCTTAGTCTTATTTTATAAGTTCTCCAGTCTAGCAAAACAAAACTAACATTTCTCTTTCTTGTTGAAAACAGAATAAATCCAGAGACTCAATTCTGTTATAAACTAGTTTCTGTTTTGTACAACCAGTAAAAGCTAATTAAGCAATATAAAAACTTATCTATTCATTTTAATGAAATAATAAAGATTATGCAATCTTTTTAATTAAAAGAATGAAAATAACAACATTATTTATGATCGTGCATTCCATATTCATTATTCCTTTTTCGCGTATCCGGATTTATTAAAATAGTTCATTTAAATAAAAATTGTCTTTAGGTTATAAAAAATCTTAGATCAACACTTTGATGCCTTAATTAATACTCCCATGACATACTTTCTAAAAGTTTTGAATGTTACGAACCGTTCCGTCCTGCACCGCAGTTAACACTAACAAAAATCTCTACATATGCCATATATCTATACGTTTTTATAACTGTTAAAACCGCATCGCAGTTAAACCGCTTGTTCCGCACCGCTTAAACCGCGTTATTATTCGAAGCCTAAAGAAAGAAAAAAAAGCTCCCATGACATATCGTCATGAGTAATTACAATTATCATTGATCGATTTGAAAAAAAAAAAGACAACAGGTTTTCTTCACCAATAAAATGATTGTTCCAAATTAATGCCATACTGGCTTATGCCAAATTAATGCCACGTCATTGTTATCCACAGAGAAAATAAATTGGAAAGAAGGTCTCTGGCCTTCCAATTGGCAAATTAGGCGTCATCGCCGCCAGGGACCACCTATCCCACCAAGCAGTTTTCTTCCTCTCACGAAAATAATGTTTTTAAAAGCGTTGACAATTAAAAAAAAAATTAACTTCCATCAAGGACGAAACCCAACTAAACATAAATAAAATAAAGTTTTTTTGGTAAAATAAATAAAATAAAGTTGCTCATATATATATCAAAACAAAATAGGAGGAAGTAGTAGCCATTCTTCATTCTTTGCACGTAATCTCATTCTAGATATCTCGTGTCTCTCATAAATACTATATTCGTTTATTGCTTTCCAATGGTTTCCTTTGAAACTTGAAGAAATGCAAATTGCTTGTAAAGTTAGTTATCATATAAGAAGTATTAGAAATAATGAGGACAGTCTTGAGTAGAGAATTGAGATCTTTGCTGGATGCTAAAAGCGGATTGCATGAGTCAAACTAAAATACCAAGTACACGGATTAATGGTCAAATCTAAAAATTACGAGGGAATAAGCTGAGAAAAGACATGACAATATCAAGTTTCATTGACATGTAATATATTCGAGACTATACTGTATATATGCACCTTACATATTAAGGGAATACTACATTTTGATTCCTGCACCTGCACGGGTGTTTCCTTTATTTTTTATATAAATATATATTTGTTGTATGTAGACAGAGTTATATTATTATTTTGCATTAAATGTTATTTTATTTTTATTATAAATATAATGTAATATATTTCATATATTATTTTTTCAAAAATATATTGCTATTTATTTTTCATGTCACTATTATATATCATATATGTGTCATCGTATAATTAATCATATTTTATATGTACTATCATATAAGCAACCATATAACTAATAACATTTTATATGTATCATTGTATAAATAATCATATATATTATATTTTTAAAGCTTAATGTGAAATATAAAAACATAAATTTAAGTTAGTGTTTGAAATTAGGCTTTGTATTGTATTTTCCTTATATATATTTATTTATAATGGTTATTAGAAAATATTTTAGTAAAAATTAACTTTTGAATATGTGTATATTTTTGAATCAATTTGTGATATAAATCAATTTTAAATTAATATTTTGATTTGAAATCTGTATAAAAAGTTTAAATTTTGTTTTATGATTATTTTAGACAAAAGATGTTTTTAGGTAATTAGATTGTGTTATTTTCGTATATTTAAAAATTGGTCCGAATATATAGTTTCTCATAATAAAATAGACTTTCAATTTTTTTTAATAACATAAGTCCATAATTGTTTTTTTTAATATACTGATATCCATATTTCCAAACAATATTATATTTTTTTACTGCTATCTATGTTTCTAATCACGTCATAAAGGTACTTCTAATTAATATTTTGATTTGAAATATGTATATAAAGTTTAAATTTTGTTTTATGATTATTTTAGCCATAAGATATTTTTAGGTAACTAGATTGTGTCATTTTCTTATATTTTAAAACTGGCCCGAATATATAATTTCTCATAATATAATAGACTTTCAATTTTTCTTAATAACATAAGTTCAACTTTTTTTTTCTTAATATACTATACATGCTTCCAAACAATATTATACTTTTTCTACTGCTATCTATGTTTTCAAACACTTCTTAAAAGTAATTCTACTTTAATAATAAAGATTGATATGGTTGGTTTTGGTTTGGGGACACTAATGGGGAGTCTAGTCTATGCGTGAGTATAAATGATCAAAAACCCAATACCAGAAGCATTTAAAAGTCTCGAGCTCTGAACAGGTAAACATACCCAGTTTCTTCTCTCTTTCTCTCAAAAACTTTTGTTTTTATCTTTCTTATCATTTGAAATACATGTCCCTGTTTGTAAGGGGTAGTACGTAGGGAAGCTGTTACAATTGCAGTGTTGTGTGTCTTTTGTGAGTCCGTACCAGATTCAAAAGTGAGGACGATTCAAAGCAATTTTTAGTCAAGATTAACCAAAGACCAAGGGTGAAAAAGGACACTCAAAAAGTACAAAAGAAAGAAAAAGATAGATGGATGGACCAATAGTATGTAGTCTTTAGTAGGCGAGGATAGTCCTTTTAAGCTCAAGAATTCTTAACGTTCACCAGTTTCACACATTCTGTCTCTAATTATCTACATTGCAAGACCTAACCTAAAAAAAAAATCTCTGAAAGCTTTCTTCTTAACATATAATGATGAGATCCTCATCGACTTCTTTTACATCAAAGAGGTGTCGAGCTCCACAAGAGAAGGTCATTCTTAAGGTCACAAACCTAGAGGACGAAGGGATAGATGTCTACAAAATGGGTACTCATGTACATCTGAAGAAACTAATGCTTGCTTACTGCCAAAGGAGAAACTTAGACTACAGGACTCTTAGGTTCATCTTTAACGGTAGCTTCCTCAGGCCAAGACAGACTCCTGCTCAGCTCATGATGGAAGATGACGATATCATCCACACGGTCATGGAACAAGCTAGCAATGCCGGCCCTAACGACGATGCTTTGATCTCCTTGTAATAAACAAAACGGTTTCTTGTCACTTTTCCGAGAGTTTCAAAACTAGAGCATTCTAATTTGTTGCCGGTTCAGTTTGTTGTGTTGCATTTAGTAGTAGTAGTAGTAGAAATGTAGAACCTTGTCCAGTGGTTTTAATCAGTAGATTACCTATTTTGGATGGGCAAACAAAGCTTATTTATATTTTAATTTTGGTCAAGGAAAGTGTATTCAATATATTATTTAGAGTTGTTTGATGGACAATTGTCAATAATAGCACCTTTTGAAGTTTATGTCTCAAAAATAGCACTAGAAGGAGAAAGTCACAAAAATGACATTCATTAAAGGGTAAAATATCCCTAATACTCTTGGTTTAAAATTAAATAAACAAACTAAAATAAATAAAAATAAATAAAATAAAAATAAAAAAATGAAAAAAAGATTTTTTTTTTATAGTTTCAGATTATATGTTTTCAGATTCGAAATTTTTATAATTTTTTTTTCGAAATTTTTTTTTTTAATTTTTTTTTTTCAAATTTTCTTTTTATAATTTAAAAATACTTTTTGAAACTGTTTTTAAAATTTTTATTTTTTATTTTAGTATTTATTTTTTATAAAATTTTAAACCCTAATTCCAAAACCCACCCCTTAACTCTAAACCCTAAGGTTTGGATTAATTAACCCAAGGGGTATAAGTGTATATTTACCTCTTTAATGAAACCTATTTTTATGACTTTGAACCTTGAGTGCTACTTTGGGAACATAAACTTAGTTTGGTGCTATCCTAGTCTTTTTCTCTTGTTTGATTTTTAGTGGATTTTTAGATAAATTATAGAAGTTGTGATTTTTTAGTTAATAAACTATAGAATTCTATCTAAAACCATTTTTTAGTTACAATAGTTGTACCATAACACCATAGAATCATCACAAATCTTTATAAATCCACTAATATACTTTTAATTAATGACATGAAATTTCAAATACATTTAAAATTATAAATCAATTCAATACCACTGGATTTGAAAAAGATAGAAAATTTATGTTTGAGTAACAGAAGATTTTTTTATTTTAGTATATATCACTTTAAATTCTGGATTAAATCCAATCCCTTAAAAAATATTTTCTTTGATTTCAAAAGAAGAATCATAAGTATTAAGTACACACTTCTTGTATGAACCACTACAAATGCATGCCCACACCACACGGCACACGGCCACGTCACTACGGTAACCTGAATCCGGTTAGTACAAAACCGGTAATTTCAAACCGGGTCGTTGAAAGATTCTTACGTTTTAAATATACACACTAGATTTTGACCCGCGCTTTGAAAGCGCGGGTTTATTTTTGTTTTTTTTTTCAATTGACAAATATTTAGTAAATGTCACATTTTCATATATTTGTGTTTTATTTTATAAAAGACTTAAAAAATTTATTTTATTTATCGTATTTCATTTTAAATGACTATTTATGTTAAAAAAATTAAACTTTATTTTTTTAATGAATTAAGTTGGTATAACTCTGATAAATTAATTTTATTATGGGGTTAATATTTTAATTAAAAAATTATATACTTTTAATAAAGATTTATACTTTTCAATAAAAAAAAGCAATTATTTTTATGAATGCTTAAATTATATTAAGAAAAGAAAAAAATAATAATTAAGAATAGTTGAAAAAAAATTATTTGAACTTGGACTCAATGGCCCAAAAGAAAAAAAAAGTGAGAATTGAATCTGATTTTTTAATAAGCCCAAATGGCCCAAGAGAGATTTGATTTGGGCTGGATCCAAAAATAATGACCCAATATAGATTTGTTATTAATATTACTTAATTGCCCTTAATGAAACATGCAATGTTAGTGAAGGAAACATGCCCCTAAGGTAATTATGACAATAGGATCCTGCTTTAATAGTATAGATTTAGTTATTCCCTCTCCTCTCTCTCTAATCAATTAGGGTGAAAGAAAAATATCTGATCATGCCAAAAAAAAAATAATAATTGAAAGAAAATAGGAAGAGACAAAGAGAGAAGAAAGAACATGGTCTCCAACTCTCCGAAGGACGCGGCGAGAAAGATGCTGAGAATTGTTTGGCTGAGCTGAAATTAGGAAACCCAATATCGTAAATTACCAATCATTTTTAATCTGTTTTTCTAATCTAAAGTAGTGGTTTGGTTGATGGGTGGTGGTGGGAATCTCGTCGACGGTGTTCGTCGTTGGCTTTTTCAGCGTCCTTCTTCTTCTTCCAATATTCAAAACGAACCCATTCTTCTCTCCTCTGCTACTTTTTCTAATCGAGATCAATCTGGTGACGCTGGAGATTTGAATGAGCTTGTTGTTTCTGAAGATTTCGATTTTACTGGGTTAAAGCTTCTTAAGGTTCCTAAACGTAACCACTTACCCATGGATCCTCAAAAGAAGGTTCCTTTCTTCTTGCCCTTCTCATGCTTCTTTCTATTTATGTTTGGTGATGAATTGATCAACTGTTTTGTTGGGAATTTAGACATGATATGATTGAATTTGATGCAGTTTGGTCTGAAAGTTATTGTCTTCTGTCTGGTCTTGTTGACTGAGATTTGAGTGACTTGTTGTTTTGTTGTATTAATGTTCTGTGTTGTTGCCTTTGCTCCACAAAAAGGTTACAATGTTCCAATCTATGTTCATCATTCTTCTCCTTCTCATCGTTGTTTCTATTTTTGTTTGGTGATGATTGATTGTTTTGTTGGTATTGTAGACATGATTTGTTTTTATTACACTTGATGCAGTTTGGTCTCTTGTTCTTAGATTTGGTGTTTTGTTCTCTTCATGTTCTGTGTTATGAACAAAAGATTACAATGTCATTTTTTTTTTGTGTTCAATTTGATTGTTCCTATTGTTCACTGAATCAAACTCCGGAATCATATGTATTGTATTCTTCAGGGTGTGCAGGAAGCTGAGTTCTTCACGGAGTATGGAGAAGCAAACAGGTACCAAGTTCAAGAAGTCGTTGGTAAAGGAAGTTATGGTGTTGTGGCTTCTGCTCTAGACACACACACTGGTGAAAGAGTTGCCATCAAGAAGATCAACGATGTCTTTGAGCATGTCTCTGATGCAACTAGGATTCTCAGAGAGATCAAGCTGCTGCGGTTGCTTCGTCATCCAGATGTTGTGGAGATCAAACACATCATGCTACCTCCTTCTCGCCGAGAGTTCAGGGATATTTACGTTGTGTTCGAGTTGATGGAGTCTGATCTCCACCAGGTGATTAAGGCCAACGATGATTTGACTGCTGAGCATCATCAGTTCTTCTTGTACCAGCTTCTCCGTGGTCTTAAATATGTTCACGCAGGTTAGTTTATTCGTGTATACATTGTTCTCTTTCGACGCTTACGGTCTCTTTTTAGATGTATTGACAAGTGTGTTATGTTTGCAGCTAATGTGTTTCATAGGGATTTGAAACCAAAGAACATTCTAGCTAATGCTGATTGCAAATTGAAGATATGTGATTTTGGACTCGCTCGTGTTTCTTTCAACGACGCCCCAACTGCTATATTCTGGACTGTGAGTCATCTTTTCAAGCAACTAAACTGGTCATTAGATTTTCTGTGAACTCTTTCCTTGTTTGTGAACTCACTCTTAATCTCTTATGTATTTTTTGTAGGATTATGTAGCTACTAGGTGGTATCGTGCCCCTGAACTCTGCGGATCATTTTTCTCCAAAGTAAGATTTTTTTTCGCTGAAACCAACTGCTATAGTTACATCTCATGCTAAGTGAACTTCTTTTTCACATTGTAGTATACTCCTGCCATTGATATCTGGAGTGTTGGTTGCATTTTTGCGGAAATGCTTTTGGGTAAGCCTTTGTTTCCGGGGAAAAACGTGGTGCACCAATTGGATCTTATGACTGACTTTCTTGGCACTCCACCTCCTGAGTCCATATCAAGGGTTAGTCACTCAACTAGATTGCAAAAAACATGTTCATATTTGAGAGTGAGTTCATTTTCTGTAATGAGATTTTTTGGGATCTTGAAATTTAACAGATTAGAAATGAAAAGGCGAGGAGGTACCTTAGCAGCATGAGGAAAAAACAGCCAGTCCCTTTCTCTCAGAAGTTCCCTAAAGCTGACCCTTTGGCTCTCCGCCTTCTTGAACGCCTGCTTGCCTTTGATCCCAAAGATCGTGCATCTGCTGAAGATGTAAGCGAGACGCAACTTTTGTTTTTCATTCCCATTTTCTTACACAAGAATGAAACTCTTATGTTTCATTGTTCTGATTTGCTTATTTACAGGCATTATCTGATCCATACTTCAGTGGTCTGTCAAACTCAGAGCGCGAACCATCAACACAGCCAATCTCAAAGCTTGAGTTTGATTTTGAGAGAAAGAAGTTAACAAAAGATGATGTCAGAGAATTAATCTACCGAGAGGTAACACAAAAAAAAAACCTTTCTTCTTCTACACATTTTGTTTTTCTCTGCTCTTCATTGGTTTTAACGATATCTCATATTTGGGAAAAAAACATTAGATATTGGAGTATCATCCTCAGATGTTGGAGGAATACAAGCGCGGTGGTGATCAGCTTAGCTTCATGTACCCTAGGTTAGCTCTCGTTAACATCTCAACAACTATAAATCATCAAAACAAAAGAAAAGTTGCGTAATGAATAAATCTTTTTGTTGTTTACGCAGTGGGGTTGATCGGTTTAAGAGGCAATTTGCTTATCTTGAAGAGAATCAAGGTAAACCAGGAGCAGCAGCAGGTGGAGGAAGAAGTACTGCACTTCACAGACATCATGCTTCTTTGCCAAGGTAAATGTCTTTCACATAATTTCTCTCTTGCTCTTTCTTGTCCTCTTTCTCTGAAAGCATTGTGCTTCTATGTGATTGTGTGTTGTAGAGAGAGAGTTCCGGCTCAGAATGGTGAAACTGCAGAAGAAATCAGTGATGTTGAGAGAAGAGCAGCAGCTGCTGTGGCTTCAACCTTGGAATCTGAGGAAGCAGACAATGGAGGAGGTTACAGTGCTCGTAACCTCATGAAAAGTTCCAGCATCAGCGGTTCTAAATGCATCGGTGTCCAATCTAAAACTGACAAAGAGGTTAGTTAATATAAAGAGAGAAAGAAGAAGCAAAAAGAGTATCTTGAAAGGAACATGAAGATGGAGTTTACTTACTGTTGCACTGTTCTCTCTGTTCGCAGGACACCGTAGCTGAGGCAGATGATGAAACAGTTACAGAACTTACTGATAGAGTTTCTTCTCTTCAATGATTCTTAAAAAAATTGTTTTCTCCATTTCTTTTCCCTTCTACCACAGCTATCTTCGTGGTTGGGTTTGAATTGTTGTATTTAATAGTTTGGGGGTGTGAATGAGAACTTTAAATAAGAACATCCATCTCCATGTATTTTTTCCTTTTGCTAAATCTTTTTTTTTTTGATATATAAACTGATTTTCAAGTTCTTTCTACCGATTCAATTTGCTTTAGTATAATATATATTAGAACATTGTGTATCGTTTGAGTTTATCCCGAGAGGACAAATATTAGACAATAGAGTCTAATATTTCCTATGAAGATCTAAAAGTTATAATCTCTCGGTTCCCATTTGTTTTGGTTTTATGTTGTAATATTTAACAGAGCCAAAAATGTGTTGTTTCCTTAAAACAGTAGATGGTTGATAGAATAACATTTAGAATGAAAACGTGACACATCCAAATTGAAAAATTATTCATCAGAACCAAAAATGTATTGGTTCCTCAAAACAGTAGATGGTTGATAGAATAATATTTAGAATGAAAATGTTACACATCCAAATTGAAAACTCCAATAGACTCAACTGAGGAGATGCCGAAACTTGAGTCCCTCGTTAGCAACACATGATGCATATGTGTTAGAGAAATATAGTTGACTTTTTTTAACATATTTGTTAGATGATGTGAAATATTTACTGAGAACAATTATATGATCATTGGACCACTGACACCACTTCAACTGGCTATACAAAATGAAAAAAAAACTTATAGAAATCAAACCAAGAGAAAAGGATCACGGTTCACGGAGTACATTTTATCCTTATATCCTTTAGAGCCTTACTATTAGATTACTGGCAGTTGGTTGTATGACATGCACGTGAATTTTTTTCTTGTAATGGACCTTACTTATTCTGTAAGACACTACGAGTTACCACCAGTGGAAGTTAATTAGTTTACCAACTAGTACCACAAGGATCGCCCACACGTGTAAGGGTGGATCCTCGTAACTGACGGCAAAATTGGTGTCACGTGGCAGGTCGAACAAAAGGAATCGTGGGTAACAGCTGAGACCAAGATAATGCACGTGTCATATGTGGATGAAACGAAGTGTGAAATGGCCTATGCATGGCCTATAGGTTACACTGATCCGACGAAAGCTTCTTTAAACCTTTTCCTTTTTTTTTTTTTTTTTTTTTTTGATAATCCAAATATCCGGACCTCTCACTTAGTCCGACTATCCCACCGCGTCTAATCGGAATTAGCGAAAAAGGTCTTAGAAATCAAACAGAAGCCATGTTAAATCCGCTGTGGCCGAAGCTCGAACTCGTGGTGGCGGACACCTCAGCCAAAGATTCTTTACTACCAGACCACGAGGCTCGGTTCCTTTACCACAAGTCAGAACTGTACTGTAGATTCCCCGAAATATTACATGAAAGATCAGATATGTACTTACTTAGCATCTTATTTTCAACATTGATATAGTATTTGATCATAGAGTTGGTTCCACGGTAATATAGCATTACTTTTGATGTTTGGTAAATCTGTTGATGAATGTGGACCTGACCATGAATTACAAGACACGAGTGGATTGTCTTGTAACATATGTACCATTGACGACAAAATAACGCATTATGATATTTTGTTGAGATATTTTTATCATTAATTAGTACTATATTATAAGAATACTAACAAGTTACCAACGAAAATATACGGAAACGCAATGGAAACTAACATTTATTCTTTAAACCTAAAACTATAATGAGTTCTAGATCTAAATAATTAATGTTTTGGTGGTGGATGTCTCGACAGATATTTATGAAAAATGTAAATAAATACATGTTTTTCACATATAAAACGCAAACAAGCAAAGACAAAAAAAAACAATCGAAGTGTATTATAGTTTAACCGCGAAAATATCAAATAAAATGGACTGCATGATGCATCATTGTTCAAATTCATTGTATTTGTCGATGGATTTTAAATATTCTTTTTTTTGTTGTAAGAAAATTTATCTCTATATATAAATCATTACAGTGATGTCCATCCGAATTAGGACATGCGCTCAACGATTCTTCTTCTATAACTAAAAGAATCTCTAATTCTCTCTTTCTCTATCTCTACTTCTCTCTTTCTCTTTCCGTGGATCGATGGCAGCTTCGGTTGATCCTTTGGTGGTTGGAAGAGTGATTGGAGATGTGTTGGACATGTACATCCCCACTGCCAACATGTCTGTCTACGTTGGCCCCAAACACATCACTAACGGCTGCGAGATCAAACCCTCCGCCGCAGTCAAGCCTCCCAAAGTCAACATCTCCGGCAACCCTGATGAGCTTTACACCCTCGTATATTTATTCATCTTATCACTTATATACATTTATGTGCAATCTCCCTTGCAAACATATCTTTGATTATACCAGCCCACAGGAACATGCATACATTCTTTAATATATGCTCTGGTATTTTCACTGAGTTTTCAGTTCATGATTTATTTTTTCGAGTTAGACACGGTTTAGCTGATTATTGGACCACAATATAATTAACATTTTTCTGTATGCATGAGTTGAAAAATTATTTGCCTTTTGTAAATGTAAATAATGGATGCATGCAGGTGATGACTGACCCGGACGCACCTAGCCCGAGCGAGCCGAACATGCGAGAATGGGTCCATTGGTACGTACGCGTGACACACTCATGCATAAACATCGAGTTTTTCTTTTAATTTTAACTATATACGAAACAAACATAGCGTATAAACATAATACACTTATTTCTTATGTTTCAGGATTGTCGTGGATATCCCCGGAGGCACCAATCCATCAAAAGGTATGAAAAAGAGAGTCGGAACTAAGAGCAGCTCCATCGGCAAGCTCTTTAATGAGTTTTTAGCATTTAAGAAAAAGGAAAAAGAAATTAATTTTGGTGAAAGAACGTTGAAAGGTTCTGATTACAGGATTTTAAGAATCAATATCAAACTTAAAAGGACAGATGTCATTATAGTAGTGTTTCAATTGGTTTTGGAAAATTAATACATAATTAAATTACTATAATAACATTTTATTTTTTTTAGAACCTTTCACAGGTTATAACCGATGGAGCTGGCCTAAGTTATTTGCCCTTTAGGAATATGCTAATTAACTTACTTAGAAATAAAGTGAAGTTAGTGTGAAGGTTATTAAGAAACATTTAATAATGGTTAATGATGTCCATGTTGATGTGTTTAGATGAAAAGGATACACTAATCTCTTTATTCATTTAAACACATTATCCTTGAGAAGTGGTGCTTTCGGTTTGATGAAATGGATTCCCGTATTGCAAGATATTGATTGGTTCAAAAAGAAATATGCAAGTCTCTCAGATGCATAGGTTGCATAATATACAATTAATATATTTGGCTGTTTACAAGTTAGGATAGAAGATCCACTATCTAATTTTCGTTCTTTACAAGTTTTCTCACAATAAAGAGACGTGGTGTCTTCTAAAACAAACATCTCATGTATGTCTGTACGTGTACATTAACGTATGTCATCATATGAGAACCTTAAACACGACAAAATACACTAGAGTAAGAAAACGTCCAAGTATAAACATGTTTTCCAGTACTGGAACAACTATTGCTTAATTTATTTCATTTTAAGTATCACGTGAAACGTTTTAATAAATATGTATACTTGCATGTTTTCATTTTCTTTCAGGAAAGGAGATACTGCCATATATGGAACCGAAACCACCGGTGGGGATTCACCGTTACATATTTGTACTTTTCCGGCAGATCTCACCGGTGGGTTTGATGGTGCAGCAGCCGCCGTCACGAGCCAATTTCAGCACCCGAATGTTCGCTGGTCATCTCGATCTTGGTTTACCTGTGGCAACTGTTTACTTCAATGCCCAGAAAGAGCCAGCTTCAGGCAGACGTTAATTCCAATAAACAGACTAAAGAATAACGAGGAGAGCCTTTTCAGGGTTTTTACCCAAAAACCGGACTGGAAAGAAATGTGGTTTTTATATGTCAAACCATATTTTATATTATTCCGGTTCTCGCTACATATCTATATATGTCTATGATTATACAAATATGTTTGTGTTTTTGTGTTACATGAAGTTGTTTGCGTGTAATATATGGTTTTCGTTGGTGTGATCTTTTTGTATATGAATCGTATACTATTGTACATCAACAAAGAGGCAGAGAAGAGATTACACATAAATTCAAACCAAAATATATAAATTTACAATCGACGAAAGAAAATCAAATACACTGCTTTTAATTGTTTATCTTAGCATTCCTTTTTGAGAAAAAAACTAAGATAGCACTAAACCAAGTTTTTGTTCCCAAAGTAGCACTCAAAGCTCAAAGTCACAAAAATATGTTTCATTAAAGAGGTAAATATACACTTATACCCCTTGAGTTAATTAATCCGAACCTTAGGGTTTAGAGTTAAGGGGTGGGGTTTTGGAATTAGGGTTTAAAATTTTATAAAAAATAAATACTAAAATAAAAAATAAAAATTTTAAAAACAGTTTCAAAAAGTATTTTTAAATTATAAAAAGAAAATTTGAAAAAAAAAATAAAAAAAATTTCGAAAAAAAAAATTTCAGAATAAAAATTATAAAAATTCCGAATCTGAAAACATATAATCTGAAACTATAAAAAAAATTTATTTTTTATTTTTTTTTTATTTTTATTTTAATTATTTTTATTTATTTTTGTTTGTTTATTTAATTTTAAACCAAAAGTATTAGGGATATTTTACCCTTTAATGAATGTCATTTTTGTGATTTTCTCCTTCTAGTGCTATTTTTGAGACATAAACTTCAAAAGATGCTATTATTGACAATTGCCCTTCCTTTTTCTCTGAACCTCTACAGCTTCGCTTTGAAGTCTTTAGGTTTTGCTCCATGGACTCTTTCTATAGTAATGTTCACATGAACTTGAATTTCAATTATATAGTCTTATGTGGGATCGGATCTTTCCTTATCTATGTTCTTATTATCAGTCTTATTTGATTATAGAATCATCAAGCTTGGGAAAATTATTGAAACCTATTTGATCATCCGAAAGTTTCTTAGAGTTTGGTGAAAAAGAAAATTCCATTGCTTAGCCATTGGTCCCAAAGGAAAGTTCTTGCATTCCGTACTCTACTATTTCCATATTGATTTCATCAGTGTTTCTTATATAACTTTTCAAGCTGCAACACCAGTTTGTTTAGAGCTTAATCTTGTTTGGCTCCTTGAGAACAGCTTATGGACCGATCATAATTTCATCTGCACTCTTGAACTATATACTTTTTTCACTTTCAGCCCAAGGACATAAACAAAAGCGGCAGTTTCTTGTACTATATAATCTAAGAAAAGGGCTTGTAACTTACAAGTAGATTATTATAAATTCATTGTCAAGTGTGATTATACTATTCGACCATGTTGCTAGATTATCAATGTAATCACATGAGCACAAAACGAAAGTAACATAGAATGGCAAAAGATCTCACAAAATAAGTAAAGATCCGAACCTAAAATTGACATAAAACAAAATATCCTTCAGAGTACTTTATCATGGAACATATGAGTTTGCTGACAAAACAAAAGAGTGATAGATAAACCAACCAAGGAGAGACAGAGAAAAGACATGGGACAACTAGTAACGGCCAATACCCCAAACCCTGATAACTCCATCGGTGTAACCACTGAACAAAGTGCTTCCATCCGCACTCCAGTTCAGGCTGGTGCAGTAAATAACCTATCCAAAAACCAATTCCAATAAAATGATTAAAACACTAGAAATGTAGCTTACACAAAAGTTAACATGTTTAAGTATTGTTTAACAATCACATATCCATAAAAGACCAGTCAGCAATATACTGCAATCACTGCTCTATGACAGAGCCAATGTATGAAATTAAATTCACAAAGAAAAAGGGAATCTAACTACATACATTGAAAGGAAACACCAACAAACAGATTTATAGAATTCAAAATAGAAATGAAAACAAATGACACACCATCATGTTTTTTGCATTTCACTAGATCAATCCATTTTAAATACCATTTCACGTCTACATTTCTATAACACATCTAGTTTAGGCTTTACAGGTATTAAAGCTATTCTCCTTGATCATAGGTTTTATCTATCTATACAAAAGCAGAAAACTTGCAATCCAAGGCAAACATATAATCGAACCAAGAGTCAAATTGTGTGTACCTTCCTCTTGGTGGCAGCAGTACCACTACCATCAGACTTCTCAGCCTCGGCCTTGAGATCAACCTTCAAGTCCTCAACAACGCTCTTGCTCTCAAGATCCCAAATCTTAATACCCTGTTCGGTCGCAGCACACAGCCAGTACCTGTTAGGGCTAAAGCAAAGCGCGTGGATCACAGAGTTAGCTTCAAGAGAGTAAAGCTTCTTCCCCTCAGCCAAATCCCACAGCAAAACGACACCGTCTTTGCCTCCACTCGCGCAAAGAGAACCATCAGGCGAAACAGCAACAGTGTTAACATACCCAGTGTGACCAGCAAGAGTCGACCTAAGCTTACAGTTCGACAAGTTCCACACTTTAACAGTCTTGTCCCACGAAGCCGACACAATCGTCGGCTGAAGCGTGTTGGGACTGAACCTAACACAACTAACCCAGTCACGGTGTCCCTCACCGCCTCCCTCGGCGATAGTGTACTTACACTCCCCCAGAGTGTTCCAGAGCTTGATCGTACGGTCACGAGACGCCGACACGATCTGACGGTTATCGAGTGAGAACGCGACGGAGAGGACATCCTTAGTGTGTCCGACGAATCTGCGAGTCGACACGCCGGCGGCGAGATCCCAGAGACGGAGCTCGCCGTCCCAGCTTCCGGAGAGCGCGAACTGGCCGTCGGAGGAGAGGACGACGTCCTCGACGAAGTGTGAGTGGCCGGTGAGACGCCTCTGAGCTACGCCGTAGGACTTGTCGTCCTTGGTGAGTTTCCAGACGATGATGGATTTGTCGCGGGAAGCGGAGACGATGGTGTCGGAGTTGTCGATGGGGGTGGCGATTGCGGTGACCATGTCGGTGTGCGCACGCATGGTGCCCTTCAAAACGAGTCCTTCCGCCATTGTAAGTAGCTGAGCTTGTGGAACGAAGGGTTATCGCTTTTCTCTGGGGGGTGGCGGAGATGCGTGAGAAAATGGCGTGCAAAACGGAAGAGGCGGTTTATATGAGAGGCAGATGATGGATTAGGGTTACTTTACTTGGGCCTGTGGATAAGATTTATAAATGGGCTTCTATGTTCTCAGGTCCATGTTTTGTGCCACTTTGTGTGGAAGATGCGGTACGCACCTGAAGTAACATTTTCATTTTCTGATTAACTTGTATGATTTACGGTTTAATAATCCCACCGACATTAAAAAAACATCCAATAATTTGTTACGCACTATACGAAATACTAGGTGATATCCACGCCCTGCAGGAAGTAAATTTATTTGATAGAATTTATAATGTTCAAACTATATATATTAGAAATGTAAAAGTCATTGTAACAAATATATACATGTTATATAACTAAGATGTAACATTTTATATAGAGAAAAATGTATAAATTCTATTTCAGCTTTACGATTTGCTGAGGTGGTGAAGTTGATGGAAAAAATTTGTCGACCATTAAAAGTAATAGTTTTATTAATATTTTTATATGTAATAATTTTATTTAAAAAAAATAGACTCTTTCGAAATAAAAATAAAAAACCAAAATTGTCGACAACTAGAAGTAATCTGATAACCAATAATATTTTCCATCACATATTCACTATTTATTAAGTAAAATAAAATTTTGGAATGATAACAATCATTTACTTGCAAATCTTCTATATACTGAGTATCATCTACAGCAACCAAAACTCCACAAATGTCTTATGTAAACATGGAATAGTGGTTACACAGATTAGTTCGACTATATATAGATGATAATATGACAACTAAAGTATAGAAACGACTGCATCAAATATTTAAATAAATTGTTTGTAAGAAATAGACAAAACAGCTGCATCCAATGACATATCTATTTATAAACTGTAAAATTAGGATATAGGACTCGTAATAAAATATTTTCTAGGCTTACTAATTATTTTCCCTTTTAGAAATCAGTATATTGAGTCAAAGATACAAAAATTAGTATTGCTAAATTAGTGGTACATATTAAATTAATACGCTCCTTAACACACACTATAATCAATGGTCACATATGTATATAGAATAATATCGCTATACTGAGTCAAAGATACACAAATTATTTTGCTAAATTAGTGGTACATATTACATAAATACTTTTTTTAACACGCATTATAATCACTAAACATTTCATATGCAAAGTTACCTTTTTGTAAACTTATATAATTACCTTTCACGTACCCATTGATGCAACATGTAAGTAGACGGCAAGAAAATTAATAAGAATACAATTTTTTTTGAATTTATCTTCAACACTACTCCAAGTTGGTACAAACTAATGAGACCCAAATAATGTTACATGGACTTAATGTATGGCCCTTTTAATGATATAATTGAATATGTCAGGCTTTTTTCATTCGGTCCATAACTATAGAGTATATGCTTCTTTTCATTCGGTCCATAACTATAGAGTATATGCTAATGTTATTAATAACAATGATTGTTAGCAAGATAATTTTTTTTTTACGATATTAGCAAAACTGTTATATATTATTTTACATGTTGGTTGTGGTCATCATTCTCATATGGCATTTTTATTATTTTGGTAAATGAGTAACTTGTGGTCACTAAAATTGAAATATCGAGCTTGTAACATAGTGTAATGTACATTATCTAATATAAATTTGGTCTAGTGTACATGATGAATACGTTCTAAAAATCAATATATGGCTCAACTATTATTTTATTGTTAAACAGTAGATGAATCTACATAAAAATTCAAATTTGGTTAAGACAAATAAATTGGTTATTTTGGGTTTAGCTATTTGATGTAAGACAGAATTATTTCGGTTCTATACGAAACATATAGTATAATTTTAGCATAATAATTAATAATGAATAATGGCATTACATGTAATAAATCTGGGTGATGGAGGGCTTTTAATGTAAGGATGTGAGAAGAGCTCTAGTGATGTCACATAAGTAATGATATTTTGGTTAATCACACATGAAAATAAGGTTACTTACTAAAAGTTTTCCTCAAATAATATAAAAGAGATTTGAAATATATGTAAGAAATACCATTCATGTAATATTTCCAAAAGAGTTACAAAAAAATCAACAAGTTCACCATCAATGAAATCTTATTGCAGCAATTACACTAGTCGAGTGAATAGCACACAGATCTAACTAAAAGAACAATAAGCACATTTTTATATTTTCATAGAATTTACATATTTAACCATTTGTCTATTGCTAACATTGTTTACAAATGGTATAAGTGGTTGACTAATTCGATGCTAAATCATATATAATCATGATTAGATCTTCTTTGTTAAGATGTGAAGACAGCCGTTAAAACAGCAAAAATCTTGTTAGTTTTGCTGATTAGATGCATGCTCATGTACGGATACCTAAAACTACAATTAAATTTAGTAAAAATGCAACAATCTACAAAATCTCGGTCGTCTACACTGTTCTTCTTAGATCTCAAGCATTCACCATCTGTATTGGAACAACAGTTACCACTTAGCACTTACTAGCAATTTAGATTTTAAAATATTACTAGATTTTAAAACTGAACACAATATCTAACATCATGATTTTAAACTATTTATTTTTATAAAAATATTGTTAAAGAACATATTTGATTTTATTATTCCTAGGCTGCGAGTATATATTTAAGACATTTTCCTACATTGTCCACATTATTTGTTGAATCTGAGTTTGGTGGCCTTTTAAAAAGATGAATAAAACTCAATATGAGTTATTTGAAATACATTTTACTAATTAAATGAAAAAGGTTATAATTATTGTATGAGCAAGAGAAAAGAGTGATGACATTTGGTGAGAATGTATCGAAAAAGTACATGTCGGCAATAGCTAAATAGAATAAACCCTAATTCTAGCCGTCAATCTCTGAGGTGAAATCTGAATGCCCGTGATCTCATATCCCTCTTTTATACCCAAGCATGCTCTTATGTTTTCCCTAAGGTAAGCCTGACCTAATAAGATAGGCCAAATGTTGGGCCGAGTCCTTTGAACTGATCCCCTGAGCGTCGAGCTCTTGAGACAAGTTTTCGGGTCAAGCTTTAAGGTTGAACTTTTGTAATGGGATGCAATCCGTCTTCAACATAATTGGATAATTTTATCGAGCCAGAAAAAAATGAAGTGCATGCAAAAATAAAAAAGATATATAAAACTCTGAAAAAGTCACGAAGATTATATATATGGGACCGTTCATTATAGGAGGCCTGGACACTGAATTCTTCAAATCCGTTTTGATAATGTTACAAAATAAAAATTACGTATATACAACATTAAGGAAATTACAATTTAGAAAATACAAATGATATATACATGTATGCTTCAGAACATATCATTTTTCAGGTGAGTTAGATCCATCATCCTTGTATAAACACCTGCAAAGCAAAAAAAGCTACGAGAAACAATTATTGAAATAATAATAATAATGGAAAGAGAGACATGTGGAGAGATGAAGAGCTTCCTTCATCCAAAGAAGAGTGAAGTCATTAAAAGGGCAAGTGAAAACTCCAAAGATATGGAATCCATAATATCATCAATTAGTTTTAGTTTGTCCATAGATTAGCAGCTTTACTTCACCTTGCTAAACCCTCTTTTAAATGTAAAGAAGCTCTTCTTCTTATTTTTGCTATGCTTTCTTCTTGTAAGCAATCACAACTCACAAGCGTCATCTTTTAACCTAAACCTATGTTTCATATGCATAAAGATATTTACACAAAGGGGAAAAGAAACTAGCTAGGAAGAATTAATTCAAGCACTTGAACCTAAACACCAAGGCTTAATTCACTAGAGTTGCAAACAAGAAGAACAAGCGAGAGAATAATTGACTTTGAATTTATACAAAACCTTAGCCTATGAATCTTTAATCTGGTCAAAACAAGAGACAACTAGGATCAAAAGAAAATTGGAAGGATATAACTTGTGTGAAAAAGATAGATCTCCATCATAATATTCAGTGGTGGAGCTAGAAACTTTTTCAACCGGAGTTAAAATTAACATAATTTTCATAGAGATTTTGCTTAAATTTAAAATATATTTTCTGTTGAAATAACATAGGCTTCAAACTATATAGGGGTCAGTAACATATTTGTATTGGGGTCAAATATAGTTTAAATCCTATGTTATTCCAGCTGAAAAAATATTATATATCTTTCACCAACATCTTAAAAACTTTGAAAAGAGAGAAAATAAGAGAAAGATAACAAGTGAATGACTCATTGAAACTTGAAAGACTTTTATATACTATCTAACCCTAATGAAAATGAGAGAGGGTAGAAAATTGTAAGAGATTTTGGGGATTTTGTTACCATCTTACTTATGATTTTATATTATTAAGGGTACTATTATTCATCACTAAATTAATTATTTTTTTCAGAAAATACAAAATTACATAATATAGACTAGAGGGAAACAAATAAATCAAAACAAAGAAAAAAAAATGTGCGGTCGGGATTGAAGGATGGATATAGTAGATGAATGCATAAACGGAAATAATCTTTTTTTTTGAAAAAAAAAACGGAAACAATCTATGAATAGATTTCCTAAAGATACATTTCTATAAAATTCTTCCTGCTTACATGCTCATGAATGCATAAACGGAAATAATCTTTTTATTTTGAACAAAAAAACGGAAATAATCTATGAATAGATTTCCTACGGATACATTTCTATGAAATTCTTCCTGGTTACATGCATTGTTCATTTGTTCCCAACGATGTAGTTAGAATTAAACGCTCAGGTGCTCCTGCCCGAAAAAAAAATGATCTGAGATACTCCTGCCCGAAACTGACCGGATTTGGAATTTAATATATCTTTAATTAAATCAGAAAATTTATTAAAAGACCACAGAGCCAACAGAAACTTACATAATTACAACCCAACCAGGGCCATTTCGCAGACCATCCAGACCCGATCCATAATTGAGTACTCCACATTTAGATTGCAATTTATTATTACGTTATTGTTCGGCCACATGTGTTGTTATTGATATATTTAGTGAAGTTCAAATAAAAAGATTAGTTTATAGATATAACTAGAGTAATTACATAATGTTTATAGATAGAACTAGAGAAATAACAGAGCATAACAGCTCATCAACTTAACAACTTAGTAAAACTAGATAAAACTTCTACTAATCTTCAATTGACCATGTGCGAGCAGTCAAGTGTATTTGGTAGCAAAAGTCCCAAGCTGCACAATTCCAGAAACAACGATCGCATTTCCACCGTGATCGTGATCCATCTAGGGAGACTTCAAACTCTGGAGGGTCTATGTGGGAACACCAACAATCACATGGCACATTAGGATCTATCCTTTCAGCCACAGATAGAAACATGCCAGGTTTATCGTAATCCCAATGGCCTGAGAGTTGCCAACTACAGATGATTTGAAACATCTTATAAACATGTTGACGAGTAAAGGCAGGGTAGTTGTGAACAATTCCCCTATGATCAACGCTAAAGGCTAAGTTCAGCATTCCATCAACAAACTGGGCCAACTCGCATCCTCTCTCACCAGCAAGATGGATTTTTTCCCTTCCTTCATCAACTAAATGGAGGATGAAGAACTCATACATACCTCTCAAGTATATGGCCTCTGGATTACCCGAACGGTAGCATTTTAGCCTGAATGTTCGAACAGCACTGACCTCGTCTACCCAGTCATTCAGGTAAATGAGATTGGCCGATCTGTAGAAGTGATCTTCTCTTCCAACTTCGTTGAACCCGGGAAAAGCAATCCTTGCAGAACCAAAATCTCGGATATTCATCGTTGCTACCGTAGAGAGAATCTTATGAAGCATTGAAGGAGGGAGAGAATCCATGTCTAACTCTGATAAAAGAAAAAATGTTATTGTATGAGAGAGATGAGGGAAATTGTAGAGATTCGAAATTGTATGTAATTGTAGAGTGTAATTGTAGAAGTGATAAACCATTTATAGGTGATTTGATGGGCTCCTCGAGAAGACATGACTTCTGTGACACGCCTTTTGAATAGCAGTCGCGTCTGTTGGAATTGAAACTTTGTAAAACTATAATTTATTAAGATATATCTAACTATATTTAATGAAGTTGAACAGTGGCGTGTCCATTTAAGGTTGATTTGATGAGTATTATTACTTGATTGACTCAGGTTGATTTGATGAGTATTATTACTTGATTGACTCGAGACTCCCCCGAGATTAAACCATTTCTCTCCCCGAGAAAGCATAACTACTTCAACTTATCTAACACGCTTTCTGACTGCAACAGTCGCCTCTCCTGAATTTTAACATACATAAATATGTATAAGTAAGTGAAACTCGGGGAGATCACGGGCTAAATTTATGAAACTAAGCAAAACGTAACAATTTAGATTGTATGAAAATTTGAAACTATACAAAACTTAACGAAATTTAGATATTATATCGTTTTATTTTTTAAAAGATGGTCAGTTTCCAAAATGTATAATAGTTAGTGAATATATTTAGAGTTCATATATTTAATGATAGCAACTACCAGTGTAGGAGATAATCAATGAAAAGGATAATATTAATTTTGAGAAAAAACCTGTAATTTAATGAACTATTAGAATCTACTACTCCTATTTTTGCCCGAGGTTGATAGACTCGTGGAACGAACACGACATTTGATAGACTCGTCGAAAGGAAAATACGTCCCCACGACTTCTCTTGTGAAAAAGTCTCTTTTAATAATCATTAAACTTCCGAGTATCATTTATACGCTACATCTCTTGCATTTAAGAGAATTATGCATTTAAACACTCACTGTTACTCCATCTCCTCTCTCATCTCTTCTCTCATCTCTGCGAATACTCCATCTCTTCTCTCATCTCTCAACAAACAAGATGGCAGAGTACGATAAGCTTTCCGAGGTTATTTATAACCCGGCGGTCAGGGTTTGGCGTTTCAGAGTGAAACTACACATGATCTACCCTTTCTATTCCTGTGTTACTAACAGTGGGCCTTACTATAACTATATCTTCGCAGATGAAGATGTAAGTGTTATATCATCATCTCTCAATTGTGTAATAAACATGTAACCGTCAGAAATAAAAACTTGATCCTTGTAACATGTAATAAACATGATCTTTGTACTTTATTTTTGTAGGGATACAAGATGGAGATGAACACTTATGAGAATTATAAAAATTTTAGAGGCCTTGAGAAGGAAAAGGGAAGATGGGTGGAAATCTTTGTGGTAGATGTTGAACGGACCTACCCATGTTTCAAGACAACTAGGTCTCCGTTCAGACTAATTGCTTCGCGCCTTACGCAAGTCCGCATCATCGAACCTCTGAACAATCGTCTTTTCTTTGATTTCAAAAGCATCCATGCAATCCCTCGCATGCACTGGCGTGACCTCAAATATCCCATAGGTAAGTGAAACGAACAGATTTAGAAATGGTAATCACAACTGATTTAGGAATGGTTTAGGAATGGTAATCACAACTGATTTAGGAATGGTAATCTCAACAGTCGCATGGCTTGGTTTCAGAACTTTGTATAACTCTGTAGATGTATGTGAAACTAAGTGAAACGAACTGATTTAGTTGAGTAACACTTATATGGTAGATACAATGGGAGTGGTCTTCAACACAGAAGCTAATCTCGATGCCCCTTCAGAACCAAGGATGGAGTTTTACATAAGGGACAACATGTGAGTATAAAGTAACATATGATCCAAGCAAATTTATATATATATATATATATATATATATATATATATATTGTAACTGACGCACTTTTTCTTTATTCTGAATAGTGACCATCAGATAAGATGTGTGGTGACCGGCACTCAGGCAGTTGCCTTCCGGGATGGTCTTGATGACATGAGTGGTGGGGTCGTAGACAGGTGTTTGTTGTCCTTAAGATGTGGAGAGTCTGTGAATCTACGAGTAAGTGTTGTTTCTGTGTCTAGTTTTAAATGTGATAGTTGAGTAGAACTTTTGCTAAAATCAAGACCATATAGATTATTTTGGTCCTGATGATATATGGCTTCAGACCGAAGGTGGATTTGCGGACTTCAGGTTCAATCCGCGTTTGCCAGAGGTTGAGGAATTCGGGCAGTCTGTACTAAACAGCGATCCTTATGTTCAGAAATATGGGGTTGAAGGTCTCGTGTAAATGTTTAATGTCGGTGAAACTTTGTTTAAATATCGGTACAACTATGTGTTAATGTTGGTGAAACTATCTCTATTGTCGGTACAACTTTGTTCACTCTATTGTTCAATTTTCCAACTTTATAGTTTCACTTAGTCAATTTTCAAACTTTTCGTTTCACTTAATCTCACCTGTTTCAACTTTTGGTTTCACTTAATCTCACTTGTTTCAACTTTTGGTTTCACTTAATCTGTTCCAACTTCTGGCTTAACTTATTTCTCTGTTCGACTTTTTCGTATAAATAGGTCAGATATTGTGTTAGTTTCACTTTCTCAATTGTCTAACATACTAAAAATAATAGAAACTTTTTCGATAGATCAAACTACATGGTTGTTCAACTTCGCATAACTTAGAAAAACATAGCTTAGCAATAACAATTAGTTATAGGAATTGGAATTCTCTTAGAATTTCAATTACTTTTTGTACATCATAATTCCTACAACTAAAACGATGGTAAGAAGAACACAACCTCCTGATATCTTTATCATGGGCATCTTTTTGGGACCTTCGCGGATATCTCCTTCATTCCTTATTGTTGCTTTGAGACTCTGAACTTCTTCTTCGAGCATTCGAACTTGGTAGTTCAGCTGATGTATTTCATCGGTGAAGGCTTCGTCAACCCATTTGAAGACATGATTGTTGTTCTCGAGCTACAACATGATTTTTTTTCAAAACGAGTAAGCGTGATTCATAAGCGTTCGATATATAAACAACAAACGGATGTACCCTTTGTGAAGCCGCAAAGAGACACCGATAATACCGGCGATATGGGTTTGGATTGCTTCTGGAGATGATCTCGATGACGCCCACCCCGCACCAACACCTACTAGGTATCCCCGGAGTTCGTATCCGTCTCCAACCACCGGTCGTGGAAGATGAAGCGGCGGACATCTCGGTTTTTGGGAGGGGAGGGAGTGACGAGGAGAGAGTGGAGAAAGATTAGGGAAGAGAGAGAAAATGAAGATAGCAAATGGGGAAAACCTAAAAAAAGGGTCTTTAATACTTCGATTGAACGATTGGGAAAAGCTGGGAAATTAGAAATTCGAAAAGCTGGGCGGGAAAATTAAGAATCCCACGGTTTTTTCTGTTGTAAGTTTCACCAAGTACTCAGTTTTACAGAAAGCGTCAAAGTTGCACTTTTTAATTATTTCTATTTATCTTAGTTATACTCGACTTGAATTAATGATTTTGTGGTTATACCAATGCAATTATGTTTCCTGAGTTCATTTCTCATACGATCATGTACATATAAACTTGATTTCGTGCCATGAAGAGTTATCAAATCTAACGAGGTCAGTTTCAGCAATAAAGTTATAACAACACATTGTATTTCCTATATGATTGCTACCAAGCAATGAGATAGAATTTTAACAATTCTGATTAAATCATAATTAACATAGCACTAATAATAAACTACAATCGTATTACTTCCATGACTTATAAAATTAAATTACAAAGTTTAGAATTTACAATCATATTATTCAATTTACATAACGTAGTTATACCAGTTTCACTTAGTTATAGAACACACAAATAAAATTTATTTCACCTCACAACGTTCTCATACGATAAAAACACCAAAACCAAAAGTGAAAGGCAAACACCAAAACCGAAAGTGAAAGGCTTACAACCTAATCCACATCAAAACTGAAACCGAAAGGTTTACAACCTACTCTTATTCTGTTTCTTGTGGGGATGTTCATCGTGCTCCAAACCTGTGCCCACATTATCTTCTTCTCCATATTCACTCTCACGCTCACAATAGTTCCTACTACAAGAGCTCTCTCCAACTCTCGACAGTTGCTCGGTTATTTGAACTATTTGCAATTCTTCGATGTCCTCCACATGCAAAATACTCCTTCTTTGCTCTCTATCAACTGATGTTAGATAAACAAACACATCTTCATCATCCAAAATATACGATTGCCTCTTAGGTTCCACTACCAATGGAATGTAACCCAAATTGAGCCTCTTCGTAAACGAATATATTCCCATCTTCCTGCATATCCTCTCTTTCAACAACGAATAAGTGATCTCCTCCAACGATGATGTCTTAAAGGATATAGCATACAAACGAGCATCGGTTGGAATCCATTCATAATCATCTCCATCCTTAGAATAATGTCCATCATAATCAAAGTGTATGTTCGTCGAAATGGACACATTGTCTGCAATAAAAACATTTAACCACTTAAAGTTATACTTGTTTATTCAGTTATACCATTCACGTTATACTTGGTTACACAGTTAAACCATTAAAGTTATACTTCGTTATACTTCGTTATACCATGTCACAGAGTTGCGTCAGTAACCAACCAATTAGTGATAAGCCAGAACGTCTAATCTTCGATTGAATCGTCATAATTTCCGACATTCAATCATTCCTTTCCGACCCTCGATTAGTTCATGAAACCCAAATGAATAAGAATTTTTCAATTAAAACTATAAATTTGGAGTCGAGTCTTCAATTCAAAACCAAATTGTTATCAGCTTTGATTCCCGACATTCAATTATACAGTTGTTGATTATCGAATTCCCTAACAAACAGACCATTCAAACTTTCCGATCGTCGATTAGTTCATACACAAATACGAAATCTTCTATCTAATCGGAATCCCGTGAATAATGAGTTCGTCTATGGTGGATTCTATACATCGGTCTTAACGACGATTTGAGATACATACCTTGTATAACGGAATTAATAGCTCGATGATCCAGTATCCAAGCGAAGAGATCGTATTCCAAACGAATTCCCGAGAAGATGAGTACGAGGGAAGTATCGAGTGGGCTTCGAGTGAATCTTCGAGTCGAAATTTGTCGGGGGGGAGAGGGAAGGAGGAGGAGAGGAGAGAGAGAGTGGATACTCGATTAATTTGATTAATTTATTCATTAAATCAGTCAGAGGTATTTTAGATATTAACCACATTCTCCAAGAGTATAAAGATAGATAAGAGTATGGCAGATCACATGAGAGTATGATAGATCACTTTTTCCTTCATTAAGAGTACCTGTACCTGAGCACCTGACTCATATAGTTAGGCCTTCAAACTTTCAGCATCAATTAATGGGCCATAAAGCAAACCATATGGGCCGTTTTTAATGGGCTTATTTTATTTAACGACGTGGCTTAAAACTAGAAGCTTCGGATGAGAAAGAAATCTCATTTCATTACGTAAGTCATACATTATCAAAAGGTAGGAAACACAGCGACGGAATATATATTAACTTCCACCTGGGCAAAGTTTACAGCCTCTTAATAAAACCTAGAACTGCTTTCCTCTCCTTCTATTCCCACCATCATCCCCCATGGGTAGGCTTTCTCGAGCTCCGTTTATCTCTGTCGCTTTTTCCTACTTCGATTCTCGTCTGTATTACTCGATCTAACCTTACTCTCTGTTATGTGTGTATGCTTGTAATCTTACATCGGTTTTGGAGCCGATGGATTCGTTACTCGCGTGGTAGATGTTTCGGCGTGAGAATTAGTAATCGGATTTAGGGTTTTGAATCACTGGATTGACTTTTAATGTGTTGTTTAGAACTGAGATTTGTTAATTTATTATGCTATCTGGAGTTTTTGCGGATCTATTTAGGTTTGTAGCATTGGGGGTTAGGGTTATGCTATGGCTTGCTCTATATGGAACTTGTTCGACCTGATTGACTTTCTCTTTTCGCTTATACCAGTTTGTGATTTTTGGTGATCAAGTAGTTCTTTGTGAGGTGTTTCTGTACATAATTGATCTAACTGTCGAGTTCACGAGCTTACAACATGTTCATCATAATAGTGTTATTAGTAGGGTTCCAATTTGATCATTAATATGTCTGTTATGAGTTATTGTGTCTGTTCTTTTTAATATTTCATCCATCTTATATCTTTTGTCAACTATGTAGATATTGAGGCTGATATCCGCGCATTACAGCTTGATTCCGCAGGTAATTCCTTGGAGATGATAAGCTTAACATTTCTTTTTCTTAGTTTGCAATTCGCATGGTGCTAAAACGTTGGTGTTGAAATGTGCAGAAGAGAACAATGGAGTTGGAGGTGTCATTCCGGCAGATCAGAACTCAGATGGAGTTGAGATCGTAGATAAAATGGATGAAGGTTGTGGCATTACACTTTTTGTTTATATTTTCTCTGTCACACTGTTTGAATTGTCTATTTGTGGGTCGGTTTACTCCTATAGTTTCACCGTGTCTGTTACATATGTATGATGTTAGCTTGTGATTGAGGGAGGCGGGTCCAAGGTTTATGCTGTCATGAGATTGAATGCTGATTCTAATTATCTAATACTTGATATTTATCCTCTCTCTACAGACCTGAAAGATGAGGTTCAAGAATCAGCGCCCGTCCCTGATGTGCAACAAGGTTGATAGATCTTTCTTTCTATTTCATTTTCCCTAAAAGGTAGTTAAAATTTGTGAGGTATACCTCGTTGGTGATGTTTTTTTTTTCCTGGACATTGGTGGTTTCAGCTCCCGAGGATCATGATCAGGAAATGCTCCATCCAGTGCATAACCCAGCAAAAGGTTCTTATATACTCGTTTGTTTCTCATCTTTCTGTGATCGTGTTGTCTAGTTGACGACTGAATTATCTCTCTCGTCTATTTAATCAATATAGCTAAAGAGAAGGCAGCCCAGGAGAAGGCCGCCAAAGAGGAAGCTGAAGAAGAGGCAGAAGCAAACAAAAAGAGACACTTGAATGTGGTGTTCATTGGACATGTTGGTATGGTCACCTACTTGATTTTTTTCCATCAATTCAATTTTCTTTATTGATAACTCCTCTGCAGTTTCCGGGAAAGTCTTTTCCATTTTAGATTGTAAATGTTTCCTTGTGTAGACACATGGTTTCAAAGCTAATTGATTTAATATTCACATGTCAACCGTTTCCATTGTAGATGCTGGGAAGTCTACAATTGGAGGACAAATTCTCTTCCTTAGCGGTCAGGTGGACGACCGACAAATCCAAAAGTATGAAAAGGAAGCAAAAGAAAAAAGTAGAGAAAGCTGGTGAGTATTTCTGATTAATCCAAACTGACAAGGAATGCTTATGTTCTATTCTGTTTCCATAAACTTGTTATTGTCCTCTATGCTAGGTATATGGCATATATAATGGATACAAATGAAGAAGAGAGGGCCAAGGTACTTCCTGCGGTGATTAGTGTTTCTTTGTTTGCTGTAAATGTGTCCCAGATGACAGAGTTCACGTGTCTGTAGTATTCCCAGCAATGTTTATGGTTAATTCTAAACTTTCCTATGTGGTATGGCTTACTTGCTACATCGACAGGGTAAAACTGTTGAAGTTGGAAGGGCTCATTTTGAAACTGAGAGCACTAGATTTACAATTCTGGATGCTCCGGTAAGGATCAACCTAAAGTAATAGTTTTTTGTTCATTTGTCTTTCATGTCAAGTGTATCTTTCTAATTCTCTTTTCCTTTTTTTGAACTTGCAGGGTCATAAGAGTTATGTACCAAATATGATTAGTGGAGCATCTCAGGCCGACATTGGTGTGCTGGTTCGTTAGTACTATGTCAATTTGTTCTGATTCCTTAACTGTAGCATTTGTCTCTCGTAGGGAACCTATTAATTTCCTGCCTTTGTTTCTCGGTTGTAGGTGATATCGGCTCGTAAAGGTGAATTTGAAACAGGATATGAGAGGGGCGGGCAGACGCGTGAACATGTTCAACTGGCAAAAACATTGGGCGTGTCAAAGCTGGTGGTTGTTGTGAACAAGATGGATGACCCAACGGTTAACTGGTCGAAAGAGAGGTACGTACAAAATCCTTTCTAATCCCTGGCACTGTTGATTTGCATATCTCTTTCTGTTCACCCTCGTATTTATGTACTCTTATGCAGGTACGATGAAATTGAACAAAAAATGGTACCATTTCTGAAATCCTCTGGCTACAACACAAAGAAAGGTATGCAGTGAACTATAAACGTTAGAAATGAGCTATGGTCTAATTGCATGTTTAACTTGTTTTACACTCTTTTGTTTTGAAGATGTTATCTTCCTGCCTATATCTGGTCTGATGGGGATTAATATAGACAAGAGTATGGATCGAAACGTTTGTCCTTGGTTCAGCGGCCCTAGCTTTTTTGAAGTCCTCAATGCTATTGAAGTTCCGCCACGGGATCCTAATGGTCCATTCAGGTGAACCTCAATGCCGCTTCTTATTCTTTTTTCATTCGAATGTGTCTTTCAAAATACTAGTTGATGCATTCATGAAATCCCGTTAATCCATGTTGCTTCTTGACCATAGCGACCATATGCATTGTTTTCCGCACCATTTTTTGCACTACAGAGTAGGAAATGTCTTCTATAGTTTCTTTCTCATTCTTTATAGTTGAAATGAGAATTATTGTCTGTAAGCATATCTTTGTATATTTTTAACTGTTAACCCGTATTGATCTTATGAATTGTATTATATAGGATGCCCATTATTGATAAATTCAAAGACATGGGAACTGTTGTTATGGGAAAAGTAGAATCGGGCAGCATTCGGGAGGGTGATTCCTTGATTGTTATGCCAAACAAGGTATTTTCCAAACGTCTTCTCTCGTATGACTATATGTAATTGCCGGTTCATTGTCTTCCTGATAACTATCATCTACTAATCTAGGAACACGTGAAAGTGGTTGCTATATATTGCGATGAAGACAAAGTTAAGCGTGCTGGACCTGGTGAGAATTTGAGAGTCCGTATAACTGGCATTGAAGACGAGGATATCCTTGCAGGTTTTGTTTTATCTAGCACGGGTGAGTATGATGATTTTTAACGTGATTTCGTTGATATCTCGAATCATAATATTCCCTTTTTGAAGTGGTACTAATTTGTCGTTTTTGTTTTGTTTTCTGTTGCAGTGAAGCCTGTACCTGCCGTTACTGAGTTCGTTGCCCAATTACAAATCCTTGAGCTGCTTGACAATGTAAGCACATTTTTTCTTATGGAATGACAACTTTTGAGTATATGCACTTCTTAATAGTGTTGCTGCGTTCTTACAATACATTCAGAATTTTAATCCCTCGAGTCATCATTATTTTCTGCTCCTGTAGGCGATCTTTACAGCTGGTTACAAGGCTATTCTCCACATTCATGCGGTTGTTGAGGAATGTGAGATAATTGAATTGATAAGCCAAATTGATATGAAGACTAGGAAACCCATGAAAAAGAAAATTCTATTTGTGAAGAATGGTGCTGCTGTTGTCTGCCGTATACAGGTCTGGTTCCTTCTGCTTGCCTTTCTTTCCTTTTATATTTTATTTATTGCCATATGTTTCAGCGAAGTTATGGTTTAAGTTCCTATGCCAATCTAAGAAAAAGCATGAAATATTTTAACTTCATTTCATTTGAGCTTGCTACAATGTTTTGGTGATATTGTTTGTGGTTTGAATGTGTAAGTTTTCTACTTGCCTACTGCTTGACAAGAGTAATAAAATGTTCACAGCCGTTTTCTGTTTGTAAATAAACCGTTGTTGCAAAGCTTACCAGGAACATTGAGAGCGTCTGCACGAGATTTCTGTTTAACAGCTTTAGCAAATTTTTATCTAGTCTTTCTAATCCTGCTCACTGCTATCCATTTCTTCATCTCTGCAGGTTAGCAATTCAATCTGTGTTGAAAAATTCTCAGATTTTCCGCAACTTGGAAGATTCACTCTGCGAACTGAAGGTAAAGATTTGCTGAGACTTATATTAAATGCAATGCAGAATATGATCACTCATCTTAATTTATGTGCATGGTTTACAAATCTATCTGGGGTCTCACTACAGGGAAAACAATTGCTGTTGGAAAAGTGACTGCGCTCTCAGGTGCTTCCTCAAGCGCTTGATCCCAATTTTGCGAGGAAAAAGGTGACTAGTCTTACGATTTCAATTATTTGAAACCACCAAATTGAAGAAACATCCGATCTGAGCTGGTTTCTGGTTCTTTGAACTGCAGGAGACGGCTTTCGAATTGCACCAAGAGGGGGCTTCAGGAAAGTGCTTCTGACGAAGGAATCTGGAGTTCCCTAAACTCAAATCTTAGTACCATCTGTATGGTGAGGTTTGAGAGTTACTGCTACAGAGGTGTAACTTGAGACCGTTTTCTGAAAAATTTAAAAGCTAGAAAGAGTATTATGATGAACATGAGTGAGAGTTTTTACTTCTTTTGGAGCTAAATTTTACAATTACTACTGTTGTTATTACCCTTTTAGCTGCTGAGTCTGTCTTTGGGCTTTTTGGAGTTTGCTGTTTAAATAGTTGAGGAAACACCATTTGTTCCTTAATGCTCGTCATAAAAGTAACTTATTTCTTCCTGCCTTTGGTCCATGCGACTTGGCTGATGCAGACTTGGGGTTTGCATTGGTCCTTTGACAAATGCGTGCTTCTAAGTTCAGTATTACGTAGATCCGACAAGGATTGAAACTTGCAGTGAAGCAGTGTGTGGCGTTATTTATGACTATACCAACGTAAAATGGAATTTAATTTTGAAAGTTGTTTCAATATCATCTTCCGAAAGAGGAACCCGAATTGAAGAAAGAAGAAATCAAGTTATCAAAAGAGAGATCTGTTTAGTCTTCAAAGTCATTTTTCCTTCTAGCCATTTTTTTATTAATAAATATTTATTTGTATAATTGATCATATATGTTTTAAAATTTACTCGTTTAAATAATTTTTTAATTTGTTATTTCTAAACACAATAATTTTGTAGTTTATATTGTGATATCATCCATTGAATGTAGGGATGGCAATTGGGCTCTCCCGTCCCGTCCCGTCCCGACCCTCTGCGGGCTTCTCTTCTGGCGGTACACGGCGGGACCGTCCCGCGCGGGACGCGGTCCTGAAATAGCTGACCAATCCCGTCCCGCGAAATGTGTAAGCCTTCGCGGGCTGTCCCGCGGGACGTCACAGAAAACACCATTCTAGCTGCTTCAAGCTGCTTCTGCTTCGAGCCATTACTTCAGCTGAACCGTGTTGTTTGAATTGGTCGTGTATAGGACTAGGGATGGCTTTTATACGACCATGCCTCTGTCTCTAGTCGTGCAGTTAGGATTATGGTGGTGTATTCGAGTAAGATTATAGTCGTGCAGCTGAACCGTGTTGTTTAAATGATTGCAAAGTCACTTTGTTGATAACAAAAAGAAAAGCAATTGGATTTTCATATTGTCTTAACCAAAACACCAATGTAATAAAGCCAAAAAAACCCAAGCATTGTAGTCAAACAAATCCAAGAAATTGAAACAAAACAAAACAGCAAATCAAGAAAAATATCAGACTTCCGCATCATCATTTTCTTCATTGGCAATGGAGTCAAAAGATGGTAATGTCTCCTCTGCAGGATCAATTTCGTCTTCTGTAAATTTTAAAAAGTTGGAATTAATTAGTGTTTAAGATAATGATACTATACAAGTAATTATAATGTGAGATATTTACCATGTTCATAAGCCTCATATCCTTTGATCCAATTCCTAGTGCATATCAGAGCTTGCACATTTTTTGGGAGTAAACGGCTCCGGTATTTGTTAAGAACTCGCGATCCAATACTAAAGGAGGACTCTGAAGCCACTGTTGTGATAGGAATGCTGAGCAGATCACAAGCCATTGCAGCCAAATCACCATAACGATGAGTGTTAGTTTTCCAGAATTGGAGAATGTCCAAGCTCTCTAAACTATCAATGTCCAAAGGAGGTTCATCAAGATAAGCTTCTAGAGCTGTCTTTCCAGTAGCAGCTCCGTTGACTTTGCGAAATTTAAAGAATTCCTATGAAATTATAGAAAAAAAACAAGAAACGATTTAAAAAAAAACCAGAAAGTTTATACTTTAAAAAAAAAAGAAACGATTTAAAAAAAACAGAAAGTTGATACTTTAAAAACGATTTTAAATACTCACTTGGTAGTTTCCAAACAGTCCCATGGAACCTGCAGAAGTGACATTTTGTGGAACCGTCTCACGTGGCTCCGTAGACGGTGAGTTAGCCTTGGATTTTTTGTCGTAAGACTCGAACAAAATACTCAGCTTCTGGCGCAAGTTCTTCAACTTCACATCACGTGTACTCATGTCAAGCTTCCCTAAGCAACACTCCACAATTGAAAGCTTGAAACGTGGATCAAAGACTGCTGCCATTGCAAAAACACCACTAACTTCATCCCAATACTTATCAAATTTCTCTTTCATTGGTGGCACCATTTTTCGGACGATCTCATCCTCGCTGCACTCATTCATTTGAAGCCACTCATGGATGGACCAAACTTGATAAAAATACAAGTTCGAGGTGGGGTAATTAGCACCTGACATCAGTTTTGTGATCTCTGCGAAAGGGCACAAAAATTGGCATATCTTATCAGCTCGCGTCCATTCCTCAGCTGTAGGCGCCACTTTATAACCTCTCTTATCAAATGTCTCCAACTTAACAAAAGCTTTACGGAACTTGATGGCTCTTTCAAGCATAAAGTAAGTCGAGTTCCATCTTGTCTGCACATCCAAGATCAGACCCGCGTTTTCAGTTATGCCTGCAGCATTCACGCATTTTTCAAACAACTCTTCCCGCGCTTCCGATGCTAGCACATACTTAATACTCTCTCTAACTTTGTGCAAAGCGCCTCCAATAACCTTCAAACCATCTTGCACTATCAGGTTAAGGATGTGAGCAGCACATCTGACATGAAAAAATTCTCCTCCACATAACAAATCATCATTTAACAACAGCTGCGATTTGACTATGTCTTGCATCGAGTCATTACTTGAAGCATTATCCAATGTGATAGAGAAAACCTTCTTGTCGAGACCCCACTCTTGCAGCGACTCAAGAAGGTGAACCGCAACACTCATTCCGTTATGTGGTGGTGGTAGAGCACTAAATGACAGGATCTTGCTGTTCAACTTCCAATTCCGATCAATGTAATGTGCTGTCACACACATGTATCCTTCACGTTTCAGTGATGTCCACAAGTCGGAAGTGAAGGAGACTCGTCCAGGAAGACTCGCTAACTCACGTTTCAGTGTCTCTCTCTCGCTTTCATACAAACGATAAACATCTGATTTCGCCGTGTTTCGACAGATGAATTGGACATCAACATTCAAATACTTCCATGTCTCTCTCACTCTTTCATACTCCACGTAAGAGTATGGTAGATCATGCTGGACAATTGTCTTTGCTACCAACTGCCTAAACACAGTATGATCGTACTTGCGAGCTACTACTTTACCCTCGGTATTGAGTTGTTGCTGCCTTCCTCCATTCCTTGGGTACATTTTACATCTCCCTCGATGTCTCCTCAACCCACTTGTTCCATGCGAGTGAGAATACCACGCATACTCATTCTTGCAATGATTGCATACAGCTTTCAAATCTCCATTTGGTTTTTCAACCACAGTGAAATCCTTCCAAACGTCTGACCATTGCCTATTCTCCATCTCTTCCAAATTGATTTCAGCCTCATCCAACTCAACTTCTTCGAAATCATCATCAAAATCCGGTATATCCTCATCAATCTTCTTCTTATTCTTCTGCGACCGACTAGAGGAGCCCTTCTTTTTTCGCGCCTCACTAGACAAGGGCTGAGTTGATGCCTTTCTTCTTCCTCCCCTAATCACGGCTTTCAACGGAACATTCTTCTGACTACGAGCCCGTGCGGACGAGCCACTACCACCATCCAGAGTGGATTGTAACATGGGCTTCCGCTTGGCTGTTCCATAAGTTGTTTGTCTGCGAGGCTTGGTTGATTGGGTTGGAGGTGTGATTTCAACATCAGATTCTTCTTCTGAATCGACCAGACTAATCAACTTTCTTTTCCGTGCTTGCTTCTTTCCATCATCAGCCTCATCAGCTCTCAGATCATTCCTTTCTTCTTCTGCAGCAAGTCTGGCAATGAGTTGCTGAGTCCCCAAGTCACAGGTAGCTGGTGGCGAGTAGTCAGTATTCAAACTGAATTGCTCTTCTGAATCGTCTCTGGATGATCCCATCGTCTCTCACGTAGTCACGTACTCACGTTTCTAAGTTTGCTAGTTTTTTAGTTTTTTTATTCTAACTTACGGCTAGAGTCGTGACCTAAGTGGATGTAGGGTTTTTTTAAATTTGATCCCTATTTTTAATTAAATTTTGTAAAATTAGGAAACTTAAAAATTAAAACAATTCAAACAATATTCTCAAAGAACAATTCAAACAATATTCTCAAACATTCCCGAGTCCTAACTCCTAACTTCCTAAGTCAGTTCAAACAACATTCTCAAACAACAATTCAAACAACAGATCGAACAACATTCCCGAGTCCTACCTAAACCGTGACTCATATCTAAACAATGAGTTCCCCTATCTAAACCGTGATCCTAGCAATGCTTACTAGTTATCTGTAAGAAGCACTAACCCGAGGTCCTTTGGTTGTTATATCGAGACATCACTCCATATGCCAAGCATGCGTCCACAATATCTTCAAGAGTTCTCGCTTTGTTCCCCATCAAACTCAATGCAACAACAAAAACGTCTTTGGTGAGCTACTAAGTTACTTAGCTAGCTAAACGAGTAATGATACCACTACCTTTTTATCGGTGAAGAAGAGAAGCTACGGCTGCAGAGGAGTAGCTCCGGTGGTGGCTCGGTGAAGAAGAGAAGCTCCGGTGGTGGCTCCGTGAAGCAGAGAAACTCCGGTGGTGGCTCGGTGAAGAAGAGAAGCTACGGTTGTGGCTCGGTGAAGAAGAGAAGCTACGGTTGTGGCTCCGTGAAGAAGAGAAGCTACGGCTGCAGAGGAGTAGTTCCGGTGGTGGCTCAGTGAAGAAGACAAGGTCCGGTGGTGGCTCCGTGAAGCAGAGAACCTCCGGTGGTGGCTTGGTGAAGAATAGAAGCTACACTGGTGGCTCAGTGAAGAAGAGAAGATCCGGTGGTGGCTCGGTGATAATCTACGGCATGCAGTGGTAGATCGATGTAGAAGAGAAGCTCCGGTGAGGCGGTGATGGAACGAGGAAGATGAACAGCTCCGGTGATGGAACGACGAGGAATAGAAACCTTCGATGCTGCAGCTCGAACGCGATTCGGTCACCAGAAGCACTGACGACGCCTCGTCGATCGGACATCGAACGGCCTTCGCCGGAGCTCCAGTTCGTCACACCATTATCGACGAAGCTCCATGCCTCCATCGCTTTTCACTCTCTCTATCTTGTTTTGTTTTCAGGTGAGGAACACGAAGAAGTGTCTAGATGCGGTCCCAATGGGCTATCCCGCGGGTGATATGGGCCGTCCCGCAATGAACCCGGCACCGCGCAACCCCATGCCCGCAAGGCCCGCTAATTTGCGGGTTATGATTATATCGGCCCAAGCCCGCCCCAGACCAAGCCCTTACAAGCCCAGGCCCGCGGTCCAGTACATAAGTTGCCATCCCTAATTGAATGTGACATGTATATCCGCATAAATTTATTTTTATTTTATTTAGAACCGTGTAACCGTACATGTATTAAGTTTCACTTTTTTAACTAGATTATTGTTTTTATAATATATATTTATAATTTATATGTCACGTTATAATTGTTTTAAAATGACATTTTAAAACATAATATTTTATTTATTACAATAAATAATTATATTTTATTTTTCTACCATCAATTATATCATTTCTATATCTTATCGTATTTGTATATAACTGTATTTATATTTATATTAAAATATACTACCAGTAATATATTAACATATTAATTTGTATCTTATTTAAATATTGTAAAATTGATTTATTTTGTGGTTTTTATTTTTTATTTATTAAATAATGAGATATATAACTACAGATGTTAATAAATAAAATATTTTGTTTTTCTACCATCAATTAAATAGTTTATATATCTTATCATATTTATTTTATCGTATTTATATTTATATTAAAATATACTACCAATAATATATTAACATATTAATTTGTATCTTATTTATATATATATATATATTCTAAAATTGATTTTTTTATTTATTAAATAATGAAAATATAGCTACAGGTGTTTAAAATAATAGTGTGCTATAAATTCTGTAAATGAATAAACTAATTCCAAATACTATTGAAATTATGAAAAATGATATTACATATATTACGGATACTCTTTGATTTTATTCACATATTTTCCGTTTCTGTTTATATTTCCGTTTATGAAAGAATGTAAAAGTGGAAGATATTAAGGGATAAGCTTAACTAAATTATATAATATTATTTATTGGTAAACTAGATTATAGAAAGTAGTTTGGACTAAAAATGAATGAATTTGATTTTTAAACAATTGATCATTTTTAATCATAATTAAAAAGTATCTGCACTAGTACTTGTTTGGTATATTAATACTCAAACTATTTTAGGAAATTAGTTTCTTAAATTTCAGTGGTACTGGATTGTAAATATTGTGCAAGTTTAAATGTTAGTCTTAATTTGTACTTCAGATTTAATAGATTAGATTTTGCAAAGTGATTTAAGGTGAAACTCTGTTGCGAAAAATTATTTCGTAAATAATAATATAAATTAATCAAAGTTACAAGGTGAGATTTAAGTTAATAATGTTATTTAGACGTGCTTGAGAATAATTTTCGCAAAAGGAAAAATCACAAACTGAGGCGGCTTATGGAAAAAAAGTACGATGGTTCCATCGTCCAACTTCATATTTAAAAAAAAAGGAATGGATGGAAAAAGGTCTAAAAATATTATATTTGTGTATTTTTGTTTTTATTATCAGTTTACAGAAGATATTACTTAGACCATGATGATTAGCTCCAGTCTCTTAATCGGGGTTCTTAGTTTCGGTTAAAAGATGGTTCTTACCTTTTCTAAGATTTTAATTAAAAAAAAGCTAAAAATCGTCTCTTAGATAAAAAATATAAAAACCGTTTTTTAGCCGAAAAGTGAAAAAAAAACAAAAAAAAATGTCAAACCATGAGTTAAGAACGTCAGTTGAGAGACCGGCCGGGTTAATCATGCCCTTACAAAAACTGTAAAGGAAAAAAACTTGATAAACCTTAAGAAATATAAATTTGATGGGGTTTTTTTTAAGACCCATAAAAATTTAAGCTGCTCGGCCGTGTTCAAGTTTCTTTTTGTTCGCAAGCTCTTGATTCCAAGAACATGGACATAAGACGAGACGTTAACGTGAGGTCCATAAATGTGTGGTTGACGGGATAAAATGTTGGACTTTTATCTTTCCACTGGGTCCTATAATATGAAAAGATAGTGTTACGTACTTGATTGGGTAATAAGTAGGACTCTCTTCGTGGCAACTACGGTAAGCTTTCTGTATAAAGTAATGAATAATTCTGGAACATAAGTGTGGTGTTTCACATTGTTATTAAAAGTCCCTGAGGGTGTTTTTTTTTCTTTCGCGTTCTTGCTCTTTTTATATTCTCGCTTCTTAAACTAATCTGAAGAAGTTAGTTATTGGAGAGACTAAAGCACATGGGGAAGGAGAGGATCGTTTTCTTTACTTCTTTGCTCTTTTTTATCATATTTCCAAGTTTGAGGTTTGCAGGGATAACGACCGAGAGTCCTTTGTCAATAGGACAAACTCTCAGTTCCTCTAATGGAGTTTATGAACTCGGGTTCTTCAGTCCTAATAACTCGCAGAATCAATATGTCGGAATCTGGTACAAGGGTATCATTCCCCGGGTGGTTGTGTGGGTGGCCAATAGAGAAAAGCCTGTTACAGACTCCACGGCAAATCTAGCTATCAACAGCAATGGAACTCTTCTATTATTTAATGGCAAGCATGGCGTTGTCTGGTCCATTGGAGAAACTTCCGCATCAAACGGGTCTCGTGCAGAGCTTTTAGACACTGGAAATCTTATTGTCATGGAAAATGTCTCCGGAAGAACTGTATGGGAAAGCTTGGCGCATCTTAGTGATACTATGCTCCCTTTGTCGTCCATGATGTATAATCTCGCCACGGGTGAGAAGCGAGTGTTGACTTCTTGGAAAAGTTACACTGATCCATCGCCTGGTGACTTTGTGCTTGAGATTACACCACAGGTGCCATCACAGGTGTATACGATGAGAGGCTCAACTCGTTATTGGAGAAGCGGTCCATGGACTAAAACAAGGTACGCGGGGATACCAGCAATGGATGTGACATATGCAAGTCCATTCAGCTTCCAGCAGGATGCAAACGGGTCAGGATCTTTCACTTATATTGAAACAAGACTTCGTTCACGTATAATCCTAACATCAGATGGCTCAGTGAGGATTTATTGGCATAGTGGGAGTGACTGGATATTAAAATATGATGCTCTACTCACTTCATGCGATATTTATGGTGAATGTGGACCATTTGGATTGTGTGTACCACCAAAGTGCAAATGCTTAAAAGGGTTTGTACCAAAATATACTGAGGAGTGGCAAAGAGGAAACTGGACCGGTGGTTGTGTGAGACGTACCGAACTACATTGTCAAGGAAGCTCTACTGGCAAGGATGTAAACGTCTTCCATCCTATTGCCAATACAAAGCCTCCAGATAGTTACGAACTTGCAAGCTCAGCAACTCCCATCTTGTTCACTGAAGATTGTCACCAATTTTGCCTCCACAATTGTTCTTGCTTGGCCTTTTCTTTTATTAATGGTATAGGGTGCTTGGTGTGGAGTCACGAGCTAATAGACGTGGTGAAATTTTCTGCGGGAGGAGAGCTTCTTTCCATTCGTCTTGCACGTTCTGAACTAGGTACGGTTTACAAGATAACACGAAAGAGATACTTCGTAAAGTACAACTTTATTGGTAGTGGAACCTGGCTTATTGATTTAATCTTTTTTTTCTTTTATAAATCTCAGGTGGATACAATCGCAAGAGTATTGTTGCTGCTAGTGTTGCAAGCCTTTTTCTTTTTATTGTATTGGGTTCTTCTGCGTTTGGTTTCTGGAGATACAGAGTGAAACATAAAGGTACATTGTTTATCTCTCAACTATTTCTTTTTATTTATCTGTACATTTTCTCGGTAATACTAGTATACACTGATGCCTTTATTATGTATTCTTGAAACTCAATTTTCAGCTAATAAATCAAATAATGCTTCACAATATGCATGGAGAAATGATCTGGAACCACAAGATGTCGAAGGTTTAAATTTCTTTGAGATGAATACCATAGAAACTGCCACCAATAATTTCAGTCTATCAAACAAACTCGGACAAGGTGGATTTGGTTCAGTTTACAAGGTAAGAGAGTATAGTTTTTTCCTCTGCTATTCTTTGTTAATGTTCTCAAGATAGGCCTTGTGCAATCTGTTACAGGGAAAACTGCAAGATGGGACAGAAATTGCTGTAAAACGGCTTTCTAGCAGCTCGGGGCAGGGCAAAGAAGAGTTTATGAATGAAATAGTACTCATCTCAAAACTACAACACAAAAACTTAGTTCGGATTTTAGGATGTTGCATTGAAGGAGAAGAGAGCCTATTAATTTATGAGTTCTTGTTGAACAAAAGCCTTGATACTTTTCTCTTTGGTGGGTCTATTCTTGTCTCAGTACTTTCCTATCAGTAGTTTTTCTCACTGTGCATAACACTTTGTCTGATATTTTTAACACTGTATCATTGCTTAGATTCAAGAAAAAGGCTTGAGATTGACTGGCTAAAGAGATTCAATATCATCCAAGGTATTGCTCGCGGACTTCTCTATCTCCACCGTGACTCACGCCTCAAGGTCATTCACCGAGACCTGAAGGTGAGCAACATCCTTCTAGATGAGAAAATGAACCCAAAAATATCAGATTTTGGATTGGCTCGGATGTATCAGGGAACCGAGTATCAGGAAAACACTCGCAGAGTTGTAGGAACCCTGTAAGAATAGATTCTCAACATATGGTTAGCAAAATTCATAGTCATTGTAATATATTAAACTAGATTCAAATAAATTTATGTTTGCACAGAGGATATATGGCTCCTGAGTATGCATGGAGTGGGATGTTCTCTGAGAAGTCAGACATCTACAGCTTCGGAGTGCTGCTATTGGAAATCATCAGTGGAGAAAAGATCTCAAGATTCTGCCATGGAGAAGAAGGAAAAACTCTTATTGCTTATGTAAGTGATAATTTAGGTTTACATACACTTGCAAATGTTTCAAAATGTTTCTTGCTCTTATTAAACGATACACAAACAGGCGTGGGAATCTTGGTGTGAAACCGGAGGAGTTGATCTTTTGGATAAAGATGTTGCTGAATCATGTCAGCCATTAGAAGTTGAGAGATGTGTTCAGATTGGTTTGCTTTGTGTTCAGCACCAACCTTCAGACAGACCCAACACACTTGAGTTGCTCTCCATGCTCACCACAACATCAGATCTTCCATCACCAAAAGAACCCACATTTGTAATTCATGCTCGAGAAGAAGAATCCCTATCTAAAGGTTTGATCACTGATAATGAGATATCACAAACTGTGATCCTTGGACGTTAAGAACGGAATGTGTGATCCAATTTTATGGAATTCAAAGTGAGCAGATTTTTTTTTTCCAAAACTGGGGATAATTTGAAACATTAGCTTCCTTTTTTTTTTTTTTTTTTTTTTTTTTTAAACACGAAACATTAGCTTCCTTAGAGCAATTCCAACGGTGTTACCCACCATTGAAATCCTTAGCAATATAATAATGTTTTTTTTTGAATAGTTAAAGACTCTAATTATAATTGTAAGTCTAATGGTATTATCCAATATGAAATTCTTAAATATATATATATATATATATTTGAATTGAATCTTAGAAACTTATCAGATTCACTTGATTGTAATCAAATCAGATCCAGACGAAAACCCTTAATCGATTGTAAACTCAATTCCGAACCTTTAATCGCGACGAGAACAACAAACAAGCGAATCGAAAAGAACAAAATAGCAAACCCAGACGAAAATCCTAATTCGATTTAAATCCCCAATCTGATTTGAAAACCAAAATCTATTTAAACCCCACAATCGAACCCTTAAAAGTGATGAAATCAACATGCATCAACTCGAGAAGGAAAAAAATCAGAAGGCTCGGATTTACCTTCAACAATGACGATCGCAAATCGCCTCTGGTTTTTTTTTTCGGCTACTCGAGATAATGACTTTGGTCGCGTGTTTTTTCTCTACCCTTACGAAAGACAACCCTAACCCCGAACCAATCCCGTTACGCCAGCACATTAAGGACTTGGTCCTTCTTCTCCTTAATTAAGGATTCATCCTTAGCTTTCCCGTTTTTTTTTTAATGTTTTTTTAATCCTAAAACGCTAAGGATTAACGTTAAGGATTAGCTAAAATCCCGCGTTGCACATGCTCTTAGAACACCATTATCCCATGCACGGTTTCATAGGTAGGTTTTTGATTTTTTTTCTTGTGTGATAAAAAAATTAATTAAAAAGAAATCAATTGCAGGACACCACGTATTGGTGGAATCCGTAAATAGTCCAAAAACCACCCAAGATTCAACAATTACAAAAGAGGAGGAAGAAACAGTTTTTAAAAAGTGAGTTGGATCCACTGATTTTTTAATTATTTTTTTGGTAAAACCCATGACTAAGAGCCAGGGTTAATGGTGCTCTTACCCCCATTTTTTTTTTATATAGAGAGACAAAAAATCAAATTAGGTTAAAATATTTTTGATTCAGACGACTTCCTAGACGACTTCCTAGACGACTTACTTGTAAGTCGCCCAGAAGACTTTAAATTTTGGGCGGGAAATCAAAATATTTTTAGCAGGAAAATAAAATAGAAGACTTCCCAAACGACTTACAAATAAGTCGTCTAGTTTAAATTATTTAAACGGGAAAATAATTTTAAAAAAAATTTTAGGCGGGAATATTTGGACGACTTACACGTAAGTCGTCCAGCTAAAATTATTCACCAAAGTCGTCTAGACCCTAAACATAATCCCTAAATTTAATTAACTAACTAAACACTTCATAAAATCAAATTAAACTTCGAAAGTGTTTACTATACACAAAAATAAACATTTACAGGTAAAAATTTAATTTTTCAAAAAAACATTCAAGCTTTCCAAAATCTAACCCTAAGAATACAAGCAATACTACAACATATATTGTCAAACCCTAGACCAAAGAATACCATGATTCACTACCTATATTCATATATGTTGAAAACAATTCAGTTTTGTTATATTTTAATTTATATCACTTAAAACTGTCTATAGTTACATGATTTTAATTTTTCGCTTATCAAAATATTTTTTAAAAAAATTATAAATTATTTTTAAGATCAGCTACACCAGAAGATTTACTTAGAAGTCGTCTAGAAGATTTCTAGCATCTGAGACGACTTACTGGGTATATATTCGTAAAAATGGTTTCTGTTTTTTTTGTTTGGTTACAAGAGTCTGGCTGTAATTTCACAACGCTTTTAAGTTAGTTTTGCATTTGATTCAAGTTTGGGTATAAATTCGTATTTAAAATCAAGTTGTGAGTCATATTTGGCAAATTCCCCTTGTTTTTTTACCCTTCTGCTGTGAGTCTGTCTTTCGACTTTTTGGAGTTTGCTGTTTAAATAGTTGAGGAAACACCATTTGTTCCTTAATGCTCGTTATAAAAGTACCTTATTTCTTCCTGCCTTTGCTCCATGCGACCTGACAGATGCAGCTTTGGGGTTTTGCATTGGTCCATTGACAAGTGCGTGCTTCTAAGTTCAGTATTGCGTAAAATGGATAAGGATTGAAACTTTCAGTGAAGCAGTGTGTGGCGTTACTTATGATTATACCAACGTAAAATGGAAGTTAATGTTGAAAGTTGTTTCAATATCATCTTTCAAAGAGGAACCCGAATTGAAGAAAGAAGAGATTACGTTATCAAAAGAGAGATCTGTTTAGTCTTCAAAGTCATTTTTCCTTCTAGTGGTGGTCACCGATACATTGATATGTAAAAAAAGTGTGTTGCAACAAAAGGTTTGGAACACTTCAAGCAAAGCCAAAACCAATAAGAAAAACAGATGCCCACAGGCTTTTCTTTTCGTCATCCACGTTTGAAGACAATCACGATTGCTGTGCAATTGTCTTTGCAACGACGCTCCTTCACAGCTTCCTTTACAAGACGACGACTAATTGTGCTTACAGGCAAGCCTTCCTGCAAAATCACAGCTCTTAGAAATCTCTCATTGCCCTTTACTTGTATGCACAAAGTTCTACACAAACATTAGCTCACATGGCTACCCAAAAAACTTGTGTCCATCTAGCTAAAGAGTGTGCAATGAAGAACAAAGCGATTTGACTAGCGTGTTTGTGGTTACCTTCAAGAGTTTCTGAACAAATCCAACAGCATCACTTGGTCCAAACACCTGAAAACGGATGCAGTATGTCAATTATGAGTAAACTTTGGATATAAAAAAGGAAAAGGATGTTCTTATACAACTATGAGCTTACTTCCCACAATCCATCGCAACCAAGAATCATGAAGTCTTCTCTCTCAGTTAATTCAAACGCATGAATGTCCGGAGTTGCAATGACACCATACTGAAATCAATACCTTTTGTTAGATGCGAACAACCACCATAGAATTTACAAGTCAAGAATAAATGTCTGGACTAGCCAAATGGTAAAATGTCAGAAGGATTATGAGCTCAGGACAAAGTGGGAAGCCAAATAATAATTTACCTTCTTGAATTGACGATCGCCAAACGCCCTAGAAACCTCAAGACGCCCTTGTAAACGTCCATTTGAGCTCACAACACCACCTGACTGCGAAACTCAGACCAAGTTACTAACAGAGCATGTGGTACTCGATTTATTATAGATATCACTTGTCTTGCTCATCATAGAGAAAAAACCTTTTGAATGCGAGAACGCTCCTGTGGATAAATTGCTTTATGCTCTCTGGTTAAAACAATTGCTTTGAGTGGGTTACATGCTTCTGTATGACTCCCTGATTCGTCGGTAGGAGAGGATCGTGCCAAAACAGCCTTAGCATCACCAATATTGGCAATAAAAACCTGAAAATGCAGGAAAGCTTACGGGTGTGAATAATGTATAAAAGGTTGCGTAATTTTGTGAAGTCCATTTAAGAATTAGAGTCAACATATCGCATTCCAAAGGAAGAACGACCATATCACTGGCATCCCACGGTTATACCTTTTGATCAACGATCCAGACACACACTGCTGTGGCGCCATCTTGCCATCCTCCTGAGCCATACACAAAGGTCAGGACTGAGAAGAAAGATTCTATGGAGGAGATAATTAGCAAAGCAATCAACAGCCGAGAGAAAAGCTCCTACGCAGACAAAGCATGTCACGAATTACCTGAAACACTTTCTTGTAGGAGCAGCTCATCGGTATTCCGGAAACCTGGTAACAAAGTTGTGTTAACAGTTCAAAGTCAATGAAGTGATTAGATAGCTACAAAAAGTGGTTATAGACTGAAGTTATATACCATCAAGTATGGCTTTCTTAGCAACTTTGAGGTCCATCTGAAGCAGCAATCGAAGATTTGGATCAAGAAAAGAACGAGAAAGAAGTTGAAGTGAGACCTACTGAGTGAGAGACACCAAAACAGTCTTGCTTTGCAAAAAAAGAAAAAGACATAAATAATCTGAACAACGTAAAACAGACCAACTCACGTGGTAAACCAGATGAAAGAACATTAAGGTGAAGATGCTTCTTAGCAAACTCTGCAGCTAAACGTCCACCATGCCCATCATATATCGCAAAATGACCACACCTACCATAACAAATAACATCAACACAGAAGAACATCGTTTTCATTTGAAAAATCAAGCCTTTCACTGTGCAGCATAACAAGACTTGATGTGTTCTTAATTACCATTCACACGAAAGTTACTTCTTCTTTTTTTTTACCTTAGTTTCCCAGGGAAATCCAAAGAAGCGTCGGGTAAAACCAACGAAACATCTTCCATTGCCTGTCTGGCTCCTTTGTCTTCAGCAACATCAGCTTCAACGACAAATCCTTTCTTCTTCTCCTCACTTATACAGCTCGAGCTACCTTCTTCGGCCGCTCTATTATCAACGGCGGGTATGACTTCTTCTCCGCCACTGGGGATTTTCGGATCTTTAGTATTATCACATCCGGTCTCCTCTGACTTCTTCGCCTTCTTCACCGGCGGCGGAGAGATCAAATCCTCGCTGGAGAACGAGTCAGCCGCGTAATTCTGGTTCGGTTTCTCCATCGCAGCTAATCTTAGCCGCCGCGCCATGGTTCGTTAAAGCTTTCCAAAGTTGCAAGAATTTATACTTTTAGCACCCATAATATCTATTTATTTCATTTTAGCCCCTGCACTTTTGTTCACACGGATTTCAAATCGGGTCGGGTTATTTAATTGAAGGAGTCTAAATAAATAGAACTCCCCCCCAGGTTATAGATTCCCACACGAGATTTCGTTGTCTCTGATTATCGTTTTGGGGGTTCGAGAAGTTATAAAAAGATAGTACAAGGTGTTATAAAAGCAATACAACTTCAAATTTACCGCATTACAACAAAAACACCAACAATGTATAATACAACCAAAAGTACAAACACAACACTTTGACCAACCAATCATCGGAGTACGGACTTACAACACATTTAAAGAAACAGCGTTGAAGGAGACAGTATTTAACGAACACTTATGATGCCACCGGGATGGTTCAACCGAGCTTTTCCATGAACCATATGTGTTTGTTTGTGTGAAGTGAAGAAGATATATCCGATCACCAATCCACAGAATACACCTGGTCCGAAGGCTATTGCAGCAGCTTTCCAGCTCAACGCTTCTTCTGCCTCTTCGGATGAAAATTCTTCGGATTGATCTGAATCCCCCGATGTAGCATGGACCGGTCCACAGATGTCCTCGAGACCAAAGAGTCCAAGATTGTCCTCGAATGAAGAACAATGTTGCCTCTGAAACTGAGTGCTTCTTGGAACAGGGCCTTGGAGAAGGTTGTGGGAGAAGTCCAAGTATGACACGAAGGAGAGGTTAGCAAGATCACGAGGAATATTACCAGAAAGCTTATTGTGAGAGAGATCTAGTGCCTCTAGGTTTTTTATATTTGCCAAAGATGAAGGGATACTGCCTGTAAATGCATTTCTTGAAAAGTTGACATGACGCAATTCCTTCAACATGCCAATTGATTTAGGGATCCGTCCCGTGAATTTGTTTCCAGAAAAATCGATGGCTTTGAACATAAGTAAGATCAGTGGAAACTCTGTGTCTACACCTTTATACATCATATCCATCGAATCCTCATAGATTCCTCCTCCCATGTGTTCCATAAATGTGTCTATGCCGTCACTAGATGTAAAGCCATCCTTTTCCCCCACTGATGCCATTTCACGCCAGTTCACAAAATAATCTTGTGGCAGTGTTCCATTGAAGCTATTGTTCGATAGGTCAATGACTCGCAGACTCTGAAACCCCAAATGTGAAGAGATTGGACCATAAAATGCATTTGATCCGAGAAACAAAACACTTAATGATCCCAAAGAACTCAATCAAGATGGAAACGTGTCCTTAAACTTGTTTACTTTCAGATTCAGATATTCCATAGACTCGCAGTTGATCAAAGATTTTGGAAGCTTCCCCGATAACTGGTTACGGCTAACGTCTAGCGATCGTAACTTGGTGGCATTGGTAAAGATGTCTGGAAGGAATCCACTCAAGTTGTTGTTTCTTAGAATTATATAGCCAAGAGAAGCAGTACAATTCATCAAACATGAAGGAATGGAACCAGTGAGATGGTTGTTTGACAGATCCAATAAGGCTAATGATGTACGCTTACAGATCCATCGAGGTAATGATCCATGGAGTGAATTTGAACCAAGATCAAATTGGACTGGTCCTTGGAATGAATTTGAACCATGATCAGAGTCACTTCCATTGACGACAGCTTGCGATAATTCCTCGAAACTACTGAAAGAATTATGAGAAAGCATCAAGGTAGACATCCTCCACAAGAAACTAGGTACTTGACCTTCCAACTTATTGTAAGACAGATTTAGATCATCAAGGGAGACTAATTTGGACATGGATCCAGGGATTGGCCCAGTGAAACTGTTATTGCTAAGATCAATAAACTCGAGTTTGAGAAATCGAGATATAGATTCTGAGATTGGTCCGTTGAAGTTGTTAGAAGCAAGGTCTAGGTATGGTAACTCAGAAGCTAATGATGTATTCCCAAACTCTAAGGGTCCCTCTAATTGGTTTTCACTCAAAGAAACCAGTCTTAAGGAAGGAATAGTAAACAGAGATGTAGGGACATTCCCGATTAAAGAGTTACTATTCACTCTAAATACCTCCAAGTTATGGAGTCCACTCATGTTAGATGGAAGCTTGGATTTGAAGTGATTATCGGAAATGTCAAAATATGACAAGCTGGTTAAATTTGATAGTATAAGAGGTAAATCTCCACCGGAGAATTGATTACCTGTGAGAAGTAAATAGGACAGCTTGTTCAAATTGGCAAATGAACTAGGAATGGTACCATTCAGTTTACTAGATCGTTTGTCCGCGCTACGCGCGGATTTTTGCTACATAAAAACTTAAAATTTTAATTGTTGTTTGAATTTTAAATATTATAAAATGAGTTTTAGTTAATATCGAATGTTTAGCTTTTGCAAATATGGGTAAATGAGATGTTTTGTCGTTGAAATGTTGTTTGTTACGGAAAGCTTTATTTATTGTAGGATGCTAAGTTAAGTGTTGACTTCATGTGTGAATAACTTTTTTTGTTCCTCTTTACGAAGCTTTGAAAATTTTAGTGGTGTTCAAAATATTTGTTGTTGAGGCGATCAGTAGTTAAGTTGTAATTTTGAAAAAAATAATTGAATTGTATTTGATATAATTCTTTAAAATGAGCTGCGTTGATGTTCTGAATAGAAAATTAGAACATTGTTGATCAACATTAATTTTCTGTGTCAAAATGATTGACATTTTAACATTTATTATTTTATGTGTCGTTTGTACTTATTTAAAGTAAACCAACAATGACCTCCATTTTTACAGCATCAAATAAGAAGATAAACCCATTTTAATTGACTATCTATATCACTTAGTTTTGAGTTAATTGTAAAAAGAGTGAAATTCAAATAAATGCTTTTTTAATCATTTAATTAATTTGTTATATTTATATTATATGAATTTTTTATTGCTCCCTTAATCCACAAATATAATTTTTTCATTTGTTCACACATATTAAAAATATAATAAATTTTCTATAATGAATGCACTAATTTCTATAATTATAGTAACTAAATGTAAAAAATAGTAAGTTAATTTATTTTAGTTAAGAGTATGACTTGCGACATTTATTTAAAATGTTCGCTTAACTAAATTTATTACATTATCTTAAATTAAATATTATTTTTTTGTATTTGGTAAAAAAGTTCATAGTTTAATTATCTTAATCTATCTATTTTGTCATATCAAATTAAGATCAAGATTTTGTGTAATGTATTTAACAGTTTTTGACTGTATATGTGTTTTATAAAACAATATGAGTAGACATCCTGATATAAAACCATAGACATATTATTTGAATTGCTGAAACGAAATTCTTATTTTTACTTAAACACAAACATTCCCAAAAACCACAAAACATTAAGAGGGTGAATACATATGAGAAAATTCTATTAATTTCACAAGGAGAAAACCGAAGTGGTAAGGAGATGAATCATTTTTTTGTGGATTTGCTTTTAATGGCAATCTAACGGTGTCATACGCTATTGATGCTAGCTAGCTAGACGGTGTTGGGATGGGAAATCAATTTCCGGCTGTCCAAACACACTCTCTTATGTAAGCCTGAATATCCAATGAATTTGCCAGATCATCCAAGTAAGAAAATAAGTCTCCTGCAGGGGCTAACTAACCAAACCAGTCCAGTCACAACAAAAAAAAACCAACAAAAAACTTAGCAAAAGATAAAGATATAGATCTCAAATGTTAAGATTTCGTTTATTATCAAGAAAACTGTCATTTGCTTGTTGGACCGTAAGTCACTGAAAACACTCATGTATTGTCATGCATTCATTGCACGGCAAGATCAATTGAAGTTATGAGGAAGAAATAAAAATATAAACAACATTATGAAAGAGATTGGAGCACTTTACCAGATTACTAAGACCTTTGTAAGGTTCATCCTCAGTGGAGATAGTGGTTGAAGCATAGAACTCTTTGAACCTCTGAAAACTTAAGAGATCACTGAAGAGTAGAAGTCTACCAATGTGCTCTATTGTATTGAATTCATTGTTGGAACACTGTTTTGACCGTATAACAAAGAGTATAAGAGAGTGTATGTATAGGCATGCATATATATATATATATTTATATATATATATACCAGTCAGAACCATGAAAAAAATCAATCAACACACTACAAGCTTTTGAAAAAATTAAATTTTCAAAAGTAATACAGTATTTATAAGGATAAAAAATCAAGAGACAACTTCAGTAAAAAAAATAATAATCAGGAGACTAACCCTAAGTAGAGGACCAGATCCAACTTCAAATCTCTTAAGGAAATTTTTAATCTCTTGAGCAGACGACCCTTATACACCAATAAACAACAAAAATACCCAATTAAGCTAGTAAGAGAAAAAGAAAATAAAAACATAGTAGTGACATCTACTTTTAGTCGCATATATAAAGAAAAGAAAAACCTAATAGAAGAGGTAGTCGTTTTAATTTTTTAGTTTAAAGAAAGAAAGGTTATGATATAATACTGAAGAATGGCTTGACATCTTATTATGATGTGCTCATGTGAACTAAATAGTTAATACTTAATACAAACATGATGTTGCATTGGCTAACTTTACCTTTGCAGCTTCTGATACCAAGTTTGCAGAATTTTTCTTAATACCTGCGATGTTGAAATGGGTTTGGTGTTCCCCTATTCAAGCTGGTGAAGGAGATTATGAGAAACAAAGTAAGCAGGCTTTATTCTGTATTCTTGAGCTGTACCAAGCACACTACTCAATCACTGAACATAAGTTTTGCAAAGATAGGGAATGCAAATTTACCTTCAGACTCAAGTGTCGGGGCCTCTATTTCTACATTTAGCTTCAGCTTTCATTCCATAGTAACAGTGAGGAGGCATGATATCCCCTGGCTACACAACATATTTAGAAACAGGCAAGCAAGTGAAGTCAGCCAAAGAGTCGAGCAGAATATGACTCACTTATCTCGTAAAAGGCACTGAAGACCCCAATGTTTTGCAGCAAAATTGATGGCATGTTGCAAGAAAGATTATGTGTCAAAATTATCATATGCTTTTGTGTTTATACTGTTATTCAATGCATAAACTGTATTCTCCATCTGCATTTTACAAACTCTTATCTAATAAAAATTAAAATTAAACTCAAACCTAGCAATGGTTAAAAGAGCCCAAAAACGCCAACAAACTGCAATCCTATGTACTAACATGACATCATAGAACCTCTGAGCATTTGTTAAAAACGACTGCAGACCCAAATTAGACTAATTTGTGAATAATAACATGAGTTCAAAATTGAGTTTATTACGATGTGGTGAAAGGGTTATACACTTATATCAGTGCTTATTATGGATGCCTTGCATATCATTCGACAATTCCAATGCTTTCTACAACTATTTCCCCTCGCATAAGCCTCTTATAACATAGCTGTAGCTAACAGCATCCGGCGGCGGAGAACTCAAACTTTACCTCAAGAAGCAAAGTAACAGTTTTGTCGTATTCCAGATTCTTGCATAAACCCTCCAAGAGGATGTTCATATTGTAGACACTGAAAGCAAACCCACGTTTCAACATCACATGGAGAACACCTACGGCAAAACAGAAAACGCAGCCGTTAAGCACATAAACCTGAAATTCAGCAAAGACAATGAAAATTAATGGCTAGAGGTTAAAAATCAATTCATTGCATCAATTTTGGTCCTACGTCTTACCAGATTATTTGGGAAAGCATCCTTTGAATCACCATCAGAGTTAACCAGCGGAGCCCTCAACCATAACTTCATAGTAGAATCACATTAAACAAAACTAAAGAAAGAAAGAAGGAATAGAAAGTTAGAGCTTAATTGAAGATTCTCTTGTACAGAAAAGACTATAATCTTGAAAAAAAATTAACAAAAAGCAAGAAATTCAAAACAACCTGTAAGAGTAATTCAGAGCCAGAGACTGGTAGAACCTGAGTGTCCGTTTCCTTCCACTAAGATCGGCTTATACGAAGGGCCATCTGCATAACAACATTTCACAGAGAGCGAGAAAAAAACTTCATTAGATATATAAAACACTGAAGCGCCATATCCAAAGAAAATATTAGACACAAACGTGAGAATCGATCAGAAACAAACCAGTGGAGAAAGGACATAGTCAAAGCGGTTGGTGGAGATGTATGAGGAGAGAAGAGATGGAACATTGTAGGGAAATCAGTCTTAACGCAGTATGGCCTGGTTTTTGAAGCGGCTTATGTTTATGTTTTTTGGTGGTGGTTTGAGGGTTATTGGAGATCTGAAAGGCGGCATCAGCGGCTAGTAAGAGAGGAGGGAAATCGGAGACTGATTGTGTTGAGGCAAAACGTTTTGGCTGAAACTTGTGCTTATTACGATCACTACCAAAACGTTTTCCAGAGAACATAAAGACGAAGTAAAACCAATCGATCAAGTTTTTAGTGAATACAATTGAAGTCAATATTGTTTCAATATTTTAACCTAAATGACATGGCTAGTTAAGGATCTCTAATTGGCTGATTTTTTCAGCTGATGTGGACACGTTTAGAGGGCTTGATATCTTGCTTTTAGTATAGGTTAGATTTGAGTAAAAACTGATAATTTTTAGCTGGTTTAGATTGCCAATTGAAGGCGGAACTTCACCTATCAAGCTAGGATTGTCACTAAGATCAAGAACTGTGAGACGGGACAAGTTTCCTAGGGAAGATGGAATTTTACCTACTAAATAATTATGAGAGAGGTCAAGAAAACTGAGATAAGAAAGGTTTCCTATAGAGGATGGAATTTCACCTGTCAAAAAATTATTATCAGAAATATTAAGATGTCTGAGATGAGAAAGGTTTCCTAGTGAAGAAGGAATCTCTCCTATGAGATCGCAATTGTAAAGGGTTAGGTGGTGAAGATGATGGAGTTTTAAAAGACTAGTGTTTGCTTTCAAAGAGCCATTGTTTGTACAGGATTCGGTTGATTAGAATGAAGAACTTAGAAAATGGGGTGACTAAAGACGTTTTATTAGAATCAACACAATGGGTTACAAGACTGATCAAAGATAGGAGACAAGATCAGAGGTTTAAACGACAAGATCAAAGAGATGATTAGGAAACCCTAAATCTAGCCGCTTAGTATGTGATTTGTTCCAAAAGTCCTCTTCTCGTTGCCTCCTCCTCCTCTCTTATAGTACCCTTGTGCGTGATGCCCTAATCGCGCCTATCCTTTGGGCCTTGTCGCCCAAAGGCCGAGTATGTGGGCCTCGATACTATTTCGTCCGAGCCGAGTATAGCTGATCGGCTCAGCTGACCGGCTTAAAGTACTCTAGGGTCGAGCTGACGTTTCTAGCCGCTAAGCCGACTAAGCTCGATCGACCTTGTCGGGCTAGGGCCTGTTATATGATGGGCCTTGTGGAGGGATGTAATCCATCTCCTACAATAAGTCCCCCCCCAGTTCACTTGTGAGCGGCTTGTCGGTCTCAGTGAATTTGTGGGTCGGGTTCGTTCATATAATAGGACCTAATGTCGACGATGGCTCGTTTTATCGGTGTGTGGTTTTAGTCGCGTACCGCATCTGGTCGCTCCGTGTTGTGTCTTCTCACGATGCGTTATGCTTTACTCGGGAGGTAAACTCCTCGAATGAAGAGCCCAAGCGGTCTTTGGATGGTTAACTCTGTTGAGTTGGTTCGGGCCAGAACCGGAGATTAATTTTGGTCCGGTTTCTTGATTGAAAACCAGTTTGGGTGAGAAACCGAACCGTCGCGAGTAGGTTTTTGGGCATTTAGGCGGCCCTTGAAGCCCATTTAGGCCTTTGTAGACCTAATGATGACGCTTCGAAGGGTGCGCCTCGTTTTTGCTATAAATAGGCGTCTCTCCTTCGCTTTCGTCATTCTTCTCTGCAAGCTCAGGTACTCCACTTTCTCTCCCTTCTCTCTACTTTTATTTTCTCTCTCTAGATAAGCCTTCCGTAGCGTAGGGTTTTTTGCTAGTGGTCTAGCTAGTTTAGTCGTTCCCCGAGTAGAAAGGATATGGCTCCAGGGAATCGGCTATCGCGCGAAGAAAAAGGGAAAGACATAGCTACCTCGCCGAGCCCGGCTAGGGATGCAGACGGGGGTCCGTTGGAGGATTTCGACATAATCCATCGTGATGCTCTGCGGGATACGGAGAATATGAGCCTTTCCCAGCGTCTTCTGGTCGCTGACGCCCATAGACAATTTCGCGAAGAAGCCGAAGAAAACGTTGTGAACGAGGATAGGGAGGCGAGTGGTTCTGAAGCGCCTAGCCTTGTCGTAAGGCCTAGGAGACGGGCTCGTCGAAGGGGTGGCATCGGCCAGTCAGACCGTTTTCCCGCCCCGAGAAGTGTTCCGTTCGACGAAGTAGACTGCCGTCCTGTGATTTATCACCCTGGCGGGATTTTCGAAGAACTACCTTCGCTGCCTCCCGAAGCGTTACGCGACCCGCAAGTTCAATCGTGGGGAAACGTTCTCAGTTCCTGCTCTTCCCACGAGACCGTGAAGAGATTGCTGAGGGAGTGTGGTGGCGCCGGAGTCACCTTCATTATTCCTTCGGCTGAACAGCGGCCGTGGTCGCCACCGGTTGGTTACCAGTGCGTGTATGAATCCTACTTCAAGGATCAGACGAAGCTCTAGTTCCCAATCCCCAGACTAATCACGTCTTACGCGTTTCGTCGGGATATCGCCATCTCCCAGCTGCTGAACGGGTCGCTGCGCATAGCCGTCATGTTGATGGTTATGGCCGCGGAGATGGATGTTTCGATGAGCGTGAGAGTATTTGAGGAGCTAACTTTTACGAAGGCGGAGCCTAACGGGATCTTCTCGGTAAAGATGAGAGCGAGTTACAACGTTTTGACCGGTCATCCCAACAAGACGCAGGATTGGCAACGTGCATATTTCTTCATTAAGTCCGACGAGCATGCCTTCGAGGAGCCGCCGGGGGACGATTATCGCGTTTTATGGAATAAGCAACTTGGTAGAAATTTGTCTGTTTACTCGTATTCTGATCGATGGTTCTGACGTTCCCTTTTTCTTTTGCAGTTCGTCATCCCAATACGATCGCCTATCCCGAGAAGTTCTTTGAAACCGCTCAACTGATCGCGACGCACAGTCATCTCAGGTGGCCGGATCTTAGTCGGGAGTGGATACGTCGACAACAAGCTAGGATCGCCAGAGGTAAAGTGGCTGTTTACATTAGAGAGATGCTCTTGAATCTTTCTGTAGTCTTCGTATCTGATTTCTCTTTCTTGTATAGTTGATTGGGAATCGAGACTTCCTTGTGTACTCGGTCCCCGCAAATCACGTCTTTCCCTATTTACTCGGAAGCAACAGAAACTTCTCAACCGAGCTAGAAAAATGGAGGGAGTTCCCGACTTGAGTGCTTTGTTAAAAGGGAAGCTTCAAATGCTCTCGACGACACCGTCTTCTGCCGGCGCCTCGGAGGCCAGGCCTGTTCCCGTAGACGGAGATGCGAACTCCGAGCCGCCAGCTCAGAGTTCCCCAAAGAAGAAGACCAACAAGTCCAAAGCCAAGGACAGGAGTGTCCCTTTGGAAGTGGCGCCATCTTCTGCCAATGTCACTGAAGTCGCGGCTAAGAAGAAGAAGAAAAAAGGGAGCAAGAAAAGGTCTCGCGAGGAGGCTTCTGTTGAGGATAGGGAAACCTCAGCTGCCGTAAGGGATGATGATGCGGAAAGAGACGATCCAGCCGATTCTACTCGGGGATCGCCTGAGGAGCGTCCCAAGAAGAAGTCGAAGAAGAAAGCAGCGGAAGACGATGGGACTTCAGCTCCCGAGATTCCTTCCAGAAGTGGAGAAACGGCTACCGAAGTCGGAGATGGATCTCGGGGTGAATCTCCGTCGAGTAAGGGAGCCCCTTCGTCTTCTGCGAGGGAGACCGGTGCGGGAAGCGGAGGTTCGCTTCCGCGGAAGACGGGGGGAGGAGTTCGCTTTCCGGACCGCGTAGAGTTCCTTTACGACGAGGCGACTCCGTTGGTCCTGAATCCACTTCGGTGTGCTGAACTGACTCGCCAGATCCGTGGTGGGACCAAAGAGTTGCCGCCGGTCGAGGACTTATACTTCAAAAAGGAGTATGTTGATGCGGCTATGGCGGGCAGACGGGTAAACTCGCTTTTCTCCTATTTCCCTTTTTCTTCCTTAAAATTTTTCTAAGTTTTTAATGCTTCACGCAGAGCGACGGGAGCATGAATTACCTCGTGGAGAAGTACGACAGCACCCTGAAGCAGACGATGGTCCAGCTGGGCGCCTCGGATAAACTCGCACGGACAAGATTGAGCGTAATCGAGAGGTTACGCGCTGAGAACAAAAAAGCCGGCGACAAAGCGGCCAAAGAGAAAGAGGTCCTCCGAGTTAAGTTTGAGGAGTTGGAGGACAAGCTGAAGTCTGACCGTCTTGCGAAGAAGGACGCTCTCCGCGAGAAAACCCGCTTAGAGCGATTGGTCGCTTCCCTCGAGAAGGAGAAGGCTGAACTCGAGGAAGAGAGGGACGCTGTCGTCGGGACGCTGGTCAAAGAGAGGCAACGTCTGAGGGATTCTAGGGTTCAGGAGGTCACCCGCGAGAGGATCAAGGTCCAGACGGCTATGGCGGACAAGTCTACTCGCTGTATAGGTAAGGTGAAGGGCTATCTGGATCGTCTCATGGCGCGAGAGAAGGCCAAGAACCTGTACGGGCAGGCTTCAGGAACCAAAAAGTGCCTCGAGATGATTAAAGATAGCGGGGTGGCGATTCCGCCGAGTATGATCAACATCTTCTCGGAGCAGGAGAAGATGTATGAAGCTGAAGTCGCCAATCTTTACCTCGAGCCGTTCTCTGAGGATGACTTTGCTCTCTCTCCTCTCAACCTTCCTTCTCGATTTGTGAATGAAGAGCTCATGGGAGTACTTGACCCGTATGGATCGAATGTTGGTCTGATTGGCCACGAGTCAGCCTCCCAGTTGATCACTTCCCGCGAGGCGACTGAAGATCCGATCGATGAGCCGATGGTTGACATTACTTCTGCTTTATCGGAGCGTACCGTCGTTCCCGAAGGAACTGCCATCGAGGAGCGCCTTGACGGGAACGACCCCGAGGAGACTGGGGACGCGATTCAAACAGACATGGGGGATGTAGCCGCTGAAGATCCGGTCTTAGTTTCTTCATCTGAGGAGCGAGAAGGGGACGAAGTGGGCGAGGAGGAGACCAGGTCATCGCCGGCGCTTGTTGAAGAGATGGACCCGATCCTGCCAGTTTCCGACCCTCCTGCTCCGGTTGAAGGCCTTGGTGATTAAGTCGTTGAACGGGAGACGACCGAAGCGCTCGACCCGAGTAGAGACGACCAAGATGTTGTGGTCTGATCTTGTTGTATGTTATATTTTAGGATGCTTTCATCGGTGGTCTTGATAGACCTTGTTGTTGTACTTTTAAAACTCTTTCCATTTTGTGTTTCTTGTCAGTATTTGCAACTCTTAAGCATTTTCATTAATCTGTTGTGTTTTGAAACATAAGATTTTCATATCCTTAATTGTTGCAAATAGACAAGTGATGAACCGGTAATTGGTTTTACTCGGCTATCATCATGTTTCGATTTGGAGTTGTCCAAAAGTCGATAACAAAGAATTGAGTATAAGAGTGAAAGGTCCTTCCGTCCGTTTCCTCAGTGACAATTAAGCAATCGGGTAGCTAAGCCGTTACTCGTTAGTCGAGAAAAGGCAGAGATTCACTCTTGTTTAGTCGGTTCAATGCTTGGGCATAGGTGAACCGTGACTGTTAAGGTCCTGGAGCCAAGTGTCTGATCAGGACATAGCTGCGAGAAAGGGAGCGTGAGTGTCCGCGTATCCTCTGCTGGAGGCACGGGAATCATGATGTGAAAGTCATTGTTTGTTCAATTGAGACCTAGGTAAGGTTTTGACTTTGGTTTTGTTATAGCTGGACCTGTTAAGGCTGCCTACGTACCTCGGTTGAGGATCAAGCCATTCGTAGTTCGTTTTTCCCGAGTAAAAGTGACTGTTGATGGCGCATTTACTCGGTCGAGTAGAAGTGACCGCGGGGGTGCATCTACTCTGTTTTTTTTTGTTACAGCTGGACCTGTTAAGGCTGCCTACGTATCTCGGTTGAGGATCAAGCCATTCGTAGTTCGTTTTTCTCCAGAGTAAAAGTGACTGTTGATGGCGCATTTACTCGGTCGAGTAGAAGTGACCGCGGGGGTGCATCTACTCGGTTTTTTTTTTTTTTTTTTTTTTTTTTTTTTTTTTTACGTGTAAATACTTCTACGAGTAGAAACGTCGAAGATGCATTGAGTTCCATGATCGCGGGACTTCTTCTCCGCGCGAGGTTTGGAGTCGGTATACGCCAGGTTTAACAACTTTGATGATTTTGTATGGTCCCTCCCACCTGGCGCCGAGTTTACCGGCGTTAAGCTCTTTAGTGTTTTCAAACACTTTGCGCATGACGAGATCACCGAGTTCTAGAGGTCGGGCCCGGACCTTTTTGTTATAGTAGCTCTCAATCTGATTTTGGTAATTCTGGATGCGCAGCAGGGCTTGATCTCTCCGTTCTTCTATCTCATCGAGGGCGTCGAGTAGCATCTCCTTGTTTAGCTCGACGTATTGAGGCATTTTGGAGCGTCGGAGGCTTGAAACATTAACTTCAGCGGGAGCCATGGCTTCAACACCGTAGGCGAGAGAGAAGGGTGTCGATTTAGTCGATCCTCGTGGAGTCGTGCGATGGCTCCATAGGACTCCGTCGAGTTCGTCAGCCCAGTGTCCTTTTTTGAGGTCCAGACGCTTTTTAATGCCGTCGATGATGAGTTTGTTGGAGGATTCGGCTTGGCCATTACCTTGCGGGTAGCGTGGAGTGGACGGGCTTAGTCGGATGTTCCACTTGCTACAGAACTCCTTAAAGTTGCCTGACATGAACTGCGATCCGTTGTCTGTGACGATCTCGTAGGGCAGTCCGTGGCGGCAAATAATGTTTTTCCAGACGAAGCCGCGGACTTCTTTGTCTGTAACTTGAGCGTATGCTTCAGCTTCGATCCATTTGGTGAAGTAGTCGGTGAGGACGAGGATGAAGCGTCTTTGGCGGGAGCAGGGGAGTGGTCCTATGATGTCCATCGCCCATCGCATGAACGGGTAGGGAGCGGTGGTTGTTCGCAACAGTTCGGTTGGACAATGGATGCTGGGTGCGTGCCGTTGGCACTTGTCGCAGCTTCTCGCATAAGACTCGCAATCCGCGTTCATTGTTGGCCAGAAGAAACCTAAGCTCCTTACTTTTATTGCTAACGCACGTCCGCCCGAGTGATTTCCACCGGCGCCTTCATGCGTTTCCGCCATAACCCTTGCTGTCTCGTCGCCATGGATGCATTTTAAGAGCACCTTACTCGCAGTCCATCTATGCAGTTCATCATCGAGAACGACGTAATGGGCGCTGCGGGTTTTTAGCCGGCGAGCCGCCCATTTTTCTGCTGGGAGTTCCCCTTTTGAGAGGTAGTCGATGAATTCATTTCTCCAGTCAGGGCCAAACCCATCGTCGTCTGGAGTGGCGGGTTCAGCGACTTGGGCGATGAGGGTTTGATCGGTTAGGACGTCGATGCTTGGTTTCTCGATACGATGTATCGGGATGGTTCTCTTTACTTGATCACGAAGCTTGCTGCCAAGGGCGGCGAGGGCATCGGCGCAGACGTTCTCGCCTCTCGGAACTTTGATGAGTTCGAAAAATTCGAACTCTGCCGCCAGGCTTTGCACTATTTTGAGATAGGCGTCCATTCGATCGTTGCGGGCGTCGTAGTCGCCACTAAACTGACTGGCGACTAACTGGGAGTCACAGTAAGCGCTTAGACGTTTAGCTTTGACGGCTTTTGCTAAGCGGAGTCCTGCGATGAGAGATTCGTATTCCGCCTCGTTGTTTGAAGCGGGAAAGCCAAAGCTGAAAGACTGTCGGATCAGCTCGCCGGTCGGGGATTGCAATTGGACTCCAGCGCCTGCTCCTTTGTTAGTTGACGAGCCATCGACGTGCAAAGTCCAGTTTGAGCTTGGGAGTGTGAGATCTTGCTCTAATTCTGGGGCCAGTTCGACCAAGAAGTCGGCAAGGACCTGGGATTTTGCCGCCGTGCGATTCTTGTAGATGATATCGAGCTCGCCGAGTTCGATGGCCCACTTCGTGAGTCTGCCAGATCTGTTAGTGTTCTGGAGTATCGTTCGGAGAGGCTGATCGGTCAGTACTTCCACGGAGTGCGACTGGAAATACGGTCGTAGTTTTCTCGCTGCTTCAACAACTGCTAAAGCCATCTTTTCCAGAGTTGGATACCGCGTCTCCGGTCCTGTCATGCGTCGGCTCGTATAAAAGATGGGCTTTTGCTCGCCGCGGTCTTCTTTTATCAGAACACTGCTGACTGCAGCCTGTGATACTGCGACATAGAGAGACAGAACGTCGCCGACGTTAGGCTTAGCGAGTACTGGGGGTGTAGTTAGATACTGTTTGAGTTGAGTGAATGCTTCCTCGCATCTTTCGTCCCAAATGAACTTCTTATTTCCGCGCAGGAGATCATAGAATGGGAGGCACTTGTCAGTGGATCTGGAGATGAATCGATTTAGAGCGGCTATGCGGCCCGCGAGTCGCTGCACTTCTCTGCTGTTCTTCGGACTTGGGAGGTTTAGAACCGCAGAGATTTGCTTTGGGTTCGCCTCGATTCCTCGCTGTGTGACAATGTAACCAAGGAACTCGCCAGAAGAAACCCCGAACGTGCACTTCGCTGGGTTTAGCTTCATGCCGTACTTGTTGAGGGTCTCGAAGCATTCTTGTAGATGGCGGAGATGATCGGTTGCATGGAGCGACTTAACCAGCATGTCGTCGATGTATACTTCCATGGTGATGCCCAGCTTATCTGCGAACATCTTGTTGACAAGCCTCTGGTAGGTTGCTCCGGCGTTCTTCAGACCGAATGGCATGACCTTGTAGCAATAGGTTCCCCTATCTGTGATGAAGGCCGTCTTCTCGCGATCGTCCGGGTGCATCATTATCTGGTTGTATCCGGAAAAGGCGTCCATGAAGGTGAGCATCTCGTTCCCAGCTGTGGACTCAACTAGACGGTCGATGCTGGGAAGAGGGTAGCTATCCTTTGGACAGGCTTTATTCAGGTCGGTGAAGTCGACGCAGACGCGTCACTTACCATTTTTCTTTTTGACGACTACCGGGTTTGCCAACCACTCAGGGTAGCGAACTTCAGCAATCGAACCCGCGCCGAGTAGCCTGTCAACTTCTTCGTTTACTGCCTTAGACCTATCAGGGCCGAGCTTGCGTCTCTTCTGTCGGATAGGCTTGAACGTTGGGTCGACGTTTAGTTCGTGAGTGGTTATACTCGGGTCGATGCCTTTCATGTCTGCCATAGACCAGGCGAACGTGGACACGTTCTGTCTGAGGAAATCCAGGACTGACTGCTGCATCTCATCGGAGAGGTATGCTCCAACTCTCACGGTTCGACTCTGGTCGACGTCGTCGACAGGTAACTCGAGAACTTCGCTTTCCTGAGAGTGGACTTTTGGGGTTGGAGGGGACACTGAGTTCACGGGTAGCGACGCTCGTTGGAGTTTGACCGTGGCGACTAGGAGATCCCTAGCGGCCTTTTGGTCCCCACGCAATGTTTTTATCTTCCCGTCCGTGCCCGGAAACTTGACGGATTGATGGTAGGTGGAAGGGACAGCTTGCATAGAGTGTAACCAAGGAGTACCGAGTATAGCGTGATACGGAGCTTTTGTGCTAACGACGGCGAATTTGACCGTTCGAGTAACGCCGCATGCGCGCACCGGGAGACGGATCGTTCCCAATATGGTTTCGGATGACCCGTTGAATCCTGTTAGCGTTCTGGAGGATGCTTTTATATCGTCGAGGTCGACTCCCATCTTCTGCAGAGTTCCTCGGAAGATGAGGTCAACGGAACTCCCGGTGTCAATAAGGATCTTGGTGACATCATACTCTCCAATTCCAAGGACGACGAGGAGGGGATCATTATGGGGCGCGTGAACACCTTCAGCGTCATCTGATGAGAAGGTTATTGGAGGATGACTTGACGGTTTACTCGGCCACTTCTGAGACGTCGCGACTTGTCGGCGATAATCTTTCACGGAACGGACTGAGTCGCCGCTAGGGGAACCCCCCATGATGACGTTTAAAGACTGCCCCGTTTGTACTCGCTTGGAGTTCAGTAAGGCGCGGAGGTCTTTTGGTACGCTAGTATCAGGAGGTGGGAGTTGAGGTTGACCTTTAGCTCGCTCCAACTGTCGTCGTAAGTCTGTGGGTTTTGACTTGTTAAGCTTCACGCGGAGGTCGCTTACTCCGGCATTGAGTTTGTCTCGGAGGTCGCCAATTGGCCCTTCGTTGTTGTTGCCATCGTTTGTCGAGATGCGCCGAGACTTCCGTGCATCGAGCGTCGTCCGGAGATCTCTGCGTGTGGTATCGCTTACGTTTTCCGGCGCGAGGCGCCGTTTAAGGCTGTCTCTCAGGTCTCCGGGTACAGGCGAATCGTCGTTGTCTTCGTCGGACGACAAGGACTGCTGAGAGAGTATAACCTCAATGCGCCTGCGATTAGCCGGATGCTCTTCGTCGGCTGAGGAGTCTCCCCCGCCGTTATCCCGTGGGATTTCTTCCTCGTCGTCTCGTTGCGGAGCGTCGTTTTGTCGACCTCTGCCAGTGGCTTTGCGCTGGGACCTTCGTTCTTTGTTCTTACTCCAGCTCTTACCGTTCTTTGGTTTGGCTTTCAATGGCTCAAACTTAAACTCGCCGCTTGCAAGGGACGAGAGGTAGTGCGCGTAGAGAGATTTGCATTCTGAGGTATCGTGTCCTTTGACGTCGTGATACTTGCAATGCTTGGTGAGGTCGACGGTCCGGGAAGGTCCTGCTGCTGATCCGACTCCAGCTGCGGGTTGGGTGGTGCAAACAGAATCGACTTTTTTGTCGGATGACTCGAGTTCTCTTACCCACTTGTTCCACCCCTCCCCGCGAACTACGAGAGTGGAGATTGGTGTGTTATTCTCGTTCACGACATACATGTAACCATCCTTGGGACCGTTTTTGTCGTTTGGAGCGTGCTGGCGCGGTTCTTGTCGCGCATTTGCGTTCTTAGCCGCTGGAGCCTTGGGTGCGCTCATCTTGCTGAGGATTGCGTTGGTGTCCTCCTCCATTCGGATGAAGTTATCGGAGCGTGCGATAGCGTCTTGGAGCGACTTGGTTGGATTCTGGTACAGGTCTTCTCGGAACTTGGAGTGGACCCACAAGGTGTTGCGCAATGCATCGATAGCGATTCCGTCTGGGATCTCAATCTTTGACACTACGGCTTTGAATTTCTCCATGTAGTCGCGCAAGCTCTGATCCTTTTTCTGATTGAGGTTCCATAGGCTGGACGCGGTGGCGCTGCGCTTTGTGAACATGATGTATGTCTTGAGAAAAGCTGCTGATAGGTCGCGGAAACATCCGATTGAGTTCTCCTCCAACTGGGAGAACCAAGTCAGGGCTTGCTCGTGAAGAGTCTCGACGAACAGCTGGCAGTAACCTGCGTCCCTTTCGTCGTCGGGGAGACGAGCTCGCGCCATCGCGATGTTAAAAGCGGTCATATGTTCTACCGGGTCTCCGCCGGGCTTGTACTCAGGTAGGCGCAGCTTTTCTATCTTTCCGAGTTGGACGCTAGTTAGCGCGCGAGTAAAAGGAGTGCGCGAGGTTGCGGCGAGTACGCTCTCTATTTGCGGAGCTGCGCTGGTTACATGGTGGATCTTCTCTCCCATTTGTTGAAGGCTGAGTTTGAGCTCGGCGAGCTCGCGTATTGTCGTGAGATCTGAGCCTGCTGGGGGAGCGTCTGCGAGAAAGGCTTCGTTAGGCTCCGAGTCGTCAGAGATATGGTCGACTCCGGCTGCCGTAGGATTTGTGTTGAAGAGGCGGCGGCGTGTCAGCTGGGGACGGCTAGTTTGTCCCTCAGGGGCTGTGAGCGCCGCGACCAACGCAGCGAGTTGGTCGTTGGTTGTCTTTTGGACTTCGTCTTGGCGGGCGAGTCGAGCCATGACGGAGCTCATGAATTCTGAGGTGATGGGCGGCGCGGCCGCAGGCGTAGGCGTCGGTTCCTCGCCTGGGGCGCCGAAGGCGGCGTCGTCTTGAGCCATGTAGATCTAGAACGTTGCTTTAGTCAGCCCCACGGTGGGCGCCAATTGTTTGTACAGGATTCGGTTGATTAGAATGAAGAACTTAGAAAATGGGGTGACTAAAGACGTTTTATTAGAATCAACACAATGGGTTACAAGACTGATCAAAGATAGGAGACAAGATCAGAGGTTTAAACGACAAGATCAAAGAGATGATTAGGAAACCCTAAATCTAGCCGCTTAGTATGTGATTTGTTCCAAAAGTCCTCTTCTCGTTGCCTCCTCCTCCTCTCTTATAGTACCCTTGTGCGTGATGCCCTAATCGCGCCTATCCTTTGGGCCTTGTCGCCCAAAGGCCGAGTATGTGGGCCTCGATACTATTTCGTCCGAGCCGAGTATAGCTGATCGGCTCAGCTGACCGGCTTAAAGTACTCTAGGGTCGAGCTGACGTTTCTAGCCGCTAAGCCGACTAAGCTCGATCGACCTTGTCGGGCTAGGGCCTGTTATATGATGGGCCTTGTGGAGGGATGTAATCCATCTCCTACAGCCATTAAGATAGGTGTACTCAAGGAAGAGTGATATCACCTCACTGGAATGAGCGTTGCATGTGACACCTTCCCAGGAACAGTGATCACTGCTTGTGTTCCACGAACTTAAAGGGGCTTCAGAAGGAGCACGTGGGTCTGATGCATTGAACGGAAACTCATTTTTGAACTCCAAAAGAGCATCCCTTTGGTGCGTTGGAGAAGCAAGAGTGTTGAATATAATGGAAAGAAAGAAGATGAAGAAAAAAGATTGGTTCGGGATCATCATCCTTCTGTTTTTTTTTTGTTTCTGAAGTTTGGGTGGTAAGTAATGAGTTGTGTAAGGCTTATGAGGCTCATTTAAAGAGCTTTGGCTTCTCAAGTCTTGCGTCATCTCTCTTGTTGGATTTTTTAGTTGATTTGTCAACTCTTCTGTGATCCCCACACTCTCCCCCACTTGGCTCATAAGTCTAAAACGTTGACTCATTCCTTCCTCTCATTTGCGGCACGCAATTATTTTAAGCCACTTAAATTATTGTGGTTTTTTTATAGACATGACAATAACATTCTTCTTCAATAGTCAATATTTGACGCATTGGATATGGAAGCTGAGCCCACAGACTAATTTCTCTCCATTTGAAACTCACGATATTACAAGCTTTCTCTAGAGTTCTGAGATCAGATATGGATTGACTGATCAATCTGGACTTTACCTGACTGGCAGATACTGCATTTTCTATCAGTAAGAGCATGTGATACGGAGGCATTATGTATTTGTGTTCGCTGCCTGATGTTAATACTTATGACATGCTACAATGCCACCCTAATGTATATGATTTACAAGAGGCATCCCGACCACTCCATTGCTCTTACTTCATGGGTCTGCAACGTAAACAAGGAGTTCCAGCAGCAGAAGGCGAGTAATTCGACATCAGAAGAAACATCGAGCAGTTTAAACACACTGTTAACGGTTACATGTGGTGGGTTCCTGGGATGGAGATTAGTGTCAGCCATATAAATCGAACAAGTACCCCGAGCTTTGTGTTTCTTAGTGGACATGGGACAGCAAACGCTGTTCAGAGGACAGAGTTTCTTCTACATAAAGTGCAGGTGGTTCTAACAGTCCAGGAGATGGGAAGAATGAGAAAACGGGGAGACGATGAGACACTCACTGATCGGTTAAGGAACTCCAAACCCGTTTGCTGTTTCAGTGTCTTTAGAAAATGGTGAAGGCTGGAGCCCGAATCCATCTGTTGGATCCATTTGCCCAAGTCCTATGAAAGATTATTGTACAAATAGTAATTTTGATCCCATCCGTAAGGATCCACCAGAGAATGGTGGTTTTCTCTGTAAGGATACACCAGAGAGTCACCCAATAGAGAAGATACTCCTCAAGCTCCTAGTCAAGAAACAGAGGAGCTCGAAGACAATTTTGATTTTGGAAATCAAGCGATTGAGCATATTTAAGAAAAAAAGACGCAACCTCGGCGGCTAGTGCATACCTCCAAATGGTTCACTATTATCTAGTGGAGCACTGGAAGAACTCGAGGTTCTGTTTTATGATCATTTTCGATGATACTCAAACTGGTCTCTCGATCTTATTCGTGTCTGATTTTTTTTTCTTAAAGGTTCTTCCAATGCTACATGCCTACATCCCGAGGTGAGGCACAGAGCTTCAGTGCAACAGCGAAAGCCGATAATCAAGTAAGTTGTTTGTGTTTGTCTACTTTATTTGACTTTGTTTGTCAGATTTGACAATGTTTGTGTGCTCTTTGTTGTCTGTTTTTCTCGAATGTTAAACTTCACGTCTCTAGGCAAAACCAACGGCAAGTAATAACGATGTTTGCCTAGACTGGCAAGAATCTCAGAGTTTATCCAAGTAATAACACGTTGAAGGGTTCTTCTTAGTTTATGTAAAATAAGATTTTATATTATGTTTTTCTTTGATGTTAATTAAAAGCATGTCCTGTATACTTTTAGTTCGATGTAAAACTCGTATGGATAATATCTATGTAACTAGATTAAAATCGGCGCTTTGCACGGGATGAACATCATGTATATAAATTATTTTACGTATTATATATTCTTTTATATATTATAAAATAAATATATATTTATTGGATAATAAAAAAAAATCAGTAACTACTAAATTGGTGTAAATACATAAATAAATTTTATTAATCCAAACGATCACTTTTTTATTTTCTATTTTATATAATTAAATTTACATAATATATACATAGATAAATAGTATATTTTAATATTAATAAATTTTTTAATGATGCATTGTACTTATTTGTATCTTTTTATAACAAAAAAATTAAATCGTTAATAACAAATTTTTATTATGCAATGTTTTTGAAAATTTTAGTAATTTATAATTTCTATAAAAATTTCAATGCAAATTTTAAATTTAAATATTAAGTTGTCAGTATTTGTTCAAAGATTTTATCAAAAAAATTGTTCAAAGCAAATTTTAAAATTAAGATATTTATGTATTTTCTATGGCATATAGTTTAGTTAGAAGATTTTAATATATATAAGAGAATTTATACTTACATGATTTTTAATAATTTGTATTTTGTTATAAAAAAATTAAATAATGGATCATAAAAATTTTAATGTGAGACTTTTTAAAAAGTTTAAAATATAACATATACGGAAAAATCAAAAATTTTATTATATGGTTAATATGATTGTTTAATTTATTTTGATAACTTAAAATTAAACAAAAATGATAGAGAATACACTAATTTGTATCAAATCTTTATTATTCAATATCATTAATTTTGATATATACTTTAGTCAAATTAGACAATTCTGTAATTTTTATTTAAGAAAAGAATTGAGAACATTAATAATTAATTTATGGTTAGTTTAATAAAAAAAATTATTATATATTTAGATGGACCAACTTATTTCTCTAAAAATTCTAATAATAATTACGGTTAATGGTGATGACACATGACTACTTTAAATGTTGTAAGACTTCTCTTAGGACCTGACTGGTTCAAACGCAGCGGTTACGGTTGCGGTTGCGGGCGTTTGCGGATGCGGATGGTTGCGGTTTTTAGCGGTTTTAAGAGATTTGTACGACTGGTTCTGCGGTTAAAAATTGGTGCGTTTGCGGGATACTTATGACTGGTTAACTACTAGATACAGCAGCGGTTAAATAATAAATTAACAATATTTACATTTTATATAATTATAAAAATATCAAAAATCATAATATTATAATAAATATATAAATTATATTTTCAAAGTTATAGTTTTAAATTTTTAAAATTATAGAAAATATTTTTATTTTAAAATTTTATAATATTAATTAAAATATCATAGATATATTTTAGTATTTTTATAATTTCATTTTAAAAAATTTATTGAATATTTTTATTTTTGTATTTATATGGTTTTTAAAAAAAAAGAAAAAAAAATTATCCTCCCGCAACCGCCCGCAACCGCAAACGCTAGCTGGAACCAGCTTTTGAATTTAAGAGGTTCGGAGCGGTTTGAAGCGATTTATAGCGGTTTGTATGATTGTTTCGAAACGCTGTCAACCGCTACCAACCGCAAAAGCTGCGTTTGCGGGTGGTAGCGGGAAAACCAATCAAGCTCTTAATATATATAAAAGATGTGTTCTCGTTTATGTCCTGAAAAAGTCGTCCAATTTCACAGACAAGTATATATGCTGTCTAGAAATAAAATACCAATTCTATCAAATGACGTTACCATAACAACAACAACAACACCAACAATATTTAATAGAACGAAATTCAAACTGAAAAGTACAAACACAACACTTTGACGAACCAGTTATTGAAAGTACAGACTTACAAGACATTTAAAGAAACAAAGTTGAGAGAGATGGGCTTAACGAACAGTTCTGATCCCACCAGGATGGTTTCGACTGAAATTCTCCATCAACCATTTGTGTTTTTGTGAAGTGAAGAAGAAATGTCCGGTCACCAATCCACAGAACACACCAGGTCCGAAGGCTATTGCAGCAACTATCCAGTTCAACACTTCTTCTGACTCTTCGGATGAAAATTCCTCGGACTGTTGGGAATCTCCCGATGTAGGATGAGGAACATGGATCGGTCCACAAATTTCCTCGAGACCATAGAGTCCAAGGTTGTCCTCGAATGAAGAACAATTTTGACTCTGAAACTGAGTGCTTCGTGGAACTGGCCCTTGGAGAAGGTTGTGGGAGAAGTCCAAGTATGACAGGAATGAGAGTTTGGCAAGATCACGTGGTATATAACCAGAAAGCTTATTGTGAGAAAGATCTAGTGCCTCTAAATTTGTTATATTTGCCAAGGATGAAGGGATACTGCATGTAAATGCATTTTTTGAAAAGTTGACATGAATCAACGCCTTCAACAGGCCAACTGATTTAGGGATCCGTCCCGTGAATTTGTTTCCAGAGAAATCGATGGCTTTGTACGCAAGAAAGATCAGTTGAAACTCTGTGTCTACACCTTTATACATCATATCCATCGAATCAGTATAATTGTATAGTTCCCCCATGTATACCGAACTTGGACGGCCTTTGTCTATAATATGCTCATACCATTTGGTTTTATCTACCCAAACCGTTGACATTTCAAGCCAGTTCACAAAATAATCTTGTGGTAATGTTCCATTGAAGCTATTGTTCGATATGTCAATGACTCGCAGACTTGAAAACCCAAAATGTGAAGAGATTGGACCGTAAAATGCATTTGATCCGAGAAACAGAACACGTAATGATCCCAGAGAACTCAACCAAGATGGAAACGTGTCCTTGAAATTGTTTCCTTTCATATTCAGATATTCCATAGAGCTGCAGTTGATCAAAGATCTTGGAAGCTTCCCTGATAACTTGTTACGGCTAACGTCTAGTGATCGTAACTTGGTTGCACTGTTAAAGATATCTGGAAGGAATCCGCTCAACTTGTTGTTTCTTAGAATTATCTGGCGAACAGAAGCACTGGAATCCATCAAACATGAAGGAATGGAACCAGAGAGATGGTTGTTTGAGAGATCTAAGAAGACTAATGATGTACAATTACAGATCCATATGGGAAATGATCCTCGAAGTGAATTTGAACCCAGATCAACATGGTGAACTGGTCCTCGGAATGAATCTGAACCAAGACCAGAGTGACTTCCATTGACGAAAACTTGCATTGAATCCTCGAGGCTACTGAAAGAATTATGAGAAAGCTTCAAGGAAGACAGGCTCCACAAGAAACTTGGTACTTGACCTTCCAACTTATTGTAGGAGAGATCTATAGAATTGAGGGAGACTAATTTGGAAATTGAGTCAGGGATTTCCCCAATAAAGCTGTTATTGCTAAGATCTAGAGAGTAGAGGGAGACTAATTTGGACATAGATTCAGGGATTTCCCCAATGAACCTATTATTTCTAAGATCTAAAGTTTGGAGTTTGCTAAATCGAGATATATCTTCAGGGATTGGTCCGTAGAAGTTGTTAGAAGCGAGGTCTAGATATTGTAACTCAGAAAACGATGATATATTCCCAATCTCTAAGGGTCCCTCTAATTGGTTTTCACTCAGATAAACCTCTTTTAGTGAAGGAATCATAAACAAGGATGTAGGGACATTCCCGCCAAAATAGTTTCCACTTACAGAAAATATCTCCAAGTTATTGAGTCCACTCATGTTAGATGGAAGCTTGGATTTGAAGTGATTATTGGAAAGGTCTAATAAGGACAAGCTAGTTAAATTTGACAGTATATGAGGTAAACCTCCACCGGAGAATTGATTATATGAGAGAGATAATTGGGAGAGCTTGTTGAAATTGGCAAATGAACTAGGAATGTTACCACTCAAGTTGTTCGGGCCCAAGTTCAAAAATGTTAGCTGGTTTAGGTTGCCCATTGAAGGCGGAATCTGACCTATCAAGTGATTCTCAGCAAGAATAAGAGTCGTGAGATGGGACAGGTTTCCTAGTGAAGATGGAATTTCACCTATCAAGTGATTACCATAAAGGTCAAGCTCTATAAGGGGAGAAATATTTCCTATTGAAGATGGAATTTCACCTTCCAAGTAGTTGCTAGAAAGGTAAAGATGACTGAGATGAGAAAGGTTTCCCATTGAAGATGGGATTTCACCTCCCAGCTCGTTATAAGAGAGGTCAAGCTGCATGAGATGAGAAAGGTTTCCTAGAGAAGAAGAAATCTCTCCTCTGAGATGGCAGTTGATAAGGGTTAGGTGCTGAAGATGGTGGAGTTTTAAGAGACTAGTGTTTGCTTTCAAAGAGCCATTGAGAAAGATGTCCTCAAGGAAGAGTGATATCACCTCACCGGAATTAACATCGCATGTGACACCTTTCCAGGAACAGTGATCACTGCTTGTGTTCCACGAACTAAAACAGGAAGCAAAAGGATCCTCTGGGTCTGGTGCACTCATCGGGAACTCATTTTTGAACTCCAAAAGAGCATTCCTTTCGAGAGTAGGAGACGCAAGAGTGTTGAATATAAGGGAAAGAGAGAAGATGAAGAAAAAAGATTGGCTCGGAATCATCATACTTCTTTTTTTTTTCTTATGTTTGTTTGGTAAGTAATAATTTGTGTAATGCTTATGGGGATCCTTTATAGATCCTTGGCTTCGCGAGTCTTGCGTCAACTCTTGTCTGATTTTCAGTTGATTGGTCAAGTCTTCTGTGGTCACTCCACCACCTGGCTCAAAAGTCTACACCATTGACTCATTCCTTCCTCTCCTTTGCGGCACGCCATTATTATTTTAAGGTTCCACTTAAATTATTGTGGTGGTCTTTTCACAACCTGACCCTTTTCTCTCTATCATACTCATCTTGTCATCAGAAAACATGAACATTAATATCAACCTGAAACTCACCATCCTACAAGCTTTTTCTGGAGTTTTGAGAAGATATGGATTTGACTGATCAATCTGGACTTTACCTATCATCAAGAGTATGTGAAACGGAGGCATTGAGTATTTGTGTTCTCTTCCTGATATAATATAACTAGGACTGGTCTGGTGATATAGAGAAATGTATTGTGAAAGAAGAAATATATTGTTTGTATACTGATCTCTGAAATGATGAAAATTCACTTGGAAACTCTTTTGACATCTCTTGTTGTATGCTGATCTCGGAAATGATGGAATTTTTTTTTTTTTTTGAAATGATGGAATTTCTCGTCGTCGCTTATAATGGATTTTCTGATATGGCCTAACGATGATCCAAAATGAGACATGTATTAAACAGTCTCAGCTCAAATTACATTGAATACCCATGATTACAACAAATGTTCAATGCACCTTATTTCGCATTGTTTCTACTTGTTTCATTATCTTCATATATTTGATGATACATAGGTGTTTGCTTGGTATAGAACACTAGAACATTTGTTTTATGCAAATCAATATGGTGCAGCAGACTGCAGTTTTGAAGACCGTTTCTACAGGTTCAATAATCTTAACTCATAATGGATATAATTAAACTTAGTCCAAGCTTCATCTCTTTGGACCTTATTATACTCTCAGTCAGAGTACTTGATATACTTCTTTGGTATTTTGTGTTTTCAATGCTTACGTATTCGTTTTCCTTCATCGCAGGGAAACATTACCTTGAGTTCCAATAGTAATGTTCTTTCCTCTTCCTCTTACATTCCTCCAGTTTCACTCTCTGGTGAGACCACAACATGTTAGGTTGTCTTTTTACTGCTGCTGGTGTAAGCAGGCGATTTAGGTTCTTTCCCCTTAATTACAAACCGGAAGAGTAATTGACGATCACCAAAAGCTCTAGAAACCTCAAGACGCCCTTGTATTCGTCCATTTGAGGTTACAACACCGCCTGCTGCGAAACTCAGACCAAGTTACTAACAGAGCATGTGGTACTCGATTTACTATAGATATCACTTGTCTTGCTCATCATAGAGAAAAACCTTTTGAATGCGAGAACGCTCCTGTGGATAAATTGCTTTATGCTCTCTGGTTAAAACAATTGCTTTGAGTGGAGTACATGCTTCTGTATGATTCCCTGATTCGTTGGTAGTAGAGGATCGTGCAAAAACAGTCTTAGCATCACCAATGTTGGCAATAAAAACCTAAAAATGCAGGAGAGTTTAAAAGGTGTGGATACTGGAGAAAGGTCGAGTAACTTTGTGAAGTCCATTTAGAAATAGAGTCAATATATCGCATTCAAAAGGAGGAACGACCATATGATTGTCATCAAGTGGTTACACCTTTTGATCAACAATCCAGACACACACTGCTGTGGCGCCATCTTGCCATCCTCCTGCACCATCCACAAAGGTCAGGGACTTAGGGGTAAGAAGAAATTTGAATAAACTCATATCGATTATATGGAGGAGATATTAGCAAAGCAACCAACATCCAAGAGAAAAGCTCAGACATTCGCGTAGAGAAAACTACCTGAAACACTTTCTTAGAGGAGCAACTCATCGGTTTTCCGGAAACCTGGTAACAAAGTTGTGTTAACAGTTCAGAATCAATGGATGCTAATAGCCACAATGAGATGATTAGATAGCTGGAAAAAGACGTATAGACTGAAGTTATATACCATCAAGTATGGCTTTCTTTGCAACTTTGACGTCCAGCTGAAGCAGCAATCGAATATTTGGATCAAGAAAAGAACGAGAAAGAATGTGAAACCTACTGAGAGTTAAACCAAAACAGTATTGCTTTGCAAAAAAAAAAGACACTAATAATAATCCATGAACCAAGTAAAACAGACCAACTCACGTGGTAAGCCAGCTGATAGAACGTTAAGGTGAAGGTGCTTAGCAAACTCAGCAGCTAAACGACCACTATGCCAATCATAAATCGCAAAATGACCACACCTACATTACAAATAACATCAATAGAAAAGAACATCGTTTTTCATTTTGAAAAATAAAGCATTTAACTTTGCAACACAAGACAAGGATTTTCTTATATAACCAGCTTGATGTGTTCTTAATTACCAAACTATATTTATACGAAAGTATCTTCTTTTTTTACCTTAGTATCCCAGGGAAATCCAACGAAGCGTCGGGCAGAACCACCGAAACATCTTCCATTGAATGTCTAGCTCCTTTGTCTTTAGCAAAATCAGCTTCAAAGACAAATCCTTTCTTCTCCTCACTTATACAGCTCGAGCTACCTCTGACTTCTTCACCGGCGGAAAGATCAAATCCTCGCTGGAGAACGAGTCAGCCGCTTGTTTCTGGTTCGGTTTCTCCATTGCAGCCAAACCAGCTTCCTTTGCTTCTCTATTTTCAGTCACCAGCGACCAGTGCAGAAGAAAATTACGAACAAATTTCTCGAGTTGGTCGCGGCTTTCAGTAAAAGAACATGCTAAAAATCTCCCAACTTCACAGACAAGTAAAAGTCAATCAATACAACTGCAAATTTTACCATTACAACAAAAACACCCAACAATGTTTAACTGAACCAAAATTACAAACACAACACTTTGACGAACCAATTAGTGGAAGTACAGACTTGCAAGACACTCAAAGAAACAAGGTTGAGAGAGATGGGCTTAGCCAACAGTGATGATGCCACGGGGATAGTTTCGACCGAACTTCTCCATGAACCATATGTGCTTTTGTGAAGTGAAGAAGATATATCCGATCACCAATCCACAGAACACCCCAGGTCCGAAGGCTATTGCAGCTGCTATCCAGCTCAACACTTCTTCTGACTCTTCGGATGAAAATTCTTCGGATTGATGTGAATCTCCCGGTGTAGGATGAGGACCATGGATCGGTCCACAGATTGTCTCGAGACCGTAGAGTCCAAGGTTGTCTTCGAACGAAGAACAATTTTGGCTTTGAAACTGAGTGCTTCGTGGAACTGGACCTTGGAGAAGGTTGTGGGAGAAGTCCATGTATGACATGAAGGAGAGTCTGGCAAGATCACGAGGAATATTACCGGAAAGCTTATTGTGAGAGAGGTCTAGTGCCTCGAGGTTTGTTAGTTTTGCCAAGGATGATGGGATACTGCCGGTAAATGCATTTCTTGAAAAGTTGACATGACGCAAATCCTTCAACAAGCCAACTGATTTAGGGATTCGTCCAGTGAATTTGTTTCCAGAAAAATCGATGGCTTTGAACCCAAGAAAGATCAGTGGAAACTCTGTGTCTACACCTTTATACATCATATCCATCGAATCCGTATGATTGATTGCCCCCATGTATAACGAACCTCGAATACCTTCGTAATCTACCCACACTGTTGACATTTCAAGCCAGTTCACAAAATAATCTTGTGGCAATGTTCCATTGAAGCTATTATGCGATATGTCAATGATTTTCAGACTTGGAAACCCAACATGTGAAGAGACTGGACCATAAAAGGCATTTGATCCGAGAATCAGAACACGTAGTGATACCAAAGATCCCAACCAGTATGGAAACGTGTCATTGAACTTGTTTCCTTTCAGATTCAGATAATGCATATACTTGCAGTTGATCAGTGATTTTGGAAGCTTCCCCATTAACTGGTTACGGCTAACATCTAAGTATAGTACGTCGGTGGCATTGGCAAAGATATCTGGGAGGAATCCGCTCAAATTGTTGTTTCTTAGAAGTATATTAACAGTGGAATTCATCAAACATGAAGGAATGGAACCAGAGAGATGGTTGTTTGACAGATCTAATAATAAGAGTAATGTTGACTTACAGATCCATAGGGGAAATGATCCTTGGAGTGAATTTGAACCAAGATCAACTTTGAAAACCAATACTTGAAGTGAATTTGAACTAAGATCAGAGTGACTTCCATTGACGACAACTTCCTCGAGGCTACTGAAATAATTATGAGAAAGCGTCAAGGTGTCTAGGCTCCACAAGAAACTCGGTACTTGACCTTCCATCTTATTGTAGGATAGATCTAGAAACCTGAGGGAGACTAATTTGGACATAGATCTAGAGATTGCCCCAGTGAAACTGTTATTGCTAAGATCTAAAGTTTCGAGTTTGAGAAATCTAAATATATCTTCTGGAATTGGTTCGTGGAAGTTGTTAGAACTGAGGTCTAGGCTGACTAACCTAGAAGATGCGGATGTATTCCCAAACTCTAAGGGTCCTTCGAATTGGTTTCCACGCAAATAAACACCTAGTAACATTGGAATCATAAAGAGGGATGTAGGGACATTCCCGAGAAAATAATTTCTTTTCACGTCAAATACTTTCAAGTTATGGAGTCGACTCATGTTGGATGGAAGCTTGGATTTGAAGTGATTACTGGAAAGGTCTAGTTCGGACAAGCTGGTTAAATTTGATAGTATAAGAGGTAAATCTCCACCGGAGAATTGATTTCTTGAGAGATCTAAATTGGACAGCTTATTGAAATTGGCAAATGAACTAGGAACGTGACCAGTCAAGTTGTTTGAGGAAAAGCTCATAAATGTTAGCTGGTTTAGGTTTCCTAGTGAAGTCGGAATTTCACCTATCAAGCTATTACTATTAAGGTCAAGCTCTATGAGGTGAGAAAGATTTCCTAGTGATGATGGGATTTCACCTACCAAATCATTGTAAGAAAGGTCAAGCTGAATGAGATGAGAAAGGCTTCCTAGTGAAGATGGGATTTTACCTACCAAATCATTGGAAGAAAGGGTAAGATGTTTGAGATGAGAAAGGCTTCCTAGTGAAGATGGGATTTTACCTACCAGATCATTGTTAAAAAGGTCAAGCTGCATGAGATGAGAAAGGTTTCCTAGTGAAGAAGGAATCTCTCCTCTGAGAATGCAATTGCAAAGGGTAAGGTTCTGAAGATGTTGGAGTTTTAACAGACTAGTGTTTGCTTTCAAAGAGCCATTGAGAACGATGTCTTCAAGGACAAGTGATATCACCGCACCGGAATTAGCATTGCATGTGACACCTTTCCAGGAACAGTGATTAGTGCTCGTATTCCACCAACTAAAAGAGAAATCAAAAGAAGCATTTGGGTTTGGTGCACTGAACGGGAACTCATTTTTGAACTCCAAAAGAGCATCCATTTGGAGCGTAGGAGAAGAAAGAGTGCTGCATATAAGGGAAAGAAAGAAGAAGAAAAAAGATTGGATCGGATTCATCATCCTTCTTTTTTCTTGAGTTTTGTGTGGTAAGTAATGAGTTGTGTAAAGCTTAGGGACTCCTTTATAAAATGCTTTAGCTTCGCAAGTTTTGCGTAAACTCTTTTTGGATTTTCAGTTGATTTTTCAAGTCTTCTGTGATCAATGAATTGTCCCCACACTCTTCCCCACTTGGCTCAGAAGTCTAAACCCATTGACTTATTCCTTCCTCTCCCATGCAGCACGCCATTTATTATTGTTGAACTTTTCTCTTGGCTTAACCTTTCTCACTCATGGCCAGCCTCTTTTTTTCTCTCTGTTTTTATTCTCTTGTTCACTCTCTGATTTTATACTTGTGTTTCTTTGTACGCAAGCTTACTCTTTTTACTCTCACTTGTCGTTGTTCTTGTTCCTATAGAGAGAGAAGAGAAAATTCTTTTTTTGTTTACATTTCTTACATTGATCTCAAGGATGTTTTAACACAACATTACACACACATATTTATATAAGAAAACATGATAGCAATCTCTGTTTTCTCCACTCTCTCCCTCACTTTTTGACCTAGACTTAGAAGTGCTAATCTCCCTATCTTGCCCATACTTTTTGACTTAGACTAATACAACAAGCAAACTCAAAAACTTTTACATTCCAAAACAAAAGCTTTCACTAACTCCCTTGACTTGTTGCTCCTTTCACATTTTTCTTGTTTAATCAAAGGATACAATTCCAACGATTATATGTCCCTTAAATAATTGTGGTTTTTCTATTTATTTAACGCGTTAGATACGGAAGCTGAGTCCACAGTAAAAAAAAAAAGAAAAAAAGCTGAGTCCACAGTCCAATTTCACAATCTGTCCATCATACTCATCCTGTCATCAGAAAACATGAACATGAATATCTATCTGACACTCACGAATCCTACAAGCTTTTCTTCTGGAGTTTTGAGAAGATATGGATTTGACTGATCAAGCTGGACTTTACCTGACTGATAATGCATTTTCTATCATCAAGATTCAAGAGTATGTGATATGGAGGCATTGTGTATTTATGTTCTCTGCCTGATATTAACGGTGCAGGACTTAGATATATCACATGATTCCATCCTACAGAATGCTGATGAGCAAACTGTTCGATGGTTGTAGAGTCACTGAACAGATCTTGAGTCTGGTTCCTAACATTGAGGTTTTATGCTTACTGATGTCAAGTCTTCCTCTGACAATTGCTAGGTCTCTGGATTTATTGGTGGTATTGCTTGTAGCTTTATGGTCTATACACAATGGCGCTTATAGGTTTGGCTGAATGAATATATTATTCAGTATGTGAAAAGTATTTATACAAGAATACAGTAGGGCTACTAGTACTTATAAGTATTTACAAAGAGATCCTTTAGTATAATCTTATTTACTTAACATGCCCCCTCAAGATGGTGGTGTTATAGCTACACCAATCTTGGACCTTGACAAGTGAAAATGAGTTCTTTGTAGAGGTTTGGTGAGACCATCTGCGAGTTGATCGTGCGTCGAGACATGAGTTTCTCGTAGAAGACCACTCTGTATTTGACCACGAACAAAGTGGTAGTCAAGAGCGATGTGCTTCATACGGGTATGGAAGACTGGGTTAGCACAGAGATAGGTTGCGTCAATGTTGTCACAGTAAACTGTTGGGACTGTCGTGATCTGGAAGCCAAGCTCAGTGAGTAATGAAGCAATCCATCGAAGTTCAGAAGCAGTATTAGCGACAGCACGGTACTCTGCTTCTGTCGAGGAGCGCGCAACTCCTTTCTGCTTCTTCGTCGACCATGAAATGGGTTGAGAGCCGAGGAAGATAATGTAGGCATTAGTGGAGACAAAGTCATCTGAGTCTCCAGCCCAGTCAGCGTCCGAGAAAGCATGGAGCGTCGGAGAAGACTGTTTACGAAGATATATCCCATAATTCAAGGTGCCCGAGAGATAACGGAGAACACGCTTAGCAGCTTGCCAATGCTCCGTAGTGGGACAGCGCATGTATTGTGAAAGCTTGTTCACAGCATAGGACACATCAGGATGAGTAAGAGCAAGGTACTGAAGGCTTCCTACAACACTGCGATACTCTTTTGGATCAGGTAGTGGCGTACCGCTATTCAGTGTGAGCTTGGGGTGAGCAGCAAGAGGAGTAGGAACAGGTTTAGTGTTCAACATATTGGCTTTCACCAGGAGATCAGTAATATATTTCCGTTGCTTCATGTGAAGACCTTGCAGGGTTCTGATTGTTTCAATACCAAGGAAATAACTCAAGTTTCCCATATCTTTGATAGAGAACCGATGAGCTAGAGAGGCGATAACATCTTGCACAGCTCGCGGGTCACTTCCTGTGACCAATATATCATCTACATAGACAAGCACATAGACAAATTGCGAGTTCTTCTTGGAGATAAAGAGAGACGTATCAGCTAAGGAGTTCATAAAGCCAGACTGCAGGAGATATGTTTTGAGTTCAGAGTACCACGCACGAGGTGCTTGTTTGAGACCATAAAGAGCCTTGCGGAGACGACAGACATGAGCAGGTCGATCTTGATCCGTAAAACCAGGTGGCTGCGACATGAAGACTTCTTCATTTAGGTGACCCTGCAAGAACGCAGTGTTGACGTCTATTTGGCGGACAGGCCAGTCGTTATTGATAGCCAAGCCGAGAACAATTCTGATGGTTGTGGACTTAATAACTGGACTGAAAGTCTCCTCATAATCAACTCCTTGCTGCTGATGATAACCCTTGGCTACAATGCGCGCTTTATACCGTTCAATAGTACCATCTGAGTTGTACTTAATTGTGAACACCCAACGACAACCAACCACATTCATCTTTTCTGAGGCTTCAACAAGATCCCATGTGTAGTTTTCATTAGTGGAGGTAAATTCTCTAGACATTGCATCACGCCAGTGCTTGTGTTTCATAGCTTGTTGCCAAGTCGAGGGAATCCAATGTGGATCTTCTTGGAGACTTGCAGTAAGATTGTAGCGAGCAACTGGTTTAGTGATGTTATTCCGTGAGCGTGTAGTCATAGAGTGTCGGGGTTGGACAGGTTGCGGAACTGCAGCAGGTTCTGCGATAGGTGCTGGCAGAGGAGCAGTAAGCGGAGCAGAAGTTGCTTCCGTCGGGGAGGGTGATGCTGGAACCGGTGATGCAGCAGGAGGTGATGGCGCAGGAGTTGGTGGCGTAGGATCGCAGCCCGTGGGTTCAGTGTTCATAGTCGCAGCCGGAGTTTGTACGAGTGCCGGTGTGTATGGGATAAAGGTTACGGGTGGGGACAGAGGAACTACAGGCTGTTCAGAATGGTCTTTTGTAGCTGGTTTGGTCATGGTTGGGTAAGGATATTCAGTTTCATTGAAACGAACATGGCGAGAGATGTATAGGCGACCAGAAATGGGCTCAAGCCATTGATAAGCACTCTGAGTGAGAGAGTAACCAACAAAGATACATGGTAAGGATCGGTCTTGGAGTTTATTTGAGGCATATGGACGGAGCCAAGGGAAGCAAAGACAGCCGAAAGTGCGGAGCTTTTGATAGTTTGGGGGTGTGTTGAAAAGTTTTTGAAAAGGGGAGATATTGGAGAGGACGGGTGTGGGAAGGCGGTTGATCAAAAAGATAGCTGTTGCGAAGGCAAAAGGCCAGTATGTAAGGGGCATCTTTGCGGCTGAGAGGAGAGAGAGACCTGTCTCAACAATATGGCGATGTTTGCGTTCAGAGAGGCCATTGTGTTGTGGAGTATGGGGTGGGGTAGTAAGGTGGGAGATGCCGTGTTGAGCAAGGAATGGACGTAGAGAGAGGAACTCTCCGCCATTGTCAGAATATAGGGTGGAGATTTTGTGTTTGAACTTTGTTTCTGCAATGGGTTTGAAGGTTTCAAAGATGGTCTTAACATCAGACTTTTTAGTGAGAGGAAACAGCCAGGTGTACCTAGTGAAGTGATCAACTAGGACAAGGTAGTAGCGATAGTTTTGAGGAGATAAGATAGGAGATTGCCAAACATCTGTAAAGATGTATTCAAGAGGATGGGTTGAGGCAATTGTACTTTGATGAAAAGGTAGTTGCTGAGTTTTATTAAGCAAACAATCGTTGCAAGGAGAAACAAAAGTAGAGTTTTTGAAACATGGAAGAGAAAAATGGGAAACAACAGCTTTTAAAATAGAGGAGGATGGGTGGCCAAGTCTCTGGTGCCATTGAGCAAAACTGGTTTTGGTATCGGGATAGGAGACATATGATGCTTTAGGCTGGGTTAGGGACACTGGCCACTCATACAAATCATCCTTCGTGCGACCTTGAAGCAACTGGACCCCCGTGCTGAGATCCTTCACCTGAAAAGAGGCAGGAAAGAATTCCACAGAAACTTGATTAGCATTGCAGAGACGATAAACTGATATCAGGTTCTTGTTTACACTGGGAACACATAAGATATCTTGAAGCTTAAGTGTTTTAGAAGCTGCAGGAAGAGAGGCAGAACCAATGTGAGTGATTTTCAAACCTGTACCATCGGCGATTGCAACTTCATCACCTCTAGCGTATGGTTGATGCAGAGCAAGGTTGTTCAAGTCTGAAGTAAGGTGGTGTGTCGCACCACTATCCAAGAGCCAAGCGTTTGGGTTGTAGAGTGCAGCGTGTGCTTGGGCCGCATTAGCTCGAGGTTGCCAAGAGAGGTTGTTCTGCGAGTTGGAGGCGCCACCATGAAGTTGAGGACACCGTCGCGCACTGTGGCCAAAGACGCTGCAGATTTGACACTTTCCCTGATAACCGCCATTGGGTCGTGAGCTGTTCTGCTGGGGTGAGGTAATCATTTGTTGTTGCTGCCAGGTTTGCTGTCCGCGATAGCCACCACGACGCGAGTTGTTGTTGTTGTAGTTGCCACGGTTTTGGTTTTGAGCGCCTCGGTGATTGGTGAAGTTGGCTGTAACAGGTGTTGGTGAAGCCGGAAGAGTGGTGCTCTGGAGTTTAGCCTCTTGATTAAGAAGCTTCTCGTGAATCTCAGGTAAGGTAGGAGGATTTTCACGGCCATCGATCTGATCAGCAATGGTCTTGTACTCTTCAGGAAGACCATCGAGAATAAACTCAATTTGATCTTCATGATCCAATGCATTGCCAAGCAAGGCGAGTTCATCAAACCGTGTGGTAAGTCCTTGAAAGTATTCATTGATGGGCTTACTTCCTTTCTTCCAGTTCTGGATTTGTTGGCGGATCTGCTTCATATGCGCCCTGCTTGGTTTTGCGTAGGTCATCGTGAGAGTTTGCCATATCTCCGACGCAGTCGACGCAGTGGACAAGATGGGTTGAATCGTTGTGGTTATGGCTCCGAGCAACGCGCTGTATATCAAGCGATCTTGTCGCTTCCAGAGAGTGTAGTCCGGGTTGGGTGCGATGCCATCATGAGTGGTTATCGTTGTAGGAGGCACGACAACAGATTCTTCAATGTGGCCGGCTAGATCATAGCCATCAAGAAGAGCATGAACCTGTCTACTCCACATCAGAAAATTGGATCCGGTAAGCTTGGTCACATTGGTCATATTGATGTTGAGAATCGATTTGGTGGCTGAGACAGCAATGGTTTCAGTTGAGGAGGCCGGCGAGTTGACTCCAGACATGGTGGGAGAGGGTCGTGAAAAGAAAAATTCAAAAAGAGAAGAGGCGGCTCTTTGGTTAGGTTTTAATCAAGCTCTGATACCATATAGGTTTGGCTGAATGAATATATTATTCAGTATGTGAAAAGTATTTATACAAGAATACAGTAGGGCTACTAGTACTTATAAGTATTTACAAAGAGATCCTTTAGTATAATCTTATTTACTTAACAGCGCTGGCCGTCAAGTTTGGGATCCTAGAAGAAATCTAAAGGACCGGTTGCACATGTTGCCCATCATTACTCATGCTTATCCTTGTATGAACTTCAGTTATAATGTCACTGCATGTACATTGAGGATTATGACAGGATATAGATTAATTGACTAGTTAGAGGCAAATATATAGATAGTCCTAATAGTTTTAGCTTCTACGCAGATTAAGTGACTAGTGACAATCGTTTGATGTCTTGCAGGTTATGGAACCAAACAAAGCTGACTGGAATACCCTTTTTGAGCCATTTAATTTGCATTCTTTGAAGCTTATAAAAACCATCTTCAGATTGACTCTTTGCTGCAGTGTTGATGATTTAAGAAAATGGGAAGGCTGGGTTGAGTCACGTCTTAGACACCTCACACTGAAGGTGACACTCTTGTTTATTCATTGTATTCTTAAATTGAGAGACACACTTATGACATGCTTCAATGCCACCCTCATCTGTAGAGAATGATGAGAGTATACGATTGGAAGAATATTGTATTGACTCTCATAATGATAAAGCTTATACATGTACAACTTATATAGGAAGATAAGAATATAAACGTTAAACCTAGTTTCCTTAACTAAATATATACATATCTCAATAACAATATTCACAATTATGTTTTATATCTTCATGATTCTCTATATCATCCACATGATTTTCAACACGCATCTCTGACCACTCCATTGCATGTTGAAAGCGAGCAATTCGACATCAAAAGAACCGTTGAGGAGTTTAAACACACCGTTAACTGTTACATGTTGTGGATTCCCGGGATGTAGATTAGTGTCAGCCATATAAAGCGAGCAAGTATCCCGAGCTCTGTGTTTCCTAGTGGAATCAGACCTTCTCATACCATGGGACAGGCGGACAGCAAACGCCGTTCAGAGGACAGAGTTTCTTCTACAGCAAGTGCAACTACTAGTACTAACGAAGCGAGTTCTGAGAGTAATGGTGGTTCTAACAGTCCAGGAGATGGGAAGTAGAGAAAACGGTGAGATGATGAGACACTCACTGATCAGTTAAGGAACTCCAAACACGTTGCTGTTTCAGTGCCTTTAGAAAATAGTGAAGGCTGGATCCGTTTGTTCAGTGCCGTCCCAAATTTTGGGGTGGCCTTAAGCACAAAAAAATTATGTGGCCTCTTATATAAATACCAACAATAAAATAGTAACAATCAACCAATACGAAAATGTATAAAGTCATCGAATAGTAAAAACTAAAACTATGTTGGACAAAAAGGGAGGATCGAAACTACAGGATGCTAACTCAAATTAAACTACTAAACCAACCTAACTATTACTCTGTGACATATGGCCTTAATGTTTGATTTGTTTATATTGAGTGGCCTAAAGCAGTTGCTTTAGCTGCTTTATAGCAGGGACGGGCCTGCGTTCAAGTCCTATGAAAGATTATTTTACAATGGTAATTCTGATTCCATCAGTAAGGTTCCACCAGAGAATGCTGCTGCTATTAATAAAGATACACCTGAGAGTTGGCCAATAAAGAAGATAACCACTGCTGAAGCTCTTAGTCAAGAAACAGAGGAGCTCGAAGACAGTTTGGATTTTGGAAATCAAGTGATTGAGCATATTTAATAAAAAAGACGCAATCTCGACGGCTACTGCAACTACCTTCATTCGTTGCGACTATTTCAAATGCTCACCATTCTATGATGGAGCACTGGAAGAACTCGAGGTTCTTTTTCTATGATCAGTTTTGATACTCAAAACTTGTCTCTCTATCTTGTTCCTGTCTGATTTTTCTTTAATCTTAAGGTTCTTCCAATGCGACAACCTGAGGTGACGCATAGAGCTTCAGTGCAACAGTGAAATAAGTGGGTTGCATTTCTCTACTTCATTTGACTCTGTTTCTTTGATTTGACAATGTTTGCTTGCTCTTTATTGTCTCTTTTCTTATTGGCAGGCTAAACTTCACTTGTCTAGGCAAAACCAATGGAGAGTAATAGTTAAAAGCAAGATGCCAAGTTAAAGGAATTCTCATATAAATTAAGATTTTTATATTATATGCTTCACGATGTCACGATGATGTTAAAAGCAAGTCCTAATTAGGTTCATGTAAAACTTGTTTGGCTAAGATTTATGTAATGTGTTCTGTGTCCTGAAAGTCTTCCAACTTCACAGACAAGTACATATATACGCAAACCGGCATTGAGAAATAAAATAACAATTCTATCATATGTAACCGAAAATTACAAGACATACAAGAAACTTAAAGAAACAAAGTTGAGAGAGAGATGGGCTTAACGAACAGTGATGATTCCACCAGGATGGTTTCGACCGAAATTCTCCATGAACCATATGTATTTGTGTGAAGTGAAGAAGATATGTCCGATAACAAATCCACAGAACATACCAGGTCCGAAGGCTATTGCAGCACCTATCCAGTTCAATACTTCTTCTGATGAAAATTCCTCGGACTGCTGTAAATCTCCCGGTGTAGGATGAGATACATTCATAGGTTCACAGATTTCCTCGAGACCATAGAGTCCAAGGTTGTCTTCGAACGAAGAACAATTTTTGGCTTTGAAACTGAATGCTTCGTGGAACAGGATGTTAGCTCCAAGTTGGAGCCGGTTCAATGTTGAACAGAGAAAGTGCTACACGGTTGAACCGGTATGTGACATATCGCGTGACAAGTCGTTACAAGGTAATGACGTGGCAGATAACCATTTCGAAGATATTGCTTCAGAGAGAAGCAATCAGAGATCTCGTCTGTTGGAGAGATATCAGGGAGATTAGATATCTTAGGGAAGAGTATATAAAAAGGTAACTAGGCAGGGTGTCTAGGTTACGCTTTTGAGAACTGTTTCTACGTGCTCTGAGGTTTGTTCAGTAGCACATGTTAGGTTGGCAAACGGTGAAGATTTCATCGTCAGTTGATTGGTCAAGTCTTCTGTGGTCACTCCACCACCTGGCTCAAAAGTCTACACCATTGACTCATTCCTTCCTCTCCTTTGCGGCACGCCATTATTATTTTAAGGTTCCACTTAAATTATTGTGGTGGTCTTTTCACAACCTGACCCTTTTCTCTCTATCATACTCATCTTGTCATCAGAAAACATGAACATTAATATCAACCTGAAACTCACCATCCTACAAGCTTTTTCTGGAGTTTTGAGAAGATATGGATTTGACTGATCAATCTGGACTTTACCTATCATCAAGAGTATGTGAAACGGAGGCATTGAGTATTTGTGTTCTCTTCCTGATATAATATAACTAGGACTGGTCTGGTGATATAGAGAAATGTATTGTGAAAGAAGAAATATATTGTTTGTATACTGATCTCTGAAATGATGAAAATTCACTTGGAAACTCTTTTGACATCTCTTGTTGTATGCTGATCTCGGAAATGATGGAATTTTTTTTTTTTTTTTGAAATGATGGAATTTCTCGTCGTCGCTTATAATGGATTTTCTGATATGGCCTAACGATGATCCAAAATGAGACATGTATTAAACAGTCTCAGCTCAAATTACATTGAATACCCATGATTACAACAAATGTTCAATGCACCTTATTTCGCATTGTTTCTACTTGTTTCATTATCTTCATATATTTGATGATACATAGGTGTTTGCTTGGTATAGAACACTAGAACATTTGTTTTATGCAAATCAATATGGTGCAGCAGACTGCAGTTTTGAAGACCGTTTCTACAGGTTCAATAATCTTAACTCATAATGGATATAATTAAACTTAGTCCAAGCTTCATCTCTTTGGACCTTATTATACTCTCAGTCAGAGTACTTGATATACTTCTTTGGTATTTTGTGTTTTCAATGCTTACGTATTCGTTTTCCTTCATCGCAGGGAAACATTACCTTGAGTTCCAATAGTAATGTTCTTTCCTCTTCCTCTTACATTCCTCCAGTTTCACTCTCTGGTGAGACCACAACATGTTAGGTTGTCTTTTTACTGCTGCTGGTGTAAGCAGGCGATTTAGGTTCTTTCCCCTTAATTACAAACCGGAAGAGTAATTGACGATCACCAAAAGCTCTAGAAACCTCAAGACGCCCTTGTATTCGTCCATTTGAGGTTACAACACCGCCTGCTGCGAAACTCAGACCAAGTTACTAACAGAGCATGTGGTACTCGATTTACTATAGATATCACTTGTCTTGCTCATCATAGAGAAAAACCTTTTGAATGCGAGAACGCTCCTGTGGATAAATTGCTTTATGCTCTCTGGTTAAAACAATTGCTTTGAGTGGAGTACATGCTTCTGTATGATTCCCTGATTCGTTGGTAGTAGAGGATCGTGCAAAAACAGTCTTAGCATCACCAATGTTGGCAATAAAAACCTAAAAATGCAGGAGAGTTTAAAAGGTGTGGATACTGGAGAAAGGTCGAGTAACTTTGTGAAGTCCATTTAGAAATAGAGTCAATATATCGCATTCAAAAGGAGGAACGACCATATGATTGTCATCAAGTGGTTACACCTTTTGATCAACAATCCAGACACACACTGCTGTGGCGCCATCTTGCCATCCTCCTGCACCATCCACAAAGGTCAGGGACTTAGGGGTAAGAAGAAATTTGAATAAACTCATATCGATTATATGGAGGAGATATTAGCAAAGCAACCAACATCCAAGAGAAAAGCTCAGACATTCGCGTAGAGAAAACTACCTGAAACACTTTCTTAGAGGAGCAACTCATCGGTTTTCCGGAAACCTGGTAACAAAGTTGTGTTAACAGTTCAGAATCAATGGATGCTAATAGCCACAATGAGATGATTAGATAGCTGGAAAAAGACGTATAGACTGAAGTTATATACCATCAAGTATGGCTTTCTTTGCAACTTTGACGTCCAGCTGAAGCAGCAATCGAATATTTGGATCAAGAAAAGAACGAGAAAGAATGTGAAACCTACTGAGAGTTAAACCAAAACAGTATTGCTTTGCAAAAAAAAAAGACACTAATAATAATCCATGAACCAAGTAAAACAGACCAACTCACGTGGTAAGCCAGCTGATAGAACGTTAAGGTGAAGGTGCTTAGCAAACTCAGCAGCTAAACGACCACTATGCCAATCATAAATCGCAAAATGACCACACCTACATTACAAATAACATCAATAGAAAAGAACATCGTTTTTCATTTTGAAAAATAAAGCATTTAACTTTGCAACACAAGACAAGGATTTTCTTATATAACCAGCTTGATGTGTTCTTAATTACCAAACTATATTTATACGAAAGTATCTTCTTTTTTTACCTTAGTATCCCAGGGAAATCCAACGAAGCGTCGGGCAGAACCACCGAAACATCTTCCATTGAATGTCTAGCTCCTTTGTCTTTAGCAAAATCAGCTTCAAAGACAAATCCTTTCTTCTCCTCACTTATACAGCTCGAGCTACCTCTGACTTCTTCACCGGCGGAAAGATCAAATCCTCGCTGGAGAACGAGTCAGCCGCTTGTTTCTGGTTCGGTTTCTCCATTGCAGCCAAACCAGCTTCCTTTGCTTCTCTATTTTCAGTCACCAGCGACCAGTGCAGAAGAAAATTACGAACAAATTTCTCGAGTTGGTCGCGGCTTTCAGTAAAAGAACATGCTAAAAATCTCCCAACTTCACAGACAAGTAAAAGTCAATCAATACAACTGCAAATTTTACCATTACAACAAAAACACCCAACAATGTTTAACTGAACCAAAATTACAAACACAACACTTTGACGAACCAATTAGTGGAAGTACAGACTTGCAAGACACTCAAAGAAACAAGGTTGAGAGAGATGGGCTTAGCCAACAGTGATGATGCCACGGGGATAGTTTCGACCGAACTTCTCCATGAACCATATGTGCTTTTGTGAAGTGAAGAAGATATATCCGATCACCAATCCACAGAACACCCCAGGTCCGAAGGCTATTGCAGCTGCTATCCAGCTCAACACTTCTTCTGACTCTTCGGATGAAAATTCTTCGGATTGATGTGAATCTCCCGGTGTAGGATGAGGACCATGGATCGGTCCACAGATTGTCTCGAGACCGTAGAGTCCAAGGTTGTCTTCGAACGAAGAACAATTTTGGCTTTGAAACTGAGTGCTTCGTGGAACTGGACCTTGGAGAAGGTTGTGGGAGAAGTCCATGTATGACATGAAGGAGAGTCTGGCAAGATCACGAGGAATATTACCGGAAAGCTTATTGTGAGAGAGGTCTAGTGCCTCGAGGTTTGTTAGTTTTGCCAAGGATGATGGGATACTGCCGGTAAATGCATTTCTTGAAAAGTTGACATGACGCAAATCCTTCAACAAGCCAACTGATTTAGGGATTCGTCCAGTGAATTTGTTTCCAGAAAAATCGATGGCTTTGAACCCAAGAAAGATCAGTGGAAACTCTGTGTCTACACCTTTATACATCATATCCATCGAATCCGTATGATTGATTGCCCCCATGTATAACGAACCTCGAATACCTTCGTAATCTACCCACACTGTTGACATTTCAAGCCAGTTCACAAAATAATCTTGTGGCAATGTTCCATTGAAGCTATTATGCGATATGTCAATGATTTTCAGACTTGGAAACCCAACATGTGAAGAGACTGGACCATAAAAGGCATTTGATCCGAGAATCAGAACACGTAGTGATACCAAAGATCCCAACCAGTATGGAAACGTGTCATTGAACTTGTTTCCTTTCAGATTCAGATAATGCATATACTTGCAGTTGATCAGTGATTTTGGAAGCTTCCCCATTAACTGGTTACGGCTAACATCTAAGTATAGTACGTCGGTGGCATTGGCAAAGATATCTGGGAGGAATCCGCTCAAATTGTTGTTTCTTAGAAGTATATTAACAGTGGAATTCATCAAACATGAAGGAATGGAACCAGAGAGATGGTTGTTTGACAGATCTAATAATAAGAGTAATGTTGACTTACAGATCCATAGGGGAAATGATCCTTGGAGTGAATTTGAACCAAGATCAACTTTGAAAACCAATACTTGAAGTGAATTTGAACTAAGATCAGAGTGACTTCCATTGACGACAACTTCCTCGAGGCTACTGAAATAATTATGAGAAAGCGTCAAGGTGTCTAGGCTCCACAAGAAACTCGGTACTTGACCTTCCATCTTATTGTAGGATAGATCTAGAAACCTGAGGGAGACTAATTTGGACATAGATCTAGAGATTGCCCCAGTGAAACTGTTATTGCTAAGATCTAAAGTTTCGAGTTTGAGAAATCTAAATATATCTTCTGGAATTGGTTCGTGGAAGTTGTTAGAACTGAGGTCTAGGCTGACTAACCTAGAAGATGCGGATGTATTCCCAAACTCTAAGGGTCCTTCGAATTGGTTTCCACGCAAATAAACACCTAGTAACATTGGAATCATAAAGAGGGATGTAGGGACATTCCCGAGAAAATAATTTCTTTTCACGTCAAATACTTTCAAGTTATGGAGTCGACTCATGTTGGATGGAAGCTTGGATTTGAAGTGATTACTGGAAAGGTCTAGTTCGGACAAGCTGGTTAAATTTGATAGTATAAGAGGTAAATCTCCACCGGAGAATTGATTTCTTGAGAGATCTAAATTGGACAGCTTATTGAAATTGGCAAATGAACTAGGAACGTGACCAGTCAAGTTGTTTGAGGAAAAGCTCATAAATGTTAGCTGGTTTAGGTTTCCTAGTGAAGTCGGAATTTCACCTATCAAGCTATTACTATTAAGGTCAAGCTCTATGAGGTGAGAAAGATTTCCTAGTGATGATGGGATTTCACCTACCAAATCATTGTAAGAAAGGTCAAGCTGAATGAGATGAGAAAGGCTTCCTAGTGAAGATGGGATTTTACCTACCAAATCATTGGAAGAAAGGGTAAGATGTTTGAGATGAGAAAGGCTTCCTAGTGAAGATGGGATTTTACCTACCAGATCATTGTTAAAAAGGTCAAGCTGCATGAGATGAGAAAGGTTTCCTAGTGAAGAAGGAATCTCTCCTCTGAGAATGCAATTGCAAAGGGTAAGGTTCTGAAGATGTTGGAGTTTTAACAGACTAGTGTTTGCTTTCAAAGAGCCATTGAGAACGATGTCTTCAAGGACAAGTGATATCACCGCACCGGAATTAGCATTGCATGTGACACCTTTCCAGGAACAGTGATTAGTGCTCGTATTCCACCAACTAAAAGAGAAATCAAAAGAAGCATTTGGGTTTGGTGCACTGAACGGGAACTCATTTTTGAACTCCAAAAGAGCATCCATTTGGAGCGTAGGAGAAGAAAGAGTGCTGCATATAAGGGAAAGAAAGAAGAAGAAAAAAGATTGGATCGGATTCATCATCCTTCTTTTTTCTTGAGTTTTGTGTGGTAAGTAATGAGTTGTGTAAAGCTTAGGGACTCCTTTATAAAATGCTTTAGCTTCGCAAGTTTTGCGTAAACTCTTTTTGGATTTTCAGTTGATTTTTCAAGTCTTCTGTGATCAATGAATTGTCCCCACACTCTTCCCCACTTGGCTCAGAAGTCTAAACCCATTGACTTATTCCTTCCTCTCCCATGCAGCACGCCATTTATTATTGTTGAACTTTTCTCTTGGCTTAACCTTTCTCACTCATGGCCAGCCTCTTTTTTTCTCTCTGTTTTTATTCTCTTGTTCACTCTCTGATTTTATACTTGTGTTTCTTTGTACGCAAGCTTACTCTTTTTACTCTCACTTGTCGTTGTTCTTGTTCCTATAGAGAGAGAAGAGAAAATTCTTTTTTTGTTTACATTTCTTACATTGATCTCAAGGATGTTTTAACACAACATTACACACACATATTTATATAAGAAAACATGATAGCAATCTCTGTTTTCTCCACTCTCTCCCTCACTTTTTGACCTAGACTTAGAAGTGCTAATCTCCCTATCTTGCCCATACTTTTTGACTTAGACTAATACAACAAGCAAACTCAAAAACTTTTACATTCCAAAACAAAAGCTTTCACTAACTCCCTTGACTTGTTGCTCCTTTCACATTTTTCTTGTTTAATCAAAGGATACAATTCCAACGATTATATGTCCCTTAAATAATTGTGGTTTTTCTATTTATTTAACGCGTTAGATACGGAAGCTGAGTCCACAGTAAAAAAAAAAAGAAAAAAAGCTGAGTCCACAGTCCAATTTCACAATCTGTCCATCATACTCATCCTGTCATCAGAAAACATGAACATGAATATCTATCTGACACTCACGAATCCTACAAGCTTTTCTTCTGGAGTTTTGAGAAGATATGGATTTGACTGATCAAGCTGGACTTTACCTGACTGATAATGCATTTTCTATCATCAAGATTCAAGAGTATGTGATATGGAGGCATTGTGTATTTATGTTCTCTGCCTGATATTAACGGTGCAGGACTTAGATATATCACATGATTCCATCCTACAGAATGCTGATGAGCAAACTGTTCGATGGTTGTAGAGTCACTGAACAGATCTTGAGTCTGGTTCCTAACATTGAGGTTTTATGCTTACTGATGTCAAGTCTTCCTCTGACAATTGCTAGGTCTCTGGATTTATTGGTGGTATTGCTTGTAGCTTTATGGTCTATACACAATGGCGCTTATAGGTTTGGCTGAATGAATATATTATTCAGTATGTGAAAAGTATTTATACAAGAATACAGTAGGGCTACTAGTACTTATAAGTATTTACAAAGAGATCCTTTAGTATAATCTTATTTACTTAACATGCCCCCTCAAGATGGTGGTGTTATAGCTACACCAATCTTGGACCTTGACAAGTGAAAATGAGTTCTTTGTAGAGGTTTGGTGAGACCATCTGCGAGTTGATCGTGCGTCGAGACATGAGTTTCTCGTAGAAGACCACTCTGTATTTGACCACGAACAAAGTGGTAGTCAAGAGCGATGTGCTTCATACGGGTATGGAAGACTGGGTTAGCACAGAGATAGGTTGCGTCAATGTTGTCACAGTAAACTGTTGGGACTGTCGTGATCTGGAAGCCAAGCTCAGTGAGTAATGAAGCAATCCATCGAAGTTCAGAAGCAGTATTAGCGACAGCACGGTACTCTGCTTCTGTCGAGGAGCGCGCAACTCCTTTCTGCTTCTTCGTCGACCATGAAATGGGTTGAGAGCCGAGGAAGATAATGTAGGCATTAGTGGAGACAAAGTCATCTGAGTCTCCAGCCCAGTCAGCGTCCGAGAAAGCATGGAGCGTCGGAGAAGACTGTTTACGAAGATATATCCCATAATTCAAGGTGCCCGAGAGATAACGGAGAACACGCTTAGCAGCTTGCCAATGCTCCGTAGTGGGACAGCGCATGTATTGTGAAAGCTTGTTCACAGCATAGGACACATCAGGATGAGTAAGAGCAAGGTACTGAAGGCTTCCTACAACACTGCGATACTCTTTTGGATCAGGTAGTGGCGTACCGCTATTCAGTGTGAGCTTGGGGTGAGCAGCAAGAGGAGTAGGAACAGGTTTAGTGTTCAACATATTGGCTTTCACCAGGAGATCAGTAATATATTTCCGTTGCTTCATGTGAAGACCTTGCAGGGTTCTGATTGTTTCAATACCAAGGAAATAACTCAAGTTTCCCATATCTTTGATAGAGAACCGATGAGCTAGAGAGGCGATAACATCTTGCACAGCTCGCGGGTCACTTCCTGTGACCAATATATCATCTACATAGACAAGCACATAGACAAATTGCGAGTTCTTCTTGGAGATAAAGAGAGACGTATCAGCTAAGGAGTTCATAAAGCCAGACTGCAGGAGATATGTTTTGAGTTCAGAGTACCACGCACGAGGTGCTTGTTTGAGACCATAAAGAGCCTTGCGGAGACGACAGACATGAGCAGGTCGATCTTGATCCGTAAAACCAGGTGGCTGCGACATGAAGACTTCTTCATTTAGGTGACCCTGCAAGAACGCAGTGTTGACGTCTATTTGGCGGACAGGCCAGTCGTTATTGATAGCCAAGCCGAGAACAATTCTGATGGTTGTGGACTTAATAACTGGACTGAAAGTCTCCTCATAATCAACTCCTTGCTGCTGATGATAACCCTTGGCTACAATGCGCGCTTTATACCGTTCAATAGTACCATCTGAGTTGTACTTAATTGTGAACACCCAACGACAACCAACCACATTCATCTTTTCTGAGGCTTCAACAAGATCCCATGTGTAGTTTTCATTAGTGGAGGTAAATTCTCTAGACATTGCATCACGCCAGTGCTTGTGTTTCATAGCTTGTTGCCAAGTCGAGGGAATCCAATGTGGATCTTCTTGGAGACTTGCAGTAAGATTGTAGCGAGCAACTGGTTTAGTGATGTTATTCCGTGAGCGTGTAGTCATAGAGTGTCGGGGTTGGACAGGTTGCGGAACTGCAGCAGGTTCTGCGATAGGTGCTGGCAGAGGAGCAGTAAGCGGAGCAGAAGTTGCTTCCGTCGGGGAGGGTGATGCTGGAACCGGTGATGCAGCAGGAGGTGATGGCGCAGGAGTTGGTGGCGTAGGATCGCAGCCCGTGGGTTCAGTGTTCATAGTCGCAGCCGGAGTTTGTACGAGTGCCGGTGTGTATGGGATAAAGGTTACGGGTGGGGACAGAGGAACTACAGGCTGTTCAGAATGGTCTTTTGTAGCTGGTTTGGTCATGGTTGGGTAAGGATATTCAGTTTCATTGAAACGAACATGGCGAGAGATGTATAGGCGACCAGAAATGGGCTCAAGCCATTGATAAGCACTCTGAGTGAGAGAGTAACCAACAAAGATACATGGTAAGGATCGGTCTTGGAGTTTATTTGAGGCATATGGACGGAGCCAAGGGAAGCAAAGACAGCCGAAAGTGCGGAGCTTTTGATAGTTTGGGGGTGTGTTGAAAAGTTTTTGAAAAGGGGAGATATTGGAGAGGACGGGTGTGGGAAGGCGGTTGATCAAAAAGATAGCTGTTGCGAAGGCAAAAGGCCAGTATGTAAGGGGCATCTTTGCGGCTGAGAGGAGAGAGAGACCTGTCTCAACAATATGGCGATGTTTGCGTTCAGAGAGGCCATTGTGTTGTGGAGTATGGGGTGGGGTAGTAAGGTGGGAGATGCCGTGTTGAGCAAGGAATGGACGTAGAGAGAGGAACTCTCCGCCATTGTCAGAATATAGGGTGGAGATTTTGTGTTTGAACTTTGTTTCTGCAATGGGTTTGAAGGTTTCAAAGATGGTCTTAACATCAGACTTTTTAGTGAGAGGAAACAGCCAGGTGTACCTAGTGAAGTGATCAACTAGGACAAGGTAGTAGCGATAGTTTTGAGGAGATAAGATAGGAGATTGCCAAACATCTGTAAAGATGTATTCAAGAGGATGGGTTGAGGCAATTGTACTTTGATGAAAAGGTAGTTGCTGAGTTTTATTAAGCAAACAATCGTTGCAAGGAGAAACAAAAGTAGAGTTTTTGAAACATGGAAGAGAAAAATGGGAAACAACAGCTTTTAAAATAGAGGAGGATGGGTGGCCAAGTCTCTGGTGCCATTGAGCAAAACTGGTTTTGGTATCGGGATAGGAGACATAGGATGCTTTAGGCTGGGTTAGGGACACTGGCCACTCATACAAATCATCCTTCGTGCGACCTTGAAGCAACTGGACCCCCGTGCTGAGATCCTTCACCTGAAAAGAGGCAGGAAAGAATTCCACAGAAACTTGATTAGCATTGCAGAGACGATAAACTGATATCAGGTTCTTGTTTACACTGGGAACACATAAGATATCTTGAAGCTTAAGTGTTTTAGAAGCTGCAGGAAGAGAGGCAGAACCAATGTGAGTGATTTTCAAACCTGTACCATCGGCGATTGCAACTTCATCACCTCTAGCGTATGGTTGATGCAGAGCAAGGTTGTTCAAGTCTGAAGTAAGGTGGTGTGTCGCACCACTATCCAAGAGCCAAGCGTTTGGGTTGTAGAGTGCAGCGTGTGCTTGGGCCGCATTAGCTCGAGGTTGCCAAGAGAGGTTGTTCTGCGAGTTGGAGGCGCCACCATGAAGTTGAGGACACCGTCGCGCACTGTGGCCAAAGACGCTGCAGATTTGACACTTTCCCTGATAACCGCCATTGGGTCGTGAGCTGTTCTGCTGGGGTGAGGTAATCATTTGTTGTTGCTGCCAGGTTTGCTGTCCGCGATAGCCACCACGACGCGAGTTGTTGTTGTTGTAGTTGCCACGGTTTTGGTTTTGAGCGCCTCGGTGATTGGTGAAGTTGGCTGTAACAGGTGTTGGTGAAGCCGGAAGAGTGGTGCTCTGGAGTTTAGCCTCTTGATTAAGAAGCTTCTCGTGAATCTCAGGTAAGGTAGGAGGATTTTCACGGCCATCGATCTGATCAGCAATGGTCTTGTACTCTTCAGGAAGACCATCGAGAATAAACTCAATTTGATCTTCATGATCCAATGCATTGCCAAGCAAGGCGAGTTCATCAAACCGTGTGGTAAGTCCTTGAAAGTATTCATTGATGGGCTTACTTCCTTTCTTCCAGTTCTGGATTTGTTGGCGGATCTGCTTCATATGCGCCCTGCTTGGTTTTGCGTAGGTCATCGTGAGAGTTTGCCATATCTCCGACGCAGTCGACGCAGTGGACAAGATGGGTTGAATCGTTGTGGTTATGGCTCCGAGCAACGCGCTGTATATCAAGCGATCTTGTCGCTTCCAGAGAGTGTAGTCCGGGTTGGGTGCGATGCCATCATGAGTGGTTATCGTTGTAGGAGGCACGACAACAGATTCTTCAATGTGGCCGGCTAGATCATAGCCATCAAGAAGAGCATGAACCTGTCTACTCCACATCAGAAAATTGGATCCGGTAAGCTTGGTCACATTGGTCATATTGATGTTGAGAATCGATTTGGTGGCTGAGACAGCAATGGTTTCAGTTGAGGAGGCCGGCGAGTTGACTCCAGACATGGTGGGAGAGGGTCGTGAAAAGAAAAATTCAAAAAGAGAAGAGGCGGCTCTTTGGTTAGGTTTTAATCAAGCTCTGATACCATATAGGTTTGGCTGAATGAATATATTATTCAGTATGTGAAAAGTATTTATACAAGAATACAGTAGGGCTACTAGTACTTATAAGTATTTACAAAGAGATCCTTTAGTATAATCTTATTTACTTAACAGCGCTGGCCGTCAAGTTTGGGATCCTAGAAGAAATCTAAAGGACCGGTTGCACATGTTGCCCATCATTACTCATGCTTATCCTTGTATGAACTTCAGTTATAATGTCACTGCATGTACATTGAGGATTATGACAGGATATAGATTAATTGACTAGTTAGAGGCAAATATATAGATAGTCCTAATAGTTTTAGCTTCTACGCAGATTAAGTGACTAGTGACAATCGTTTGATGTCTTGCAGGTTATGGAACCAAACAAAGCTGACTGGAATACCCTTTTTGAGCCATTTAATTTGCATTCTTTGAAGCTTATAAAAACCATCTTCAGATTGACTCTTTGCTGCAGTGTTGATGATTTAAGAAAATGGGAAGGCTGGGTTGAGTCACGTCTTAGACACCTCACACTGAAGGTGACACTCTTGTTTATTCATTGTATTCTTAAATTGAGAGACACACTTATGACATGCTTCAATGCCACCCTCATCTGTAGAGAATGATGAGAGTATACGATTGGAAGAATATTGTATTGACTCTCATAATGATAAAGCTTATACATGTACAACTTATATAGGAAGATAAGAATATAAACGTTAAACCTAGTTTCCTTAACTAAATATATACATATCTCAATAACAATATTCACAATTATGTTTTATATCTTCATGATTCTCTATATCATCCACATGATTTTCAACACGCATCTCTGACCACTCCATTGCATGTTGAAAGCGAGCAATTCGACATCAAAAGAACCGTTGAGGAGTTTAAACACACCGTTAACTGTTACATGTTGTGGATTCCCGGGATGTAGATTAGTGTCAGCCATATAAAGCGAGCAAGTATCCCGAGCTCTGTGTTTCCTAGTGGAATCAGACCTTCTCATACCATGGGACAGGCGGACAGCAAACGCCGTTCAGAGGACAGAGTTTCTTCTACAGCAAGTGCAACTACTAGTACTAACGAAGCGAGTTCTGAGAGTAATGGTGGTTCTAACAGTCCAGGAGATGGGAAGTAGAGAAAACGGTGAGATGATGAGACACTCACTGATCAGTTAAGGAACTCCAAACACGTTGCTGTTTCAGTGCCTTTAGAAAATAGTGAAGGCTGGATCCGTTTGTTCAGTGCCGTCCCAAATTTTGGGGTGGCCTTAAGCACAAAAAAATTATGTGGCCTCTTATATAAATACCAACAATAAAATAGTAACAATCAACCAATACGAAAATGTATAAAGTCATCGAATAGTAAAAACTAAAACTATGTTGGACAAAAAGGGAGGATCGAAACTACAGGATGCTAACTCAAATTAAACTACTAAACCAACCTAACTATTACTCTGTGACATATGGCCTTAATGTTTGATTTGTTTATATTGAGTGGCCTAAAGCAGTTGCTTTAGCTGCTTTATAGCAGGGACGGGCCTGCGTTCAAGTCCTATGAAAGATTATTTTACAATGGTAATTCTGATTCCATCAGTAAGGTTCCACCAGAGAATGCTGCTGCTATTAATAAAGATACACCTGAGAGTTGGCCAATAAAGAAGATAACCACTGCTGAAGCTCTTAGTCAAGAAACAGAGGAGCTCGAAGACAGTTTGGATTTTGGAAATCAAGTGATTGAGCATATTTAATAAAAAAGACGCAATCTCGACGGCTACTGCAACTACCTTCATTCGTTGCGACTATTTCAAATGCTCACCATTCTATGATGGAGCACTGGAAGAACTCGAGGTTCTTTTTCTATGATCAGTTTTGATACTCAAAACTTGTCTCTCTATCTTGTTCCTGTCTGATTTTTCTTTAATCTTAAGGTTCTTCCAATGCGACAACCTGAGGTGACGCATAGAGCTTCAGTGCAACAGTGAAATAAGTGGGTTGCATTTCTCTACTTCATTTGACTCTGTTTCTTTGATTTGACAATGTTTGCTTGCTCTTTATTGTCTCTTTTCTTATTGGCAGGCTAAACTTCACTTGTCTAGGCAAAACCAATGGAGAGTAATAGTTAAAAGCAAGATGCCAAGTTAAAGGAATTCTCATATAAATTAAGATTTTTATATTATATGCTTCACGATGTCACGATGATGTTAAAAGCAAGTCCTAATTAGGTTCATGTAAAACTTGTTTGGCTAAGATTTATGTAATGTGTTCTGTGTCCTGAAAGTCTTCCAACTTCACAGACAAGTACATATATACGCAAACCGGCATTGAGAAATAAAATAACAATTCTATCATATGTAACCGAAAATTACAAGACATACAAGAAACTTAAAGAAACAAAGTTGAGAGAGAGATGGGCTTAACGAACAGTGATGATTCCACCAGGATGGTTTCGACCGAAATTCTCCATGAACCATATGTATTTGTGTGAAGTGAAGAAGATATGTCCGATAACAAATCCACAGAACATACCAGGTCCGAAGGCTATTGCAGCACCTATCCAGTTCAATACTTCTTCTGATGAAAATTCCTCGGACTGCTGTAAATCTCCCGGTGTAGGATGAGATACATTCATAGGTTCACAGATTTCCTCGAGACCATAGAGTCCAAGGTTGTCTTCGAACGAAGAACAATTTTTGGCTTTGAAACTGAATGCTTCGTGGAACAGGATGTTAGCTCCAAGTTGGAGCCGGTTCAATGTTGAACAGAGAAAGTGCTACACGGTTGAACCGGTATGTGACATATCGCGTGACAAGTCGTTACAAGGTAATGACGTGGCAGATAACCATTTCGAAGATATTGCTTCAGAGAGAAGCAATCAGAGATCTCGTCTGTTGGAGAGATATCAGGGAGATTAGATATCTTAGGGAAGAGTATATAAAAAGGTAACTAGGCAGGGTGTCTAGGTTACGCTTTTGAGAACTGTTTCTACGTGCTCTGAGGTTTGTTCAGTAGCACATGTTAGGTTGGCAAACGGTGAAGATTTCATCGTTAGTGCACTGGGTAGATTAAGAATTGGTCCGTCACAAGTCAGGTTAGACGTTGTATCATTCGGATTAGACTAAGTCCTGTTGGATTGTCTAAAAGATTCTTAATAAAACAAGTTTGTGTTTGGAAATCCTTGAGAGTTCTTTACTTTAGTTATCCTAGATCTTTCATTTGGTATCAGAGCAGGTCACCTCTGTGGACTCATCGAGTCTACTCACAGGTTGAGATCCTGCGACAAACATGGAAACTATGAAGGAACTCGTTGCACTACAAAAACCAATCATGTTGGATGAGGGGAACTTTCGTCATTGGAAAGCAAGAATGAGACATATCATTCGAGGGATAGATGAAGACGCATGGACTGCTGTTGAACAAGGGTGGACTGCTCCCACCATGGTGATGGATGACAAGTCCATGGGACCCTTATCCAAGGAAAGGTGGACTGACTCTGATAAGGCTGCATCAAAGTTCAACTCTAAGGCTCTCACAACGATCTTCTCAGCTGTTGATCTTGATCAATTCAAAATCATCCAGGGATGTGAATCAGCCAAGGAAGCGTGGGATACACTCATCAATCACTTTGAGGGAAACACAAGTGTAAGACGCACTAGAATTGACCATCTAGCTTCTAAATTCGAGAATCTACGTATGGAGGATGATGAATCAATTGGGAGTTTCATCTCAAAGATCAGTTCCATAGCCAACGAAGCCTCTGTTCTTGGAAAGAAATATAATGAAAAGAAACTTGTGAAAAAAGTGTTGAGATGTCTCCCTCCGCTATTTTAGGCATACAAAGCTGTCTTGAAGATTGCTATCAACACTGATGAGATGAAGTTTGATCAACTGGCCGGGATTCTCAAAGTTCATGACCTGGAACGAGCAGAAGGACTTCCCAAAGAGCAAAAAGGAATTGCTTTTACTGCAGACAATAAGGAGATTGATCGCGTCAAACGAATTGAGGACAACATGAGTCTTATGGCCAAGAACTTCAACAAAATGCTTAAACGGGTTGAGAAGGGACAGAACAGGTCTAGCAACCGATTTCAGAACAGAGACAGTGATCGCTCGAACGCACGAAATGACTCAGGAAGAGGAAACCGTAAAAAACAACTACAATGTCATGAATGTGAAGGCTACGGTAACTATCGTAATGAATGTCCTTTGACCAAAAGAAAGGAACTGAAATGCATCGAATGCAAGGGGTATGGACACACAAGGAGCGAGTGTCCTAACAACCTCAAAAAGGACAAATCACTTATCTGTTTCAGCGACACAGAATCTGAGGAGGGCAGTGACAATGAAGAACTACTTATGAACTTTGTAGCTCTGGTTGGCCAAGATGACGCATGTGAGACAATCTCTATGACAGATTCAGAATCTGAGATAGAACCAGAAGGAGATAACTCCGATCTCAAACCTGAGTACCGACTTCTGTTTGATAAATTCACTGAGCTGAGTCTTGAGAATCTTCAACTGATCAAGGATCGAGCAATGCTAAAGGCTCAGGTAAACATTCTTGAACTGGAACAACCGGAAAAAGATGATGAAATCACTCCTGTGAATACTGAAAACAGAGAAAAAGAGAAACGAGATTCTCTTGAGAAAACCATCTCAGATCAGGCACATAGCCTAAAAAGCCTGGAGACCAGATATGATCAAACCAAGCTGTTGCTGAATGAGGAGTTGGAAAAGAGTCGACTGTTTCAGTACGAGCTCAGTGAGAACTACAAGAAAGTGAGGATGCTTAACACTGGATCTGACAAACTTGATCACATTCTGAGTGTCGGACAATCACCAGCCACCTACCGTGGACTTGGATATCAAGGTTATTGTTCACAGTCAAAGGATCTGGCCCAAGGAGTAACGTTTGTGAAAGGCTCTCAACAGACTAGTACAAGCACACCTCAGACAGTTGGTTCCGTCAATCCAACGGTCACAAAGAGCTCCAATGTATCTTCCACAAAACGAAAGAATGGATGTATGTTTTGCTGCAAAGCAGGTCATAAGGCATCTAACTGTTATTTCATGAGAAATCAACTTCAACGCGCATGGAGGACTAGCAGATGTTTCATGGAACCTAGCAAAGTGGGACATGTGTGGATTGGTAAGACTGATCTGTATCCAAAATATGGAAACAGAGTCTCATCACTAAGGATCAACGCTGATGAAATGACTGGATCAGGACCTGAACTCACTCCTATCAGTGATCAGAGAGAAGAAAAAGCTATAATGTGCAATCTTGCATTTATTCGAGACTGGGAACCATCTGATGAAGTGTCAGTGTCACACCACAAAGATGAAATGTCACTCCCTCAGAACTGTGATCCTCTACATGAAGACATGAGTAATGAGATGATAGTGGGAAACGTGGCATACACATCAACTGACAGCGCTAAGCAGCCTGATCTCCCATGGTATTTTGATAGTGGCTGTTCTAGACACATGACTGGAACCCTGGAATGTCTGGAGAATGTAGAAGAAATTCAAGGTGGAAAAGTAACCTTCGGAGATGGAGGTCAAGGAAAGATACTTGGTGTTGGCTTGACAGATAGAGCTGATCTTCCACGTCTCATAAATGTGTTCCATGTCGAAGGGTTGAAAGCCAATCTCATCAGTGTGAGCCAACTCTGTGACGAAGGACTCCAAGTCATCTTTGACAGAAAAGAGTGTCGAGCAGTAAACGACAGAGGAGACATCGTATTGTGTGGATATCGTTCGGGCAACAACTGCTACATGTGGAAACCATCAAGCCAATGTCTAACTGCTAAAGAATCACAGACAGAACTCTGGCACAAGAAACTTGGACACATGAACACCAATGGTCTTTCAAGACTCGTGAAGGCTGAGGTAGTAAGAGGAGTCCCAGCCCTCTCAGAACAGACAGATAGCATATGTGGTGCCTGCTGCAAAGGTAAGCAGATTAAAGTTCAGCATAAACAGGTATCTCAAATCAACTCAAAACGTGTCCTTGAATTAATTCATATAGACCTTATGGGTTCAATCTCACCTGAAAGTGTTGCTGGAAAGCGATACATCTTTGTGTTAGTTGATGATTTTTCCAGGTTCACTTGGGTAAGATTTCTGCGACATAAATCAAATGCCCTTGAAAGCTTTCGGATCCTAGCTCTGCAACTCAAGCAAGAGAGAGGAGGAGGAATTGTCCAAATTCGCAGCGGCCACGGGGGAGAGTTTGAGAACAACCTGTTTGACAAGTTCTGTGAAGATCAAGGCATACAACATCAGTATGCTGCACCACGAACACCTCAGCAAAATGGAATCGTTGAGCGGAAAAACAGAACACTTCAAGAAATGGCCAGAGCGATGCTAGCTGGTAATCAGGTTCCATCTGGATTCCTGGCAGAAGCTGTGAATACAGCGTGCTACATCATCAACAGAATGTATGTCAAGCCTAAGACCAAGACTACACCATATGAGATCCTCAAAGGAAAGACACCGAACCTCAGCTACTGCCACGTCTTTGGATGTCTCTGCTACATTCTGAATGATAAGGATCATTTGGGGAAGTTCGATGCTAAAAGTGATGTTGGGATGTTCCTTGGTTACTCTACAAATAGCTCAGCTTATCGTGTCTATAATTCAAGAACTAAGCTGATTGATGACAAAGTGAATGTAGTCTTTGACGACAGAGTTGGCTTCTATCAAGAAGGTGTAACTCGAAGAAACGTGTGTGTCACACAAGAAATAATTGGAGATACTGATCTAACTCCTCCTCAGGAAGAGATCTCTGAGATTGATGACCAGATTATACCTTCTGAAGTCAATGTGCACAAAAACCACTCACCTGACGACGTCATTGGAGGAGTGTATGATGAACGCCTAACTCGGAAGAAGAAAATAAACTTCAAAGATATGGTCAAGCTAGCATGCTTTCTCACAGAGCTAGCAAAAGTGGAATGCTTCATCTCTCTATCGGAACCAAAGAACTTACAAGAGGCACTGGAGGATGAATTCTGGACTGCATCAATGCATGAGGAGATGGAACAATTCACAAGACTACACGTGTGGGACGTAGTTCCGAAACCCGACGGCGCAAACATCATCGGAACCAAGTGGTTACACAAGAACAAAACTGACGAGAACGGCAATGTGGTCAGAAACAAGTTCCAACTAGTGGCACAAGGCTATTCACAGATAGAAGGCGTTGACTTTGATGAGACGTTCGCTCTGGTGGCTTGTTTAGAGTCAATACGTCTGCTATTTGGAATTGCGTGTAAGCTGAGAATCAAACTGTATCAGATGGACGTCAAGAGCGCTTTCCTAAATGGACTGCTCCAGGAAGAAGTCTACGTGAGCCAGCCAAAGGGATTTGAAGATCCACATTTCCGTGATCATGTATACAAGCTGAGGAAAGCACTCTACAGACTGAAACAGGCCCCTAGAGCCTGGTATGAGAGATTGACTCAGTTCCTCATGGCTTCCGGTTTCAAGAGAGGAGGCGTGGACAAGACACTGTTCATTCAAGAGATTGACTCACACATTCTGGTGATACAAGTTTATGTCGATGACATCATCTTTGGAAGCACCTCAAAGACCCTAGTTGACGAATTTGTGCACACAATGACAAGGGAATTTGAGATGAGCATGGTGGGTGAGCTCAGCTACTTCCTTGGGCTTCAATTCAAACAGATGGATGATGGACTTTTCATCACTCAAAGCACCTATGGTAAGAACTTGGTGAAGAGATTTGGTCTGCAAACCAGCAAGACTGCCAGAACCCCCATGAGTACAACGACCAAACTGTCTAAAGATGAAGAAGGGACTAGTGTGGACGAAAAACTATATCGAGCCATGATTGGCAGCCTTTTGTACCTCACTGCAAGCCGACCAGACATATGCCTCAGCGTGGTCATCTGTGCTCGATACCAGGCTTCGCCTAAAGAATCCCACATGAATGCTGTCAAACGAATCATCAAATACGTGAAAGGTACACTAGAGTTTGGTCTACATTATACATTTGAGACTAATGTGAATCTAGCAGGGTATTGCGATGCTGATTGGGCAGGATGTGTCGACGACAGAAGAAGCACGTCTGGAGGGTGTTTCTTCCTTGGAAACAACTTAGTGTCTTGGCACAGCAAAAAACAGAACTGTGTGTCGCTATCCACAGCTGAAGCTGAGTACATCGCTTTGGGGAGTTGCTGCACTCAACTACTCTGGATGAGGCAAATGCTGGTGGACTACGGGTACCTCTCTGACTCTATGTTTGTTCATTGTGATAACATGAGTGCCATTAACCTAACTAAGAACCCAGTGCAGCACTCTCGTACTAAGCATGTCGATCTCAGACACCACTTTGTAAGAGAACTGGTTAAGCAAAAATTGATAGTTATTGAACATGTACCATCTGAGAATCAGCTTGCAGATATCTTCACAAAACCGCTGGATTTCAACACTTTCCTGGGGCTTCGAAAGGTCCTGGGAATCGTAGATCTCTGAACAGAGCATCATGGGGTCAGCTGGGAAGGTCTGCATGTACAAAAATAAACACATATCGAGTCCACACCAAGCAAAACCCTGAGCGTACAAATTCAACTAGCTGAAAGACACATACCAGACCTGTGGAACACGGTGCTGACACATATCCCATGGAGAAAGACACTCTTCTCGGATCAGGATGTCACCGCATTTTAGTTCTGAGCTATGATCACTGTCTGGAGTGGATCAAGAAACACCTGAAAACAACTAAAGGTAATAAACGGTGAAGTGCCCACAAAAGAAAAAAAAAACAAAGAGAAGGGGTAAGCAAGGTCCAGTGTGATAGACACTCGTCCTGGAACAGGGTATCACCATACTCGTGCTTCTGGAGCCAATCACTGTCTTGATTGGGCAGATGTTTGAACAATGGTTCAGTGTGACGAACAATCGGTCTGGATCAGGGTGTTACCACACTCTCAACTGGTATAGATCACTGTTCTGATTGAGCATAAACATGGTCTGACCTCTGGGGAAATAAGAAGTTGACTAATCCTCCCGATGAGCATGAAGTGGGAGGCAGGTAATGTGTCAGCAACTTAACCTCTGGAACAGTGTGTGTGGCTCAAACGGTTGGAACTGATGTGTGACAGCTACTCAGCTGAGAAACAGCTACTCATTGGTGTATGCTCAGTATGATACTAAGAAGGCTTTGCTGGTAACTTGATGTGTGGTTAGATTTGTGCATAATTTTGAACTTCAGTGACTGGCTCATCGTGACAGACTCTATGTAAGTAGTCCTGTACGTAAAACCTTGTATTCAGAACCTCAGGTTACCCAGGTTCATGACCTATTGATGATTGCTCACCAGGTCTCTCACGAATGTGTCATGCAAAGAGAGTGTGTGACACACATAATGGATAGTGTAACCCATCAAAAAACATGAATCATTAAGCCTAGCTTGTTCTTCACGATTCTGTCAATGCTTAATGGGCCATTTTATCTTGGGCCAAGTAATGTGTATTTGCAGTGTGGTAGGGTTTCTTTGTAGGTAAAGCGCGACCCCCTCGGAAAGGATTCAACTTCGGGAAGGTCATCTACAACCAGATCTGAGAATGGCTGAGAACACCGAGACTGAAAAGAAGAGAAGGATCATCTTGCCCACCTTAATCCAGCAAGTCATCCTTATTCAGCGCACTATACCTCCAGACAACAGTGATGAAGTGGAGTCAGACTTTCCTAAGCTGGTTGTCAAGGACAAGAAAGCTGGTCTTGGCTCTAGAGCGGATTCGAAGGGACCTAATCTCGAAGAAGACATTGACCAAACGATCACCTTCCTCAAAGGAATTCGCAGCAGGCTCAGGAGTAAGATGTCTTTGCGGGGTAAAAGTGTTTTTGATCACTATCTAATGGTTTTTGTCTTAATGTGCATCTCTGCAGGGGGAGAATATCCACTCCAAAGAGAGAATGAAGACACAGAGAGTGGCTGAGCAGCATGGATGAACCACTACAACTAAACATAGGCTTAGAACCTGTGTCATGTAATTTGTTCCATTTCATGTTTTCGGATTCTGTACCGTTCTATCTTTAGGATTGTAACTCATGACTTATGCTTTAATTCGGTTACTAATGGTATCTATTCAGTAGTATTCTATGAGCTCTTGTTCTTGTGAATTCTTGGTTGGGCTCTGACATGTGCAGGATGCTGAGAGTGTCACATTCAGACAAAAAGGGGGAGAATGTTAGCTCCAAGTTGGAGCCGGTTCAATGTTGAATAGAGCAAGTGCTACACGGTTGAACCGAACAGAGCAAGTGCTACACGATTGAACCGGTATGTGACATATCGCGTGACAAGTCGTTACAAGGTAATGACATGGCAGATAACCATTTCGAAGATATTGCTTCAGAGAGAAACAATCAGAGATCTCGTCTGTTGGAGAGATATCAGGGAGATTAGATATCTTAGGGAAGAGTATATAAAAAGGTAACTAGGCAGGGTGTCTAGGTTACGCTTTTGAGAACTGTTTCTACGTGCTCTGAGGTTTGTTCAGTAGCACACGTTAGGTTGGCAAACGGTGAAGCTTTCATCGTTAGTACACTGGGTAGATTAAGAATTGGTCCGTCACAAGTCAGGTTAGACATTGTATCATTCGGATTAGACTAAGTCCTGTTGGATTGTCTAAGAGATTCTTAATAAAACAAGTTTGTGTTTGGAAATCTTTGAGAGTTCTTTACTTTAGTTATCCTTGGAGAAGGTTATGGGAGAAGTCCAAGTATGACACGAAGGAGAGTCCAGCAAGATCACGAGGAATATTACCCGAAAGCTTATTGTGAGAGAGGTCTAGTGCCTCGAGATTTGTTAGATTTGCAAAAGATGAAGGGATACTGCCTGTAAATGCATTTCTTGAAAAGTTGACATGAATCAATTCCTTCAACAGGCCAACTGATTTAGGGATCCGTCCCGTGAATTTGTTTCCAGAAAAATCGATGGCTTTGTACCCAAGAAAGATCCGTGGAAACTCTGTGTCTACACCTTTATACATCATCTCTATCAAATCCTCATAATTGAATGGTTTTCCATCTTGATAAGAAAATTCAGCTCCCTCTACCGTTGACATTTGAAGCCAGTTCACAAAATAATCTTGTGGCAATGTTCCATTGAAGTTATTGTGCGATATGTCAATGACTCGCATACTTGGAAACCAAAAACGTGAAGAGACTGGACCATAAAATGCATTTGATTCGAGAAACAGAACATGTAATGATCCCAAAGATCCCAACCAAGATGGAAAGGTGTCCTTGAACTTGTTTCCTTTCAGATTCAGATATTCCATAGACTCGCAGTTGATCAAAGATTTTGGAAGCTTCCCCACTAACCGGTTACGGCTAACGTCTAGTGATCGTAACTTGATGGCATTGGTAAAGATATTTGGAAGGAATCCGCTCAAGTTGTTATTTCTTAGAATTATATCGCCAAGAGAAGCAGTATAACTCATCAAACATGAAGGAATGGAACCAGTGAGATGGTTGTTTGAGAGATCTAAGAAGCTCAATGATGTAGACTTACATATCCATTGTGGAATTAGTCCTTGGAGTGCATTTGAACTAAGATCAACATCTGATACTAGTCCTTGGAATGAATTTGAACCAAGATCAGCGTGACTTACATTGAGAACAACTTGCAGTGGTTCCTCGAGGCTACTGAAATAATTATGACGAAGTGCCAAGGTTTCTATCCTCCACAAGAAACTTGGTACTTGACCTTCCAACTTATTGTAGGAGAGATCTAGATCATTGAGGGAAATTAATTTGGATATAGATCCAGGGATTGGCCCAGTAAAACTGTTATGGCTAAGATTTAAAGTTTAGAGTTTGAGAAATCTAAATATATCTTCTGGGATTGGTCCGAAGAAATTGTTAGAAGAAAGATCTAGCCAGAATAACTCAGATGATGATGAAGATGTATTCCCAAACTCTAAGGGTCCCTCGAACTGGTTTCCACGCAAATAAACACCTAGTAGCATTGGAATCATAAAGAGGGATGTAGGGACATTCCCGAGAAAATAATTTCTTTTCACGTCAAATACTTTCAAGTTATGGAGTCGACTCATGTTAGATGGAAGCTTGGATTTGAAGTGATTATTGGAAAGGTCTAGTTCGGACAAGCTGGTTAAATTTGATAGTATAAGAGGTAAATCTCCACCGGAGAATTGATTTCTTGAGAGATCTAAATTGGACAGCTTATTGAAATTGGCAAATGAACTAGGAATGTGACCAGTCAAGTTGTTTGTGGAAAATCTCATAAATGTTAGCTGGTTTAGGTTTCCTAGTGAAGATGGAATTTCACCTACCAAATCATTTGCAGAAAGGTCAAGATACATGAGATGAGAAAAGTTTCCTAAGGAGGATGGAATTTCACCTGCCAAGTCCTGATTACTAGAAATTTCAAGATGTTTGAGATTTGAAAGATTTCCTAGTGAAGAAGGAATCTCTCCTCTGAGAGAGCAATCGATAAGAGCTGGGTGGTGAAGATGTTGGAGTTTTAAAAGACTAGTGTTTGCTTTCAAAGACCCATTGAGAAAGATAAACTGAAGGGAGAATGATATCACCTCACCGGAATTAGCATTGCATGTGACCCCTTCCCAGGAACAGTGATCGCTACTGCTTGTGTTCCACGAACTCAAGGATTTTTGAAGAGGATCATCTGGTTCACTGATTGGGAACTCATTTTTGAACTCCAAAAGAGCATCCCTTTGGAGAGTAGGAGAAGCAAGAGTATTGAATATAATGGAAAGAAAGAAGATGAAAAAAGATTGGCTCGGAATCATCATCCTTTATTTTTTTCTTAAGTTTTGTGTGGTAAGTGATGAGTTGTGTTATGGTTACGGGGCTCCTTTATAAAGAGCTTTGGGTTCGCAAAGTCTTCTATGACCAATGAATTGTCCCACACTCTCCACCACTTGACTCAAAAGTCTAAATCGTTGACTCAATCCTTCGTCTTATTTGTAGCACGCCATTTATTAGACGGTAGAACTTTTATAAATTAATAAAATTGAGATTTTAAAATTTTATTAATTTATAAAATATTAATTTATAAAAACTTCATTATTTCTATATTTTTTATTTTAAAATATATTTATTCTAAGATAAAAAAATATTTAATTTTATTGTATTTCTTCTGTTTCATATCAACTGTTATTGTAGAGAATATTTTTCGTTATAAAATAAGTATCGTTTTTGTTTCAATGCAAAATTTATTAGTTTTATTCAGTAATTTATTTTTCTATTGGTTGAAATATGTTTAGGTGTATTGGTAATTGTGTTTTTATATAGAAAATATACAAAATTAATTATTTCTTTAATTCGTGTGCACGGTGTGGAAATCCAGAGGAATCAGTTAATCATGTTTTCTTTGAATGTCCTCCGGCACGACAAGTGTGGGCACTATCAAAGATCCCATCAAACCCAAATATTTTTCCAACTGGTTCCCTTTTTACTAATATGGATCATTTATTTTGGAGAGTTAATCCGAAAATGGAGGATCATCAGTTTGCATGGATACTATGGTATATTTGGAAGGGCAGGAATAATAAGGTTTTCAGTAATATTGATGTTGAGCCGAGAGAGACGTTAAAATTAGCAGAATTAGAGTCAAGACTTTGGAATGAAGCGCAGAATATCAACAATCCAAGGGTCGCTCCTGAAGTTCAAGGCAGATTGCCCTTAGTGACCACAGGTAGATGGTGTTTTACGGATGGTTCTTGGAAGGATAAAGATGGTTTTTCAGGCCAAGGTTGGCTCAGTACACTTCCAGGGTTTGAGAGACTGTTAGGGGCAAGGAATGTAAGGGCAAGTTTATCACCTCTTCATGCGGAGATAGAGGCACTGATTTGGGCAATGGAATGTATGAAAAATTTACGACAGTATCAGGTTACTTTCGCAACGGATTGTTCTCAACTGGTGAAGATGGTTTCGGAACCAGAGGAATGGCCAGCATTTGAGAGTTACCTGGAGGATATCAAGCTTTTGAGAAGAAGTTTCACCAATTCAGAAGTTATTCATGTATCGAGGACGGACAATAAAATGGCGGACCGCTTGGCACGCAGTGCTAGGATACAACCGTCGTTCGTCATACATATGGATACAGAGTCACCACCTTGGTTTACGGAGTCTTTATGAGTCTGTAAATTTTCTTGCTGTCAAAAAAAAAAAAATAATAATTCGTGTGCACAAACCAAAAACGACACTTAATATGAAACATAGGGAGTATATATTAATTGTTATTTTTTTAAATTTGACATTTATATTAATTTTATTATATTATTTGGTGTATATAATATATATTGCATAGAACTTAAATGTGGTTTTAGATATAATATTACTAAATCTCATAAAAAATATATTAATTGTTATGAAAATATATTAAGTGTTATGAAAATATAAATATAATTCTATTGTGAATATAAAACAAATAATATAATAATAGGTTCTTACTTATACAAAATATGTATACATATTAATTATTAATTTATAATTTTAATGGGACCACGTATTTACATAGAATTTTCTAAAAAATATTATCTTATTATTTTATCAATTTGTGTCAAATTTGGAACCGGCTCAAGTTGAGACCAGTGAAACTTATTAATTTATAGAGATTATTAATTTATCGAATATTAATTTATAAAGGTTCTACTGTATGTCTCTTAAATAATTGTGGTTTTTCTATGTGACGCATTCAAAAACATGAACATTAATATCAACTAGATGATAATTCATTCCGAACATGAATTTATCGAGTATTAATTTATAAATATTATACTGCATGTCTCTTAAATAATTGTGGTTTTTCTATGTGGCGCATTCGAAAACATGAACATTAATATCAACTAGATGATAATCCGCGCGCATACGCGGAATGATTTTTTTATACTAATATTTGTTCATTAAATGGTTTAACATTTTGTAACAGTACAATCTTTATCGACTATAAAATGACGAATAAAAATGTTGGTCTCTTAAATGTAACATCGTTGTTGAAGATTAACGTATTACAACTCATTTTAATTATTTTTAAGACTTCATATGCATAAGAGAAAATTAAGTTTTGTGGCTAACCCAAATCACAAAAACCAGATAGGCAACAATAATTATAAAATGATGGAAAGGGATTACGTTTTCGGCTTTCGATTTGTTTACTATTAACTCTACATAAATGATTTTATTTTCTACTTCTATAAAATTATGCTTTCGTTCTCGTTTCTATTTCACTAATATGAGTTTTGTTTTTTTTTTTAACTTTTTATATGAATTAGGTGAATTATAGAAATGTTAATTTAAAAAGATGGACATCTGTTTCAATGATAGATAGCTAAAAAAAGAGGTATAGACTGAACTTATATACCATCAAGTATGGCTTTCTTAGCAACTTTGACGTCCATCTGAAGCAGCAATCAAAATTTGGAACAACAAGAAAAGGATGAGAAAGAATGCCAAGTGAGGCCTACTGAGTGAGTGACACCAAAACAGTCTAGCTTTGCGCAAAAAAATAAGACATTATTAATGAATCTGAACAAAGTAAAACAGACCAACTCACGTGGTAACCCAGATGAAAGAACGTTCAGGTGAAGATGCTTCTTAGCAAACTCCGCAGCTAAACGACCACCATGCCCATCATAAATCCCAAAATGACCACAGCTACATAACAATATAACATCAATTCAGAAGAACATCGTTTCTTTCTTTTTTTGTCAACGAAGAACATCGTTTTCAATTTTAAAAATCACGCCTTTAAACTTTACAGCACAACAAGACCAAGGATGTTCTTAAATTCCCATAACAGAACCAGCTTGATGTGCTCTTAATTACCAAACTTTCTTTTATTTACCTTAGTTTTCCTGGGAAATCCAAAGAAGCTCGGGCAAAACCACAGAAACATCTTTCATAGTATGTCTGGCTCCTTTGTCTTCAGCAACATCAGCTTCAAAGACAAGAAATTTCGTTTTCCCGTCAAAACTGAAAATTGTTTTTTTCAGCCAATTCAAGAAATTGTGTTTTCCCACAAAAATCAAGAAATTGCGTTTTCCGTCAAAGTCAAGAAATTATGTTTTTTTGCCAAAACCGAAAAAAATTGTGTCTTTTCGCTAAAATCGAAAAAATTATATTTTCCGTCAAAACCTAGAAATTGTTTTTTCCCACCAAACCGAGAAATTATATTTTTTAGCCAAAACCAAAAAATTGTGTTTTCCTTCAAATCTGAGAAACCGAGATGTTTTACCTACAAGTCTATGACCCAGAGGCTAGGATTTCTGTTAAGCAGCTTTAGAACACAGGTGTCGGAAGCTCATCAACTGTCTATAGCAAAAGTATATTTAGTTCTATTCTCACACCTTCACTTTCATACGTTTTCAGTACTTTACTTCCGCACCTTCTCCTACTTTCCCCTGCTAAGTGCTAAGCTCCAAAAGCCATTCTCAAGCAGGAAGCAGGAACCTAAAGCTTCTTACAGTAAACATGCGGCGATTACAGTGTTGTCACCACCACGTAAGATTAGAAGAGTAATGTCTGAGCAATGGGAGACATGATGGTATGAAGTCTCACGTTGAAAAGGATCAGCAAGCACGCATGTCCTTAGCTTTTACCACCCTTGCTGAGCGGCCTCCGAAACGGCCTACCATAACCAGGTAAAAGACTTCATAATTTTCCCCCAACAGTGTACTAACTTGATTAGTTGTCTCAGTTGTTTTCGCAGCCTCAAGATTGAATGTGTTTTGATAGCTTATTCTTGTTCCTTTTTCCCCTTCATCACAAACCGGAAGAGGGGATAATAGAGCGTTGTCCTACTTGCTTTATTCATTGTAAACTGATCATGTAATTTATGATTATAAAGCTCTCCACAAACTCAAAGAGAGATCTATTCAATCTTCAAGCTAAAAAGTTTCTTCTAAAACAGATCAACTCACGTGGTAAGCCAGATGAAAGAACATTAAGGTGAAGATGCTTCTTAGCAAACTCTGCAGCTAAGCGACCACCATGCCCATCATAGATCGCAAAATGAGCACACCTACATTACAATAACATCAATACAGAAGAGCCAAGTCTTTAATTTGCAGCATGATCAGAATCACTTCCATTGACGACAGCTTGCGATCAGTGATCACTGCTCGTGTTCCACGAACTTAAATTAGAGGTATAAAAAGGAGCTTCATCTGGGTCTGGTGCACTGAACGGGAACTCATTTTTGAACTCCAAAAGAGCATCCCTTTGGAGCGTAGGAGAAGCAAGAGTATTGAATATATGGGAAAGAAAGAAGATGAAGAAAAAAAACTGGCTTGAAATCATCCTTCTTTTTTGTTTCTGAAGTTTGTGTGGTAAGTAATGAGTTGTGTAAGGCTTATGGGGCTCATTTAAAGAGCTTTGGCTTCTCAAGTCTTGCGTCAACTCTCTTGATTTGTCAAGCCTTCTGTGATCAATGAATTTGTCCCCACACTCTCCCCCACTTGGCTCAGAAGTCTACACCACTGAAGCCCTGTTCGTTTGGTTGCCGCAGGTTTCGGCGTCAGTGTCAATGAGGACAGTTGTTGTTCGTTTTGCAGACGCTGATGCTGCCGCTAACGCTGCCACATATTATGTCGCGACCGCAGGTTTTATCGGCGTTAGCCGCAGGACGCGGCGTTCGGACGCAGCTTCCTGCGTCAACGAAACGAACAAGAGTTGACGCAGAATGTTGACGCTGCCGCTGCCGCTGGTACCTGCGGCAACCAAACGAACCGCCCTTGACTCATTCCTTCCCTCCCTTGCAAGACGCCATTTATTATATGTCCCTTAAATAATTGTGGGTTTTCTATTTGACACATTGGCTACGGAACCTAAGTCCACAGTCCAGTTTCACAACCTGTCCACCATACTCATGCTATCATCAGAAAACGTGGACATTAATATCAATCTGAAACTAACGATCCTACAAGCTTTTATTTCTGGAGTTTTGAGAAGATATGGATTGACTGATCAATCTGGACTTTACCTGACAGATACTGCATTTTCTACCCGTAAGAGTATGTGATACGGAGGCATTGTGTATATGTTACTGACCAGATCTTGCGCCTGGTTCCTAACATTGAGGTTTTATGCTTACTGATGTTACATAGCGTAGTATTAAACTTTTATAGTTCATCCATATGATTTGCTTAGTCTAAATCCCTGTTTTGTTTATGAGCAGAACTTCAGGACAACATTAAGATGCGTGCGGTTTTGGGTCAACCGACGTGGAGTGTTCTCTAATGTATGAAGAATTCTTCTCCACAACTCTTTTACTTAATTTCATTAATGCCACTTATGTCAAGTTTTTCTCTTGAAAATTGCTAGGTCTCTGGATTTCTCTGACAATTTGATATGTCAACTTTAACCTAACGCACTCCCAAATATGTAAGCCTCTCAGTTCTTTAGGGTCTACATGCAATGGCGTTGGCCGAATCTAGTCCTTCTTTGTTCTATGGATGAAGGATCTCTTGGTCTTCAAGATTGGGATCCTAGAAGAAATCCAAAGGACCGGTTGCACATGGTGCCCATCATTACTCCTGCTTATCCATGTATGAACTCCAGTTATACTGTCTCTGCAAGTACCTTGCGGATTATGACAGGAGAGTTTCAGAGAGGCAATGATATATGTGAGGTAAGATTTTGATAGTCCTGATAGTTTTGGCTCCTAAGAAGATTGATTGATAAATGACAGTCGTTTGATGTCTTGCAGGCTATGGAAGCAAACAAAGCTGACTGGGATACCCTTTTTGAGCCATTTGCATTCTTTGAAGCACATAAAAATTATCTTCAGATAGACATCTCTGCTGCAAATATCAATGATTTTAAGAAAATTTGAGCCACGTCTCAGACAGCTCACACTGAAGATGAAACTCTTTTTTATTCATTGTATTCTTAGATTGAGAGACGCACTTATGACATGCTTTATTAATATATCCCACATCGTGGGATTATAGTGTCATTGGGCAATATATATGTGTATGGGCAATCTTCCACTCATGAGCTAGTTTTTTTGTGTGAGTTAGGCTCATCACTAATATGCTTCACTGCCAACCTCATCCATATAAATAAACAAGGAGTTCCAGCAGCAGAAGGCAAGCAACAAGTATACATACCTAGCTTTGTGTTTCCTGGTGGAATTAGACCTTCACATACCTCTAAAGGAACTTGGGACAGCAAACGCCGTTCAGAGCACAAAATATCTTCTACAGCAAGTGCAGCTACTGCTACTAATGAAGCGAGTTCTGAAAGTAAAGGTGGTTCTCACAGTCCCGCAGATGGGAAGAAGAGAAAAAGGATAGATGATGAGACACTCACTGATCAGTTAAGGAACTCAAAACACGTTGCTGTTTCAGTACCTTTAGAAGATGGTCAAGGCTGGAGCGCGAATCCATCTGTTGGATCCTTTTGTTCAAGGTCCTATCAAATCTGATCCCATCCGTAAGGATTCACCAGAGAATGTTGCTGTTATCAGTGAGGATCCACCAGAGAGCCAGCCAGCCAATAGAGAAGATAGCCACTCCTCAAGCTCCTAGTCAAGAAACAGAGGAGATTGGAGACAGTTTTGATTTTAGAAAGTGATTGATCGTATTTCAAATAAAGACGCAATCTCTCGACAGCTACTGCAACTATACCTCCGTTTGTTGCCACTACTTCAAATGTTCACCATTCTCTAGTGGAGAACTGGAAGAACTCGAGGTTCTTTCTTTTATGATCAATTTTTGATACTTAAACCTGGTCTCTAGTTCTTGTTCTTGTCTGATTATTTTCTATAATCTTAATGGTTTGTCCAATGCGACACTCCCGAGGTGACGCATAGAGCTTCGGTGCAACAGCGAAAACCTGTATTCAAGTAAGTGATTTGTATTTCTTTACTTTATTTGATTTGGCAATGTTTGCTTGCTCTTTGCAGATTAAACTTCACATCTCTAGGCAAAACCAACGGCAAGTAATACTGGTGTCGCCTACATCTCCAAGAATCTCAGAGCTTATCCAAATTCGAGATGTCAAGTGGAAGAGTTCTTCTTACTTTATGTACAAGAAGATTTTTATATTATATGCTTTTATTTGATGTTAAAAGCAAGTCCTATATCCATACTTTTAGTTTGATGTAAAACTCGTTTGGATATATGTATTGGGTTCTCGTCTATGGATCTAAAACATGTTCTGTGTCCCAAAAAAGTTTCCACCTTCGCAGACAAGTATAAGTCTGTCAAATAAAACTTCAAATTTTACCATTACAACAAAACACCAACAATGTTTAATGGAACCAAAATTACAAACACAACATTTTGACGAACCAGTTATTGGAAGTACAGACTTACAAGACGCTTAAGGAAACAAAGTTTAGACTGGTGGGCTTAACGAACAGTGATGATGCCACGTTTTTAGTTTCGACTGAACTTTTCCACCAACCATATGTGTTTGTGTGAAGTGAAGAAGATCTGTCCGATCACCAGTCCACAGAACACACCAGGTCCGAAGGCTATTGCAGCTGCTATCCAGCTCAACACTTCTACTGACTCTTCGGTTGAAAGTTCCTTGGATTGTTGTGAATCTCCTGATGTAGGTTCCGGAACATGGACAGGTCCACAGATTTCCTCGAGACCATAGAGTCCAGGGTTATCTTCGAACGAAGAACAATGTTGTCTTTGAAACTGAGTGCTTCGTGGAACTGGACCTTGGAGAAGGTTGTGGGAGAAGTCCAAGTATGATATGAAGGAGAGTTTGGCAAGATCACGAGGAATATTACCTGAAAGCTTGTTGTGAGAGAGATCTAGTGCCTCTAGATGTGTTATATTTGCCAAGGATGAAGGGATACTGCCTGTAAATGCATTTCTTGAAAAGTTGACAAGAATCAATTCCTTCAACAGGCCAATTGATTTAGGGATCTGTCCAGTGAATTTATTTCCAGAAAAATCGATGGCTTTGAACGCACGAAATATCCGTGGAAACTTTGTGTCTACACCTTTATACATCATATCCATCGAATCATCAAAAATGTTTTCTCCGCCCATGGTAAATGGGCTGCCTTGATATATAGGATCCTCAGGCAGAGGCCATTTAGTTTCATCTACCCACACTGATGACATTTCATGCCAGTTCACAAAGTAATCGTGTGGCAATGTTCCATTGAAGCTATTGTGCGATATATCAATGACTCGCAAACTTGGAAACCCGAAGTGTGAAGAGATTAATGGACCATAAAATGCATTTGATCCGAGAAACAGAACACGTAATGATACCAAAGATCCCAACCAAGATGGAAACGTGTCCTTGAACTTGTTTCCTTTCAGATTCAGATATTCCATGGACTTGCAGTTGATCAAAGATTTTGGAAGCTTCCCCGATAACTGGTTACGGCTAACGTCTAGGGATCGTAACTTGGTGGCATTGGTGAAGATTTCTGGAAGGAATCCACTCAAGTTGTTGTTTCTTAGAATTATATCACCCAAAAAAACAGTGGAATTCATCAAACATGAAGGAATGGAACCAGAGAAATGGTTGTTTGACAGATCTAAGAAGTCTAATGTTGTAGACCTACAGATCCATCGGGGAAATGATCCTCGGAGTGAGTTTGAACCAAGATCAACGTGGGAATTTGAACTAAGATCAGAGGAGCTTCCATTGACGACAACTTCCTCGAGGCTACTGAATGAATTATGAGAAAGCGTCAACTTAGGCAACCTCCACAAGAAACTCGGTACTTGACCTTCCAACTTATTGTAGGAGAGATCTAGAACCCTTAGGGAGACTAATTGGGACATAGATCCAGGGATTGGCCCAAGGAAACTGTTATTGCTAAGATCTAACACACCGAGTTTGAGAAATCCAGATATAGATTCTGGGATTGGTCCATTGAAGTTGTTAGAAGCAAGGTTTAGCCATTCTAACTTAGACGATGAGGATGTATTCCCAAACTCTAAGGGTCCCTCAAACTGGTTTCCACTCAAAAAAACCTCTTTTAGTGAAGGAATCGTAAACAGGGATATAGGGACATTCCCGACAAAAGAGTTTTCTTTTGCGTCAAATACCTCCAAGTTATGGAGTCCACTCATGTTAGATGGAAGCTTGGATTTGAAGTGATTATAGGAAATGTCTAATTCGGACAAGCTGGTTAAATTTGATAGTATACTAGGTAAATCTCCACCGGTGAATTGATTTTTTGAGAGATCTAAATAGGACAGCTTGCTGAAACTGGAAAATGAACTAGGAATGTTACCACTCAAGTTGTTTGAGGCCAAGACCATAAATGTTAGCTGGTTTAGGTTGCCAATTGTAGGCGGAACTTCACCTCTCAAGTGATTCTCAGCAAGAAGAAGATTTGTGAGACGGGACAAGTTTCCTAGTGAATATGGAATTTCACCAACCAAGTTATTACCATAAAGGTCAAGGTCTATGAGGTGAGAAAGATTTCCTAGTGAAGATGGAATCTTTCCTATGAGATTGCAATGTGAAAGGGTTAGGCTATCAAGATGTTGGAGTTTTAAAAGACTACTGTTTGCTTTCAAAGAGCCATTTAGAAAGATGAACTGAAGAAAGAGTGATATCACCTCACCGGAATTAGCATTGCAGGTGACACCTTTCCAGGAACAGTGATCACTGCTCGTGTTCCACGAACTAAAAGAGAAAGCAAAAGAAGCATGTGGGTCTGGTGCACTTAACGGGAACTCATTTTTGAACTCCAAAAGAGCATTCATTTCGAGCCTAGGAGAAGCAAGAGTGTTGAAAATAAGGGAAAGAAATAAGATGAAATAAGATTGGATCGGAATCAACATCCTTCTTTTTTTCTTTCTTTAAGTTTGTGTGATAAGTGTTGAGTTGTGTCATGGTTGGGGGCTCCCCTTTAAAGAGCTTTAGGTTTGCAAGTCTTGCGTCAACTCTTGTCGGATTTTGAGTTGATTTGTCAAGTCTTCTGCATGTGATGATCAATGAATTGTCCCCACACTCTCCCCAACTTGACTCAGAAGTTTAAACCATTGACTCATTCCTTCCTCTCCCTTGCGGCACGACATTATTTTAAACCACTTAAATAATTGTGATTTTCTTTTTGCAGATTGAACTTCACTTCTCTAGGCAACCCTTACGCCAAGTAATCATAGTGTCCACAATCCAATTTCAAAACCTGACCTCTCTCTCTCTCTCTTTCCCTCTCTCTCTCTCTCTCTCTCTCTCTCATACTCATCCTGTCATCCGAAAACATGAACATTAATATCAATGTGAAACTCACCAGTCACCATCCTACAAGCTTTGTCTGGAGTTTTGAGAAGATATGAATTGACACAATCTGGAATTTACCTGAAAGATACTGCATTTTCTATCCGTAAGAGTATGTGATACGAAGTGTATATCGCTTTCTTCTACGGTCTCAGATTAGAACAAAGCTCAATTACATATGTTCTTCATTGTCATTTCGAAACCTATTCGAGTCTCCTCTTTGGGAGATCAAGTAGTATGCTGGTTAAACTAACAATTAGAAACCGATTATTAACATACATATAGAAAAACCTACTGGCTTACAAACTGTGTACTTCCTTAGGCTTTCATGATATCTCAAAATATTAACTACTAGTATTACCCCCGTGCTATGCACGGGTCAGCTTCACTGTCTTCTAACTTATCCGATCATAAATTTACAATTATTATTAAAATAAATTATTATTTTAGTTACATATTTTCTTAACCTATATAACACATCGATGCTAAAATAGATGCATTCAACAAAGCGGATAAAATACATCATAAAAATATGGTATAAATATTATACTTGATACATGTTCCAATAAAATATAATACTTGATATATTCAGTTTTGTTTTTGTAAATAATCCCTCTTTAAAATACAAACCTATTCATCTAACATAACAAATATAAAAAATGAAATATTGAACAAAATGAAACAATAAATTATGATAAATTATAATTTAATTGAAAATGTTTTGATATAAAAATTGCAGCTAGATAAAATTCTGATAAAACAATCAAAGAATTCTATTTAAACAGATTAAAAAGAAGTTTTGTCTATTTAAACAGATTTTCTCATACCATGATTTAAATCCAGTCGTGTTTACCTTTTTCTATAAGAATTAACTTTTCATGCTGAGAATAACTTTAGGCTTCTAGTAGTAATATTGTGTGAAAGAAAGCTCTGTTTTCCACCATTTTGTGAAAGTGTAAACTACAAAACAGAAGTATACTATGATCAAATCCTCAACTTTGAATCATGCAGAAAAATATAATAGAATAGTGTTCGAAAAAGAGAAGAAATGAATTTAAATAATTTTTGTCAAATTCGAAAACAAAATAAAATTACCAAGAAGATGAAATTGTGGAGACGAAGAAGAGAAAAAAAAGATTATCTTCTCTGCTGTGTATTCTTAGACCAAAAAGTGAAACAAAGAAAAGAATATTGAAAAGTAAAAACCGTAACTGAATGTTTTATAAGAGGTGAAGCAGTTGACATTGAGAGGGAAGGATTTACGAAAGTCATTTTGGAACGTGGTTGTGTAAAAATAGGATTCTTGTTTTGCAGTTACAAATATTTGAAATCAACTGAACGTAGTATACTTTTGATTTTTTTTTGGTTTCGTAAATGAATGACATTTTTGAATTTTTTTGAGAAAATTAAATAGTTTGAAATCATGCCATGAGAATAGGGATCGTGGAGTTCTTTATAGAGACTGTTATTTTTATACAGTTTGATTTTGTAATAGATTTAGATTTTAATTATTATGTTGATAATTAATTAGCTTTTATTGATTTTTAAAATCCACAAGTTTCATCCGTGTATGAGAAATTTATAAAATGTTGGTTATTTGAAATTGTGAAACTTTCATATTTTGATGAACAAAAAACGTGATTGCTTTTCTGTATTTTTCAATCATTTTTTTGAAAAAAATCCACGTGTCAGAGTTTGATTCGCTAGGCGACTTGCGCTTTAGTATATAAGGGATTCACCACATATTCAACAAAAGTTGAAACTGTTTACACACACTTATAAACTTTTTATATGTGATGATATATACACATGCAATCAGAAAGCTTATCCAAATATAATTGATTTCAACATATTTGTACAATATTCAACGTTTTGCTTGATTATCTTTCATAATAAAACGTGTATTTATAGGTACTTATGTTTTAGGGTTGTTCTTTCGTACTGTCTTAAACAGGAGGTTACATACATATTCATGAAGTGATGATGAGGAGCAACGTAACTGAGTTGCGTACAAGTTTGGGAACATCGCCACTACTTCCTTGTTTTTTTGCTTGAGTTGGTGAATGGTGAGGCTCATATGTACCTGCAAGCACAAGAGACTTTAGCGAGGGGAATATTGATAAATACCATAGGATTATTGATAACCTGGAGCTGACTTGGCATGATGATCTGGAATGGCAGTTAGAGTTGACTGTGAGCTATAAATAGGAGTCATCATCTTCATTACGAACTTGGCTTGGAATTGGATTGTAAAAGGGTTTCAAGAGGTGGCTCTTGGATTTGGGCTCAATCACGGTTCATCACCGTGTTGAGATTGTAAACATTCTTCTTTCTTAAATAATATCATACCTTAGCTTTATCATAGGATCATTATACATATGAACCTAAAAATAAACAGGTACGACCCTTTTAAGTTACCAATCTTGGAGTTGGATCATAAAAGTGTCCAAACTCTGCTCTCATCTTTTGAAACAACTCGTCATCTCCATGAACATATCACACTTACGCAAAACTTAATCACAGAAGCCCATTACCATGGATTAACTATGTTAATATGGTATGAAGCCCGCGGGCTTACAAATCCTGGCCTGATTTTTTAAACAAGGGCCATGCTTAAAAGTGGCCTTACCCGCGATGTTTTTCCTCTATTTGCTTAGAGCGTTGTCATCAATACTATTAAAACAGCAACATGACCAATTGATAAATGTTTAGTCCAACTAATTATATAAATACTTTTAAATATATAAACTGCCATTCATCTATATGTAACTACCCATTAATAATATAAATATTTTCTAATTTCTCTTTTAGTTGCAACATTTTCGGAACTTCTCTCATAAATATAGCGACAGTTACAAAATTTATTTGAACGAGTGAAAATAAATAACTACTATATGCTTGACTAACATATAATAAATGAAGGCCACCATCAAGTTTCAGATATTCATGGTATTTAATTATTTATCATCGCAGAACACTACAATCAGTTATTTTACTTATAATATTTAGTTCTTTGGTTCGTATTTTTGGTTTTATAATTAACCTATCAAATATATAGTATAACATTAGCTTTAATGTTTTTTTTACAAGAAACGACCAAATTTAGAGATCAATATATATATATATATATATATATATGATTTAAGTAAATTTTAAAAAATCAGTTAATATAATATGGTCACAAATAAAATCATTATGTATTTATTTAATAAAAAATAAAATATTTGAAGTTAGTTAATATTTATAATATTTACTTTTATAGTGTATCAGGTAATGATTTATGTTTTCGTGATTGTGATTTTACCGGTTATTAAAAAAAATATACACTACAACGACATAACTTATATCTCAGCCCGTAAGATATATTCAACCATATATTAATTTATTAAATGTTTTACACAGACATTAAATTTATCAGTTAACAAAGAACGTGATGTTAACATATAGTTTAATATGGTTTAACTGAACTTTTAGTAGAAATAAATATTCATATAAACGCATTTAGTTTAACAGGTTTTAAATAGGTTATTGGATTAAAAAATATTTATTAAATGTGATTTTACTTAAAGTTAGTGAAAACTATATTAACCCATTTACGTATATATATATATATATTAAAAATATTTTTCAAAATTTTTATTCGGTTCTCGGTGCGGGTTGGATTTGATATTGGTTTTCGTATATTACACTTTAAGAACCGTTCGAGTATATAGTCCAGGTCTAATAGAGTAGAGACTTTGATATTAGGGTCGATTCCGAGTCGGATTTCTGAGTACGAATATTCTTGACTAATTATGTTAGGTAACTATTAAGAAAATATAAGAGCAAATTAGCTCAATACAGTAAAAAAGGTGATATACCATAGAATGGAGGGAAAATGATAATGATGGGGGAAGAAAATTGGGGGGAGAAATAGAGTATGGAGTGCAAATAGAGGATATTTGGTGTGTAGGGAGTACAAATTCTCAAAATATAATATGTTGCAAATTTTAAAAATAAAGTTTAAAAATAATTTCTTCGAATGTATATGGCACAAGTTTATAGTTATGCAACTTGACATATTTAATATAGTTACCAAAATTATATTAAATTAAATTAATATTAAACAGAAATTTGATTACAAAAAAATAACACAAATATAAAAATTAAATTTCTCAAAAAAGACACAAGTACATACTTATGAAACTTGGTTTATTTAATATACTTACAAAAATTATCTATTCTATTAAATTCATATCATACAAAAATTTGATTATATAAACACACAAACATATAAATTATGGTTCTGAATGGTGACTGCAGTTTGAACGGTGCAGGACAATCGGTTTAACTGCGGTGCGGTTTTAACAGTTATTAAAATGTATAGATATATAGTATATGTAAAGATTTTTGTTACTGCGGCGGGACGATAGTCACCTTTCGAAACCTATATTAGGCAATAATTTTAAAAGCAAAAAATATACCCGCCCTCTCGAGGGCGGGTCAATATCTAGTTAGCTAATTGATTAAACATCCCTTATATATTAATTGAGGAACATTTGAAAAGATGTAACCTCAATTTTATATTAATTAAAAGAGGCCCCAATGCATAGGTGGCACTCAATTAGGTAGTCAATTACATTCAATTGAAAAATAAGTAGGTCCACATTCTATTTTTATATGTTGTTAGAAACATAAGTTGGTCAAACTATATGATATAATGATATGATATGATATTTTTTTCCTTAAATAAAACCTACGGAATTACCATAAATGACTAATATATATATGACAATTAATGAGTTTAATAATAAAGATTTGATAACAATGTATATCTCCTCCATCATTTTTTGTTTAATTTTATATTATTAAAATAAATTAAACAATCAAATTAGCTATAAAAATAAAATTTAGATTTTTTCGTATATGTTATATTTTGAATTTTTAAAAACGACAATAAATGACTAAAACTATTAAAATTATTATGTTAAAAATTAATGATCAATGGTTTAACATTTTTATTATAAGAAGATACACATGATTTTAAAACCATATGAGTAAAAAATATCATTTAATAATAAAATAAATATATATATATATATTAAACACTATATACCATAAGATTACATAAATATTTTAATATTAAAACTTTCAATGAATTTTCAAGAACATTTATAAATTATAAACTTATTAAAGATTTCAGATTGAAAATTTTGTTATCGATGATTTAAATATTTTGTTATAAAACGATATGAACGATCATAGAACCGTATGATTATAAATTCTTATTTAGTAAATAACTATACAAAATATACTATTCCTAGAAAAATAGGTTGGTCCATCTTAACTTATATTACACTTTTTATTAAACTAACTATCGAATTGATAAATAACGTACCAAAAAATGTTTTGCACTTTCCTTAAATAAAAGCTACGAAATTACCTAATATGATTAACGTATATGTGAAAATTAATTATAATGAATAATAAATATTTGATAACAATTTTTGTATCTTAGTTCTTTTTTTAAATTTTATATTATTAAAATATATTTAAAAATCACATTAAATATATAATAAAAACATTTATAATTTTTCTTATATGTTATATTTTGAATTTTTCAAAACGTCTATAAATTATTAGAAATTTGAAGATCCCCACTCTGAAAATTTTGTGATCAGTAGATTATTTTTTTGTCATAATAAGTTACAAATGATCATAAAATTGTATTAATATGAAATTTTATTTAATATTATAAGAAGATACACATTATTTTAAAACCATATGAGTAAAAAATATCATTTAATAATAAAACATATATATTTATATATATATATATAGATTATACTATATACCATAAGATTACATAAATATTTTAATATTAAAACTTTCAATGAATTTTCAAAAACATTTATAAATTATAAACTTATTAAAGATTTCACATTGAAAATTTTGTTATCGATGATTTAAATATTCAATATAAAATGATATGAATGATCATAGAACTGTATGATTATAAATTCTCATTTAATAAATGACTATATAAAATATACTATTCTTAGAAAAATAGGTTGGTCCATCTTGACTTACATTATATTTTTTATTAAACTAACTATTGAATTGATAAATAATCTACCAAAATTTTTTTTGTACTTTCCTTAATTAGAAGCTACGAAATTACCTAATATGATTAACGTATATATGAAAATTAATTATTATGAATAATAAATATTTGATAACAATTTTGGTATCTTAGTTCTTTTTTTTTTAAAATTTTATATTATTGAAAGATATTAAAAAATCACATTAAATATATAATAAAAACATTTATATTTTTTCTTATATGTTATATTTGAATTTTTCAAAACGTCTATATAGTATTAGAAATTTGAATATTCCCACTCTGAAAATTTTGTGATCAATAGATTATTTTTTGTTATAATAAGTTACAAATAATCATAAAATATAACGTATTTGAATTTTTATTTAATAAATATTCAAACTAAATAATATATATATATATATATATATATATATATATAAACACTAATGATTTAAAGCAAGAAGATTGGCTGATCAATTTAGTCGTCCAGTTGAAATCTTTCAAAAGTATGTGAAAGACTAAAGTCAAAGTAAATATGGATTTAGAATAGTAGTTATATTTTACTAACCAAATACCAAAAAAACCGAACCGAACCGAAACCAACCTGATATCCGGATTGAACACCCGTAATCCAAATGAAGCCAAACTATTGTTTTATTCTCCAAAATATAATAAAAATAATAACTTAATCCCGCGCAAGGCGCGGATCTTATCCTAGTGTAATAGTATTAGTAAGTCAATAATATTATACTATTTTAGTCCCCTAATGTTGTTTGTTGCTTATACAGATCACAGAAATATAAAGACTGTTCGATAAAAGGCAAGAGTCGTAGACGAAAACGAAAAGAAAAAAAGCAGAAGATACCTTCAACATAACGGAATGATTAAGGACCAACCACCTTGGCAAGCTTTATAAAGTATTCGGACCGTTGGGCGGTGAAAGACAGCCGCGATGTTTAGCAACCTCAGGAGGCCTCGACACCTGCCCAGTGGTTCCCACAAAAATAATAATTTCACTTGTTACTATTTTTGTTTTGAGCCCTCCCAAAAAAACATGTATAGTAACGTCTATATGCCCAATAAGGCAGCCACGTGGACAGTGACATAACTTGTAGTTTCCTTTGTAGAACAGAAGCGAAGCCACCGGCGTATTAATTACGGAGACATAAACGAACAAGTGTGAATGGACGTGGAGTGGCTATGCACCTTATATAACGTTCAGGCCGGCGAGGATTTTGTCCCTCGTTAATTATTATTCTATTTGTAACAACAACAACAAAAATCTAAATGATATGTTTTAATGATGATTGTCTTTTAGTTTTATATACTTGTGGTTTACTATAAGTATCATATTATTAGGTTCAAATATTAACAGCTGACATTTTAGATATTTCTGTAAGTAAAAAAATGAATGCTTGTGCACAAAGTTCAGTAATGTGGAATGGATGCTAAGAAAACGAATGTTGGTTCATGTATACAATCGTATTCATTGTATTAACTAGTACCGAATATAATAGCAAACGTTATAATGGCGTTCATGATATGCATAAATGTATTTGAAAATAACGAATAAGACTAGGAATGTTTTATAGAAAACAAAATATAAAGCTGCGTCTTTGAGAGCAAATCTACAACGTTCTGAGATGAAGAGGCCGATGGACAGCTAATGATGCCAACACGTCCGAAAATTTAAATAATTGAACATTAGTCATATCCACAAAGGCATTACACACCTGGAAGATAATATCATTTAAATTTTGGTTTATAAATAAATGGTGTAGCACTAATCATAAGTTTGCTACTTTGCTTTAAGATATGGCATAAGTTCGTAGTTGCATAGGATTCTATATAAATAAGTTTTTTTCACAGTACATAAGCTAATACTGTGATGCTATGCTGATTAACTTATTATGATAGACTAATGATTGTAAAATTTACATGTTATTAAGAAATATCAAAGTAATGATATTATATTGCAGATTTTTTTTTGTCCTTTTTGGTAGTTAGCTAGCTATACAGTGACTAGTGTGGTTTACTAGGGAGGGCATTATTTTCTTCTAGCGTTGAAATTCATCTTCTTCCTTCCTTCGTTCCATGGTACCATTCTTTTAAAGAACCACTCTCTTCGACTTCTGACTACTAATCATCTGTGGTAATTTATTTTCCTTTCAATCCAGCTATATAAAGGAGCTGTTTTTAATATATATATTTGGTAAGAATCTGCTTGTTAATATTTGTTTTTCAGATTCTGTGTCGGTTGACTTCCTTTTCCTTTCTATCGGACACGATTTTGAACGATTCAATGGGTGAATTTAGGGTTTAAAGCTTTCTAGAGCTGGTGGGTTTTCCTCTTTTCACAAAATTGGAAGTTTTATAATCTTTGGGGCTCCGATGAAACATCACTTTCTATGATTCATTTCTTTATAGCAATAAGTCTTGGTGACCCTTTACTCAAAGTCTTCTCTTTTCAAGTCAAGTTGCTCAGCAGCCTTTACAAGTCCTCGTTTTTTTCTAATGGGTCTTTTCGTTTCTTATCTGATTCCAAGATTTTGATTTTGCTTTCAACATCCCTCTTAGTGGAGAGGAGCTCTTTAAAGTTTCATGCTTTTTCCGTGCCTCACATGCTTCTCCTTTATTGCAGAAAACCAGTTGCATTGGGTAGCTTATAGCCAATCATCTGATTAAGGTGAAGGTGAGAAAACTAGCCTCTTTTACATGTTTTTTTGGTAAATATTCTTACAACTTCATTTGCTTGTTTGTTTCTGGTTGGACTTTCCTCGGTCGTAAAGTAGATTATTGTTTTAAAAAAAATCGTGTAGAGTTCTAGTCACGTTGTCACGTTGAATGAGCAAGTGATGGCAGATAGCTCGTGAGCTGGGTGTTAACTTTATCCTTATGAATCTAGTGGAGGAGGAAGGAGTTGAGCTGTTTTTTTTTGGTTGGCCATTAATATTTACCAAGTTTTCTCCTTTGAATCATTCTTCTCTCTTCTTCTAGCTTTGATCATTTCTTCGTCACTAATTGTTCTTTTATCAAAAATTGGGACTTATAGTGTTAGATTTGTTTTTTTTTTCCTGTTTGTAGATTTTCTATAAAGCTTTGTTAGAAAAAATGGGATGCTTTGCATCAACGCCCAAAGACACTGGTGGGAACAGAAGAAAGCCAACAAGCATCGGTGAGGTTTCAGTATACGTACCCGGTTTAAGGATACCGAGACCTGTTGAGTTTTCACAAGCAGTTGGTGATCAGTTGCCAAAGACTCTAGTGGAACGCTTGACAGCTTTAAGAACGCGTATAGTAGTGATGGCTAATCAAGAAGGTCCTACAATAACAAGAACTAGAAGAAAGACACAACATGGTATATATTTATGTCTGAGGAGATCTTTTGTTAGTTTTGTATCTTTGTTCTGCTTTCTACTGTTTACGTCTCTAAGGGGGAAATTGTTTCTTGGCAGGAGGTTCCACGCTCTCAGATCTTCATCAAGCTTTGGTAGACTATCTTCCTGTTCTGTTGGAACTAACTAAAGACGGTAATATCCTATTATGTGTTTTTATAGGTTGAAAGATCTGTTTGGTTTTAGAGATTTATTCTGACCATACAGTGTTTGTGATGTTTCTTCAGGTAGCCATCTACAGTTTAAAGTACATTTTATTTGGGTAAACCAGGAGGATGAAGAAGAGGTTAGTAAATAATTACCAGAGCAGTTTTCATCATAGTGTTCATCTTATTGTACTGATGACTCTTTACATATATACTTGAAATCAGGAAACAGCAATGTCAAACATTTGGTATGAAGTTTTGTCTGTTTTGCATCTAATGGCAATGCTACAAATGTCACAAGCCAATTTGCTGCTTCTGCCTAGAGGGTTTAGTGATGGCCACAACCATCCGAAAGTATCAGAAGGTTAGGCTTCTTTGCTTGCCTGAGGAGAGTTCTCATACAATTTGATGTTTTAAAAAAAAATGTTAACTAAATGTGCTGGTAAGGTCCCTGACACTGAACAGTCTCGTTGTTGTTTCGTTGACTACAGAAAACAGACGAGCTTCGATCGATATCTTCTTAAAGGCAGCTGGATATCTTGAATGTGCTGTTAAGAATGTTCTCCCTCAGTTTTCTGCTGAGCAAAGGTTTCTAGAAGGAAAATTTCTAATGACAATTTACTCTAATTGTTGGTAGTTCTGAATTGAACTTAATGGCACAATCTTTGTATTTGTATTTCTGCAGGAGAAGTTTACCGGTTGACCTTGCGGAGGGAGTTCTACGGGCTCTTTGCTTGCAAGCACTAGGCCAGGTAAAACCTCTCTTTGAAACTGATATGGTTAAGTGTCTTAGATTTGGTTTCTTTCCTTTTACCGTGATCTAACATCTTTCAAGTTGCTGATCTTCAGGGTGTGGATATCCAACTAGGCATGGCAATTGATAGTTCTAAGGCCACTCTTGCAGTCAAACGAAGACTTGCATGTGAAATGGTTAAATATTGGCAGCAGGTAAATTCCTTTCTCTTATCCGATTTGACCGTCTTAAGTTGGCTTCCACGTCTTGGAAACATCTTAAACTTTCATTAACGCTTCAATTTTCTTGTCGGTGGCCATTAAAACAGGCACAAGATAATTTAATGAATCTTCCATTGGCAAATGGTTGGGGAGAGAAGCATAGACTCTTCGTTAAGTGGAAGTATGTTGAAGCCAAGGTATTGTCTTACTCCTTGCATTCTGTAAACCTGTCTGGTCCTTTTCAGTTAATATACTGAGCCAGCTGCATTGTTCTGTCCATCTGTCTATATAAGACACATAATATAGTCTTACTTTGTTAAGGTGCATTTGTCTAATGTCATGTTTGATCTTCTGGGATATTTTGGATCAGGCTGCGGCTTACTACTATCACGGTTTGATTCTTGATGAAGGAAACACAGAGAAATCACATGGCATGGCAGTTGCTGCATTACAAGCTGCAGATGAATGTTTCAAAGAAAGTAAGAAAGCATCAGAAGCATTCAACGCCTCTTCACCTACTTCAAGGTATATTCTTTCTCCTGAGCTCATTTGGTGACAGCATTAGCAGTCGTTTGAAGATCCATTATTTGTTTTTCTGCAGGACACCACCGCTTTTCGGCACAATGAAGTATCTAACAGAGAAAATCCCGAAAGATACTTCGAGTAAAGTCAGGATCAACCGTGATCTATACTCTTATGAAAAGTGAGTTTTATTTGGCTTTGCTTCCTCTGCAATAAATTATAAAGCTGAGTTCTTCTTTTGATGAGTTGATACTCTCTGATGAACAGAATAATGGAGACGGCACCAACACTTCCTGATTTCGCTTTGGCATTAAAGCCAGATGAGTATCAACTTCCTCTAGTTGAATCTACGTAATCTGAAGATGCTTAAAACGTTTCAAACAATAGCAATCGAAGATACAGATGTGAAGACCTTATAGAGCAAAAGAATGAGAGTGGTTTCCAATGGCTGCCTGAAAAACTGGGGTTTGGATCAGTTTACAATGAGAGAGATCTTTGTATGTTAATGTAAACCATATATTTCTGCAATAAATTATCATTCTTGTTAATTCCAGTAATGATAATAACACTTCAAGTGTGTCTAATAAAGACTAAGTATAGGCAAATGGTGGGGTTATCTTATGTTCTAGCATAGGTTCTTAGTGGTTAAGGTTGCCGCCGGAGATGTGGAAAGGTGTGAATGGTTTGACTTGGAGTAAAGCACCAGACTGAGCAAAAGAAAGAAAGTTCTGGAATGAAAGCAGAATCTGGATAGATATGCAGATTTCTTTCAGACAACAACATGGTCGGACAGATTCTTTTTACTGAAGGAAGAAAAAGACGAACAAGTCAAGAGGCTGTTAGAATTCTGTTATAATTCTTAACCAACTTTTATTTCAAGAAGAAAAAGTGACCTAAAGCGTAAAAAACTCTTATTTCAAAGACTAAAGTTTTCAGTATATAGAAATTAGAAACTGTAAATGTTTTAGAATACACACTTTTCCATTAAACCAATATTAATGAGTTAGAATTAAAATTTAATTAGTATAGACAGATAATGTGTAAAAAAAAGAAGAGAATGTGTAAATATTTAAAATGGCTATTTTTTAGGAAAATTAGGCTGTTTAGCAAGGAAAAAAACATAATTCACCAAATAACCAATTTCCCTAACTTTTCTATACACACCGTCATTTATATATAATAATACAATATTATCCCTTCTTGCAACCGCTGGCGTAACCTGCAGAGAATTTTTTTTTAAATTAATAATTATTATATGTAAAAGTAAATTGTGGCTTAATTGTCTTCACATCTTAAAAAACGCTTGTGAAACGACGTTTTACAGTTGAAGTGGAGAAGGAACAATCCGAACCTCTTTTCCTTCTTAGATTTGTGGGGTTATTGATGAAATTGTATTGTCTATGTTGATGGTGAAGGGTTGTAGTGGATAATAGAATTTCAAAGACTCGTGTGGTGTCTGCACAAAAGTTGATCGGAGAAGATGAAATGTATATTTTCTGCTACTATACTACTTAATTATATTCCATTTCATTTGATTGTTACTAAAAAGTGCTTTATTTTGCTTAGGTAAATCGTAGGTAAAAATGCACTACTTTAATCCGACAACGGCACTACTTTAATCCGATCAAAGAAACCCTAACAACGATTGAAATCGCGAAATCGATCTCCAATCTTCAATTTCGAATCTACCAACAACACGACACTACGTAAATTGTAGTAAAAATGCTTACTCGCCGCCATGGTTGAAGATCTTGAAAGAGTTTTGTTCGACAAAAGAATCTTTGGGTTTAGGTTATGAGCTCTGCGACTTGTTGGAAGACGATGAATTAATGAGAATGCGATCATAAGACGTTAATAAATAGTGTTGTGTATCACAAAGTGAACTTTCTTATTTTTTTCTTTCTTTTTTTGTCGACTTTTTTTCTTGAGAAATTGGACTGTATAGCAACGAAAAAAACATAATTCACCGCACTACTTTAATCCGTAGTGAGATTTTTACATATTCAAAAATATGTAACAAGAACTTTAAAAAATTAAAAACTATATTTCTAAACAAAATAAAGCACTTTTTAGTAACAATCAAATATAATATAGTTTAATATCACATAATATAATGTACTTTTTATATTTTGATATTTGGGTTTAGATTTTATATTTAGGCTAGGGTTTAGTGATTATAGTTGAGGGTTTAGTATTTAGAAGGTGAAGGGCTATTGTTGGGGTTAGCATTAATTTCTTCCATGCAATTATAGACATTTCATAATTTCACCAGTATATACTATGTTCTTTATTTTGTTTCATTCTATTTGGGTTTAGGGTTATATTTGGGTTAAGATTTATATTTGGGTAAGAGTTTAGTGATTAGAGTTCGTTTATATTTGGGTTTAGTGATTAGGGTTTTTGTTTTAGTATTTAGTAGGTGAGGAGTATGGTTGTGGTCAACATTAACTTATTCCATTTAATCATATATGTTTCATAATTTCACCAATATATATGTATTATACTATGTATTTTGTTCCATTCTATTTGGTTTTACGGTTTTTATTTGGGTTTATGGTTTAGTGATTAGGATTTTGGATTTAGTATTTAGTAGGTGAGGGGTATGGTTGGGGTCAATATTAACTTATTCTATGAAATCATATATGTTTCATAATTTCACTAATAAGTACTATGCTATGTATTTTGTTCCAATTCTATTTGGGTTTAGGATTTATTCTTGGGTTTATAATTTATATTTGGATTTAGAGTTTAATAATTAGAATTTAGTACTTAGGGTTTAGAGTTTCGTATTTATAAATTGTGGGTAGTGTTTAGTATGGATGTTGTTGTGTCCTTCTATACTATTTTAGTGACATGAAATAGAACACTACGTGCATATTTATGTGGTCAATAAACGTATAATGTGAATGTCTCTTTTCTTTCATATGACATAGCTTTAAGTCACTTTTCACCGTATATTATGTGTGACAAGATATGAGCCCGTTGCGTTGCAACGGGTTTTGTTTGATGTTTTAATTTATTAAAAACCATAAAATAATAAATCATTTTATTATAGTATTATGATTGTTTTTTTCATATGTTGTTTGAGATTTATTTTATTACTAAAACTTGTTTTCACACATAAGTTTAAGTTAATATTTGTATTTTATAACCATGGTGCATATATGAGTTGTTATAAACTTTATACTAAGGATTTAAGAAAATACTATACATAATCATTTAAACTGAACACAATCCGAAATAAGAAATGAAAAGTAAAAAGAAATGAAAGTTAAATACACCAATCGAATCAATGACAACATTATACATATTCTTATGTACTAATTTAATGTTTAATTAAATAAGGCTTTAAAAATTTATTTTGCTATGATTTTTTAAAAAAGGAAAACATTCTATTTTATAGATCTCCTATTTATTTACAATTAAAAAAATAAAACATAATATTAAATACTCTTTTATAATTTTGTTTAAGATTTTAGAAAAGTTAAATTACTGTCATATAACCTATTACAGTTATCTTCTCTTTAAAATTTCAGAAAAAAATATATTGCTATCAAAAAATTATTTTTAGTTATTAACAAATATTTTTAAAATTGCTATTTTTACAATTCATATCAATACTTATTTAACAGTTCTTTTGTTAAATAAATCATTTTTACTACCATGCTCATCATCAAACACTCTCTTAAAAATAATATCATATAAATTTTTACAATTCTCTTTCGTTAGGACTTAAAAATATTATACAAATTTCTTTTGTTTAGGATTTTTTTATAAAAAATAAAAACAACTATCAAATATTATTTTACAGTTTTGTAAGATTTTAGAAAATAAAACTATATTACATAATCTTTTACAATTATATTTTGTCTAGGATTCAAAAAAAAATAGAATTTATATCAAATAACTATTTCCAGTTAATATTAACTATTTTAAAAGTTGCAATTTTCAAAATTTCTTTTTTTTCAATATCATTAATATTTTTACAATTCTTACAATTTTTACAATTTTTAAAAGTTGCAATTTTTTACAATCTAATGATCTATGTTTATTTTGAAGTTAATTTTGGTTTATATTTTTTAACACAAAATTATTTAAAAGTAAAGTTAGTTAATTATAAGAAAAATAAGATTACTTCTACTTTTTTATTTTATTTAGAATTTTAGAAATTAAATTAATTATTTTATTTCTTTTAGATTTTTATACAACTATTTTATTTTAATAGAAAAATTCTGTTCAATTATTAATATATATTTTTTCTTATACGTACAAACACATATTTATCATATTCACACATACTCATATACGACAATAAACATCAAAATTAAAAGTTATGCTAACATCATAAGATGTAGTAAGGATAATAAAAAAATGAGTTGTATCAAGAAATTAAAAGAAAATACTCAGTTAATACTTTTCATGTAAATACTATTGTGTTTTTTTAAATAATATGTGGAAACTTAAACTTAAATATAGATGTGAAGTATTTGTAGCTATTTTTTGTCATAATTTTTTAACATACAATTATCTATTAAAAAAGGAAAGTTATTTACATATAAGAAAATAATAAGAGTACTTTTACAATTTTGTTTGATTTATGCTTTTGAAAAAGTAATATTATATATTTTAAAATTAGTTTTCTTCATGTTTTTATTAAATAATTTATTGTACTTGTAGTATTTTACCATTCGTTTTAGTTTAACATTTTTTTTATAAAAGTTAATGTTTATCTTTTATAACTAACTGTTTTAGTATCTTTTAATACAAACATTATAATGTAAAATAATAATAACAATAATAATAATAATAATAATATGACTATTAAATAATATTTATAATTAATTTTTAAGAAAAATAGTTTTTATTAATTTAGTATATATATTTTTGATTATGATATAGTTTAACACATATCACATCTATACTATTATTTGCAAAGTAATTTTTTGCAATCGAGTTCTCACGTTAAAAGTTAGAGTGGTCAAAGTCGATGATACCCTTAATGAATTTTATATATACTTAATTATATAATCAAAAATGAATTTTTATTAAAAATATTAACTTTTTTAAAATAAGATAATTCTTATATATTGTGTTGTTATCTTAAAAAATATTTTTCAATTATAAAAGTTAAAAATAAGATATGAAACAATTTATAATAATTAAGTGGTTAAAGTCAATGTTACTTTTAATTAATTTTTTATATATAATTAAAAACAAATTTTCATTAATAATCTTATTTTTTTAAATAAGATAATTCTTATATATTGTGTTGTTATCTTAATTAACATATTATATATAACTAATTATCATAATAATTAATTAATATATATAATTAATGATAATTCTTATATATTGTGTTGTTATCTTTATTTTTTCAATTATAAAATTTAGAAAATAACATGTAAAAAATTTATAACTAAATATTAATCAACTAAAACATTATTATAAATAATTTATAGTAATTAAGTGGTTAAATTCAATGTTATCCTTAATGTATTTTATACTATTTTTTGCGAAGTAATTTTTTGCAATTGAGCTCTCACGTTAAAAGTTAGAGTGGTCAAAGTCATGATACCCTTAATGAATTTTATATATACTTAATTATATAATCAAAAACGAATTTTTATTAAAAATATTAAATTTTTTAAAATAAGATAATTCTTATATATTGTGTTGTTATCTTAAAAAATATTTTTCAATTATAAAAGTTAAAAATAAGATATGAAACAATTTATAATAATTAAGTGGTTATCTATACTATTATTTGCGAATTAATTTTTTGCAATCGAGTTCTCACGTTAAAAGTTAGGGTGGTCAAAGTCGATGATACCCTTAATGAATTTTATATATACTTAATTATATAATCAAAAACGAATTTTTATTAAAAATATTAACTTTTTAAAAATAAGATAATTCTTATATATTGTGTTGTTATCTTAAAAAATATTTTTCAATTATAAAAGTTAAAAATAAGATATGAAACAATTTATAATAATTAAGTGGTTAAAGTCAATGTTACTTTTAATTAATTTTTCATATATAATTAAAAACAAATTTTCATTAATAATCTTATTTTTTTAAATAAGATAATTCTTATATATTGTGTTGTTATCTTAATTAACATATTATATATAACTAATTATCATAATAATTAATTAATATATATAATTAATGATAATTCTTATATATTGTGTTGTTATCTTTATTTTTTCAATTATAAAATTTAGAAAATAACATGTAAAAAATTTATAACTAAATATTAATCAACTAAAACATTATTATAAATAATTTATAGTAATTAAGTGGTTAAATTCAATGTTATCCTTAATGTATTTTATAAGAAATTATTTATATAAATTAAAAACAAATTTTCATTAATAATACTATTTTTTTTAAATAGGATCATTCTTATATATTGTATTGTTATCTTAAATTTTTTTTTTCAATTATAAATGTTAGATAATAAAATATAAACAATTTATAATTAAATACTAATCAACTAAAAATATTTTGTATAAAGATATTTCTAATATGTGAATGTTTTCTTTTAAAAGTTCAACACAATAATAAATATATATATTTTAATGATTTTTTTGTCATATGTATATATAATTTGAAGTTAAATTTTTTTTTGAAAACATAAATAAAAAGATATCATGCGGATTTTTAAATTAATAAAATATAAATTAATAGATATTTGTAAGACGATTAAGCCCGCACGTGCGGGCAAAACACCTAGTTTTTAAATATATAACTACCATGTGTTGTATCATGTTAATTAGCCATTTTGAAGAACCAAGCTCAATATAATCTTTTATAATTATATCTTTATCAACAATTTTGAAAATAAAAATTATATTAAATAAATTATTTTCAAATCTATTTTTTAGGATTTCGAAAAAGGAAAATTTCTAAAATAATTACTACCAATTTTTTTTTTAAATCGTTTTTACTGTTAAATAATTTTTAAAAGTAGTTGTTTCAAAATTCGTTTTTAATATCTTATTATATATATTTTTAATCATTATATATTTAAACACATCTCACAATATTAGAAGAAAAATTATTATCAAATAATCTTTTGCAATAATCTTTTGATTAGGATTTTAAAACAGGAAAATTACTATTAAATAATGTACATAATAAGATTTTTAATAAAATTTATTTTTCTTAATATCTTAATAAAATTTATTTTTGTTAATATCTTCGTATATATATTTCTAATTATAAGATAAATTAACACATGTCACAATCTTAAATATATAATTGCTATGTGTCGCGATCATGTTAATTAGCAACTTTGAAGAACCAAGCTTTATATAATAAGACAAGATATGAGCCCGTTGCGTTGCAACGGGTTTTGTTTGATGTTTTAATTTAATAAAAACCATAAAATAATAAATCAGTTTATTATAGTGTTATGATTGTTTTTTGCATATGTTGTTTGAGATTTATTTTATAATTAAAACTCATTTTCATACATAATTTCAAGTTAATATTTGTATTTTATAATCATGGTATATAGATGAGTTGTTACAAACTTTATACTAAGGATTAGAGAAAATAATATACATAAACACTGAAACTGAACATAAGCCGAAATAAGAAATGAAAATTAAAAAGAAATGAAAATTTAATACACCGATCGAATCAATGACAACATTACTAATTAAATATTTTATTAAATAAGTCTTTAAAGTTTTATTCTGCTATGATTCTTTTAAAAAGAAAAACATTATATTTTATAAATCTCTTTTTTATTTACAATTAAAAAATAAAATAGAAATATTAATTACTCTTTTACAATTTTGATTAAGATTTTAAAAAAGTAAATTACTGTCATATAACCTATTACAATTATCTCCTCTTTAGAATTTCAGAAAAAAATATTGCTATCATAAATTATTTTTAGTTATTAATAAATATTTTTAAAATTTCTATTTTTACAATTCATATCAATACTAATTTTACACTTCTTTTGTTAGTTAAATATTTTTTATCATCATGTTCATCATCAAATACTCTCTTAAAAAAAATATCAAATAAATTTTTACAATTCTCTTTCGGTTAGGACTTAAAAATATTATACAAATTTCTTTTGTTTAGGATTTTTTTTTTATAAAAAAGGAAAACAACTATCAAATATTATTTTGCAGTTTTGTAGGATTTTAGAAAAGGAAATAAATATTACATAATATTTTACAATTATATTTCGTCTAGGATTTAAAAATAAAAATCATTTCTATCAAATAACTATTTCCAGTTAATATTAACTATTTTTAAAAGTTGCAAATTTTAAAATTCGTCGTTTTTTCAATATCATTAATATTTTTACAATTTTTCTTGTTAATTGAAGTAAAAATTATTATTAAATAAAATTTTACAATTCTCTCTGGTCGCGATTTAAACAAAAAGAAAACTTTGAACTCGTAAGATTATAAAAGAATTTTCTTTTAGAAATCTCTTTTATTATGCTTTTAGGAAAATAAGTAGTTATTTTCACATAATGGAAGTTTTTATTGACATATTCAAATCTAATTTTTTAATTGACACATATCACAATCATATCAGGTGAAATATTTGAAATTAATTTTGGTTTATATTTATAACATAAAATTATTAAAAAAGTAAAGTTAGTTAATTATAAGAAAAATAAGATTACTTTTACGTTTTATTTTATTTGGACTTTTAAAAAGGAAATTAATTATTTTTTTCTCTTAGATTTTTATACAACTATTTTATTTTTAATAGAAAAATTCTCTTTAATTATTTATATATTTTGTCTTATATATACAAACACATCCTACTATATAAAAGAAGCTAATTTCTAGTTTCCTAAGGCTATCCACATAGGCAAAATAATCATGACCAATCAATATGTCAGGTCATAACAAAGTGGGCTTTATGTAAATAAAGCAAATGTAATATTAGATGGATACTGATTCGTATATGTTGTCAATATATATGTGTGGTCACATATTTGACTGTAAATTATGAGTCAAATAATATCTAATGCATTTATTGAGAATTAAATAAAATATATTATCCCATTAAGTCAAATGACTGTCGACATTAAACATATTTCCTGCAAAATAACATCAATTATTGTAATCTCAAAATCACAGATCCACCGCCTCACAGTTTGAAGAATTTCACCATCCACTCATCGCTTTTCATTCCTATCTATTTGTGCCATTTCTTTCTTTTGAAAAGTAATCCGTGTAAGTGATTTCTTTTGTTTAAGGAGTGGTTTAGAAAGTGCGAAGATTATTTGTTTTCATATTCTTCATTTTGTTAAATTAACAGTTCTCTCACAACACCATGGTCAAACCATCCTCCCAAGATCCTCCACCTCTAGGAGGTATTCTGAAATTAGAAATTCATTTTGAATAAAAACATTATTAGTATTGTTATATTAATTTCATACTTTCATCCAAAACTCTAATAATAACAAATATATACATTATTATTATAGATATATTTCATCATTATAATTGTTTGCAAATGTAGCTTTTCCTATTATGTAGAAGATGCTTTTTATTTTAAAATAATTAATATGAAATAAACCAAATGTATTTTGGTATCATATTATTAAAGAAACATGTGGAACCTCTTCGACATTTTTAAATATCCCAGAATAATGTGTTGTTAAGAGTTAAATATTGTTTTGCATAACATAATATTGCAGAATTATTTTGCTAATTTTGTAATCTCTAATATTATTTTGCAAATTTTAAAAGTAAATAATTTAATATTTTTAGACTTATAACTGAAATCCTAATCACAAATTCATACAGCGACAACAAAGATTTATACAACTATATCAAAAAGAATGAACAGTATTAATTATACAACAACATATTAAAATTCTACATTTTCTAAGTAAACCATCATTACTTCTTATTATTCGACGTAACAATTTATTACGAATAGTGAATTCCTCAAAACAATTTATTATTCAAACTTACTGTTGTTTTTTTAAAAAATAATGATCACCGCTTCTAACATCTTCCCATAATAAAATAAACAAAACTTAATTTACGCTCTCAGAAATTTCAAAACTCCAAATTTTAATTGACCTGACTTTTATTAAACATGTAATCCGCGCGAAGCGCGGACACCGACCCTAGTATTTATAATATTCACACATACTTATGTACGCCAATAACATCAAAATTAAAAGTTATGCTAGCATCATAAGATGTAATAAATATAATAAAAAGTTGAGTTGTATCAAGAAATTAAAAGAAAATACTCATATAATACTTTTCATGTAAATACTATTGTGTTTTGTAAAAATAATATGTGGAACCTTAAACCTAAATATAGATATGAAATATTTGTAGATATTTAGTCATAATTTTTTAACATACAATTATCTATTAAAAAGGGAAATTTATTTACTTATAAGAAAATAATAAGATTACTTTTACAATTTTATTTTAATTATGGTTTTAAAAAAGTAATATTATTTATTTTAAAATTAGTTTTTCTTCATGTTTTTATTAAATAATTTATTGTACTTGTAGGATTTTACAATTTGTTTTTGTTTAACATTTTTTTCTTAAAATTTAATGTTTATCTTTTATAATTCTCTATTTTTAGTATCTTTTAAAACAAACATTATAATGAAAAATAATAATAATAATAACAATTATAACAAACAATTATAACAATAATAGTAATAGTAATAGTAATAATAATAATAAGACTGTAAAAAATATTAATAGTAATTATCCTTTTAAAAACTTTTAAACCAAAAAATTGTAAAAGAGTGTTTAATGTTAATTTTCTTCTATTAAAATCTGATTTTTTTTAAAACTGTTAAAAAAAATTGTAAAAGAGTGTTTAATGTTAATTTTCCTTTATTAAAATCTGATTTTTTTGAAAAAAGTTATATCATTTTCGTTTTTACAAATGCTATACCAAAAACGATTTGTACAAATAATTTATTATTGTAGTGTATATATTTTTATTTAATATAATTTTTTTCCTAGTTTTAATGAAAATATAATTATAAAATATTATATTACGATTGGTTCTTCAAAATTGATGATTGACATGATTGTTACACATGGTCATTATTTTTCTAAAACCATTTATGTGTTAAACTATATCATAATCAAAAATACATATACTAAAATAATAAAAGGGATTTTTCTTAAAACTAAGAAAAAAAATTATATTAAATAATTTGTTTTCAAATCTATTTTTTAGAATTTTGAAAAAATGAAATTTTCTAAAACAATTACTACTAAATATTTTTTAAATCGTTTTTACTATTAAATAATTTTTTAAGTAGTTTTTTTTCAAAAATCGTTTTATTATCTTAATATATATATTTTTAATCATTGTATATTTAAACACATGTCACAATATTTAAAGAAAAATTATTATCAAATAATCTTTTGCAATTATCTTTTGAGTAGGATCTTAAAAAAATAAAATTACTATTAAATAATATATATAATAAGATTTTTAGTAAATTCGTTTTTGTTAATATCTTAGTATATATGTTTTTAATTATGAGATATATTAACACATGTCACAATCTTAAATATATTATTGACATGTGTCGCAACCATGTTACGATTATTGAAAATATAATTATAAAATATTATATTACGATTGGTTCTTCAAAATTGATGATTAACATGATTGTTACACATGGTCATTATTTTTCTAAAACCATTTATGTGTTAAACTATATCATAATGAAAAATACATATACTAAAATAATAAAAAGGATTTTTCTTAAAACTAAGAAAAAAAATTATATTAAATAATTTGTTTTCAAATCTATTTTTTAGAGTTTTGAAAAAATGAAAATTTCTAAAACAATTACTACTAAATATTTTTAAAATCGTTTTTACTATTAAATAATTTTTTAAGTAGTTTTTTTCAAAAATCGTTTTATTATCTTTATATATATATTTTTAATCATTGTATATTTAAACACATGTCACAATATTAGAAGGAAAATTATTATCAAATAATTTTTTGCAATTATCTTTTGAGTAGGATCTTAAAATAAGAAGATTACTATTAAATAATATATATAATAAGATTTTTAGTAAATTCATTTTTGTTAATATCTTAGTATATATGTTTTTAATTATGAGATATATTAACACATGTCATAATCTTAAATATATTATTGACATGTGTCGCGACCATGTTACGATTATTGAAAATATAATTATAAAATATTATATTACGATTGGTTCTTCAAAATTGATGATTAACATGATTGTTACACATGGTCATTATTTTTCTCAAACCATTTATGTGTTAAACTATATCATAATCAAAAATACATATACTACAATAATAAAAAGGATTTTTCTAAAAACTAAGAAAAAAATTATATTAAATAATTTGTTTTCAAATCTATTTTTTAGAGTTTTGAAAAAATGAAAATTTCTAAAACAATTGATACTAAATATTTTTTAAATCGTTTTTACTATTAAATAATTTTTTAAGTAGTTTTTTCAAAAATCGTTTCATTATCTTAATATATATATTTTTAATCATTGTATATTTAAACAATGATATATTTATTTAATACTAATATATCATTGTTTATCTTAATCATTATCTTAATATATATATTTTTAATCATTGTTTATCTTAATATATATATTTTTATCTTAATTATATATATTTTTAATCATAGTAGTTTTTTCAAATCCTATACCAAAACCGATTTGTACAAATAATTTATTTAATACTAATTTTCCTTTACTAAAATCATAAACCAAAAACAATTTGTACAAATAATTTTCCTTTTCTAAAATAATAAAGAAAAGATAACTGTAAAAAATTGATAGTAATTATCCTTTTTAAAATTCTAAAGCCAAAAATTTGTAAAATAGTGTTAAATGTTAATTTTCTTTTATTAAAATCTGATTTTTTGAAAAAAGTAATAGAAATTTTCGTTTTTACAAATCCTATACCAAAAACGATTTGTACAAATAATTTATTTAATACTAATTTTCCTTTTTTAAAATCATAAAGAAAATATAACTGAAAAAATATTAATAGTAATTATCCTTTTTAAAACTTTTAAACCAAAAAATTGTAAAAGAGTGTTTAATGTTAATTTTCCTTTATTCAAATCCTAATTAAAAAGATCATAAACCAAAAGGAACTACAATTATTCACATCTATATATAGGACTAAGCTATCTCATATTTTGACACTTCTCAAATTTGATCAGCAAGCATAAAGAAAAATATTAGGTGGGTTTTTTGGTCATCGCATGTTCTTTTCTTCTTATAAACTGATGTTAATTTTTTTTTTCATTATTGTCATGCTGATCACGTAAGTTATTTCCACAATAATGCTTAGGAGTTTGTACATACAATATATAATTAGTTATGATGTTGTACATAAGTTAATGTCAACGCCAATTTACTACTTTAATACGTTTAATTATGCTTATGTGTGTTCGTTCTATTTATTATTTTCTAACTGAAATTGTAATTCAATTTGCTACCAGGAATTATCAAGAGACAATGGCTTCAGAAAGTTATCTAACACTAGATCAGTTAAATCCGAAATGTCCTTAATTACCGTCGTACTGAGTACGTCTTACTAGAAAGTGGGAAGCAAGAAATTTAAATAAGAATAACGAGCTTATAGGAATAAATTTTCTCCTACTTGATAAGATGGTAAATATTTTATTTTAAAAAAATCTTATATAGTTTTATTGTTAAAAATAATTTGTTTATTATATAGGAAAATACAATTCAAGGTTGTGTGCATCCTTCTCTTATTGAAAAGTTCGGAGATGGATTACATGAAGGGGCCATTATTGAAATCTGCAAATTTAATTTGCAAGATTACAATAAAAACTACAAAATCTCATATCATAAATTTCAGATAAGATTGACCGAGAGAACAACAATTGCATGTGTGGAGCAACAATTACCTCAAACACCGCCTGAAAAATTTCGATTTCGAAACTATGAAGAGTTTGCTCAACTGAAAGATTCAACATACGATTTATATGGTAATATTTAGTATTTTCTTTGGTCAGTTATTTCTTTATCTTTCCCCTTTTGACTTTGCTTTATATATTCAGGATAGTTAAATCTCTTGCAGTATTGAATGCAAAGATTGATAGGTTTAAATAATTATTACATCGACTGAAGTTGGATCCTTTCGTATAGAGTCTGCTTGACATTGGTTGATGCATTTGTATGTTTAGTAGGTCATTGATTGATTGATTACTAGGAACACGTAATCTGTTTTTTTTGTAGCAATTTGGTTGTCAAACATCATATGTTTCAGTCAAATTATTCGGTATTTGTAATGAATTTTGCTTGAAATAACATTATTATATAACACGATTTTTGTTACAGATGTAATCGGATGTATAAAAATTACAGATGTTATTCGAAAAAGGTATTATTTAAAAGGTTCAGTTCAGGTTCGGATAACCCATTTAAATAATTTTTGAAATTTTAAAATTCATTATATACTTTAAATCCTCAAAATCTATAAATACAATAATATGTTACATATAAATTTGAATAACATATGTCAAAACACCTAAAATTAACATATAAATTGGTTTGGTTTGAATATTTTGATAGAGAATCAATAGAAATTTCAAATATATTTTGGTGTTTTCACTATATTTTAGCTATCTTAGACATTTAGTTTTAACTATTTGTTTATATTTTCAAGTATTTTACACACGGTAAAAGTATCTTATATATTTTGGATGTTATTAATATACATTAAATCTAAAAATAATTAATATATTTAGGTATATAAATCTATATAATATATATTCGGATACCCGAAATACTTCGTTTCATTTCTCTAGATACCAAAATTTTGAACCCGTTCGAATATTTAATCAATTTCGATTCAGGTTCGGTATTATTTTTTTGGATCGGGTATGGTTCAGTTTTTCGGATTTTGTTTTTTTTGCCCAGTCCTATTTTAATCTCTGTTTCATAGTAACATACGAAGACGTTTTCATTAAATTAATATAATAAAAACATGTTATAAAAAACTTTTAAAATCATTCCAAATTACTATTAATATAGCCTTGCATCATTCCAAAATACGATTTGAGTTAAACTTGAACATGATTATTCCAAAACAGACGATATAGTCTGATCATTAAAAGGTGAACTATTTATAAAAAACAAAAACAAATTATTAACTATTGTAAACACGAAAGACAAACATCATAAATTATGTAGAAAACAAATTTAAATTCAAAAATGTGTCCATAACATATATATATATTCTAAAATTGATGTACAAAAAATTGTCATTCTTTATATGTTTTCATAAAATTAAAAATCAAACAAAACCCGTGCAACGCACGGGTCCATACCTAGTGAGGATTAAACCCTAGTATTATATAAAACGATGTGTTTCAAAGTTGCTAGATTTTTGCATTGTGGCAAAATAACTCTATTTTGGTTTTGACTAAAAACTCCATTTTTTTTATTTTTGAGGGAAAACTCAATTTTCTTGATTTTGAAAATAAATCAAATTTGTGATTTTTTGCGAAAAAATCTATTTTTGGTTTTTGAGAAAAAACTTGATTTTGATGATCAACGAATTGGAGAAGATAATCATATCACATATTCGATTTGCTAATTTGATGCTTAGAACTTAAAAGACAAAAATGAATAAAATAATTTTTTTTATTTAAATGAGATAACCCTGGTACAAGCTCTAACCTTTAATTAAAATAGGATTAAAATAGGGATGTCTTAAAATAAGACTGGGCTTATATTTAACAAAAGAGGATTTAACATCCCTACAGAAAAAATGGCATCTGATATCTTAATGGGCTTAGGCCTTAGTATTCTCTCAACTCAAAGGGTAACACATGTGTTAATGGGCCGAGGCCCAAGACTTAAAACGATCAATTCAGTAGCACCGTCTCTAATAGCGCATTAAGAGCATCTCCAAGAGAATTCTATTTTTTCCTCTATAATTTACACTAAAATAGAGTAAGACCATCTCCAATAGTTTACACTATTTTTTACTCTAAAATAGAGTGACTCTATAATAGAGTTTAAGTTTTCTCCAATGGTACTCTATTTTAGAGTAGAAAATAGAGTGATGAACAAAAAAAAAATAAGTTACTTTATATTTGGAGTAAACCTATTTTTCACTCTATTATAGAGTGAGAAATAGAGTACCATTGGAGCAATTTTACTCTAAAACTCTATTTTAGAGTGAAAAATAGAGTGGGGTTGGAGATGCCCTAACTCTATTATAGAGATGGATTTGCTCCAATGGTTCACTCTATAATAGAGTTACTCTATAATAGAGTGAAATATAGAGTATTTTTGTTTTTCACTCTATATTTAGAGTAAAAAAATAAGATTACTCTATATTTCACTCTATTATAGAGTAACTCTAACTCTATTATAGAGTAACTCTATTATAGAGTGAACCATTGGAGCAAATTTAAGTTACTCTATTTTAGAGTAAAATATATAAAAAAATTATAGGGTAGCATTGGAGATGGTCTCAGAATTCTATTTCAACGATGCTTCTTCTTTCTGGGAATTGAAGCAGGAAGAGATGTTCAAGAACACGTTTCAGTCTGGGTTTCTCTCTATTCTGTACAGTCTAGGGTGCGTTTTAGTGTGATTCATTAAAATCTTTCGATATTCTCTAAAGTCTAAACCATTGATTCTTTTGATATATATGTTTTTTTTTGTTTTTTTGCAGAAGTAAGCCTCTTCAGATGTGGGACAAAGAAGGTGAACGATTAGTTAACTAATCATTAATGTGTTGGGTTTTAGCTAATCATTAATGTTTTTTGATTAATAGTTGAGGATGGTCATGTGAAGCGTTGCCATGATGGTGATATACAATCCAATGTGCTTGAAGTAGTTGGTTCAAACATTCAGTCTAATTACATTACATGTCCCGCTGATCTCTCAGCAACTCTTGGTATCAAGCTTCCCTTTTTGGTATTGGTAGTGAAGAACATGAAGAAGTACTTCTCATTCGAGATTCAGATTCTTGATGACAAGAATGTGCGTAGGCGTTTTCGAGCTTCTAACTTTCAAGTATGTAACGTCTTTCTCAGTTAGTGTCTATGCTGCTTTTAGAATCATTGGTGAAAATATCTGAAGCCTTTTTTTAATTGTAGTCTGTGACTAGAGTGAAGCCATATATATGCACAATGCCATTAAAGATGGATGAGGGGTGGAATCAGATCCAGCTGAACTTGCCTGATCTTACTAGGAGAGCTTACGGGACTAATTACGCTGAGACTTTGCGAGTTCAGGTTCATGCTAACTGCCGTCTTAGAAGGATATACTTTGCTCACCGTCTTTACTCAGATGAGGAGCTTCCTCCGGAGTTCAAGCTCTATCTCCCTGTGCAGGTTTGAGTGTTAGTTTAGTTACTACTATCTTCCCTCTTTTATTTCTTCTTGCATTGTTCGTTTTGTTACTTATCAATGTTCGTTTTGTTTGACTGCAGAAAGCATGAAATGTTTTTCCTAGTGTTTATGCCATTGACATGGTACCACGAAGGAAACATACTTCAACCTATTTCAGATAGACATAGAGCATTTACGTTATGTGAGAGTTTCAGGTTGACTTGTATCATCCTGGTCTGTTGGCATTTACCATACTGTGGAGTAGCTTGACTTAGTATCTTAAGTTTTGCTAAGTTTTTATGTAATGGGATCGTATATGCTTAAGATTATCATATTCATATGTATGTGGAATTTCAGTGATGTGTAAATTTTAATTTATTTGAGAGGAGGAACAATGTCACCAGACCGAGTACACAATTACAGAATGGAATACACTCCAGTTCATTTGCTGTACAAGAATATATCATCCATCAGTTTCATTCCTTTGAAATCGTCAAGTGAAGAAGCACTGTAGAAAGCCTTTGATCTCTTATACCCCACTGGCCACTACAACCATCGTAACCGAAACATTTATCTGTAGTTTCAGGAGAGTTCATGTTCCACCCCTCATACCATTAGATGTTTATGTTTATGTGAGTTCATATTGGTTGTAGTTGTATGGATGCTTCTGAATTGTTGAATCATGATGCTCTTTTTCATATAATGAGAGTTGCCTCTTTTTTCCTTCCATATATAGTTTTCTCACTTTTAATTTTTTTTTTATTAGGTTATCTAAAGAAATATACGATTTGGTTTAACAATATTCATGTGCAACTATGTTTAACCGCATTAGAGTTAAAGAGAATAAATTGGCTCATGAAAATTTGATTTGATTTTATATAGATATAATAGTATAACAACCTTTTATTTTATAATACATCATATGATACATAAGGTTCAATCAAGATAACTCAATCCCGCTATGGTGAGATGACAAAGGAGTTTCAACTTCAGAAGAACATCTATCCCAAACCTGACTAGTTCTGAAAGAAACTTGAGAAGCAAAACATTTGAATTGATACAATCGAAAAATAAACTTTTGAATTTCCATGTAGCATTATTTTCCAGTTTTTACTACCTCTAGACAACACTCTTTGGAAGCAGGTTTATTCGTAAGAATCTCTTTAAGAACACTGTCAATACATTCATCACCACTGGGCCCCATTTTGCCCCCACAAGAATTGAGATACAATATGTATTTTGGTGGCAATTTGTCGAGCATGTACATATTGTAATCTTGCGAAGCCGGTGATATCTCCGTCAATGCTTCCATCTCGCGACCGGGATTAACCAATGGTTCATCGTCAACATCTTTTTGGCTCAAACTTGGATACGCATGTGATGCTAAAATGGTGATTGTAAAAAATACCATAAAAATTGTCTTAGTGTCCATTTTGTATGATTACGTTTTAACTTCTTATTTAGATTGTTTTTATTTCTTCTATTCCCTTTATTTATCAGTGTGTACATATAGTAATCGATTGGTTTAACTGATATAACTGGTGTTTGTATTAATAAAGTAACGGTTTCTAGTAGTTTTGCAACAACATAGTTCTTTATTACTTCAGTTACCTCTAAATGTAACATTTTTAAATTGACCTATGTTTCATGCATTGTTTGTTAAATAAATATTAATAATGTTTCATGTGTTTGCACCCAAATTAAAAACATTAGTAGTTTTTTTTATTTTATCCTTGTTATTTATATTATTTTGTTTAAAATTATTATTTAATAAACTAAAAATTAGAGTAAAAACTGAAAGTTTATTTAATACAAGATATGAGCCCGTTGCGTTGCAACGGGTTTTATGTGATGTTTTAATTTAATAAAAACTATAAAATAATAAATAATTTTATTATAGTTTTATGATTGTTTTTTGCATATGTTGTTTGAGATTTATTTTATAATTAAAACTCATTTTTACACATAAGTTTAAGTTAATATTTGTATTTTATAGTCATGATACATAGATGAATTGATAAAATATTATATCTAAACGTTTAAATTGAACATAACCCGAAATAAGAAACTGAATGAAAGTAAAAAGAAATGAAAGTCAAATACACCAATCGAGTCAATGACAACATTATACATGCTATTATGTAATAATTAATTTTTTTATTAAATAATTCTTTAAAATTTTATTTTGTTAGGTTTCTTTGAAAAGGAAAAAAAATCTATTTTATAAATCTCGTTTTTATTTACAATTAAAAAAATAATATTAAATATACAATTATCTTCTCTGTAGAATTTCAGAAAAAATAAATTGCTATCAAATAATTATTTTTTTACTAATAAAGAAAATTTACATTTCGTATCAATACTAATTTTACACTTCTTTTGTTAATTAAATATTTTTTTGTCTCATGTTCATCATCAAATATTCTCTTAAAATATTATCAAATAATTTTTTTACAATTCGCTTTTGCTTAGGACTTAAAAATATGATAAAATATTTTTTTTGTTTAGGATTTTTTATATAAATAAGAAAAAAACTATCAAATATTCTTGTACAGTTTTTTAGGATTTTAGAAAAAGAAATTAATATTACATAATCTTTTACAATTATATTTTTTTCTAGGATTTAGAAAAATAAAATTTCTATCAAATAATTATTTCCAGTAAATATTAACTATTTTTAAAAGTTGCCATTTTCAAAATTCAGTTTTTCCAATATCACTAGTATACATTGCACCATTTTCAAAATTCAGTTTTTTTAAAACCTAAGAAAATAAATTAAGTTTTATTATCTTTATATATATATTTTTAATCATTGTATATTTAAACACATGTCACAATATTAGAAGGAAAATTATTATCAAATAATTTTTTGCAATTATCTTTTGAGTAGGATCTTAAAATAAGAAGATTACTATTAAATAATATATATAATAAGATTTTTAGTAAATTCATTTTTGTTAATATCTTAGTATATATGTTTTTAATTATGAGATATATTAACACATGTCATAATCTTAAATATATTATTGACATGTGTCGCGACCATGTTACGATTATTGAAAATATAATTATAAAATATTATATTACGATTGGTTCTTCAAAATTGATGATTAACATGATTGTTACACATGGTCATTATTTTTCTCAAACCATTTATGTGTTAAACTATATCATAATCAAAAATACATATACTACAATAATAAAAAGGATTTTTCTAAAAACTAAGAAAAAAATTATATTAAATAATTTGTTTTCAAATCTATTTTTTAGAGTTTTGAAAAAATGAAAATTTCTAAAACAATTGATACTAAATATTTTTTAAATCGTTTTTACTATTAAATAATTTTTTAAGTAGTTTTTTCAAAAATCGTTTCATTATCTTAATATATATATTTTTAATCATTGTATATTTAAACACATGTCACAATATTAGAAGGAAAATTATTATCAAATAATTTTTTGCAATTATCTTTTGAGTAGGATCTTAAAATAAGAAGATTACTATTAAATAATATATATAATAAGATTTTTAGTAAATTCGTTTTTGTTAATATCTTAGTATATATGTTTTTAATTATGAGATATATTAACACATGTCACAATCTTAAATATATTATTGATATGTGTCGCGACCATGTTACGATTATTGAAAATATAATTATAAAATATTATATTACGATTGGTTCTTCAAAATTGATGATTAACATGATTGTTACACATGGTCATTATTTTTCTAAAACCATTTATGTGTTAAACTATATCATAATCAAAAATACATATACTAAAATAATAAAAAGGATTTTTCTTAAAACTAAGAAAAAAAATTATATTAAATAATTTGTTTTCAAATCTATTTTTTAGAATTTTGAAAAAAGGAAATTTTCTAAAACAATTACTACTAAATATTTTTTAAATCGTTTTTACTATTAAATATTTTTGTAAGTATTTTTTTCAAAAATCATTTTATTATCTTAATATATATATTTTTAATCATTGTATATTTAAACACATGTCACAATATTAGAAGGAAAATTATTATCAAATAATAATAAAAAGGATTTTTCTTAAAACTAAGAAAAAAAATTATATTAAATAATTTGTTTTCAAATCTATTTTTTAGAATTTTGAAAAAAGGAAATTTTCTTAAACAATTACTACTAAGTATTTGTATCTTTTGAGTAGGATCTTAAAAAAAGGAAAATTACTATTAAATTCGTTTTTGTTAATATCTTAGTATATATGTTTTTAATTATGAGATATATTAACACATGTCACAATCTTAAATATATTATTGACATGTGTCGCGATCATGTTAATTAGCAACTTTGAAGAACCAAACTTTATATAATAAGAAAACAATTACTACTAAGTATTTGTATCTTTTGAGTAGGATCTTAAAAAAAGGAAAATTACTATTAAATTCGTTTTTGTTAATATCTTAGTACATATGTTTTTAATTATGAGATATATTAACACATGTCACAATCTTAAATATATTATTGACATGTGTCGCGATCATGTTAATTAGCAACTTTGAAGAACCAAACTTTATATAATAAGATACGTCATGTTTACCGGATAACTGCAAATAGAAAGGCTATAACCGGTTAATTTTGGGTGTAAATGTTAGATTCTTCATTATATCAAAATCAATATTATCTACCTAATTTCACTTCAAAATTTGGTTAGATAGCAAATAAGCCATATTTTTTAGAAGAAGAGATTATCTTTTTAGTTTTTACCCAAATTAAATTCTTCACCCTCTGCGCAGCGGCGGCGATCTGACACAGCGACGGCGATCTCGAAGCAACTTTCTCCGATCGTCCTCATCTGATTTCGTTTCTAAATAGTAAGCTTCGATTATATATCCTCTTCTTTCCACTAGTAGTTTTACGGAACCATTGTGTCGAATTGATCTCGCTTGACACAGAAACCCTAATTTAGATTGCCATTACCATTACTAAATCAGATAAAATCCACAGGATTAGCGACCATGCCGGTTCTTTACGAGCAAGACAAGCACGTATCTTCCGCTATTATGACAGGACAGGTAGTAATAATCTCCATCTCCATTATATTCCTTGTCTTAATCGAAACAACACTTGATAAAACTGCTCTGTTTTGTCTTTTTCCAGGAGAGAGGTGTGCTCAGATGCCAGGAACGAACTTCACTTCTCCATCACTGGAAGCTCACAAAGGAGCAGATTGAATTAGTTGACAAAGCAGGCTTTGGTTGGTTCAGGCTAATAGGATCAATCAGTCTAAACAACTCTCTCATCTCCGCACTCGTTGAGCGTTGGAGAAGAGAAACCAACACCTTTCACTTCCCCTGCGGTGAAATGACAATCACTCTCGACGAAGTCTCGTTGCTTCTCGGTCTTGCTGTTGACGGGAAGCCTGTGGTTACTAGTGTTAAAGAAAGAGACGAAGACCCTTCTCAAGTATGTCAGAGACTCTTGGGGAAGCTGCCGCAAGGTGAGCTGAGCGGGAACCGAGTGACTGCGAGGTGGTTGAAGGAGAGCTTCGCAGAGTGTCCAAAGGGAGCTACGAAGGAGGAGGTTGAGTTTCACACGCGTGCTTATCTTATCTACCTTGTTGGGAGTACGATATTTGCAACTACGGATCCTAGTAAGATCTCTGTTGATTATCTTCTTCTCTTTGAGGATTTTGAGAGAGCTGGAGAGTATGCTTGGGGTGCTGCTGCGTTAGCGTTCTTGTATAGGCAGATTGGTAATGCTTCTCAGCGGTCTCAGAGTATCATTGGTGGATGTTTGACGCTCTTGCAGGTTTTTGTTTCTCTTTGTTGTCTTTAAAAGCTTTTATGTTATGTTTTGTCACTTTATGCCTTATAGTATACTAATTGGGTTTCTAATTTTCAGTGTTGGAGTTACTTCCATCTGAATATTGACCGGCCGAAGAGAACCACCCGTCAGTTTCCTCTGGCACTTTTGTGGAAAGGAAGGCAACAGAGTCGGTCCAAGAATGATTTGTTTAAGTATCGCAAAGCACTTGATGATCTAGATCCATCACATGTAAGAGTTTATTCATTGCATTCTTGAGATATTCGTTGTTTTTTTGTGAATCCCTTATGAATTTTTGTTACTACGAACTCTCTTTAGGTTAGTTGGTGCCCCTTCGAAGGAGATCTTGACATTGTGCCACAAAGCTTCAAAGATAATCTACTACTTGGTAGGTCAAGAACAAAACTGATTGCTCCAAAAGTAGTGGAATGGCACTTGCCAGATCGATGTATGAAGCAGTTTGGTCTATGCCAAGTTATCCCCGGAGAAGTTCCTCACAGAAAAAGTGAGAAAACCCATGACGAAGACTTACTGGAAGACATGAACACAGCGGATGAAGAATGGATGAGACGAAGGGAGAACATTGTGGAGAATGAAGGAGGCAATGTTGATGAAACTGAATATATGCAGTGGTTCAATAGCATCACAGTCCCAAAGCTTCACAGAGATACAAGCCTCGAAGCTGATATAATGAACGTGGTAAGTGGATCGTCTTTGGTTAACTTAATGCATAAATTCACCTTGATAATTGCGCCTTTAAACCATTGTTGTTTCTTTTGTAGCAAGCTGCTATACTCCAGTTCGACGAGGTGGCTTCAACGTTGTCACTAGAGGATCTACATCCAGAGGAGAGAGAAGCAGTTGAAGAAGCAGTGATGTGTATGTCAAATGCCTTGAGAGTAGGAGATTGGTATGAGGCTCCTCCAACAACAAATAAACGCAAACGAAGAGAGGAACAAACGGAGTGTAGCGAATAAAGACCAAAAAAGATCTTTTCTGGCTGATCAGATGGCTGTAGGCATTTACTTGGAGAAGAAAGAAGATGTAAGTCCCATCATCACTTGAGTTTATGCTTTAACAAGCATTCTTACTGATAATTGTTTGGCTTTAGGAGTAGAGGTATTCTAGGAGTGCTTAAGAGATATACTCAGCAGAGGTTTCAACTATTTTTAAGGATCTAACTACAGTTTTATCATGGGAATGTGCAATTAATTTCGTTTAAGCTCAGCAGGAGCACTAGATGATAAGATTCTGGTACTGTTAAAACGTTAATTATAATGAATGAATCTTTTTTTACACGGTGTTCTAATGAATGCATTTCAATTAGTGATGAACCGGATAAAGTAAGATACTTAACGTGTATGTGATGTTACTAGATAACGAGATGCGATAAATATGGTATTACGTAACCATCATTTAAAGAAAAAAAAAGGTTAGTACAGCTTAAACCCCATTAATATATTCCTTCCAAGGAAGATCTGTATCATTAAGCTGTAGACTATAGTTTGCCAAACAAAATGTTGTTTGCACTCTGATGAATGTCAGAAGAATTTCCCCAAAATAGTCAAATGATTACACGATTGTAATTTAAAATGCAAAGTTGATTGCATAAATTTCAGTAAGCCAAACATATGAAGAATATTCCCAATGAGAAGTGAGTCAGCAAAATCCCAAAGAAAAAGTTCAATTTTGTCATTACACACGAAACTGATAAAACCCCGGAGAAAGTGAATAAAGTCGCCGGTTTTGTATACCGTTTTGACTGATTTAAAACTCTCCGGCGACTTAACCAATGAAGGTAGAAATGAGTTTGGTTTCAGGCATCTCACTCTCTCACTACCTCGAAAATGGTGAGAGAGAGAGAGAGAGAGTACAAGGTGCAGTAAAGGAGAAAGAAGCAAGAGAATTTAAAACCCATAAACCTCTCTCTCTTCGCCTCCTGTCAAACGCCATTAAAACCCCCACCCCATCAGTATCAGTTACGCGATTTCTCTAGAGAGACAGGTAAGGAGAGAGAGAAGTGAAAGGAGAGATTTTGGAATCTGTAATGAATGTAAAGGGAGCAAAATGTGGAAGAGAAGAAAAGAAAGCACTAATGGCGGCAAGATACAAGTACTCTCTCTCTCTCTCTCTCTCTCTAAGTGGTTCTGTAGAAAGACAAAAAACATAATTACGGCTATCAGATTCTCTTCCGTTTCTTTTCTTTTTCTTCTCTTTATATCCTCCTCACTCTCAAACACACAAACAATTATACTCTTAAAAGATCCTCTCTTTTTTCCTTTTGGTAGTTCAAAGTTTGTAACTTTCTTTTTCCCCTGTTTTTCTCTCTCTCTCTGGGTTGTGTGATGGTCCAGAGTTAGTTTGCTTGAAAAAGAGTTGAGGAACAAAGGGTTTTCTTACTGTTTCTTTGTCTACTAGACATTTGAGTGAAGATGGAGTTTCTTGGGGACAGCTCTGAAACGGACAAGAAGAAGATGAAGAAACGATTCCACCGCCACACACCTCACCAGATCCATCGCCTTGAATCGTATGTATTATTATCCCTTTTATTCTTCTCTTTGTTTTCTCGCTCTGTTCTCTGATGATTTTGTTTGTAGGAGTTTCAATGAGTGTCAACATCCAGATGAGAAACAGAGGTTGCAACTTAGCAAAGAACTTGGTTTATCTCCAAGACAGATCAAGTTTTGGTTTCAGAACCGAAGAACTCAAAAGAAGGTTTTCTACTTTTACTTGCACTCCTCCTTGTTATTTTCTCCTTCCCCTACATAAACATCGTTTCTTATTGCAGGCACAACACGAGAGAGCTGATAACTGTGCACTCAAGGAAGAAAACGACAGGATTCGTTGCGAAAACATTGCCATCAGAGAAGCTATCAAACACGCCATTTGTCTCAACTGTGGTGACGCTCCTCTTCATGAAGACTCTTACTTTGATGAACAGAAGCTTCGAATCGAAAATGCACACCTTAGAGAAGAGGTTCCACCTTCTTCTTATTTAAACCTTCTTCATGCATTGTGGTTTGTCTTTAGTGCTTAAACTTTTTATGCTTCCTTTTTGGCAGCTCGAAAAGGTTTCAAGCATTGCAGCTCAGTTCATGGGGAGACCACTCTCTCATCTCCCACCACTACTAAACCCGATGCACGTTTCGCCATTAGAGTTATTCCACAGCGGTCCTTCCCTTGATTTTGATCTTCTTCCAGGAAGCAGTAGCTCTTCAATGGCTGTTCCTACTTTACCATCTCAACCAAACTTGGTTTTATCAGACATGGATAAGTCTCTCATGACCAACATCGCTGTCACCGCTATGGAAGAGTTGCTTAGGCTTACACAAACAAATGAGCCTCTATGGATCAAAACCAATGGATGCAGAGACGTTCTCAATCCCCAAAGCTATGAGAATATGTTCCCAAGATCAAGTGGTCGTGGAGGAAAGAACTTCAACCTTCGAAAAGAAGCAACTAGATCTTGTGGCGTTGTTTTCACTAATGCTATGACACTTGTGAACATGCTCATGGACTCTGTAAGTTTACTAAACTCAAAATCTTTAGTTTTTTTTTTCACAAGTGGTTTCTTGTTTTTTTTCTTTCTCAAATGTGGGTTTCATTAACTTGTAGGTCAAATCTTCAGAGCTTTTTTCTTCAGTGGTTGCGTCCTCTAAAACACTTGCGGTGGTTTCATCTGGCGTGCGCGGTTCCCATGGAGATGCATTGCATTTGGTAAGAAGATAACACTAATTCTTGAGTCTTTTGGTGTGTGAAACTGTTTAGTAACTTAGCTTTTGGCTTGTGTTAGATGCTTGAAGAGCTTCAAGTCCTTTCTCCATTAGTACAGACGCGTGAGTTCAGTGTGCTAAGATATTGTCAGCAAATCGAAAATGGAACTTGGGCAATTGTGAATATCTCATATGAGCTTCCTCAGTTTATATCTCACCCTGGGTCATATAAACTTCCTTCTGGTTGCTTGATTCAAGACTTGTCCAATGGCTATTCCAAGGTTTGTTTGTAACTAACTGTTCTGTTTTGAGTCATTTTAATAGCATATATGACCCTTTGATTGTATCTTTGAATGTATAACAACAGGTTACTTGGGTTGAACATGTTGAAGTCGAGGAGGAAGAACCGATTCATGAGATGTTTAAAGACAATATCCGTGAAGGGATAGCTTTTGGAGCTGAACGTTGGATCGCTACTCTTCAAAGAATGTGTGAGAGATTCAAGGCTCTGCTTGAACCCGCAACATCATCACGTGATCTCAAAGGAGGTAAGTTTAAATGTTCAAGGTTCAATATCTAAATCAATGCTTCAAGTAACACATTTAGAAACGTTTCAGTGATTCCAACGCCGGAAGGGAAGCAAAGTATAATGAGACTTTCTCAAAGAATGGTAAGCAACTTTTGCTTGAGCGTTGGCACATCTAACAACACTCGGACACCCGTTGTTTCGGGATTGGATGCATTTGGAATCCGTGTGACTTCGTATAAGAGTCAGCACGAACCAAATGGAATGGTTCTTTGTGCAGCCACCAGTTTCTGGCTCCCAGTTTCTCCACAAAACGTCTTTAATTTCCTCAAAGATGAAAGAACTCGTCCTCAGGTACTAGTACATGCGCTAAAGATCATGTTGTGTAACATTTTTTCGGTTATTATATGTTTCTTTGATTTGGTTTTATAGTGGGACGTTCTTTTGAATGGAAGTGCGGTTCAAGAAGTTGCTCATATCGCAAACGGATCACACCCTGGAAACTGCATTTCGGTTTTGCGTGTAAGCTAACCTCTTTTGAAACTTATACAGATCACTCAGTTGTTGATTCTAATGACTGATAATAACTTGGTATATATGTTTTGTTCTAAAGGGCTTCAATGCATCATCATCACAAAACAACATGCTGATTTTACAAGAAAGCTGCGTAGACTCATCGGGGTCCCTTGTGGTCTACACTCCACTGGATCTCTCAGCACTGAACATGGCAATGACTGGTCAAGACACGTCTTATATTCCTATTTTACCCTCGGGTTTCGCTGTTTTACCAGAGGGAGGCAGGAATAATCAAACCGCAGAGATTAAAGCTGAAGGGGGAGGTTCATTGATAACAGTTGGGTTTCAGATAATGGTGAGTAGTTTGCAGTCAGGGAAATTGAATATGGAGTCAATGGAAACAGTTAATAACCTCATCAGTACTACTGTCCACCAAATTAAAACCACCTTGAATTCTCCTTCAACTGCTTAATTGAGGACGCCATTAATAGCTCATTTTCCCATCTGATTTCTGAGAAGGGTCTTCAATGATGATCACAGAAGTGAAGTTAATAAGTAGTACTACTTATTTTGCCTTTAATTCCAGCAAAATGTGTAAGAAGTCATTACTCTTCTGGGTATTTGTCTCCTCTCTTCACTCTTGTTCAGTTTTTTTTTTTTTTTGGTTGGGGGGGGGGGGGGTTTGTTTTCCTGAAGTTTTTGTGTGTCTGAAATGGGAATATCTAGTGGGAAGTAGGAGTCAAGAGCGCACCATGCTCTAGTTGTATGGTTCGGGCATTGACTTCAGTTTGTTTTCTTTTGTCTAGTTACAGTTGTTAAGTTACTTTGGTCATGGCTAAATTTCGTCCATATGTTATCTATCTATCACCATTAATCTATTTCTTACTAAATTCATGATATGAAGATGTTATTGGGGATGATTGGTAAGTGCTGTAGCTTTATATTTTTTGCTGTAGAATTTAATCTGTAGATTTATTTGCTGTAGCTTTCCTTACTGTAGATTTCTAAAGCATTAATTTTTTTGTTCTGGAAATAAAGCTCTCTACAGCCATATTTTGATTTTTCAGAGATTTTTTTGCTGTGAGTTTTTTAAGGAAAGCAAAGCTCGATTGGTTGACATATGTAGCTGTAGACTAAATTTTGGCTGTCCAGAGCATCTACAGCCCCAACCAATCATCCCCAATATTGTTAGTTCCAGCAATGGAACTGAAAAAAAAATAACAATTACGTCTCTGAAACTTAGAAACACAATAAATGTATCAACAAGAGTTACAAAACAGAGAGAAAAAAAAAAACTAACAGCATTAGCAAAATTACTTCAAAAACGTATTTGACAAAATAATAACTCGAACTTTATAAAATAAAACCATCTATTATACACCATGAAACGTTGTTCTTGCAATCACTGTGCTCAATGAATCACCTATTTATCACATTTTATGCTCAATCAATTTGAACTTGCACCTGAAAATCATCTGGTCATGAACAAAAACAGATCCTCTCCAATGCTGTAGAAATTTCTCTCATATCTGGCAGATTGTTTATGTCCTCTTCACACACCTCATTGCCAGATTTGCCACTGCAATTCCTGGTTCCTGCTTGCATTCATTTCTCTGTGTTTCCTTGTTTCTTTATTTCTTACGCGCCAGCACGACAATTTGGTTTGAATCTTTTTTTGGGTGTAAAAATAAACATCAAGAAGTGAGTGACTCATGGTGACTTCGAACCTGCCACCTTCACGTTATAAAAGGTTTTGATCAAATTTTTGTAGATGCGAACCTCAATTTGGTAGAGGTGTCAAATGGGCGGGCCGTCCAATGGTTGCCCATGTCCATATACAAACGGGCTTAATATGGACAAACCCATTTTTCCCATTAGTTTTCATTGGACAAAATGTGGAAGACCATTAAGAAAATGGTCTTTATTGGTTTTGGGCTTTATGGACGTGGACTGTCCAATGGTCACAAAACCTAAGGCTTATAAAATTTAAGTTTTTCCGCTAAACTCGTAAAATCGATTTTTTCGCTTAAATTTTAATATCAAATTTTCCCGTCAGAACCAGAAAATCGAGTTTTTCTTCAAAACGCAAAATCGAATTTTCCCGCCAAAACCGAAAAATCGAGTTTTTCTGCCAAAACCGCAAAATCGATTTTTCTCGCCAAAACCGAAATTGTTGTACTTATGAACTTATGTATTATTGTACTTATGAATTTATGGATGAATTTTGATTTTATGAACTTGTATATGTAATTGTATGCTTATAAATTAAAATTTTCTTATATGGTCATTATAGACCCCATGGCAAAACCGAAAAATCGAGTTTTTCTGCCAAAATCAGAAAATCGAGTTTTCCGCCAAAACCGCAAAAATGAGTTTTTTCCGCCAAAACTGAAAAATCGAGTTTTTCCGTCAAAACTGCAAAATCGAGTTTTTCCGTCAAAACTGCAAAATCGAGTTTTTCCGTCAAAACTGCAAAATCGAGTTTTTCCGTCAAAACTGCAAAATCGAGTTTTTCCGCCAAAACTGCAAAATCAATTTTTCCCACCAAAACCGTAATTGTTGTATTTATGAACTTATGTATTGTTGTACTTTTGAATTTATGGATGAATTTTAATTTTATGAACTTTTATATATAATTGTATGCTTATAAATTAAAATTTAAAATTTTCTTATATGGTCATTATGGACCCCATGGCAGCCCATAAAAATATGGGTGTTAGTGGGTATGGTCTTTAATGGACATGATTCTTAATGGACATGGTCACTTTGCTGTCCACAAACAATGAATAGACAAATGGATATGGGCTAATGGACATGGGCTCGCCCAGTTTACAGCTCTACAATTTGGTCCGGTTTACAGTGCAATACCGTAACGACTGAAATTACTATTCTAGGCCCATGGGCCACAAAGTAATAATCTGATGATAGGGCTCATCCGGTAAACAAAAAAGAAGTGGCCGACAACGTTTCAGATCGCCGGCGGAGTCTCAGATCCCCCACGTTACCATCCTCCGAAGATTGTAACTTTTCTACAAATCTACGCTTTTGTACGTTGACTTCGAAAAACTGGTGGTTATAAGTCAAAATCTCTCTCTCTCTATATCTCTCGTCTTCTTTGCAGAAACCTTTTATTCCGATCCAATAAAAACTCTACAATGGCAGACACCACAGGATCCGGTACGTCATCTTTCAAATCTCATTTAAATTACATTCCCTTCGTAAGATGCTAGTGAAAATGATTGTGGAATTAATTTTGTTTCAGACATGAAACCAGGTTCGTTTATGTCGGAGAAATCCGCAAAGATCTTCGTCGCTGGACACAGAGGCTTGGTCGGATCCGCAATTGTCCGAAAACTCCAAGAATCCGGTTTCACCAATCTCCTCCTCCGAACACATTCCGACCTCGATCTCACTAACCAAGCCGACGTCGAATCCTTCTTCTCCACAGAGAAGCCTGCTTACGTCATCCTCGCCGCCGCCAAAGTCGGTGGGATCCACGCCAACAACACCTACCCAGCCGACTTCATCGCCGTCAATCTCCAAATCCAAACCAACGTGATCCACTCCGCTTACACTAACGGCGTCAAGAAACTCCTCTTCCTCGGCTCCTCCTGCATCTACCCCAAGTTCGCTCCTCAGCCCATACCCGAATCAGCTCTCCTCACCGGCCCACTCGAACCCACTAACGAGTGGTACGCCATCGCCAAGATCGCGGGGATCAAGATGTGTCAAGCGTACAGGATTCAGCATCAGTGGGATGCTATCTCCGGCATGCCGACCAACCTCTACGGTCCGAACGATAATTTCCACCCTGAGAATTCTCATGTGCTGCCCGCTCTGATGAGGAGGTTTCACGAAGCTAAGGTTAATAATGCTGAGGAAGTTGTGGTGTGGGGAAGTGGGAGTCCGTTGAGGGAGTTTTTGCACGTTGATGATTTGGCTGATGCTTGTGTGTTCTTGATGGAGAAGTACAGTGGGTTTGAGCATGTGAATGTGGGGAGTGGTGTGGAAGTTACGATCAAGGAGTTGGCTGAGTTGGTTAAGGAGGTTGTTGGGTTTGAAGGGAAGCTTGTTTGGGATTGTACTAAGCCTGACGGGACGCCGAGGAAGCTGATGGATAGCTCGAAGCTCGCGTCTTTGGGATGGACGCCGAAGGTTTCTATTAGAGATGGTTTGCGCCAGACTTATGATTGGTATTTGGAGAATGTTGTGCAGAAGCAGCAGTAAAAAAATGAAAAACCTTTCAGGTGATTGATTGCGTTTAATGTTTTATGGTTATGCGTTTTGGCTTTACATCTCTTCTATCTAATGTAAACTTTTATATTCATGGATATCATATCATATACTATGTTGAGATTATCAATAAAATCGAATGCATTCTACTTTTACTCAATTTTGGTCAGCAAACGCATCTGTTCACTGATAACACAAACGGTTCCAATGGTGTGTGAAAAACGCGGTAATCGATGATTGAACACTTGGTTAAGCTTATTTTGATAACCAGCTTATTTTGGGCCTATGGGCCTATGGGCCATAGATAATTATTGGGCCGTTAATTTATTGAGCCTTGTTATACGATCCAACGGTAGAGATTGAGTCTTGTTTGTAGATCGTACGATATTAACCGTTGGATTAACAGAAGAGCTCTGCTCCGAATAGAATCTAGTTAAAGAGGCAAGAGAACCCTTCTTCTCTCCGCCGCCCGCTTCTCTCTGTGTTTATTTCTTCTTATCTCATTTGCACTCTTCATAGAGAAACGAACCTCAATAATCAAATCTCAAGGTAAATCCACTTCTCTTCTGTTGTGTCTTAACGTTTCTTCTTACAAGGTTTTGTCTGATTTTCAGTTTTGTCGGTAATTACAATTTTGAAAGGCGATGTTTATTGCTTTTCTACTTCTGTGTATGTTTGATTAAATTGAATGAGACTACTTAATCCAATTCGATACTAAGGTTAATCTCAATAGTTCAATTAGCTCGTATCCATACGCATCTGACTTTTAAAAGATTCACTTTTGTTCTCACTGATTATGTTTTTTTTTTAATTTAAAATAAGGTTGTTGTGAATGTATAATCCATAGTTCTAATTGCAATATACAAGATTCTCTTGAATCTGAATGGTGTAATGAATGTTGGCTTGGTTTGGTTCATACACAGATGAATAGGGAGAAGTTGATGAAGATGGCCAACACTGTCCGCACTGGCGGAAAGGGTACAGTAAGAAGGTAAAAGCTTGTCTCTTTTTGCCATTTTCAATCCTTAGTGATTACTTTAGTCTCTTGTTATATGAACCATTTGATCTCTCTCGATACAGAAAGAAGAAGGCTGTGCACAAGACCAATACAACTGATGACAAGAAGCTCCAAAGCACCTTGAAGAGAATTGGAGTTAACTCCATTCCAGCAATTGAAGAAGTTAACATCTTTAAGGATGATGTTGTTATTCAGTTCACCAACCCTAAGGGTAAGTTATATTTACACTCAGGAAATTGTAAACCTTTTGTCATGTTATTGATCATTGTGTGTTGTCTCTTTTTTGGATCAGTTCAAGCTTCAATTGCTGCAAACACATGGGTTGTTAGCGGTTCTCCTCAGACCAAAAGTATGCATCTTTTCATCTCTATTTTCATGTTTCTTTTTCATTCCATCTTTTCTGATTAAATGTTGAAAACTTGTTGCTTTTCTATAGAATTGGAAGATATCCTTCCTCAGATCCTCAGCCAACTCGGTATGTTCCACGTAGTTTTACTTGTTACATGCTCTTCCCCATCCCCTAAATCAAAGATCCTTAAATTTGGTTTTACTTTGATCTAATTCAGGACCAGACAACATGGACAATCTGAGGAAGCTAGCAGAGCAGTTGAAGAAGCAACCTCCTGGTGAGGGTAATGCCTCAGCAACCATCCAAGAGGAGGATGACGATGATGTCCCGGAACTTGTAGCTGGTGAGACATTCGAAGCTGCTGCTGCTGAAGAGAAAGTAGCTGCTCCTGCTGCTTCTTCCTAGACAAAAGAGCACTTTGGTTTCTACATCTCTTTATATATGTTTGTTCTCTCCATCCTTTTCTTTTGTAGTGTTTCCGACCAGATTCTACTTTCCCAGATAATGATGATTTAAGGGTTTTTTTATCTAATTGATTATTTCATCTGGTTCTCGTGTCTCTCTTTCTTACTTTGATGTGACACATTTGTCACTTTACTTACATATCTAGTCCACCTGTAATGTTTGAGTTTCTTCTCAAACTTTCCAGACATTTCTCTGTACTCCCTTAAAATTCTTTCTCAGAGAGATGCTCTGTCTTCATCACATTTTAATCATTCTGAGATTACGTAAACTATGGCTTCCCTTTTTGTATCTACTCCCTCTTCATCTTCCTTAACTCTCCACTCCTGTCACAGTTCTCCTTTTCGTGGCATTAACAAATCAATATCACTGAAACTTGCAAAACCTGTGAAGCAGAGTGCAAGACGCAGCACTCATTTGAGATTTTCACCAGAAGATGATCGAGTTCGCGAGTCTGCCAACGATGCTTCCTCTCCCGTGGCGATAGCTGAGGAGCAGAAGGAGGACCAGTCTAACAACAATGTACCGCCGTCTCCTGAAAACAGTGAAGAAGATGAAGAGAAATCGAAGCAGCAAGAGATGGACTGGAAGACGGACGAGGAGTTCAAGAAGTTCATGGGGAATCCATCAATAGAAGCTGCTATAAAGCTTGAGAAGACAAGAACTGATCGTAAGCTGAAAGAGCTGAACAGAGAGAGCAATAATGAGAATCCTATCATCAGAATATTCAACAGCTTGGCGCGTGATAGTTTGGTTCGAGAGAAAGAAAGGCTTGAGAAGGCAGAAGAGGCTTTCAAAGCTCTTGATCTCAACAAGGTAAAACTAATCATCACATCATGATTCTTTTTGAATGTTTGGGTTTTGCATCGTTCTGAAACTGTTTGTGTTGTATGTACAGTTAAAGAGCTGTTTTGGCTTCGATACGTTTTTTGCCACGGACGTTCGTCGGTTTGGAGATGGAGGAATCTTCATTGGGAATCTGAGGAAACCCATTGATGAGGTCACACCTAAGCTTGAAGCAAAGCTTTCTGAAGCTGCAGGGCGTGATGTTGTCGTATGGTTCATGGAAGAAAAGTCGAATGAGATCACAAAACAGGTAGATGAAAAGACTTGCAAAATTCTCTAATTTTGATGTTCTTGATCTCAGGATTAAGGCTAAACTTGTGGATTGTCTTTTATTTGTTGTGCTTGTGAAGGTGTGTATGGTGCAACCCAAAGCGGAAATAGATCTTCAATTTGAATCGACTAGATTAAGCACTCCTTGGGGTTATATCACTGCAATCAGTTTATGTGTTACAACCTTTGGAACCATAGCTCTTATGAGTGGTTTCTTCCTTAAACCTGATGCTACCTTCGATGACTACATTGCTAATGTAGTTCCACTCTTTGGTGGGTTCCTTTCCATCTTAGGCGTCTCAGAGGTAAACCATGCAGAATAATCTAAATTGCTAGTTACACATTACTGTGATGTTTAACTGTGAAGTAAACCCTTGATTGTTTGTTTCAGATAGCAACCAGAGTAACAGCTGCACGACACGGTGTCAAACTGAGCCCGTCGTTTCTGGTGCCGTCGAACTGGACTGGTTGCTTAGGAGTTATGAACAACTACGAGTCGTTGCTTCCTAACAAAAAGGCGTTGTTTGATATCCCAGTGGCTCGTACAGCTAGTGCGTACCTGACTTCGCTGCTTCTTGCAGCTGCTGCGTTTATATCTGATGGTAGTTTTAACGGAGGTGAAAACGCTTTGTAAGGATTCATAAACGGAACTCTTTTCTTTCTGTTATTGTTCTATCCACTACTGTGTCTCTGATGTGTGTATCTCAAACATTCTTCTTAGGTATATAAGGCCACAGTTCTTGGATAATAACCCGTTGCTTTCGTTTATCCAATTTGTTGTTGGTCCTTACGCGGACGATCTCGGCAATGTATTGCCAAATGCGGTCGAAGGAGTTGGAGTTCCTGTTGATCCTCTCGCTTTCGCTGGTCTTTTAGGTAAGTTTTTCATAACTATGTTTCTTTTTATTAGTATGTGTATTCATTCTCTAAACTTCATTAAACTTGTTTCAGGTATGGTAGTGACTTCATTGAACTTGTTACCATGTGGGAGACTAGAAGGAGGTCGGATCGCTCAAGCAATGTTTGGAAGAAGCACAGCTGCAATCCTCTCATTCACAACGTCTCTCCTTCTCGCTATCGGAGGTCTCAGCGGAAGCGTCTTGTGTTTAGCTTGGGGGCTCTTTGCAACTTTCTTCCGTGGTGGTGAAGAAACGCCTGCTAAAGATGAGATCACACCTCTTGGCGACGATAGGTTCGCTTGGGGCTTAGTCCTTGGACTCATCTGCTTCCTCACTCTTTTTCCCAACAGTGGTGGTACTTTCTCCACTTCCTTCTTCAATGGACCTTTCTTCCGTGGTGATGGTCTCTAAAAAAGGTTTAGATTAAAGATGTAGAAACAAGTATTGTAAAAAATCAATTATTATTATAGAAGGTTACATTGTAGTAACTATGCTTTTTTGAACATAACTTTTAGTGGAACATCACTTAGAACAAGTCTTCTCATCCCATCTTGCACAAACACACCAACGTCTCTACACATGACTTTACAGAAGTTGCAGACAGTTGGACAAAACACGATCTTGTAATCATCTTGGTACTTCTCGATCTTGAACCAGTTATCAACCGTTGCCTGACCAGGATTCCCTGCAACGCCACAAGCTGTAACGAACCACTGATTCGTCATCTCATCGTAGTTGTCTAAGTTCCAGACCGAAGCCGCACAGAACTTGAAGTTGAGATCGGTTGAGACGCGGATGATTCTTGAATTGTCTGATGGTGAGAACTCCAACGGTAGGCCTTTGGAGACTTCGTATTGGTCTTGGATAACGCTTTTAGGACATGTTTTGTTTTCGGGTTTGGACATGGTTAGTCCGCCGCCGCGACCGCGGAGCACAGGCAAGATGTAGTATTTGGTGCCTGATGTGAGACGTCCACCGTCGATGTCGGTTACTGGTTCGAGAGCGGCTTCCGTGGTGTGGCTGATAAAGACGGCTAAGAGGAGGGAGATATAGAGAAGTGATGACATTGTGGGAAACTTTCTTTTTATGGAAACTTTTCGAGAATGAGTTGAAAACGAGATGAGAGATGAGATTCTATTTATAGGCCGTTCGTATCATTTACGAAGTCAAACTTTATATGATTTGATCAAAAAATGCGTTGTAGTAGTGTAGTGGTCGAGCACAAAATAATTTCGTTGACTTGAGAATTGTCAAAGCTCGCCACGAGGCATAACGTCATATTTCGATCATCCATGACGAAATCCTTCTCTTCTTTGACTGGTGATAATGCTTAGTGCTGGATTCGCGGCTCAACCCGCCCCGATCCGCCCCGCCGCAGATTGAATCATTTTTTCGATACAAAAACTCGATCCACATAATCCACAAACAAAAACTTTTATATCTGTATCCGTCCCGCCAAAACTTTTATAAAACTTTTATTCTAATTAAAAATGATTATTTTCTAATTATATAATAATTATTTTAATTAAAAATAATTATTTTTTATTTATATAATAGTTATTTTTAAAAAATACTATTAAAATAATATATTTATAATTAAAATTATATAAATATTTATTGTTTTTTATATATTTTATGTAAAATATTTTTTTTTTAATTTGCGGGTTGGTGGGTATCCGCGATTCAAATTCGGCTGATCCGCATGCACCCCACTCAAAATAATTTCGATCTGCACCCGCAATTTAAAAATTTCAAATGGTTCAACCTGCATCCGCCTTGCGGCGGGTCAAACGGGACAGGACTCGCGGACAATGATTAAAATTTCCAGCTCTAATAATGCTGACTGCTGAGATTATATCAAGTTGACTCATATAACCGACAAAAAATTAAAATGAAAACCAGAGCAAACCTGAGAATAAACCGGACATTACAATTGGGCTTGAATTGGGCTATACTAATGTAAAATACATCTCCTAAGATGAGACCCAAAGTGAGTTTACTTAAGTGAAGAATGATGCTGTCTCTGGTCCAAGCTGAGAAGATAATGAGAGCATCTCCGGCACTCTCAGTCTCCTTAACTATTCCACTGCCTCTTGCTTCAACCAGAACTCGTTTCTCCAGCGAACCTCTTCGATTCAAACAACATGTTTCGAACACTCACTTCTTCTCACGACCAGTACGTCTCCTCTCGAAGCAACCTATCGTACGATGGAGCTTCTCTTGCCAATGCCGAAACAGAGGAAGAAATTACTCGAAGTTTGATGATGAAGGAGAAGACTTCATCGTGGTGAACTTCTATCGCTTTGTATCAATACAAGATCCCGCCGCTGAGATTGCAAAGCACCTCTCTTTCTTACAGGTCCGTTTAGTTTGGAAGCTGAAAGCATTCTGTTTGGTTCATCAGATATTGAAAGCTTTTCTTTTTGTTATTATACAGGATTTGAATATACGTGGTCGGATATATCTCAATGAACAAGGAATTAACGCACAGGTGTCGTTATCCTTTTCATTCACATGAGTAGCTTTGAAGTATATTGTGTGACTAGGACAAATCTTGTGTGTTTACTTGTGTAGTTCTTTTTTTTCTGCAGTACAGTGGACCATCTAAAGACGCTCTTTCATATGTTGAATGGTTGAAACAAGATGAGAGGTTCTCGGATATACTTGTCCAGGTGTCTCCTGCTATCGGTAGGCATGCTTTCCCTAAGTTGAAGCTGCAGAACAAACCTTCCTTAGTGCAGGCAAGCTACATCCCTTAAACACCACTTTATGTTCTGCTGGATTCAAGATGTTTACTTCGCATGCGCGTGATAATGCATTGCCTTGTAATATAGTGTAAGATTACTCAATATTGGTTGTTGTTTTTTTTGTTCTAATAGTATGAGGGAGGAATTTCACACCTTCCTCTACTTGATCCACCGATGCGAGCAAAGCCCTTAGAACCATCTGAATGGAAAGAGAAGCTGAAAGACATAACGGATGGTGACGGTGAAGCATCATCTTCAGATAGTGGCAGAAGCTGCATACTATTGGATGTCAGAAACGGTACTTCCTTTGCCTTATCCGTTTGTCTACAATAACAGAACAGTCTTTATTCCTCTTATTATCTAGTAACTACATGACTGATCACTTATGATAGTCTGTGATTCTTACATATTGCTCTAGTTAAACCTACTGGTGTTTTATTTGAGCAGGTTATGAGTGGGATGTTGGTCATTTTCGTGGGGCACGTAGACCTGAAGTTGATTGCTTCCGAAACACTTCTTTTGGGCTATCTGATGAAAAGGTACAAATTAATCCTAAGCTGAAGAGTTCCCATTTACAATCTGTAGATTAGGAGAAACTGATCACTGATCACACAATATTATAACGTATGAAGGTAAAGATATTTAACACTAGATAATTTTGTTATGTGCTTCCACACTATAGGAAGCTCCTTCAGACCCTTTGATAAATGTTGACAAGGAAAAGACAGATATACTGATGTACTGCACTGGAGGTATACGTTGCGATGTATATTCCACAGTTCTGAGGTACCGCACTATGGCTTCTCTACTCCATTATCATACCAACATCTCCTAAAAAAAAATGTTTTTCCCAAATAACTCTCTTATGAGAAGTCAAAATTTATTTTCAGACAGCGGGGTTTCAAGAACCTGTATACACTGAAGGGTGGAGTTTCCCATTATCTTGAGGAAGAAGGCACATCTGAATGGGTTGGGAATCTTTTTGTGTTTGACTCTCGTCTCTCTCTTCCACCAGCTGCCTACAATAATAATACCGTGGATGAAGCCAAAATAACTCCACAAACGCCTGTGGATACAAGTTTTGCAAGATGCTATATTTGTGATTCACAAGTTCATGAACTGAGACATCGGAACTGTGCTAACCTCGATTGCAATCTGCTCTTTTTGTGAGTTGCATCATATCTTCTGTTTCATCTATTTATGTCTAGTAACAAAAAAAAAAAATATGAGTTAAAGGAAGTTTCCTAAACTTACCTCTTATCTTTGGTTCAGATGCTGTGCAGAATGTGTGGTCAACTTGAAGGGATGTTGCTGTTCAGACTGCGTTACTGCTCCCAGACTGAGACCTGTCTTGCATGGAATAAAGAGATATGAAAAATGGCATGTGTATCGCGATTCATAAATGCAAAATGCGCCTGGTACTCATGCCTTGCCACTTCAAAATTATGTTCACTGCATCTCTGTGATGCTCATGGTGTTTCGTCTGTTCTACAATGGGCAAGTGATCCGATGTGAAGCAGAAGCTAATGCATAAAGTTCTTGAAGCAGAAGCTAATGCAGGAAGTACTGTTCAATTTTGTTAAGTTTTTGGGTGTGAAACTTGTCAATATTAAAATTTTCATTTCAACATGTCCAAACAAAGCTTGTAGAGCAATTCACAACTTAATTTATCTGCTTTAGTTGCAGCAAAGAGCAAGCAAACTATGATGCAACAAGATGGTTCTTGTTACTAACAAAGTAGAAAAATAGTTGTAGAGGTGATTATTTTAGATAAATCCGTTGTTTCAATATTTCTATAACTAACACACTCAAGTTTATCTGCTCTCACATTACATTGAGATATCTGATATTGCAGGCCTAGTGAAATATGGTGGCTTTGCTTTAAACAACTTTCTTGAAGTGTCCTCAAACTCTTTACCATCTGGGAGCTCCATTGGTTCGTGTAGCAATATAGTTTCTCAAAGAAGGAGACTGAGTAAGACCATCAGGTGCAACAGTGGTGTTCTGAGTTCCATTCTTCTGCTTCATCCTTCTCCGTGCTATGTATCCTCTGACCCAAGGAGTTACATCCTCGTTGGTCTTAATCATGATGAAGAAAATGATGCGGTAGATGATAATCATGCTGAGAATCACACTCAGGTTAATCCATTTTGATCGGTGCAAGTTGATCTGGAAGACGTTCTCAAGAACGTATTCACCTGGAATCTTGAAAGCACTCCCCTGGCTGTCAAACATCAAGCCTCTCAGATCATTCTGGTATTGACCCTGAAAGAACAAACAAAACAAATTAATCTTATAATCACATGATGATGACTAATATGAAGTGTGGTTGGTTTCAAGGTTATTACTTGTAGCGCCCAGAAGTGGAAGCTAATGTATGACATAGGGTAACGCCAGAAAGGTTTAGGGATGTCATTTGGAAGCCTGAAGAATCCAGAAACCAGCATGAAGATCCCCTGAAACAGAAAGTACACAATGAAGTCAGATTCAAGAAGAGCTTCTACTTCTATTTTTAAGAAAGGTTTTGAGGTATATGAGGAAGCACCTGGATTCCAGCTCCAATGATGATACCCATGAGGAAGTTGGGAACAATGCTAGCTATAGCCATCATCAAGCTCTCCACAACGGTGACACTGGCGTAGAGGCAGAGAACAAAGAAGAGATAGTGAGTGAATCCTGGATGCAACCCCACCATGAAGTAACAGATTGTCCCGGAGATGAAAGTTATGATGATCAAGAACGGCGTTGCAGCTAGTGTGTTGGCTATCACAAACGCAGCTACTCCATAGTGGCCGTTTAGTCTCTCTCTTTGGAAGACCTGCGATCACTTTCAATTTAAATAAACTCGTTTGGTTCAAGGAAACTGTGGGAGGAGCTAAGTTACCTTCATGTCTTCAACAAAAGAAGGAAAGCCACCGATTGACATGAATGTTACAAAGCCAAAGACAAAGGACGCACATGATCCTCGTGCCTGATTTTAAAAAAAAAACAGCAAAAGGAAAGACATGGTGAGAGGGAGATTAAAACTTCAGTAATAGATGATATAAGAAAATTACCAGAATGGCGCTGTAGCTAGTGCCAACGTTCCAATAGATGGTTCCAATGCAGACTGTGACCAGTATGTAAATAAGGAGTCTGAGCCAGTAATATCCAAAGTCCCTTGACATGTTGATGAAGGATCGCTTTGTTAGAGTGTAGGTCTGGAGAAGGAAACTAGCCTGGCTGCCTCCAGAGTCGAGAATAGTCCCTTTCTGTAGCGTTGAAACGGGTTAAAAAGAGACCAGTGACTCATCCCAATGTCAAACAAAACCTCTAGAAAAGGACAAAGAGTATACTTACATATTGTGATATCTCCTCAACCTTAGCCTTTGCATTGTAATAGTAGTCAGAAGTGTGGTAGTAGTCCACCAAGAGTCTAATAGCTTCGGTTGTGGTAATCTTCTCCAATGGATCATCGCTTGCTTCAAACTGAGAAGTAGTAGAGATTAACAAGTTTGATCAGCAAGTAAGATTTGAAAGCAGATCAAAAGGTAAAGATGTTTCAGTACCCTTAGCTTCATAGAGCCTTTCAAAGTGGCTCTAACTTTGTCAAAGTCTGAGTTTACGCATCTCAGGAAATGATCAGAAGGGTTCCTTAATGCAGGACAAGGGAATCCAGCTTGCGCAAAGAACTGCATTCAAAAGCAAAAAACATGGTTTAGTTTTCAAAATTTTCTTCAGAGATTGATTGGTTTAGGTTACTTGCCTCATAAGCTTCAGAAGCTTGGCCAAAGTAAACAGTTTTGCCACTAGAAAGCAGATACAACCGATCAAACAACTCAAAGACCTCACTACTCGGTTGATGGATCGATGCAATCACGGTCCTTCCATCTCGTGATAGTGCTCGCAATGTCTGAGTCACAAAGAAAGCAGAAGCACTGCACAGAGAAAAAAGCAATTAGGTTAAACTAGTTTTATTTAACAATATTAGAATTTGTTTGATAAAAAAAAAAAAAAACATATTAGAATTTGTTGTGAAACCTTTACCTGTCAAGACCACTTGTTGGCTCATCAAGAAAGAGTAAACGAGGTCTCATGAGAATCTCAAGAGCAATACTAACTCTTCTCTTCTCTCCACCACTAATCCCACGCAAATGCCAGTTTCCTATAACAGTATCAGCGCAATCCTGAAGACCCATCTCTATTATTGTCCTCTCCACTAGGGCAAGCTTCTCCGACCGTAACATCTTGTCAGGAAGACGAACTCTCGCTGAATACCATATAGTCTCTCTCACAGTTAACGTGCCGATTAAGTTATCGTCTTGCGTCACATAAGCCTGTAAATAATTACCAAAAAAAACAATAAAACACTACATGAGTCAATAGCAAGCAAACAAAAAACAATAGATAAGATCCAAAATCCAAGAACATTCTTATATTATTTCATACCAAGACAAGCAACAACTAAAACCTATGCAGAAGCATATCTGTACGTCTGAAAATTGTATTTTTTTTATATATAAAGTTGAAAAGTTAGGAGTTATTTTTTTACAAAAAAAATAATAAGTTGGGAGTACTTTTATAAAGTTAAAACTGTTGATTCTTTTTTTTCTATGAACTTGAAAGATTGAAGATTTAAAGGATGTGTATGAGTTGGTACTAACAGCTGTTCCAAAGGAGAGTTTGGTTTTGCGACCGTTGAGAAGAACGGTGCCGGAGAGAAAAGCGTTAGCGGCGAGGCGGCTAGCAAGAGCGTCGAGCATAGTAGATTTTCCTGAGCCGGAAGGGCCCATGAGAGCCGTTAGAGTACCCGGTTCGGCGTAACCGGTGAGACCCTCGAGAACGTTCTGAGTCTCACCGTCTCCCATAGTGACCATCACCGTCAGATCTTGCCACGTAAGCCTCGCGGACACATCTCCTACGAACTCCGTTGGTGTTTTCTCTCTCCATATGGCTTCACTCAAGGGACTTAACCCACCAACCGGAAAGGTCCCTCCGCCGACCGAGGCCGGTACGGTGGTTTGCTGCCTGCTTGGTTCTATCTCCATAGTAACCAAAACAGAGAAGTTTGCTTGGAGATTAAGAAAAGAAAAAACAGAGTCCGAGAAAACTGAGAAAAGGGTTTGTCGAGAAAATAGAAAAGGTGTGAACTTTGAATTTGGATTGAATCAGGTTAAGTAGGAGAGATTCAGGAGAAAAGAGCTTAGTGTAACAGAGTCGTGAGAAAGTTGCATGAACAACAAACTTGGACTCGTTTCTATTCTCATGAACTTAGGATGACTGAAACGAACAAAACACTTCTTCTTCTTTTTTTGGTTTATTCTCCTCTTATCTTCAAGATAACTGGTTCTTTGAATATTTTTCTTGGTTCAAACAAGAAATGAGATAGTTATGAAGACAGCAAAGAGATGGTTGGGAGAAGAATTGAATGGAAAATTAAGATGGAAGTGTGGGGTCCAATTTTGTTGATGTGGTGATTTTTCCAATTTTCTTTTGCTGCAACATTTAATGTAGGCTGGTAGTCGATAGATGGTTGCATTAAGTATCAATAGACCGCCCTTTTTTTTATTTTGATATTTTGCTTTTAAATTTTTCTGTTCATAGAGAAAGATATTTCATCGAACTTTGAAAGATTGCTATTTTGTTTTGTTTAGATGACTAAAAATGGATTTTTATATCTTATGCTTGATGGTAATGAAAATGGTTAGAAAGATTAGTAGTCTTAGGTCTTAAAACATCTTACTAAAGTGATATGTTTTACAGTGGCTATTTTGAAATTGAAGCTTCTTCCAGCTAAATTTTGGTGTGGAAGATAGATAGGAATGAAAGATATTACTGAAAACAAAATTGTGTTAGTTATAAAAAACATGTATGGATATTAAATGCATAAATAATGTTGACGGAAAAGTGCCGAAATTTTAGACAAGAGTATGAGTCTATAGTTGATTTGTTGGTACTTGTTTTGTTAACAAGGACCCTTGATGGCATTCTACGTAGGTCCAAGTGTCATTAGTTATAAATGCTAGTAGAAAATAGTAACACAGGAAAGTTATTTCCCTCTATTCTCCAAAGTCCAAACATCCATATTGGGCTGAGACGTTGAACGAACGTCGTTGTATTGTGTAACGTATACAAAAATCTTGTTGGATCAACAAGTGTAAGCCCAAATAAATGGAACGTGGGAAATGGCGATAATGGTCCTCTAACTAATTGATGTCCTTTGTTTTAAATCGAAACCGTGTCTTTCACTGAGAAGACGAAGGAAAAAGAATACTACATTATGTGATCCGTGACAAAATAGCTGTTAGTTACCTTTTTAGTAAGAAAATAGATTATGTATCGAGACATGTCCCATCCTAATTTGGAAATCAGAGATTAGGTATCATATGGTACAAAATATGATGAAAAGTGACTAGGGTCATGTACTCGTCGCATCGTATGGTTCAAAACATACTTGGGAACAAAAAACAATACAAGAAATGAGGTAAACGACAAGAAGAAACCGAACACTTGACTCAATCTAACAAAGCCACCTCTCCACGTGTAAACTTTATTTGTTTCATTTCTTTTTATTTTCTTTATCATTCGGGATGGATACCCATGTCGGAGTTGGGACTAATCTATGGATCTTTTAATAATGGACCAATCTGATTTGTGTAAACGCGGTGATTAGTACCTGCGAGTAAATGATGTATCTAAACAATAGAAGAGACAAGATAAGGTAGAAAACAAAACAGAAAGATAGAAGCAAAACGCGATAGATCGACGCAGCTTTTCCGTTACGTGGCAACCAGATAGACCCCATCACTGCCTTCACTTCCACGACATTAGACTACACTTACAGATGTAAATTCTTGTTTTGTTTTCATCCACCATTTCTTTAAGAATCAGTAGTGACGACGACTGTAAGCTCACAATTCACATAACTCCTCACTAGATTAAAATATGTAACTAAAGTGTTTAGTGTCCTTTTTAGCTCAATGGTCAGAGATTAGTATATTGACTATTCTTTATGGGAGCTTGATAACTGAGCTTGTTCATCAAATTGGCATCATGTAATTATACTTTGTGGATATTTTGGCTTGTGAGATGTAAATTTTTGCGATGCTTTTCACGGAAAATTTGCTTTTTCTACAAAATTAAAATTCTTTTAGAAGATTTTTTTTGGTAAAACTTTTAGAAGATTTTTAGTTCATGCAGATTGGATATTCAGGAATATTAAATTATTTTACGTAAGAGATAGACTACATTCATACGTTTATACATATTTTATAGCATGTGAAGTGTTGTAGATTAAGTTCATTTGTAAATCTTATAAATATATTTCACATACATAAAAGTATTGTAACTTCGACCTTCTAATTCAGTAAAAGTACTGTTCTCTGACATTAACTGAATGGACATGCATATTTGGTAGCTCACACATTTAAAGACAGAATTCTAAAGAAAAATCCTTACATTTAAACCATATCAATATATAGATTTTTTTGTCGACTATAAATATAGATAACTATGGCCATTTTGCTTTCCAATTAATTTCCGTTAATAAAATAGCTTTACGGGCTAAAATACAAACTTTGTAATATTAGAGATATTTAGCGGAAAATTACCTAACAAAGGTAAAAGAATATTATTAACGATAAGATCTTAAGAGGGAGATAGAGAGAAAAGATAAAGCAAAAAGGAGATTTTAGTTGTGAAAAAGGTCCCTTTTAGTCAATGACTAAATTAATTACATAACAAATAGTAAAAATAGATTAGGATGAGAGAAAGAGGAGAGGGAAGGGTTTGGTCATGTTTCATTTTCCATTAAATAGAAGCAAATCATACTCCAAAAATCTTCACTCTGCTGCAAACTTTTATTCCTCTTTTCTCCCAAGAAATCTCTAAACAATTCACTAAAATTTCCCCTTCATCTTTAAAGTTTTAAGAGATCATTTTTCCTTTTTCCTTAAAAAACAACACAAAACACAAACTCACCAAAACTGTTTCTGTAGCTAGTCTCTCTGTTTTCTTTCCTTCTTTCTAGGTTGTCCTCATTATCTAGCTTTTTCAGAAAATTCTAGGACAAGAATGTGGTGGTGGTCATCATCATCGACGAAAGTACGATCAAATCTAGAGAGGTTTCTTAGAGGAATCACTCCAAAGCCTCCTTCTTCTTCTATGTCAAAGGTACACTTCTTTTGTTTTCATTTTCTTCTTTTGCTGTGAATTTTTACCTTCCTAGAATGTTAGAGAATCCATGTAGCATATTCTCAGGTTTCAACTAATCATTTTAGTAGATACCAAATCTCCTATACTTAATTGGTGAATTTTACAGATAATGACAGATAATTTTAGGATTCATGGCATTTCGTGAAGTTTTATTTCACCACGTGGAAACTCGCGACATCAATATGTGATTGAGAATGATACTCTACTATATTCAAAAATAAATAAATTAAATATTAAATATTTAATACTGAAATTGGTTTGAATATTCTAGACAGGTAGAGGTATATCCTCTGAACGTGTCTTCTTCATCTTTATATCATTAGATGACTGTCTCATTCAGCAATTATTGATATTTAACGCGTCATTAATAGCATGTGGTTTCATTAATACCATTGTTGTAATACACTGGCATTACTTAGCATTGTCACTAAACACATGGAGGGATTAAATTGTTTGTAAGCTACAGTTAGTCTCCGAGTTTGATCTTTGGTTGGTGTGATTTGCAGAGCTGCGAGAATGACTTGAACAGTTTATGGACTCAACATAGCAAAGATGAGACTGAATATTTCAGGCTCAGTGAACTTTGGGACTGTTTTGATGAGCTAAGCGCGTATGGACTTGGATCAAAGGTTGAGTTAAACAATGGTGAATCCGTTACGCAGTACTATGTTCCATATCTATCAGCCATTCAACTCTATACTAGCAAATCTCCAGCCTTTTCCAGGTTAGATTGATTATAGTGAATTTAGTGGGGGGGGGGGAATAATAGTGTTGTATGTGTTACAAAACTTGAGGAGTGAATCTATGGTTGGGTTGCAGGAACCAGAGTGATGTGGTTGATTTTGAGAGTGAATGCTGGAGTGATGATAGTGAGATCGAGAAGTTATCAAGGTCAACGAGTAGTGGTTCTAGCAAGATATGGGATTCTGTTTCGGATGACTCGGCTTGTGACACTCCTTCAATGCGAGATAAGCTCGGTTCCATTGAGTTTCAGTACTTTGAGTCAGCTAAACCGCACTTGCGAGTTCCTCTTACCACCAAGGTTTTCATCTCTAGTGATCCTATGTTCTTTATCGACTTATCGTGCTTGAAGAACTTAACAACTTAGAAAATTTTCTCGGATGGTGATTTGTTTCAGGTTACTGAATTGGCTGAGAAGTATCCGAGACTTTTGACGCTAAGGAGTGTTGATTTGTCTCCAGCGAGCTGGATGGCCATTGCTTGGTGAGTCTAGAAAATTTTCTGCTTGTTTGATCTCTGCCTGCAAGTGTTTTTCGGCCTTGATCATGACAATGTCTCGAACTTTTGTTGTGGGTTTAGGTATCCGATATACCATATTCCATATGGGAAGACAGATAAAGACTTATCAACGTGTTTCTTGAGTTATCATACGTTATCTTCGGCCTTGCAAGGTATATAATACTTATATTCTTGCAAAAAAAAAAAAAATGCTGGTGTAATAATATACTTTGACTGTAATAAAATCTCTAAGCTTATCTACATTATCTTGTTATTTGAAACATCTAGCCTTTGATGTTTGATTTATTAGGTACTTTGGTAGAGGGAGAGGATGAGAACAACAAAACCATGGAAGAAGAAACATTGTGGTGTGATGATGAGCCAGTGGTGACCAAGAGATTCCCTTTGGCTCCTTTTGGTTTAGTTACGTACAAAATGCAAGGAGGTTTGTGGGGGAAACGAGAATCTGGTGATCAAGAGCGGTTAGTTTATCTTGGAAGAGCAGCGGAGTCATGGCTGAAACAGCTAAATGTTCATGATCACCATGACTACAGCTTTTTCTCTGTGAACAAGAGCTTGTAGAGGTCCAAGTGACAGAACTCTAGTTTTTAGTTGTTTTCTTAGGTACATAATGTAGAGGTTTCTCGTCCTTGTGTTGTAGCATGGTAAAAAAAGAACATGGGTTTTGTTTTTGAGTTTACAAATGATGAGATAAACAATGGTCTTTTTATTTGTTTTGTGAGAGACTATGGGCCTGACCGGTGTAACCGCAGCTGTTGCGGTTGCGGGAGTTTGGAGATGCAGGTGGTTGCGGTTTTAAGTATTTTTAGAGATTTGTACGACTGGTACATCGGTTAAAAATTAGTACGTTTGCAGGACTCTTATGACTGGTAAACTACCAAATGCAACATTTGTTAAATAATAAATTAACAATATTTACATTTTATATAATTATAAAAAATATTAAAAATCATAATATTATAATAAATATAAAATTTTGTCTATAAAATCATACTATTAAATTTTTAAAATTATAGAAAATATTTTTCTTTAAAGTTTTATAATATAAATTAAATATAATATGTATAAATTTTGCAATTTCTATTACAAGTTACTAGCTGTAACCAACTTTTGATTTTAAGATGTTCGGAGTGATTTGAAGCGATTTGTAATATTTTCTATAATTGTTTCAAAACGCCAACAACCGCTACCAACCGTTTGCGGCTTCTGCGGGTGGTAGTGGGGAAACCAGTCATTTGTGTATATGGAAATGAAACTTATGAGCAGTGTTACTTGTGTCTTCTGACTTCTGTCTAATGAATGAAACATGCTTACGACAACTAATAACATTTAACAATCTATGATAGTGCACAAGAATCTGTAATGAAAGTTATCTCAAGCATCTTAGTCCATAAGATACTATATAATCATAGTTTCTTACTTGACAAAACATGTTTGAAACAGTTTTTTTTTTTTTTGCACCTGAAGTTTAAAATGTATTTATCTACGTCTTATGAAATTTTAATTCTAAAAAACACTTGGTCGTGATTTTTAAATATTATAGTATATCAACTAGTTATTATTAATTAACTAAAGAGATTAAATATGTTTCTGATTCGTCAAATTAGTATTGGTTGGAAGTTGAGAATTACGTTTCCAGAGATGACTAATCCCACAGTATCTTCTCCTCTTCCTATCTTTTGGCATTGTCCTTGTTATTGCACACTGACATGAACAACCCCGACGCCACGAATCTTCTCCTCCTCTTGATTCCCTCACAAGAAACCTTCATCTCATTGAAGCCTTTCCAGCTTCCCCGGAGGATATGTTTTCCTTCACGAGTTTCGTGTTCCTCTCCGGGTTCTTCCTGGGAATTGTCGCCGTCTTGGGGGCTGAAGCTGCTGGTTTGATGTATCTTCTGAACCGATTGAACCGGAAGAGCGAAACTCGGGTTGACTCAAAACCCGGTTCCGATCAATCTACCAAGGAGATCAGCAATTCTCGAGAATCCAACAAACAGGTGATCGATCTTTAATTCCTCGATTAATCCTCTAATCTCTAGGTTTTAATCTCGGAATGTTTGCATGTTGCGTTACTTGCGAGTTGTTGAGTTCAAGTCAAACTGTTTCGAATGCGACCGTGAATTCATTAGAACCAGACAGTTTCTGTTCGGTCTTGTTTTGCTTAAACTTCAGTTTATGTTTTGTAATGAAAGTTTTTAGTATTTATTTTTACAGGGAACGATCTGGGTTTTGGAGTTGGATGAAGGTTTAAAGAACTTGTGGAAGGAGAAGTTACCAACAGAGCACAAGAGGAAGAGAGCTTTCTTGGAGATTCATCCAATTCGCAAATTCGCTCGGATCAAAGATCACAAACTCATCTTGTCCGAGTCTGATGGCACTATGACTACTGTTTCTTTAAAATGCTGCTCTGTTGAGGCTGTTTCAGGCTCTGATCTCCCTACAAGAAAATGGTACCACCAACTCTTATCTAATACAATACATCAATTTGAATTGTGAAGCTTTGGTGGAATATATTGAAGCTTGGTTGTTCTTTTGTTAGGGCCAAACGGTTTCCTATAAAAGTTGAAAGCAAGAGTTCTTCAGACGTATACAAAGGAAACAAGGTGTTTTACATCTATCTAGAGACGTCATGGGAGAAGGAATCATGGTGTAAAGCTCTCCGTCTTGCTGCTAGCGAGAATCCGGAAAGGTTTGTTTGGTACTCCACCAAGTTGCAACAAGACTTCCGTAGTTACGTCACGTCTCTCAACGCTGCGTATCCTTCTTTCATGAAACCATCTCTTGGTTTTAGTTTTGAGACGCTTGACAAAGGGAACAGAACGGACGGCTCTTCCTCAAAAGTTCGTTTGTTCTTGAGGAGGTTTTCAAGAAAGAGGTCAAATCGTGAAGACAGCAGAACCTCTGTGCGTTCTTACCAAGATTCACAAAATGGGAGGAGTGTTACAGGGAAGAACATGGGAGATGATGTCAGAGATGAAGCTGATCCGCCTGTCTTTTCACGTTCTGTGAGCCATACAAGTCATTTCTCTGGGGTTTCGGATGGAGACTCTGAAGAGAAGTTTGACATGGATGAAGGAACATTGGCGTGGAACTTGCTTATCTCCAGGCTTTTCTTCGATCTCATACGGAAAACAGGAGTGAAGGACTCAATGCAAGCACGAATCCAGGTCCGCATGCTTTCATGAACTCAAAAAATTTGAGATGAATTGATTTCCTTACGTCTTTGTGGTTTTTAAACAGAGAATGTTATCCAACATGAGGACTCCAAGTTACATAGGAGAACTAATCTGCTCCGATGTTGACCTTGGTAATCTCCCACCGCATATACATGGTACTCGTGTGCTTCCGATGGAGATGAATGGTGTGTGGGCGTTCGAGGTAAATATTGAATACTCTGGTGAAGCGGTAATTGACGTTGAAACAAGGGTTAATATCCGTGAGGTGGATCTTCAAAAAGGCATAAACGACACAAGGCTACAGCCAAGTTCTGCTGGGGAAGTCTCCTCAAACGGTGTTAAAGATTTTGACAAGCAATTAGTAGTCATCCCTGTTGATGCAGCAGAAGTGAAAAATGGTAAAAACAAGCAAGTTCAATGTTTACTGAATTTGGATTAGTGCAGTTATCTCAGGATGATTATTACAACGTTCTTACCGTCTTTCTGTTGGTTGCAGATGAATCCAATGGCTCAAAAGGAACCAAGGCATCTCCAAATGGTGTATCTAGGTGGAAGTCTATTCTTAAAAATATTGCTGAACAAGTTTCCCAGGTTGATTCTCCTCTTTTTTGTTTTGTTGGATTTGTTAGAACTTTTCCTCAGTATGGGATCTTAGATTTTCTCTGTTTCTCAATTATAGGTGCCAATCTCATTGTCAATACGAGTTTCTTCTCTTCGTGGGACACTGCGTGTACACATGAAGCCGCCTCCTTCTGATCAACTATGGTTTGGATTCACGAGCATGCCTGATATACAATTCGATCTCGCATCTTCTGTTGGGGATCACAAAATCACCAACAGCCATGTTGCTATGTTCTTGATCAACCGGTTTAAGGTAGGCACACCTTCTCCTTTGGGTTCTCTTTTGTTTGGTATCTAGTGAAATTTGAGCTAACAGAATGTGAGATAACATTATGATTCTTGCAGACGGCAATAAGAGAAGCAGTGGTTCTTCCAAACTGTGAAAGCCTAACGATTCCTTGGATGATTGCTGAAAAAGACGATTGGGTTCAACGCAAAGCCGCTCCATTCATGTGGCTGAATCAAGAAAGCGATCACCAGGCAACAGAGGGGAGGTCTAAATCTGACAAGCCGCCTACCTCTTCCTCTTGTGTTCAGTCTGAGCAAATGCAGGAAACTGCAAACGCCACCCAGAAGCCGGTTATTTCTGAAGCAGAGACTCTGTCTTCTTCCTCCTGTGCTCAGTCTGAGCAAGTGCATGAAGCTGCCAATGCCGTCCAGAAAGCGAATACAGAAGCAGAGGTTATGTCTACCGCAGTGTCAAGTTCCTCCAGACCTGAAACAGTAGAGAGTGACAGATCTCTGGAAGAACTGAAAACCCCATTGCTGCTACCCAGCAGCAGCGAAAAGCAGGAGACGAACTCAAGAGGCAGCACTTTTGTTCAGTCACCATCTTGGTCGGTAGTTTCAAGCGAAGACGATGATTCAAGGGGAAAGAAACTGGGAAGGAGAGCAAGGATGCTGAGTCTTGGGAAGAAAATGGGGGAGAAGTTGGATGAGAAGAGGCGTCACATGGAGGAGAAGAGTAGACAGATAGTTGACAAGATGAGAGGACCTTCTTAACATGAGAAGAAAGAAGCCTTCGCAGATTTCAGATACATAAACTGATTTATAGAAACCGACCGGCACTGTTACATGTACATTACTCTGAGAGAAAAGCCATCATTGTCTCCATCTTGATCCCATAATTTGACCATTTTTAATGAAATACCGAAATCTTTATTATCAAATAGTTACATATGATACAAGAACACACAGATACTGTCCTTGGTCTGGACTCAATTATACATATAAAGTTGCATGTAAGAAAAAAAAACAAATAGACAAACAACAACACAAGCAAAACAGAGATTATTGATACAAAGAGAGAACCTTCAACATGGAGCTTGGTTCGGTCTAGTAATCTTCTGGGGCTAATGGTTGGTGGACACTGTGGCGAGGAGGTTCATTCACGTTGGGGATGATCATGTACTCGTATATAAGTGCAGCGAGTGCACCTCCAATGAAGGGCCCAACCCAATATATCCAATGGTTATCCCATCTCCATCCCACTAATGATGGACCAAACGCTCTAGCCGGATTCATTGATGCTCCGTCGAATGGTCCTCCTACTAACATGTTTGCCCCAACTATGAGTCCGATGGCTAGGGGGGCTATGATCCCAATACTCCCTCTCTTGGGATCGATTACAGTTGAGTAGAAGACATAAACCAATGCAAATGTAAGTATGATCTCCATCAATAGCCCATGAAGCTCACTGACTCCAGACGCTACGTGGAAACCTATTGGTCTCTGCATCACAGAGGACCACATTCATAGTCAGGAGCATATATTTTCAAGACGAATTAAAATCTATGAGAAATGATATACCTTGCCATTAGTGGAAAGCCTCAACAAGAGACAAGCGAGGATAGCACCAAGAAGCTGAGCAACCCAATAGTATATAGCTCGGATTACCGAGAGCCTGCCTCCAACTAGAGCAGCAAAAGTAACCGCAGGGTTCACGTGACCACCGGAGACATTGATGGCCGCAGAAACTGCCGCAAACAGGGCTAATGCATGAGCTAACGCCACTAAAAGTAGCCCTCCCGGCGTGTCTATCCCCGTGTGAGCCGCAGTGTCCCAATACAACGTGTCTATCCCCATAACACACATGTATACAGTTCATGTCACAAATGCATGATGATGCATGGCTCGTACCAATATATTAATTACTAATAAGATATATATATAATTTTTTTTTTCTTTCTCTAGTCTTTATTATTAGAACAAAAATCTTGATATATCCAAAATGTTTCATATAAATAAATATCTGACGTTGTGATTGATATTTTTTTAAAGCAAAGATGGCAAATATTACTTGGCTGAAAATTACTGGAATTTTATGTGTATCAAGCTAGGAACTACGTACCTAGAGAGAGGATGGACCCTTCTCCGGCAAATACAAAGACGAAAGTGGACAGAAACTCGGCCAAAGTGGCTCTGATGGAGTCCGGGTGAGTCGCCTCATCAGTTCTCCCGAATCCGTACGTTCTTCTAGCATATGTTGCCATTTAAGAACTCTTTATTTAAATGAAAGATTCAAACCAATATCTTTGATAAAGAAGAGGAAAGGGAAGAGGAATGAATATAAGAGAGCGAGAGCTTGAAAGAAGCAAAAGTGGTAAGTAATTAGGAGACAGATGTTAATATAAAGAGTGTCTAAAGCTGAGCACGTGGATCCTGTTCGTGTCTATCCATTCCTCGATCTTACCTGATCCTCTCTCAATCTGTACAGTTCCTAGTGTACATGTGTTTGTATAACTATCCATGTTGTGACTACATTTCTATGCATGTGTGACAAGTGGGTCGAGTTACAGTTCTCTAATCCGGTTTCGGCTTTCCTCGTCACCTATTTTGTCATTTCATGTGAGATAGACTAACATAAAGTACTCTCAATCACATGATACATCACACAAACCATGATGTAATACAATCTTTTAGTAAAAAAACAGAAGAAGATAGATTAAAGTGTATGTATCTGATTAAAACTTGCTTTAATGACCTATTAGATGATTAATTATTGAGTTTTGAGGCCAATTAAAGAACAGCCTACATGATTATATAAGTTCAAATAAAATAGTTACCACCGTGAACAAGTTGGATCTTATCCTCGCCGGAGCTATATATACTCCATCGTACTTGAACACCTACAGTGTATAAACTGTTAGTGTTGGAAAAGGTATCGTTCAGAAAACAAAGGATTTATATAGTAAAAATTTGGTAGTGAGTGAAAAAAAAGTTATAAATGGTGATGGCGCGTGAGTTACAAGCGCGTGAGCTATTGTTGCCACACTATTGCTTTGCTTTCCTAGGGTTTTCGTAAATTGCAAAATCGAGAACCGATCTTCATGTAGATTCAATCCTTCTCTTTCGATTTCGATTTCGATTTCGATTTCGATTTCATCGACCTTGGATCTCCTCCGAGCTAAAAAAACCCCTAGAAATGTCTTCAGGAGGTGGAGCTTCGAAGACGACGAAGCACAGGCGGGCCAAGCCAATGGTGGTTCCTCAACACGCGCGATCGGCTGCTCTCCTCTCTCCGTCAAACCCGTTCGCGTCGGAGGAAGAAGAAGATCATCATCCTCCCATGTTGAAGGTCAGCTTGAGCTCAATTTCGAAGCTTGAAGTCAGGAGCTTGAAGCGGAGACTAACGTCTGAGCTTGACGAAGTTCGGAGCTTGATCGCACGGTTCGATCCCCAAGGCGGAAACTTTACAACAGGGAAAGGTGGAAACAAGAAGGTGAAAACTGGGAATGGAGTTAAGAAAGGTGATAAAGGTACGGTTCAGATTTTCAAGAAATGTCTCAATTTGCTGACGAAATTGATGAAGCATAAGGATGGATGGGTGTTCAATGTGCCCGTTGATGCTAAAGGGTTTGGTTTGCATGATTACCACACCATTGTTAAGGAGCCTATGGATTTGGGTACTGTGAAGGCTAAGTTAGGGGAAGGTTTGTATGAGTCGCCGTTGGATTTTGCTGAAGATGTTAGACTTACTTTTAACAATGCGATTTTGTATAATCCTGTTGGGCATGAGGTGCATAGTATGGCTAAGTTTCTGTTGAGCATGTTTGAGGAGAAGTGGGCTCCTATTGAACTGCAGTATCATAGTCTTCACAGGGAGATGAAACCGGTTCGTGATGTTGTGTTGCCTCGTCCTGCTCCTGTTGTTGAGCCTTTACCAGCTCCTACACCTTCCCCGTCTCCTCCTCTTCCTACTCTTCCGCCTGCGGTGCTTGAGGATAGGACTTTGGAGATTGCTGAATCTATGACGACACCGTTGGAACCGGAAACTGTCACTACTACTGCCCTCGAGAAGCCTGGAGGAGATGAGGAGGCGCCTGTTGATATTAGGGACCTGACGATGGATGAGAAACAGAGACTCAGTGAAGAGCTTCAGGACTTGCCTTATGATAAACTAGAGACAGTTGTTCAGATTGTAAAGAAGAGTAATCCGGAACTCTCTCAACAGGATGATGAGATTGAGCTGGATATTGACAGTCTTGACATCCAAACGCTTTGGGAGCTTTATAGTTTTGTGACTGGGTATAAGGAGAACTTGAGCAATAAAAAGGAGGAGGATCAGGGTTTTGGTTCAGAAAGAGATGCTGAATCTGCTCACAACATTATCCAAGAACCGGTAAAGATTTCTTTCCATAGCCAAATGTTATTTATTTCAGGTCTTTATTGATTTTGGCTCATTATCATTGTTTCAGGCAACTGGCACCGAAAGATCGAGAGTTACTGAATCAGGTAAGGTTTTAGGTCACTAGCTCATACCAAATTCGGATGTTGTTAATTAGTATTTATTTACACACAACAAAGGAATAACAAATGATTATTTCTAACCAGGGAAAGCTATTCGCATGTCTTCTTCTCCTGTTCGGCAAGAAAACAAGGCAGGTGGATCAAGTAGTTCTAACAGTTCCAGCAGTGACTCGGGATCTAGCTCTAGTGGTAAATGTTGAAACTCTGTGTCAGCTCTTTTTATCACACCTTTATCAGCATCACTACTCACATCAATCTTCTTTTTTGTTCTGCAGATTCTGACAGTGACAGCTCCTCTGGACGTGGATCAGATACTGGTAATTAGAGCTGACAAGTCAAGATAGTGTTTAGCTTTAGAATCAGAGCCGTCATGTTATTTTCTAAGTCGATGACTTTGCCCCAATTGGACTGTTTTCTGTATTAGGATGTTTTACTGTACAGAAGAATGAACTGTAGATGTCTTCCTCTAATCAACATGCTTGTTCCCTGCGTCTTAAGTGGAACAAATCAATTGTTTAGAGCAGTAAAGGAAACTAGAAGGGGCATTAAGAAGAATTTAATGTTTTTCATATTAGAAGAAACAGATTGGTTCTTGGTATCATATTGTTCAAACTTTAAAGCATCACATGACAGTCAAGCCTGCATAGAAGGTGTCTCAATCGTCTGATGCAAATGGCAGGTTTGACCCTGAGTTTTTAGGGTCCGGAGATGTTGTCGCATGTTTCTTACTGTTCGTCACATCAACACCCATGTCTGCATCTCCAAACCATATTGCAAGCTGCTCATATTCCTTCTCTCTTATTCTTTACGAAGTTAAAGCATCTATTATCTTTTGTCTGATGATTATGGTAAACAAGAAACATAAGAAAGAGAGAGAGAGAGGACCTTGAATGATCTGAGCTGCCTAGTCCTGTCACGAGCTGCATAAAGCAAATTGTCGTCAAAATCTGAGGGGTCTTCACGAAATGTCATGTCGTACAAATGGAGCAGCATCAAAGTCTTCGATGAAGAACTCATCTTGATCTTCCATCCCTTCCTCCGGTTCATCCCTTACAGATAACTCAAAGAAGCTTTACCCTGTCAAACATAAGAAAACCAAGAGAACCCATTTTCTTGCACTCACTCTTACATCCTTTAAATCACCAAAACACATCCCAAGGAAACATAGAGAATAACTCTGATAGGCCTTTAAAAACTAGCATAAAGTACCTGAGAAGTCAAATTGTCCACCTCCACAAGAATAGTTTCCAGTTTACGTAGATTTTACCATACCATGCTCTCTTTTTGGATCCTTTGTTCATAGCTAACACACAAGGACAACAACACTACTGAAACGTAACACCAAATCCCAAATAAATACCTTTCTGAACCAAAACCATCACAACAACACAGGAACCAATAATGAAATAATAGTACAAGTACTTTTCTCTTTAATTAAAAATAAAATATCCATCTTTTTATTGAGACACAACAAAATATACATCTATTGGATTAACTTAAACATGATTTGAATTTCTTATGATATAAATCTAACTGATAATGAAATAACATAAGTAAACAATATGTTTAAAAACTTAAATAAGTTTTTTTTTAATTATTATTAATAAATTAAAAAGAAACACAAGACCATAATAATCAAAACAACAGAAAAAACAACAACAATAATGATAAAAAGTTCAACATCACTCAAAAGAACCATGACAGAGACCCAAACTACATAAGCAAACCCTTTTACCTCTAAAAATCATGTTTCGATCCTCATCAACCTCTCCAGTATCATAAGACATTCCATTACGTCGGCCTCGCCCTCTTTTGATGGGACCTATGCTGGGATCGACATCAACAGTGTTGGATTCATCAGATGGTGAAAAAAAACTAAGTGGTGTGGCTATTGATATAGGTGAGAGCAGGGGCGGATGGAAGTACGGCCGTCCGGGGTCACGTACCCCCTACTGATTTTTATTATTTTCTTTGATAGTTTAATTTAATTTATTAAATATCATTAGTTTAGTGAAGAAAAATGTAAAAGTGCCCCCATCAAAAATATTTTTTGGTGTTTATAATTTGGTGCCCCAATTAAAAACTTTTCTAGATTCGCCCCTGGGTGAGAGGGTGTTGGTGTGTTGTAGTTTTCGTCATTAGCAGGTTGAAGCGGTGAGGCTTGAGAAATGGGAGGTGTTGTTGTGTAAGGGATCTCATACAACGGTTTGGACTTTGGAGTGGTGTACCACTTGAGAAGTTGGTGATGAGATGTTCTCCATCTGATGGTTATCATCGTCAGCAAAGCTCGGGATTAGATAGCTGAATGGTGTAGCTTCGATTGGAGTAGACCCATCAACTGCAAAAGTAAATACTGCATTAAGAAAAAAATAATGATCAAAAGTTCATAATCATTAAACAATCACATAACTATGACTATTAATGTTCTGAAGTCAATCGTAATCATATCTAAGACTAAAACAACCATTAAATCTCATTTTTATTCTAATCTCAGTGCTAAATGCTTAGAGAAAATATTATCAAATCAAATAACACTACATATATAAAATCATAACACAAACATCAAATTTAATTTTTGAGAAAATTACAATTTCAATAAACTTCTCTTTTATTTAAAAAAAATTCCCACAAAAAATCTTATTTTTTTCTTATTTTGTCTTTTTATCAAGTCTACTTTTTCTACACAAAATTTTTTTTTTCTCATTTTGTCTATTTATTATCAAGTCCTATTTTCCTTTTCAATCTCAAAACTTGAAAAATAAAAAACTAGAAATGACTTATATTAATTGGCTTAACTTAAACATGATTTAGATTTTTTATGATAGAAATCTAACTGATAATGAAATAACATAAGTAAAAAATATGATAAAATATTTAAATACGTTTTTATTCTTAATGATTAAAAGGAAACACACGACCATAATAATCAAAACCACAACAAAAAAAAAATACGACAACAATAATAATAAGAAATTCAACCTCACTCAAAAGAACCATGACATTTTTCCAAACCACATAAGCAAACCCTTTTACCTCAAAAAGCCCTGCTTCCATCTTCATCAACCTCTCCAGTATCATAAGACATTCCATAATCATACCTCAACTCTGTCAACAGAGGTATATGCCTCTTTGCAAAAAACGCAATACGAACCGAAGGTAGGCCATCCTTTTCAAACTTAACAGGCTGCCACATAGCGTTAGCCGAGCAGCTATGGTTCATGAACCGTCTAACGTTACCAATTGATCTCGCACTGACCAAGATTTCCGACCTAAGTTTATAAACTTCAGAGACTTCGTCCCAACAGTCTTCACCCACAACTTCCGGTTCATAGTTCCTCCTAAAGTTTTTGTAAACACGAGAAGTACATGACATAACGAGTTTTTTTTAGTTGTTAGCTTGAGAAAAACACAAGACTATCCTATAAAAAATCAACTAATTAACCTTGCATATAACTATAACCATTAATGTTCTGAAGTCAATCGTGAATCATATCTAAGACTAAAACAACCACTAAATCTCCCTTTTATTCTAATCTCAGCGATAAATGCTTAGAGAAATATTATCAAAACAATAGCACTACATAAAATTATAACACAAACATCAAATTTACGTTTTTAGAAAATTACAATTTCAATAATCTTCTTTTTTATTAAAAATATTTTTCTAAAAACAAATCTTATCTTTTCTTCTTATTTTGTCTTTTTCATCAAGTCTATTTTTCTATAAAAAATATTATTTTCTTCTTATATTATCTATTTTATCAGGTCCTATTTTTCTTTTCAATCTAAGAACCCGAGGAATAAAAGACTAGAAATGACTTATATTAATTGGCTTAACTTAAACATGATTTGGATTTCCTATGGTACAAATCTAACTGATAATGAAATAACATAAGTAAACAATATGATTAAATACTTAAATAAGTTTTTTATTCTTAATGATAAAAAGGAAACAAAAGACCATAATCATCAAAACAACAACAAAAAAGCAAAAGACAACAACAATAATAATAAGAAATTCAACCTCACTCAAAAGAACCATGACAGTTTACCGAACGACATAAGCAAACCCTTTATACCTCTAACAACCATTCTTCCATCTTCATCAACCTCTCAAGTATCATAAGACATTCCATAATCATACCTCAACTCTGTCAACGGAAGTATATGTCTCTTTTCAAAAAACGCCATACAAACTGAAGGTTGACCATCCTTTTCAAACTCAACAGTCTGCCACATAACGTTAGCCGAGCAGCTATGGTTCATGAACCGACTAATGTTACCAATCAATCTCGCACCGACCAAGATTTCCGACCGAAGTGTATAAACTTCAGAGACTTCATCCCACAGTCTTCACCCACAAGTTCCGGTTCATAGTTACACCTAAAGTTTTTGTAAACTCGAGAAGTACATGACATAACAAGTTTTTTTGAATTGTTAGCTTGAGAAAAACACAAGACTATCATATAAAAAAATCACTAATTAACCTTGCATATAACTATAACTATTAATCAAGGTTTTGAAAACTGGACCGGCCGGTCGAACCGGTCTGACTGTGACTCGTTAAAGAAGCCGAGTTCGGTTCGTTTAAAATCCGGATTTGAGAAAAACCCGTGAAACCGGCTAAAACCCGGTAAATTCGGTGATCATATTCAACTTCAAAACCCGGTTCTACATAAATCAACATATAATTAATGTATTTTCAATTTTTATTAAAATTTAATATTTCATAATTAATGTTTAATTTTTACTATTTAATTGGCTTTCGCTTGATTCTATTTTAAGTTTAAAAAATCTATTTTTGACTCTCATATTTTATTCTCATTTTGCTATATTCATATAATTTAAGAGATTTAGTTGTAAAAATAAATAAATATGTAATTTAAACAGTCACTCATTTGTTTTTTTTGTTATCAATTTTAGTTGATATAGTATTCACTTGTATATATAAATATACTTATGGTTATTGTTTATTATCTAATTAATAAAAGAGAACATAGAACATATTATATGTAGAACTACATTTTATAAATATATGATTATTTAGATTTACTTATTTTTAAATAGAAAATCCGGTTCGACCGGTTACACGGGTCCAACCACTTAACCAGTAGCTTTACCGAGTCGGTATCCGGTATGGTTTTTAAAATATTGCTATTAATGTTCTGAAGTGAGTCGTGAATCATATCTAAGACTTAAATAACTACCAAATCTCCTTTGATTCTAATCTCAATGATAAATGCTTAATGAAATATTATAAAAACAAATAGCACTACATATCTATACTATTAAAGCAGGATCCTATTGTCATAATTACCTTAGGGGCATGTTTCCTTCACTAACATTGCATGTTTCATTAAGGGCAATTAAGTAATATTAATAACAAATCTATATTGGGTCATTATTTTTGGATCCAGCCCAAATCAAATCTCTCTAGGGTCATTTGGGCCTATTAAAAAAATCAGATTCAATTCTCACTTTTTTTTTCCTTTGGGCCATTGAGTCCAAGTTCAAATAATTTTTTTTCAACTATTCTTAATTATTATTTTTCTTTTCTTAATATAATTTAAGCATTCATAAAAATAATTGAATTTTTTATTGAAAAGTATAAATTTTTATTAAAAGTATATAATTTTTTAATTAAAATATTAACCCCATAATAAAATTAATTTATCAGAGTTATACCAACTTAATTCATTAAAAAAATAAAGTTTATTTTTTAACATAAATAGTCATTTAAAATGAAATACGATAAATAAAGATAAAATTTTTAAGTCTTTTATAAAATAAAACAAAAATATATGAAAATGTGACATTTACTAAATATTTGTCAATTGAAAAAAAAAACAAAAATAAACCCGCGCTTTGAAAGCGCGGGTCAAAATCTAGTATAAAATTATAACACAAACATCAAATTTACTTTTTTAGAATATTACAATTTCAATAATCTTCTTTTTTTTTATTATAAAAAAATATTTTTCTAAAAAAATCTTATTTTGTTCTTTGTTATTTTGTCTTTTTATCAAGTCAATTTTTCTATAAAAAATCTTATTTTTTTTTTGTCTTTTTTTTATCAAGTCCTATTTTTCTTTTCAATCTCAAAGCTCGAAGAATAAAAGACTAGAAATGACTTATATTAATTGGCTTAACTTAAAAATGATTTGGATTTCTTATGATACAAATGTAACTGTTAATGAAATAACGTAAGTAAACAATATGATTAAATACTTAAATAAATTTTTTATTCTTAATGATTAAGAGGAAACACAAGACCATAATAATCAAAACAACAACAAAAAAGAAAAGACAACAACAATAATAATAAGAAATCCAACCTCACTCAAAAGAACCACGATAGTTTTCCGAACCACATAAGCAAACCCTCTTACCTCTAAAACCCATGCTTCCATCTTCATCAACATCTCCATTATCATAAGACATTCCATAATCATACCTCAACTCTGCCAAGGGAGGTATATACCACTTTGCAAAAACGCAATACGAACCAAAGGTTGGCCATCCTTTTCAAACTCAACAGGCTGCCACATAACGTTAGCCGAGCAGCTATGGTTCATAACCGACTAATATTAGCAATCACTCTCGCACTGACTAAGATTTCCGACCGAAGTTTATAAACTTAAGAGGCTTCGTCCCAACAGTCTTCAACCACAAGTTCGGGTTCATAGTTCCACCTAAATTTTTTGTAAACTCGAGAAGTTCAAGACATGACGAGTTTAATTGTTAGCTTGAGAAAAACACAAGACTATAATATAAAAAATCAACTAATTAACCTTCCATATACTATAACTATTAATGTTCTGAAGTCAATCGTGAATCATATCTAAAACTAAAACAACCACTAAATCTCTTTTTTTATTCTAATCTCAGTGATAAATGCTTAGACAAAATATTATCAAAACAAATAGCACTACATATATAAAATCATAACACAAACATCAAATTTACTTTTTTTTGAGAAAATTACAATTTCAATAAACTTCTTTTTTGCGAAATAATATTTTTCTGAAAAAATATTTTGTTTCTTCTTATTTTGTCTTTTCTATCGTCTATTTTTCTTAAAAGATCTTTTTTTTTCTTATTTTATCTTTTTATCAAGTCTTATTTTTCTTTTCAATCTCAAAACTTGAAGGATAAAAGACTAGAAATGACTTAAATTAATTGGTTTAACTTAAACATGATTTGGATTTCTTATGATACAAATCTAACAGATAATGAAATAACATACACTATGATTAAAAACTTAAGTAAGTTTTTTATTCTTAGGGATTAAAAGGAAACACAAGACCACAATAATCAAAACAACAGATAAAAAGACAACAACAATAATAATAAAAATGTTCAACCTCACTCAAAAGAACCACGACAATTTTCCGAACCACACAAGCAAGCCCTTTTACCTGTAAAAACCCTGCTTCCACCTTCATCAACCTCTCCAGTATCATAAGACATTCCATAATCGTATCTCAACTCTGTCAACGGAGGTATATGTCTCTTTGCAAAAAAGGCAATACGAACCAAAGGTTGGCCATCCTTTTCAAACTCAACAGGCTGCCACATAACGTTAGCCAAGCAGCTATGGTTCATGAACCGACTAACGTTACCAAAAGCTCTGGCACTGACCAATATTTCCGACCGAAGTTTATAAACTTCAGAGACTTCGTCCCAACAGTCTTCACCCACAAGTTCCGGTTCGTAGTTCCACCTAAACCTTTTGTAAACTCGAGAGGTGTCGAAGACGTACTCGTCGTCTTCTTCAATCTCATCTCTTCTCTTAGCTGTGCCAACCAACTCGCAGATAAAAGTCCCGGCTCGTATGGGCTCCCACGAACGTAACCCCCAACCGCAGCTCTCCGTCTTGAACACTTCCAACCGGAGTTTCAAACCGCTTTGAGATAGGCTGTTCTTGCAGTCCGCGGGGCAAGAACAGGATTCGCCACATTCGTAAATCATCGGTTTACGATATAGTAAAATGCGGTTATCATACGGTAACTCGCCGCCATTTCTTTGAATACAAAGACACGTCGGATCTCCACATGACTGACCACCTTGACAAGTGTTGTTGCATCCAGTAGATTGATGGTTCGGAACGATCATCATACTCAAACTTTCCGAAGAGGCTCTGTAGTCGAAGTCTAGAGGCCACTCCTTGTCGTTCTCATCGATCTCGTTCACGATCGGAACTGGCAACGCCTCCAATCCAAGAGCAATATCTTCAAACACAAAACCCTTCCTCGACCGATTACTCGAACCACACTTCATCAATTCTTCAGCTAACTTCCACGTGGCGAAACCAGAAGGCTGGTCTTGTTTTCTCACGAGATTAAACTTGAATTCATCAAAGCCGGTGGTCCCTTTCTCTATCCAATAATGGGTTACCACATAGAGACCATCGTAGATATATACTTTCCCTTTTTATCGCCCGGATCCTCTACACCTCTAATCACTCTAATTTCATTTCCTCTTTTCTGACTTGTGACCAACGCTAGGTTTCCTCTTGTAAGGTCTTGATTTCTAGGTTTACCATCCTTACACGTTCCTCCTTGCCCGGTGTATACCAAAGTATGAAGCTCGTCCGTTTTGTCGTTGTAGTGTCCTACTGATGTAACGACACTTGTTGTTAATCCTTCTGCTTCACCATCTTTCGCTAGTAGATAGTCGATACCAGCAGGCATCTGAGTGTGAAGTCCAACCAAACACATCTCTCCCCAGAAGTAGAATATATCTCCTGGTTGTACCCCCGGAACCGGACCGATTCTCTTCTTCTTGTTAGTTCTGACACCCAGATTGGTAAACCTACTGAAGGCAGTTGTGACCACAGCTTTCTCGCAGCTTATGTGGCCTAAGCGACGACAAACGGCGTTGAAACGCATCCGAACGGAGTCCACCTGATCTTCATTCCCATTTTCTTTCTCCTCTTCGGTTATCATCGAGTCAAAACTGGGACAAAATATTTTGTCGTCGGGATTATGGGGTTTCAGCTTCTTCACAGGCGTCTTGGCGCTCTTCGAACCCTTTGGTCGGCCCCGTCCTCTTTTAAGAGGATCGCTACTCGGAGCAGCATCATCATCAGCCAAAGAGTCGTGTTTGGAGTCATCGTATGGTACAATAGCTTGAAGATCTGTGGCCATTAGAGGAGGATGAGGGGAGAATGATGTGTTGTGAGTTTCATCATTGTGACCAGATACAACCACTTCATTGTTGGGATGAGAGGTTTCCATCTTCTTCTTGGACGGCTTTGAATTCTTTGAACCTTTTGGTCGGCCTCGTCCTCTTTTGATAGGACCCATGTTGGGATCGACAGCAGCAGTGTTGGATTCATCAGATGGTGAAATGAAGCTGAGTGGTGTGGCCAGTAATAGAGGTTGATAGGGTGTTGGTGTGTTGTAGTTTTCCTCATTAGCAGGCTGAAGCGGTGAGGCTTGAGGAATGGGAGGTGGTGTTGTGTAAGAGGTCTCGTCATCAACAGTTTGAAGTGGTGTAACCACTTGAGAAGTTGGTGATGGGATGTTCTCCATGTGATGGTTATCATCGTCAGCAAAGCTCGGAATTAGATAGCTGAATGGTGTAGCTTCGATTGGAGTAGACTCATCCATTGTAAAAATATGTCCTGCATTAAGAAAAAAAAATGATCAAAAGTACATAATCATTAAACAACCGCATAACTATAACTATTAATATTTTGAAGTCAATCGTGAATCATATCTAAGACTAAAACAACCACTAAATCTCATTTTTGTTCTAATCTAAGTGATAAATGCTTAGAGGAAATATTATCAAAACAAATAGCAGTACATATATAAAATCATAACACAAACGTCAAATTTACTTATTGAGAAAAATACAATTTCAATAAACTTATTTTTTTTTATAAAAAGTAATATTTTTCAAAAAAAAATCTTATTTTTTTCTTATTTTTTTAATCAAATCTTATTATTCTTTACAATCTCAAAACTTCAAGAATAAAAGACTAGAAAATGATCGTTAGGGTCTACCTGAAAAAACAGAACAAGTTCAATGTTCGGTCTTATCTTCACAATATTTGAACCGCATAATAACTAAACTACATACCAACATATTCAGATCTGAGTTATAGTGAACACCAATGTATTAACGATAGTCCTTTCATTTTGCTTTTTATTTTCTTAAAAAATAAAGGATATATAGTCAATGGTAGGATGATTATTAAAACTAAAATATAGTGATAAGAAAAAATTAATCTGAAAATTGAATTTAATCGTATCTTACAAAATATAGTCTCAATGATAACATCACCAAAAATAAATACACATAAAATAAACAAAAGAGATATGTAAATTCTATAACAAGTTCAACATTGAACTATATATTAACACGTACCTTTGAAAGACAAGAAATAATGAGAAGTAGCCCAGCTTTCAAAAGAAAAGAAGAAACAAGAGAGATCGGTGAATGGAGAAACAGGAAAAACTATACTGATAGAATATGTTGAAGTAACAAATAGTATACTGATTATTGATAGTTGGTAGTGAAGAACAGCACAAGAGAGAGCCTCTATTTAAAAGGATTTCAACATGATAGGGTGTTGTCTACAAGAAGAATAAGAGCCTTTAGATCTAGCTTAATTCATCTTAACCGTCTAAGATTTTGACTCATAAACAACCTTAGATTTTTTTTGTATTATTCATTGAATCTAATAATAGCCATTAATGGTATTACCAGTTTTGCCTTAAAACTTTTTGACTTGAACATAAAAAATCTTTTTCTTCCATTTTAAATAAGAATAATATAACATATATCTATATATAACTTTCAAAATCTGAATGGTTTTGAGATAAACTTTCAAAAAATTACCAAACTTCTGACTGTTCTTTTGTTTTGAGTCATTGAATTAAAAAAAAATCTGTTTCACATACATGTTTGAGAAATTTGTTGTTATTACTAATATAGTATCATATCTAGCAAATTCATTATACGCAATAACGTTTAGATAGAAACGTAGAACATGAATAATGGAAAAAGTCAATATCCCAAGCAGTAGTTTGTGGCACAGTACTATAATCTGAAGCACCTATTTACAATTCTTTTTTCTTCATAGTCATGAGTTTGTACACATACAATTACGGTATTGTTTTTAACGTTACACATACACTCAAACCTAATAATATTTTTTTGATCTCGAAGGATCTCTCATATTCTTAGTTAATTATTTAAGAAAGCCATTACACGAACCATACACATTTTTACGCACAAGTTGTATACTAGAGATATATATATTCTGAAATCTGATTTGTATATACAACAAATTTTAGAATAAAATTTCCAACAGCTTCAAATGTTAAACTGATACTCGCATATTGCTGGAGAGATAGATAATGGATAATAATTTGCCAAGAACACAACAAGAATTTGTTTTTTCTTTCTTCGTTGATAAAGAGAAACAAAGCATGTCGAAAAACAAAATTAACATAACAATAATCAATTAGATTAATCATTCTAGAAAAATACAACCAGTACATGATATCCCCTATATATTATTTGAGAAGCATTGCAACATTTTTTGTAACCACGTGTCATCATTAGAATGATTTTTAGAATCCTTAGACAAATATGTTGGTCCATCTAAATATATAATAAGCTTTTTATCAAATCACAATAAATACATTATTAATGTGCTTCATTATTTCCTTAAATAAGATTACAGAATTACCTAATGTGGCTAATGTATATATGACAATTAATAATTTTGAATAATAAAGATTTGTTAAAAATAAGTGTGTATTATAATTATATTTGTTTAATTTTAAGCTATTAAAATAAAATAAACAATCATACTAACCATATAATAAAATTTTTTAAAAAATATTTATATATTATATTTTGAATTTTTAAAAATGAGTATAAATTACTAAAACTGTTAAAAGTTTCACATTCAAATTTTGTGATCTATGATTTAAAACTTTTGTTATGACATGATACAAATAATTTAAAAATAATATAAGTTGAAAGTCTCATTTAATAAGTATCAAAAATAAAAGATATATAAATATATGTATAATTTTAAATTAAACTATATGTCATATAAAAATACATAAATATCTTAATTTTGAAATTTACTTTGAACATTTTTTTGATAAAAAATTTGAAAAAATATTGACAACTTAATTTCTTAAAATATTATAAATTACTTAAACCATTAATCTCACAGTGAAAATTTTGTTATCACTAATTTAGACTTTTTGCTATAGCAGATACAAATGATAAAAAATAAATATGAGCAAAAAACATCATCTAATAAATATTAATATTAAAATATACCATATATATGTTAATATCATTTAAATTTAATTATATATCATATCAAATAGAAAAAATATTTTTTCGATTTATAAAATTTATTTATATGTTCGCACCAATTTAATTATATTAGTAGTAGATAATGAATTTTTAATTATTCAATATATATTTATTATTTCATAATATTTTATAAACATATAATATATAAAATAATTTATATATATAATGTTTATCCCGTGCAAGGCGCATGTCTTAACCTAGTATAGAAGTATTACAGGAGAAACAATTTTTAAAAGCTGTCGAGAAGTACAAGCGCAAACACATGCGCTAAGCCGCTAAGATGCTGAAATGCACGCGTACTAAAACACACGTATTGTCTTTACTAAAATGCAAACTCATGCATCTATATATATATTAGCTGGGATTCAAACTAAAATTTGTCATCCAACTGGTAGACCAGATATAGCATTCAAATGATTTTCTTAACGTAGGTCAATTTGGATGAAGTTCAAAAGGAGTTGGATGAATAAATCATTGTATGGAATTAATATTTTAAAATTTAACTCCTCATCAAGAGATCAAAAAACATGTCAATATTTGTCATCAATGGAAAGAGTATCAAATCCAAAGAAGACTAATACCCTCAGGTTCCGCAAACCGCATGATGAACACCAGAACAAACTCAGAGGATAACCCGCAAAGCAAAACAAAAACATCGTGTTAATTATATTCTTTTTAGAAGCCTAACAAGACCAATGATTTGCAACAGACAAGGAAAGTAAACTCTATAATTAACTCCAGTTGGCCTTCTACACTATTTCCGAGGAGAATTTCTGATCCTCCCTCACAGTCCTCCGAGCTAAAAAAACCCTAGAGAAACCCTAAGAAATGTCTACAGGAGGTGGAGGTGAAAAAAGTACGGTTCAGATTTTCAAAAAAATGTCACAATTTGCTTACGCAATTGATGAAGCATGAGGATGGATGGGTGTTCAATGTCCCAGTTGATGCTAAAGGGTTTGGTTTGCATGATTACCACACCATTGTTAAGGAGCCTATGGATTTGGGTACAGTGAAGGCTAAGCTAGGGGAAGGTTTGTATGAGTCGCCGTTGGATTTTGCTGAAGATGTTAGACTTAATTTACTTTTAACAATGCGATTTTTTGGAATCCTGTTGGGCATGAGGTGCATAGTATGGCTAAGTTTCTGTTGAGCATGTTTGAGGAGAAATGGGTTCCTATCGAACTGCAGTATCATAATCTTCACCGGGAGATCAAACCGGCTAGTGTTGTAGAGCCTTTACCAGCTCCTACACCTTCCTCCGTCTCTTCGGCCTGTGGTGCTTGAGGATAGGACTTTGTAGATTTCTGAATCTATGACAACACCGTTGGAACCTGAAATCGTCACTGCTGCCCTCGAGAAGCCTGAAGGAGATGAGGAGGCGCCTGTTGATGTTAGGGACCTGAAGATGGATGAGAAACGGAGACTCAGTGAAGAGCTTCAGGACTTGCCTTATGATAAACTATAGACAGTTGTTCAGATTGTGAAGAAGAGTAATCCGGAGCTCTCTCAACAGGATGATGAGATTGAGCTGGATATTGACAGTCTTGACATCCAAACGCTTTGGGAGCTTTATAGTTTTGTGACTGGGTATAAGGAGAACTTGAGCAATAAAAAGGAGGAGGATCAGGGTTTTGGTTCAGAAAGAGATGCTGAATCTGCTCACAACATTATCCAAGAACCGGTAAAGATTTCTTTCCATAGCCAAATGTTATTTATTTCAGGTCTTTATTGATTTTGGCTCATTATCATTGTTTCAGGCAACTGGCACCGAAAGATCGAGAGTTACTGAATCAGGTAAGGTTTTAGGTCACTAGCTCATACCAAATTCGGATGTTATTAATTAGTATTTATTTACACACAACAAAGGAATAACAAATGATTATTTCTAACCAGGGAAAGCTATTCGCATGTCTTCTTCTCCTGTTCGGCAAGAAAACAAGGCAGGTGGATCAAGTAGTTCTAACAGTTCCAGCAGTGACTCGGGATCTAGCTCTAGTGGTAAATGTTGAAACTCTGTGTCAGCTCTTTTTATCACACCTTTATCAGCATCACTACTCACATCAATCTTCTTTTTTGTTCTGCAGATTCTGACAGTGACAGCTCCTCTGGACGTGGATCAGATACTGGTAATTAGAGCTGACAAGTCAAGATAGTGTTTAGCTTTAGAATCAGAGCCGTCATGTTATTTTCTAAGTCGATGACTTTGCCCCAATTGGATTGTTTTCTGTATTAGGATGTTTTACTGTACAGAAGAATGAACTGTAGATGTCTTCCTCTAATCAACATGCTTGTTCCCTGCGTCTTAAGTGGAACAAATCAATTGTTTAGAGCAGTAAAGGAAACTAGAAGGGGCATTAAGAAGAATTTAATGTTTTTCATATTAGAAGAAACAGATTGGTTCTTGGTATCATATTGTTCAAACTTTAAAGCATCACATGACAGTCAAGCCTGCATAGAAGGTGTCTCAATCGTCTGATGCAAATGGCAGGTTTGACCCTGAGTTTTTAGGGTCCGGAGATGTTGTCGCATGTTTCTTACTGTTCGTCACATCAACACCCATGTCTGCATCTCCAAACCATATTGCAAGCTGCTCATATTCCTTCTATCTTATGCTTTACGAAGTTAAAGCATCCATTATCTTTTGTCTGATGATTATGGTAAACAAGAAACATAAGAGAGTAAGAGAGAGAGAGAGAGAGAGAGAGAGAGAGAGAGAGAGAGAGAGAGAGAGAGAGAGAGAGAGAGAGAGAGAGATGAGAGAGAGAGAGAGAGAGATGAGAAGAGGAGAGAGAGAGAGAGAGAGAGAGAGAGAGAGAGAGAGAGAGAGAGAGAGAGAGAGAGAGAGAGAGAGAGAGAGAGAGAGAGAGAGAGAGAGAGAGAGAGAGAGAGAGAGAGAGAGAGAGAGAGAGAGAGAGAGAGGACCTTGAATGATCTGAGCTGCCTATCCTATCACGAGCTGCATAAAGCAAATTGTCGTCAAAATCTGAGGGGTCTTCACGAAATGTCATGTCGTACAAATGGAGCAGCATCAAAGTCTTCGATGAAGAACTCATTTTGAAACGTAACACCAAATCCCAAATAAATACCTTTCTGAACCAAAACCATCACAACAACACAGGAACCAATAATGAAATAATAGTACAAGTACTTTTCTCTTTAATTAAAAATAAAATATCCATCTTTTATTGAGACACAACAAAATATACATCTATTGGATTAACTTAAACATGATTTGAATTTCTTATGATATATATAAATCTAACTGATAATGAAATAACATAAGTAAACAATATGTTTAAAAACTTAAATAAGTTTTTTTTTATTATTATAATAAATTAAAAAGAAACACAAGACCATAATAATCAAAACAACAGAAAAAAAACAACAACAATAATGATAAAAAGTTCAACATCACTCAAAAGAACCATGACAGAGACCCAAACTACATAAGCAAACCTTTTACCTCTAAAAATCATGTTTCGATCCTCATCAACCTCTCCAGTATCATAAGACATTCCATTACGTCGGCCTCGCCCTCTTTTGATGGGACCTATGCTGGGATCGACATCAACAGTGTTGGATTCATCAGATGGTGAAAAAAAACTAAGTGGTGTGGCTATTAATATAGGTGAGAGCAGGGGCGGATGGAAGTACGGCCGTACGGGGTCACGTACCCCCTACTGATTTTTATTATTTTCTTTGATAGTTTAATTTAATTTATTAAATATCATTAGTTTAGTGAAGAAAAATGTAAAAGTGCCCCCATCAAAAATTTTTTGGTGTTTATAATTTGGTGCCCCAATTAAAAACTTTTCTAGATTCGCCCCTGGGTGGTGAGAGGGTGTTGTGTGTGTTGTAGTTTTCGTCATTAGCAGGTTGAAGCGGTGAGGCTTGAGAAATGGGAGGTGTTGTTGTGTAAGGGATCTCATACAACGGTTTGGACTTTGGAGTGGTGTACCTTGAGAAGTTGGTGATGAGATGTTCTCCATCTGATGGTTATCATCGTCAGCAAAGCTCGGGATTAGATAGCTGAATGGTGTAGCTTCGATTGGAGTAGACCCATCAACTGCAAAAGTAAATACTGCATTAAGAAAAAAATAATGATCAAAAGTTCATAATCATTAAACAATCACATAACTATGACTATTAATGTTCTGAAGTCAATCGAATCATATCTCTAAGACTAAAACAACCACTAAATCTCATTTTTATTCTAATCTCAGTGCTAAATGCTTAGAAAAATATTATCAAAACAAATAACACTACATATATAAAATCATAACACAAACATCAAATTTAATTTTTGAGAAAATTACAATTTCAATAAACTTCTCTTATATATAAAAAAAATTCCCACAAAAAATCTTATTCTTTTCTTATTTTGTCTTTTTATCAAGTCTACTTTTTCTATACAAATTTTTTTTTCTCATTTTGTCTATTTATTATCAAGTCCTATTTTCCTTTTCAATCTCAAAACTTGAAAAATAAAAAACTAGAAATGACTTATATTAATTGGCTTAACTTAAACATGATTTAGATTTTTTATGATAGAAATCTAACTGATAATGAAATAACATAAGTAAAAAATATGATAAAATATTTAAATACGTTTTTTATTCTTAATGATTAAAAGGAACACACGACCATAATAATCAAAACCACAACAAAAAAAAATACGACAACAATAATAATAAGAAATTCAACCTCACTCAAAAGAACCATGACATTTTTCCAAACCACGTAAGCAAACCCTTTTACCTCTAAAAGCCCTGCTTCCATCTTCATCAACCTCTCCAGTATCATAAGACATTCCATAATCATACCTCAACTCTGTCACAGAGGTATATGCCTCTTTGCAAAAAACGCAATACGAACCGAAGGTAGGCCATCCTTTTCAAACTCAACAGGCTGCCACATAGCGTTAGCCGAGCAGCTATGGTTCATGAACCGTCTAACGTTACCAATTGATCTCGCACTGACCAAGATTTCCGACCTAAGTTTATAAACTTCAGAGACTTCATCCCAACAGTCTTCACCCACAACTTCCGGTTCATAGTTCCTCCTAAAGTTTTTGTAAACACGAGAAGTACATGACATAACGAGTTTTTTTTAGTTGTTAGCTTGAGAAAAACACAAGACTATCCTATAAAAAATCAACTAATTAACCTTGCATATAACTATAACATTAATGTTCTAAAGTCAATCGTGAATCATATCTAAGACTAAAACAACCACTAAATCTCCTTTTATTCTAATCTCAGCGATAAATGCTTAGAGAAATATTATCAAAACAAATAGCACTACATAAAAAATTATAACACAAACATCAAATTTACGTTTTTAGAAAATTACAATTTCAATAATCTTCTTTTATATTAAAAATATTTTCTAAAAACAAATCTTTTTTTTTTCTTATTTTTTTAATCAAATCTTATTATTCTTTACAATCTCAAAACTTCAAGAATAAAAGACTAGAAAATGATCGTTAGGGTCTACCTGAAAAAACAGAACAAGTTCAATGTTCGGTCTTATCTTCACAATATTTGAACCGCATAATATAACTAAACTACATACCAACATATTCAGATCTGAGTTATAGTGAACACCAATGTATTAACGATAGTCCTTTCATTTTGCTTTTTATTTTCTTAAAAATAAAGGATATATAGTCAATGGTAGGATGATTATTAAAACTAAAATATAGTGATAAGAAAAAATTAATCTGAAATTGAATTAATCGTATCTTACAAAATATAGTCTCAATGATAACATCACCAAAAATAAATACACATAAAATAAACAAAAGAGATATGTAAATTCTATAACAAGTTCAACATTGAACTATATATTAACACGTACCTTTGAAAGACAAGAAATAATGAGAAGTAGCCCAGCTTTCAAAAGAAAAGAAGAAAACAAGAGAGATCGGTGAATAGAGAAACAGGAAAAACTATACTGATAGAATATGTTGAAGTAACAAATAGTATACTGATTATTGATAGTTGGTAGTGAAGAACTGCACAAGAGAGAGCCTCTATTTAAAAGGATTTCAACATGATAGGGTGTGTCTACAAGAAGAATAAGAGCCTTTAGATCTAGCTTAATTCATCTTAACCGTCTAAGATTTTGACTCATAAACAACCTTAGATTTTTTTTGTATTATTCATTGAATCTAATAATAGCCATTAATGGTATTACCAGTTTTGCCTTAAAACTTTTTGACTTGAACATAAAAATCTTTTTCTTCCATTTTAAATAAGAATAATATAACATATATCTATATATAACTTTCAAAATCTGAATGGTTTTGAGATAAACTTTCAAAAAATTACCAAACTTCTGACTGTCTTTGTTTTGAGTCATTGAATTAAAAAAAAATCTGTTTCACATACATGTTTGAGAAATTTGTTGTTATTACTAGTATAGTATCATATCTAGCAAATTCATTATACGCAATAACGTTTAGATAGAAACGTAGAACATGAATAATGGAAAAAGTCAATATCCCAAGCAGTAGTTTGTGGCACAGTACTATAATCTGAAGCACCTATTTACAATTCTTTTTTCTTCATAGTCATGAGTTTGTACACATACAATTACAGTATTGTTTTTAACGTTACACATACACTCAAACCTAATAATATTTTTTTGATCTCGAAGGATCTCTCATATTCTTAGTTAATTATTTAAGAAAGCCATTACACGAACCATACACATTTTTACGCACAAGTTGTATACTAGAGATATATATATTCTGAAATCTGATATGTATACAACAAATTTTAGAATAAAATTCCAACAGCTTCAAATGTAAAACTGACACTCGCATATTGCTGGAAAGATAGATAATGGATAATAATTTGCCAAGAAACAACAAGAATTTGTTTTTCTTTCTTCGTTGATAAAGAGAAACAAAGCATGTCGAAAAACAAAATTAACATAACAATAATCAATTAGATGAATCATTCTAGAAAAATACAACCAGTACATAATATCCTTTATATATTATTTGAGAAGCATTGCAACATTTTTTGTAACCACGTGTCATCATTAGAATGATTTTTAGAATCCTTAGACAAATATGTTGGTCCGTCTAAATATATAATAAGCTTTTTATCAAATCACAATAAATACATTATTAATGTGCTTCATTATTTCCTTAAATAAGATTACGGAATTACCTAATGTGGTTAACGTATATATGACAATTAATAATTTTGAATAATAAAGATTTGATAAAAATAAGTGTGTATTATAATTATATTTGTTTAATTTTAAGCTATTAAAATAAAATAAACAATCATACTAACCATATAATAAAAAATTTTAAAAAATATTTATATATTATATTTTGAATTTTAAAAATGAGTATAAATTACTAAAACTGTTAAAAGTTTCACATTCAATTTTGTGATCTATGATTTAAAACTTTTGTTATGACATGATACAAATAATTTAAAATAATATAAGTTGAAAGTCTCATTTAATAAGTATCAAAAATAAAAGATATATAAATATATGTATAATTTTAAATTAAACTATATGTCATATAAAAATACATAAATATCTTAATTTTGAAATTTACTTTGAACATTTTTTTGATAAAAAATTTGAAAAAATATTGACAACTTAATTTCTTAAAATATTATAAATTACTTAAACCATTAATCTCACAGTGAAAATTTTGTTATCACTAATTTAGACTTTTTGCTATAGCAGATACAAATGATAAAAAATAAATATGAGCAAAAAGCATCATCTAATAAATATTAATATTAAAATATACCATATATATATGTTAATATCATTTAAATTTAATTATATATCATATCAAATAGAAAAATATTTTTTCGATTTATAAAATTTATTTATATGTTTGCACCAATTTAATTATATTAGTAGTAGATAATGAATTTTTAATTATTCAATATATATTTATTATTTCATAATATTTTATAAACATATAATATATAAAATAATTTATATATATAATGTTCATCCCGTGCAAGGCGCGGGTCTTAACCTAGTATAGAAGTATTACAGGAGAAACAATTTTTAAAAGCTGTCGAGAAGTACAAGCGCAAACACATGCGCTAAGCCGCTAAGATGCTGAAATGCATGCGTACTAAAACACACGTATTGTCTTTACTAAAATGCAAACTCATGCATCTATATATATTAGCTGGGATTCAAACTAAAATTTGTCATCCAACTGGTAGACCAGATATAGCATTCAAATGATTTTCTTAACGTAGGTCAATTTGGATGAAGTTCAAAAGGAGTTGGATGAATAAATCACTGTATGGAATTAATATTTTAAAATTTAACTCCTCATCAAGAGATCAAAAAACATGTCAATATTTGTCATCAATGGAAAGAGTATCAAATCCAAAGAAGACTAATACCCTCAGGTTCCGCAAACCGCATGATGAACACCAGAACAAACTCAGAGGATAACCCGCAAAGCAAAACAAAAACATCGTGTTAATTATATTCTTTTTAGAAGCCTAACAAGACCAATGATTTGCAACAGACAAGGAAAGTAAACTCTATAATTAACTCCAGTTGGCCTTCTACACTATTTCCGAGGAGAATTTCTGATCCTCCCTCACAGTCCTCCGAGCTAAAAAAACCCTAGAGAAACCCTAAGAAATGTCCACAGGAGGTGGAGGTGAAAAAAGTACGGTTCAGATTTTCAAAAAAATGTCACAATTTGCTTACGCAATTGATGAAGCATGAGGATGGATGGGTGTTCAATGTCCCAGTTGATGCTAAAGGGTTTGGTTTGCATGATTACCACACCATTGTTAAGGAGCCTATGGATTTGGGTACAGTGAAGGCTAAGCTAGGGGAAGGTTTGTATGAGTCGCCGTTGGATTTTGCTGAAGATGTTAGACTTAATTTACTTTTAACAATGCGATTTTTTGGAATCCTGTTGGGCATGAGGTGCATAGTATGGCTAAGTTTCTGTTGAGCATGTTTGAGGAGAAATGGGTTCCTATCGAACTGCAGTATCATAATCTTCACCGGGAGATCAAACCGGCTAGTGTTGTAGAGCCTTTACCAGCTCCTACACCTTCCTCCGTCTCTTCGGCCTGTGGTGCTTGAGGATAGGACTTTGTACATTTCTGAATCTATGACAACACCGTTGGAACCTGAAATCGTCACTGCTGCCCTCGAGAAGCCTGAAGGAGATGAGGAGGCGCCTGTTGATGTTAGGGACCTGAAGATGGATGAGAAACGGAGACTCAGTGAAGAGCTTCAGGACTTGCCTTATGATAAACTAGAGACAGTTGTTCAGATTGTGAAGAAGAGTAATCCGGAGCTCTCTCAACAGGATGATGAGATTGAGCTGGATATTGACAGTCTTGACATCCAAACGCTTTGGGAGCTTTATAGTTTTGTGACTGGGTATAAGGAGAACTTGAGCAATAAAAAGGAGGAGGATCAGGGTTTTGGTTCAGAAAGAGATGCTGAATCTGCTCACAACATTATCCAAGAACCGGTAAAGATTTCTTTCCATAGCCAAATGTTATTTATTTCAGGTCTTTATTGATTTTGGCTCATTATCATTGTTTCAGGCAACTGGCACCGAAAGATCGAGAGTTACTGAATCAGGTAAGGTTTTAGGTCACTAGCTCATACCAAATTCGGATGTTATTAATTAGTATTTATTTACACACAACAAAGGAATAACAAATGATTATTTCTAACCAGGGAAAGCTATTCGCATGTCTTCTTCTCCTGTTCGGCAAGAAAACAAGGCAGGTGGATCAAGTAGTTCTAACAGTTCCAGCAGTGACTCGGGATCTAGCTCTAGTGGTAAATGTTGAAACTCTGTGTCAGCTCTTTTTATCACACCTTTATCAGCATCACTACTCACATCAATCTTCTTTTTTGTTCTGCAGATTCTGACAGTGACAGCTCCTCTGGACGTGGATCAGATACTGGTAATTAGAGCTGACAAGTCAAGATAGTGTTTAGCTTTAGAATCAGAGCCGTCATGTTATTTTCTAAGTCGATGACTTTGCCCCAATTGGATTGTTTTCTGTATTAGGATGTTTTACTGTACAGAAGAATGAACTGTAGATGTCTTCCTCTAATCAACATGCTTGTTCCCTGCGTCTTAAGTGGAACAAATCAATTGTTTAGAGCAGTAAAGGAAACTAGAAGGGGCATTAAGAAGAATTTAATGTTTTTCATATTAGAAGAAACAGATTGGTTCTTGGTATCATATTGTTCAAACTTTAAAGCATCACATGACAGTCAAGCCTGCATAGAAGGTGTCTCAATCGTCTGATGCAAATGGCAGGTTTGACCCTGAGTTTTTAGGGTCCGGAGATGTTGTCGCATGTTTCTTACTGTTCGTCACATCAACACCCATGTCTGCATCTCCAAACCATATTGCAAGCTGCTCATATTCCTTCTATCTTATGCTTTACGAAGTTAAAGCATCCATTATCTTTTGTCTGATGATTATGGTAAACAAGAAACATAAGAGAGAGAGAGAGAGAGAGAGAGAGAGAGAGAGAGAGAGAGAGAGAGAGAGAGAGAGAGAGAGAGAGAGAGAGAGAGAGAGAGAGGACCTTGAATGATCTGAGCTGCCTAATCCTATCACGAGCTGCATAAAGCAAATTGTCGTCAAAATCTGAGGGGTCTTCACGAAATGTCATGTCGTACAAATGGAGCAGCATCAAAGTCTTCGATGAAGAACTCATCTTGAAACGTAACACCAAATCCCAAATAAATACCTTTCTGAACCAAAACCATCACAACAACACAGGAACCAATAATGAAATAATAGTACAAGTACTTTTCTCTTTAATTAAAAATAAAATATCCATCTTTTTATTGAGACACAACAAAATATACATCTATTGGATTAACTTAAACATGATTTGAATTTCTTATGATATAAATCTAACTGATAATGAAATAACATAAGTAAACAATATGTTTAAAAACTTAAATAAGTTTTTTTTTATTATTATTAATAAATTAAAAAGAAACACAAGACCATAATAATCAAAACAACAGAAAAAACAACAACAATAATGATAAAAAGTTCAACATCACTCAAAAGAACCATGACAGAGACCCAAACTACATAAGCAAACCCTTTTACCTCTAAAAATCATGTTTTGATCCTCATCAACCTCTCCAGTATCATAAGACATTCCATTACGTCGGCCTCGCCCTCTTTTGATGGGACCTATGCTGGGATCGACATCAACAGTGTTGGATTCATCAGATGGTGAAAAAAAACTAAGTGGTGTGGCTATTAATATAGGTGAGAGCAGGGGCGGATGGAAGTACGGCCGTACGGGGTCACGTACGCCCTACTGATTTTTATTATTTTCTTTGATAGTTTAATTTAATTTATTAAATATCATTAGTTTAGTGAAGAAAAATGTAAAAGTGCCCCCATCAAATATTTTTTGGTGTTTATAATTTGGTGCCCCAATTAAAAACTTTTCTAGATTCGCCCCTGGGTGAGAGGGTGTTGGTGTGTTGTAGTTTTCGTCATTAGCAGGTTGAAGCGGTGAGGCTTGAGAAATGGGAGGTGTTGTTGTGTAAGGGATCTCATACAACGGTTTGGACTTTGGAGTGGTGTACCACTTGGTGATGAGATGTTCTCCATCTGATGGTTATCATCGTCAGCAAAGCTCGGGATTAGATAGCTGAATGGTGTAGTTTCGATTGGAGTAGACCCATCAACTGCAAAAGTAAATACTGCATTAAGAAAAAAATAATGATCAAAAGTTCATAATCATTAAACAATCACATAACTATGACTATTAATGTTCTGAAGTCAATCGTAATCATATCTAAGACTAAAACAACCACTAAATCTCATTTTTATTCTAATCTCAGTGCTAAATGCTTAGAAAAAATATTATCAAAACAAATAACACTACATATATAAAATCATAACACAAACATCAAATTTAATTTTTGAGAAAATTACAATTTCAATAAACTTCTCTTATATATAAAAAAAATTCCCACAAAAAATCTTATTCTTTTCTTATTTTGTCTTTTTATCAAGTCTACTTTTTCTATACAAAATTTTTTTTCTCATTTTGTCTATTTATTATCAAGTCCTATTTTCCTTTTCAATCTCAAAACTTGAAAAATAAAAAACTAGAAATGACTTATATTAATTGGCTTAACTTAAACATGATTTAGATTTTTATGATAGAAATCTAACTGATAATGAAATAACATAAGTAAAAAATATGATAAAATATTTAAATACTTTTTTATTCTTAATGATTAAAAGGAAACACACGACCATAATAATCAAAACCACAACAAAAAAAAAATACGACAACAATAATAATAAGAAATTCAACCTCACTCAAAAGAACCATGACATTTTCCAAACCACATAAGCAAACCCTTTTACCTCTAAAAGCCCTGCTTCCATCTTCATCAACCTCTCCAGTATCATAAGACATTCCATAATCATACCTCAACTCTGTCAACAGAGGTATATGCCTCTTTGCAAAAAACGCAATACGAACCGAAGGTAGGCCATCCTTTTCAAACTCAACAGGCTGCCACATAGCGTTAGCCGAGCAGCTATGGTTCATGAACCGTCTAACGTTACCAATTGATCTCGCACTGACAAAGATTTCCGACCTAAGTTTATAAACTTCAGAGACTTCGTCCCAACAGTCTTCACCCACAACTTCCGGTTCATAGTTCCTCCTAAAGTTTTTGTAAACACGAGAAGTACATGACATAGCGAGTTTTTTTTAGTTGTTAGCTTGAGAAAAACACAAGACTATCCTATAAAAAATCAACTAATTAACCTTGCATATAACTATAACCATTAATGTTCTAAAGTCAATCGTGAATCATATCTAAGACTAAAACAACCACTAAATCTCCCTTTTATTCTAATCTCAGCGATAAATGCTTAGAGAAATATTATCAAAACAAATAGCACTACATAAAATTATAACACAAACATCAAATTTACGTTTTTAGAAAATTACAATTTCAATAATCTTCTTTTATATTAAAAATATTTTTCTAAAAACAAATCTTATTTTTTCTTCTTATTTTGTCTTTTTCATCAAGTCTATTTTTCTATAAAAAATATTATTTTCTTCTTATATTATCTATTTTATCAGGTCCTATTTTTCTTTTCAATCTAAGAACCCAAAGAATAAAAGACTAGAAATGACTTATATTAATTGGCTTAACTTAAACATGATTTGGATTTCTTATGGTACAAATCTAACTGATAATGAAATAACATAAGTAAACAATATGATTAAATACTTAAATAAGTTTTTTATTCTTAATGATAAAAAGGAAACAAAAGACCATAATCATCAAAACAACAACAAAAAAGCAAAAGACAACAACAATAATAATAAGAAATTCAACCTCACTCAAAAGAACCATGACAGTTTACCGAACCACATAAGCAAACCCTTTATACCTCTAACAACCATTCTTCCATCTTCATCAACCTCTCAAGTATCATAAGACATTCCATAATCATACCTCAACTCTGTCAACAGAAGCATATGTCTCTTTCCAAAAAATGCCATACAAACTGAAGGTTGACCATCCTTTTCAAACTCAACAGTCTGCCACATAACGTTAGCCGAGCAGCTATGGTTCATGAACCGACTAATATTACCAATCAATCTCGCACCGACCAAGATTTCCGACCGAAGTGTATAAACTTCAGAGACTTCATCCCACAGTCTTCACCCACAAGTTCCGGTTCATAGTTACACCTAAAGTTTTTGTAAACTCGAGAAGTACATGACATAACAAGTTTTTTTGAATTGTTAGCTTGAGAAAAATACAAGACTATCATATAAAAAAAATCACTAATTAACCTTGCATATAACTATAACTATTAACCAAGGTTTTGAAAACTGGACCGGCCGGTCGAACCGGTCTGACTGTGACTCGTTAAAGAAGCCGAGTTCGGTTCGTTTAAACCCCGGATTTGAGAAAAACCCGTGAAACCGGCTAAAACCCGGTAAATTCGGTGATCATATTCAACTTCAAAACACGGTTCTACATAAATCAACATATAATTAATGTATTTTCAATTTTTATTAAAATTTAATATTTCATAATTAATGTTTAATTTTTACTATTTAATTGGCTTTCGCTTGATTCTATTTTAAGTTTAAAAAATCTATTTTTGACTCTCATATTTTATTCTCATTTTGCTATATTCATATAATTTAAGAGATTTAGTTGTAAAAATAAATAAATATGTAATTTAAACAGTCACTCATTTGTTTTTTTGTTATCAATTTTAGTTGATATAGTATTCACTTGTATATATAAATATACTTATGGTTATTGTTTATTATCTAATTAATAAAAGAGAACATAGAACACATTATATGTAGAACTACATTTTATAAATATATGATTATTTAGATTTACTTATTTTTAAATAGAAAACCCGGTTCGACCGGTTACACGGGTCCAACCACTTAACCAGTAGCTTTACCGAGTCGGTATCCGGTATGGTTTTAAAAATATTGCTATTAATGTTCTGAAGTGAGTCGTGAATCATATCTAAGACTTAAATAACCACCAAATCTCCTTTGATTCTAATCTCAATGATAAATGCTTAATGAAATATTATAAAAACAAATAGCACTACATATATAAAATTATAAACCAAACATCAAATTTACTTTTTTAGAATATTACAATTTCAATAATCTTCTTTTTTTTTATTATAAAAAAATATTTTTCTAAAAAAATCTTATTTTGTTCTTTGTTATTTTGTCTTTTTATCAAGTCAATTTTTCTATAAAAAATCTTATTTTTTTTTATTTTGTCTTTTTTTTATCAAGTCCTATTTTTCTTTTCAATCTCAAAGCTCGAAGAATAAAAGACTAGAAATGACTTATATTAATTGGCTTAACTTAAAAATGATTTGGATTTCTTATGATACAAATCTAACTGTTAATGAAATAACGTAAGTAAACAATATGATTAAATACTTAAATAAATTTTTTATTCTTAATGATTAAGAGGAAACACAAGACCATAATAATCAAAACAACAACAAAAAAGAAAAGACAACAACAATAATAATAAGAAATCCAACCTCACTCAAAAGAACCACGATAGTTTTCCGAACCACATAAGCAAACCCTCTTACCTCTAAAACCCATGCTTCCATCTTCATCAACATCTCCATTATCATAAGACATTCCATAATCATACCTCAACTCTGCCAAGGGAGGTATATGCCACTTTGCAAAAACACAATATAGATACTCGGTTTAATGAGATATATATCCTGCGCCAGGGTGGGGAGAGTTGATTCCACCATTGTGTGATTCCATTCATCAGAACCTCTTATGAGGAGGTCTGAGACGAAGATATCCCTGCTTGCTTCCGTCGGCGGCCCAAAAGGAATGGTGCGAGAGGTTGAGCTGATCCATGAGTCTGACCAAAACTTAGTAGAATTCCCATTGCCTATGGCTTTTCCTAGTTGCAGTTGTAGCAACTGACATCCCGCTACCACGCCTCTCCATCCGTGAGAAGCGAAGGATGGGCAAGGAGCTGAGAGGAAGCTAGAGCTGTGACAGTACTTTCCTATAAGCAGTCGTGCTAGGAGACACTCCGGGTTGGTGAGGATGCGCCAAGCGTTCTTTGCAAGCATGGCGACGTTGAAATCTTGTATATCCCGAAGACCTAAGCCACCAACATCCTTATGCTGCGTAAGGTTGTCCCAGGCCACCCAGCATATGTTTCTTGTTGAGAGATCATGATCCCACCAGAAACGGGTGAGAGCTGATTGAATCTGGTCACAGAGCCCCACCGGGAGAAGGAAGCATGACATAGAAAAAGTAGGTACCGCGGTAAGTACTGATTTTAGCATAGTGAGCTTTCCGGCAGAGGAGAGGCGATGAGTGGACCATGCTGCGGCTCGGAGTTTGATCCTGTCTACTATGGATGAGAAGTGGTCGCGTTTCCTTCTCGAGAAAAGCTCTGGTAGTCCAAGATATTTACCTGTTCCACCTTCTTTTTCGATACCAAGGAGTAATTTGACTCGGGCTCGAGTCTCCCGTGGTGTTTTCGATGAGAAGGAGATGGATGACTTGGTAGCATTGATTAGCTGACCCGAGGCTTTCTCATAATCTTTAAGGATCAGTGTAAGGGCAGAGCAATTTTCCGTCGAAGCTTTGGTGAAGATCATCGTATCATCGGCAAAGAGGAGATGATTGATCCGAGGACATCGGTGTCCAATCTTTACTCCAGTTAGAGCTCCACTCGTCTGTCCCGCTCTGCATAGTCCGGAAAAAACCTCCCCACAGAGTATAAATACATAAGGGGAGAGGGGGTCTCCTTGTCGGATACCTCGGGATAGTATAACCTCTCCTAGTGCTGCGTCGTTCACTAGAAAGGAGTAGGAGACCGTTGAGATACACTGCATCACCCAGTTAACCCACTTTGGGACAAAACCTAGTTCCTCCAAGACCTTTTGGATAAAGTTCCACTCCAAGCGGTCATAAGCTTTGCTCATATCTGTCTTCACCGCCATGTAACAGTGTTTCTTTGCGTCCGACGTCTTGAGATAATGGAGTATCTCGTGGGTAATAAGAACATTATCCGCAATTGCTCCATCCTTTTCAAACTCAACAGGCTGCCACATAACGTTAGCCGAGCAGCTATGGTTCATAACCGACTAATATTAGCAATCACTCTCGCACTGACTAAGATTTCCGACCGAAGTTTATAAACTTAAGAGGCTTCGTCCCAACAGTCTTCAACCACAAGTTCGGGTTCATAGTTCCACCTAAATTTTTTGTAAACTCGAGAAGTTCAAGACATGACGAGTTTAATTGTTAGCTTGAGAAAAACACAAGACTATAATATAAAAAATCAACTAATTAACCTTCCATATACTATAACTATTAATGTTCTGAAGTCAATCGTGAATCATATCTAAAACTAAAACAACCACTAAATCTCTTTTTTTATTCTAATCTCAGTGATAAATGCTTAGACAAAATATTATCAAAACAAATAGCACTACATATATAAAATCATAACACAAACATCAAATTTACTTTTTTTTGAGAAAATTACAATTTCAATAAACTTCTTTTTTGCGAAATAATATTTTTCTGAAAAAATATTTTGTTTCTTCTTATTTTGTCTTTTCTATCGTCTATTTTTCTTAAAAGATCTTATTTTTTTCTTATTTTATCTTTTTATCAAGTCTTATTTTTCTTTTCAATCTCAAAACTTGAAGGATAAAAGACTAGAAATGACTTAAATTAATTGGTTTAACTTAAACATGATTTGGATTTCTTATGATACAAATCTAACAGATAATGAAATAACATACACTATGATTAAAAACTTAAGTAAGTTTTTTATTCTTAGGGATTAAAAGGAAACACAAGACCACAATAATCAAAACAACAGATAAAAAGACAACAACAATAATAATAAAAATGTTCAACCTCACTCAAAAGAACCACGACAATTTTCCGAACCACACAAGCAAGCCCTTTTACCTGTAAAAACCCTGCTTCCACCTTCATCAACCTCTCCAGTATCATAAGACATTCCATAATCGTATCTCAACTCTGTCAACGGAGGTATATGTCTCTTTGCAAAAAAGGCAATACGAACCAAAGGTTGGCCATCCTTTTCAAACTCAACAGGCTGCCACATAACGTTAGCCAAGCAGCTATGGTTCATGAACCGACTAACGTTACCAAAAGCTCTGGCACTGACCAATATTTCCGACCGAAGTTTATAAACTTCAGAGACTTCGTCCCAACAGTCTTCACCCACAAGTTCCGGTTCGTAGTTCCACCTAAACCTTTTGTAAACTCGAGAGGTGTCGAAGACGTACTCGTCGTCTTCTTCAATCTCATCTCTTCTCTTAGCTGTGCCAACCAACTCGCAGATAAAAGTCCCGGCTCGTATGGGCTCCCACGAACGTAACCCCCAACCGCAGCTCTCCGTCTTGAACACTTCCAACCGGAGTTTCAAACCGCTTTGAGATAGCCTGTTCTTGCAGTCCGCGGGGCAAGAACAGGATTCGCCACATTCGTAAATCATCGGTTTACGATATAGTAAAATGCGGTTATCATACGGTAACTCGCCGCCATTTCTTTGAATACAAAGACACGTCGGATCTCCACATGACTGACCACCTTGACAAGTGTTGTTGCATCCAGTAGATTGATGGTTCGGAACGATCATCATACTCAAACTTTCCGAAGAGGCTCTGTAGTCGAAGTCTAGTGGCCACTCCTTGTCGTTCTCATCGATCTCGTTCACGATCGGAACTGGCAACGCCTCCAATCCAAGAGCAATATCTTCAAACACAAAACCCTTCCTCGACCGATTACTCGAACCACACTTCATCAATTCTTCAGCTAACTTCCACGTGGCGAAACCAGAAGGCTGGTCTTGTTTTCTCACGAGATTAAACTTGAATTCATCAAAGCCGGTGGTCCCTTTCTCTATCCAATAATGGGTTACCACATAGAGACCATCGTAGATATATACTTTCCCTTTTTTATCGCCCGGATCCTCTACACCTCTAATCACTCTAACTTCATTTCCTCTTTTCTGACTTGTGACCAACGCTAGGTTTCCTCTTGTAAGGTCTTGATTTCTAGGTTTACCATCCTTACACGTTCCTCCTTGCCCGGTGTATACCAAAGTATGAAGCTCGTCCGTTTTGTCGTTGTAGTGTCCTACTGATGTAACGACACTTGTTGTTAATCCTTCTGCTTCACCATCTTTCGCTAGTAGATAGTCGATACCAGCAGGCATCTGAGTGTGAAGTCCAACCAAACACATCTCTCCCCAGAAGTAGAATATATCTCCTGGTTGTACCCCCGGAACCGGACCGATTCTCTTCTTCTTGTTAGTTCTGACACCCAGATTGGTAAACCTACTGAAGGCAGTTGTGACCACAGCTTTCTCGCAGCTTATGTGGCCTAAGCGACGACAAACGGCGTTGAAACGCATCCGAACGGAGTCCACCAGATCTTCATTCCCATTTTCTTTCTCCTCTTCGGTTATCATCGAGTCAAAACTGGGACAAAATATTTTGTCGTCGGGATTATGGGGTTTCAGCTTCTTCACAGGCGTCTTGGCGCTCTTCGAACCCTTTGGTCGGCCCCGTCCTCTTTTAAGAGGATCGCTACTCGGAGCAGCATCATCATCAGCCAAAGAGTCGTGTTTGGAGTCATCGTATGGTACAATAGCTTGAAGATCTGTGGCCATTAGAGGAGGATGAGGGGAGAATGATGTGTTGTGAGTTTCATCATTGTGACCAGATACAACCACTTGATTGTTGGGATGAGAGGTTTCCATCTTCTTCTTGGACGGCTTGGAATTCTTTGAACCTTTTGGTCGGCCTCGTCCTCTTTTGATAGGACCCATGTTGGGATCGACAGCAGCAGTGTTGGATTCATCAGATGGTGAAATGAAGCTGAGTGGTGTGGCCAGTAATAGAGGTTGATAGGGTGTTGGTGTGTTGTAGTTTTCCTCATTAGCAGGCTGAAGCGGTGAGGCTTGAGGAATGGGAGGTGGTGTTGTGTAAGAGGTCTCGTCATCAACAGTTTGAAGTGGTGTAACCACTTGAGAAGTTGGTGATGGGATGTTCTCCATGTGATGGTTATCATCGTCAGCAAAGCTCGGAATTAGATAGCTGAATGGTGTAGCTTCGATTGGAGTAGACTCATCCATTGTAAAAATATGTCCTGCATTAAGAAAAAAAAATGATCAAAAGTACATAATCATTAAACAACCGCATAACTATAACTATTAATATTTTGAAGTCAATCGTGAATCATATCTAAGACTAAAACAACCACTAAATCTCATTTTTGTTCTAATCTAAGTGATAAATGCTTAGAGGAAATATTATCAAAACAAATAGCAGTACATATATAAAATCATAACACAAACATCAAATTTACTTATTGAGAAAAATACAATTTCAATAAACTTATTTTTTTTTATAAAAAAGTAATATTTTTCAAAAAAAAATCTTATTTTTTTCTTATTTTTTTAATCAAATCTTATTATTCTTTACAATCTCAAAACTTCAAGAATAAAAGACTAGAAAATGATCGTTAGGGTCTACCTGAAAAAACAGAACAAGTTCAATGTTCGGTCCTATCTTCACAATATTTGAACCGCATAATAACTAAACTACATACCAACATATTCAGATCTGAGTTATAGTGAACACCAATGTATTAACGATAGTCCTTTCATTTTGCTTTTTATTTTCTTAAAAAATAAAGGATATATAGTCAATGGTAGGATGATTATTAAAACTAAAATATAGTGATAAGAAAAAATTAATCTGAAAATTGAATTTAATCGTATCTTACAAAATATAGTCTCAATGATAACATCACCAAAAATAAATACACATAAAATAAACAAAAGAGATATGTAAATTCTATAACAAGTTCAACATTGAACTATATATTAACACGTACCTTTGAAAGACAAGAAATAATGAGAAGTAGCCCAGCTTTCAAAAGAAAAGAAGAAACAAGAGAGATCGGTGAATGGAGAAACAGGAAAAACTATACTGATAGAATATGTTGAAGTAACAAATAGTATACTGATTATTGATAGTTGGTAGTGAAGAACAGCACAAGAGAGAGCCTCTATTTAAAAGGATTTCAACATGATAGGGTGTTGTCTACAAGAAGAATAAGAGCCTTTAGATCTAGCTTAATTCATCTTAACCGTCTAAGATTTTGACTCATAAACAACCTTAGATTTTTTTTGTATTATTCATTGAATCTAATAATAGCCATTAATGGTATTACCAGTTTTGCCTTAAAACTTTTTGACTTGAACATAAAAAATCTTTTTCTTCCATTTTAAATAAGAATAATATAACATATATCTATATATAACTTTCAAAATCTGAATGGTTTTGAGATAAACTTTCAAAAAATTACCAAACTTCTGACTGTTCTTTTGTTTTGAGTCATTGAATTAAAAAAAAATCTGTTTCACATACATGTTTGAGAAATTTGTTGTTATTACTAATATAGTATCATATCTAGCAAATTCATTATACGCAATAACGTTTAGATAGAAACGTAGAACATGAATAATGGAAAAAGTCAATATCCCAAGCAGTAGTTTGTGGCACAGTACTATAATCTGAAGCACCTATTTACAATTCTTTTTTCTTCATAGTCATGAGTTTGTACACATACAATTACGGTATTGTTTTTAACATTACACATACACTCAAACCTAATAATATTTTTTTGATCTCGAAGGATCTCTCATATTCTTAGTTAATTATTTAAGAAAGCCATTACACGAACCATACACATTTTTAAGCACAAGTTGTATACTAGAGATATATATATTCTGAAATCTGATTTGTATATACAACAAATTGTAGAATAAAATTTCCAACAGCTTCAAATGTAAAACTGATACTCGCATATTGCTGGAGAGATAGATAATGGATAATAATTTGCCAAGAACACAACAAGAATTTGTTTTTTCTTTCTTCGTTGATAAAGAGAAACAAAGCATGTCGAAAAACAAAATTAACATAACAATAATCAATTAGATTAATCATTCTAGAAAAATACAACCAGTACATGATATCCCCTATATATTATTTGAGAAGCATTGCAACATTTTTTGTAACCACGTGTCATCATTAGAATGATTTTTAGAATCCTTAGACAAATATGTTGGTCTATCTAAATATATAATAAGCTTTTTATCAAATCACAATAAATACATTATTAATGTGCTTCATTATTTCCTTAAATAAGATTACAGAATTACCTAATGTGGCTAACGTATATATGACAATTAATAATTTTGAATAATAAAGATTTGATAAAAATAAGTGTGTATTATAATTATATTTGTTTAATTTTAAGCTATTAAAATAAAATAAACAATCATACTAACCATATAATAAAAATTTTTAAAAAAATATTTATATATTATATTTTGAATTTTTAAAAATGAGTATAAATTACTAAAACTGTTAAAAGTTTCACATTCAAATTTTGTGATCTATGATTTAAAACTTTTGTTATGACATGATACAAATAATTTAAAAATAATATAAGTTGAAAGTCTCATTTAATAAGTATCAAAAATAAAAGATATATAAATATATGTATAATTTTAAATTAAACTATATGTCATATAAAAATACATAAATATCTTAATTTTGAAATTTACTTTGAACATTTTTTGATAAAAAATTTGAAAAAATATTGACAACTTAATTTCTTAAAATATTATAAATTACTTAAACCATTAATCTCACAGTGAAAATTTTGTTATCACTAATTTAGACTTTTTGCTATAGCAGATACAAATGATAAAAAAATAAATATGAGCAAAAAGCATCATCTAATAAATATTAATATTAAAATATACCATATATATGTTAATATCATTTAAATTTAATTATATATCATATCAAATAGAAAAAATATTTTTTCGATTTATAAAATTTATTTATATGTTCGCACCAATTTAATTATATTAGTAGTAGATAATGAATTTTTAATTATTCAATATATATTTATTATTTCATAATATTTTATAAACATATAATATATAAAATAATTTATATATATAATGTTCATCCCGTGCAAGGCGCGGGTCTTAACCTAGTATAGAAGTATTACAGGAGAAACAATTTTTAAAAGCTGTCGAGAAGTACAAGCGCAAACACATGCGCTAAGCCGCTAAGATGCTGAAATGCACGCGTACTAAAACACACGTATTGTCTTTACTAAAATGCAAACTCATGCATCTATATATATATTAGCTGGGATTCAAACTAAAATTTGTCATCCAACTGGTAGACCAGATATAGCATTCAAATGATTTTCTTAACGTAGGTCAATTTGGATGAAGTTCAAAAGGAGTTGGATGAATAAATCATTGTATGGAATTAATATTTTAAAATTTAACTCCTCATCAAGAGATCAAAAAACATGTCAATATTTGTCATCAATGGAAAGAGTATCAAATCCAAAGAAGACTAATACCCTCAGGTTCCGCAAACCGCATGATGAACACCAGAACAAACTCAGAGGATAACCCGCAAAGCAAAACAAAAACATCGTGTTAATTATATTCTTTTTAGAAGCCTAACAAGACCAATGATTTGCAACAGACAAGGAAAGTAAACTCTATAATTAACTCCAGTTGGCCTTCTACACTATTTCCGAGGAGAATTTCTGATCCTCCCTCACAGTCCTCCGAGCTAAAAAAACCCTAGAGAAACCCTAAGAAATGTCTACAGGAGGTGGAGGTGAAAAAAGTACGGTTCAGATTTTCAAAAAAATGTCACAATTTGCTTACGCAATTGATGAAGCATGAGGATGGATGGGTGTTCAATGTCCCAGTTGATGCTAAAGGGTTTGGTTTGCATGATTACCACACCATTGTTAAGGAGCCTATGGATTTGGGTACAGTGAAGGCTAAGCTAGGGGAAGGTTTGTATGAGTCGCCGTTGGATTTTGCTGAAGATAGTAGACTTAATTTACTTTTAACAATGCGATTTTTTGGAATCCTGTTGGGCATGAGGTGCATAGTATGGCTAAGTTTCTGTTGAGCATGTTTGAGGAGAAATGGGTTCCTATCGAACTGCAGTATCATAATCTTCACCGGGAGATCAAACCGGCTAGTGTTGTAGAGCCTTTACCAGCTCCTACACCTTCCTCCGTCTCTTCGGCCTGTGGTGCTTGAGGATAGGACTTTGTAGATTTCTGAATCTATGGCAACACCGTTGGAACCTGAAATCGTCACTGCTGCCCTCGAGAAGCCTGAAGGAGATGAGGAGGCGCCTGTTGATGTTAGGGACCTGAAGATGGATGAGAAACGGAGACTCAGTGAAGAGCTTCAGGACTTGCCTTATGATAAACTAGAGACAGTTGTTCAGATTGTGAAGAAGAGTAATCCAGAGCTCTCTCAACAGGATGATGAGATTGAGCTGGATATTGACAGTCTTGACATCCAAACGCTTTGGGAGCTTTATAGTTTTGTGACTGGGTATAAGGAGAACTTGAGCAATAAAAAGGAGGAGGATCAGGGTTTTGGTTCAGAAAGAGATGCTGAATCTGCTCACAACATTATCCAAGAACCGGTAAAGATTTCTTTCCATAGCCAAATGTTATTTATTTCAGGTCTTTATTGATTTTGGCTCATTATCATTGTTTCAGGCAACTGGCACCGAAAGATCGAGAGTTACTGAATCAGGTAAGGTTTTAGGTCACTAGCTCATACCAAATTCGGATGTTATTAATTAGTATTTATTTACACACAACAAAGGAATAACAAATGATTATTTCTAACCAGGGAAAGCTATTCGCATGTCTTCTTCTCCTGTTCGGCAAGAAAACAAGGCAGGTGGATCAAGTAGTTCTAACAGTTCCAGCAGTGACTCGGGATCTAGCTCTAGTGGTAAATGTTGAAACTCTGTGTCAGCTCTTTTTATCACACCTTTATCAGCATCACTACTCACATCAATCTTCTTTTTTGTTCTGCAGATTCTGACAGTGACAGCTCCTCTGGACGTGGATCAGATACTGGTAATTAGAGCTGACAAGTCAAGATAGTGTTTAGCTTTAGAATCAGAGCCGTCATGTTATTTTCTAAGTCGATGACTTTGCCCCAATTGGATTGTTTTCTGTATTAGGATGTTTTACTGTACAGAAGAATGAACTGTAGATGTCTTCCTCTAATCAACATGCTTGTTCCCTGCGTCTTAAGTGGAACAAATCAATTGTTTAGAGCAGTAAAGGAAACTAGAAGGGGCATTAAGAAGAATTTAATGTTTTTCATATTAGAAGAAACAGATTGGTTCTTGGTATCATATTGTTCAAACTTTAAAGCATCACATGACAGTCAAGCCTGCATAGAAGGTGTCTCAATCGTCTGATGCAAATGGCAGGTTTGACCCTGAGTTTTTAGGGTCCGGAGATGTTGTCGCATGTTTCTTACTGTTCGTCACATCAACACCCATGTCTGCATCTCCAAACCATATTGCAAGCTGCTCATATTCCTTCTATCTTATGCTTTACGAAGTTAAAGCATCCATTATCTTTTGTCTGATGATTATGGTAAACAAGAAACATAAGAGAGTAAGAGAGAGAGAGAGAGAGAGAGAGAGAGAGAGAGAGAGAGAGAGAGAGAGAGAGAGAGAGAGAGAGAGAGGACCTTGAATGATCTGAGCTGCCTAATCCTATCACGAGCTGCATAAAGCAAATTGTCGTCAAAATCTGAGGGGTCTTCACTGTGACAGCATATTCCTCTGATCTTATCTCTTAACGGCTCTTTTACTATTTTCATAAGATTCCCGGTTTGCATACCGGTTTACTGGTCACGTGTTAGACCTTGCCAGCATTTCCCTTTAAGTACTCTTTGTCATTTTCTTAAGAAGGTATCAATCCAAAATAACATTTCCTCTCATCTCTTTCTCTCTCTTACTCCATTATCATCATCCCTTCATCATCCTTAAGGATCTTGTACTCCAAGGTGACGCACTTCTTCCTTAAAAGCTCACCTTCTAGTCTTGATTAACATCTATCTCTAATCTCTCGGTGAGGTTACGGAAAGATATCTATCTCATTACTTTTCCTGTCTCATTTTGGTATCAGAGCAGTCGAATCCTAGGGATTTCATCATGGTGGAAACGAGAAACCAAGAAAAGACGCTCCTGGAGCTGGTCGAAGAGATCCGTACAAACCAGGAACGCCAATCTTCTGAGCTTCGTCAACGGTCTGACTCCCTCGACGACCGCTACAACAGGCTCGAACGACTGGTCTTTGAGAACCTCCTGCAGCTCCAATCAGCCGGTAAAAGACCCGTCGACGACGCTGGTGGCTCACAAATGATGGACCACACCTCCGCCGAGCCCAACAGACCCCCAGACCCACCGGATCTATTCCGTTTTCCGCAACAGCCGACCAGAGACCCTCCTCCTTCCCCAGTTACCAACGGTCTCGCTGGACGATTAACAAAAGTGGGTTTTCCCACCTTTGACGGTACAGACCTCTGCGATTGGATCTGTATCTGCGAGCAGTTCTTCGACCTAGACGGCACCACGCCGGAGCTCAAGGTCCGACTTGCTGCGATGCACCTCCGCGGAAAAGCTCTCCAATGGCACCGCAACTTCATGGCGGAGCGCTTTGGGGTTTTTCCCTCTTGGACCGACTACGTGATAGCTTTATCGAGTCGCTTCAACGCCCTTTTTGACGACCCACTTGCAGATCTGGTGGCTCTTCATCAAGGCTCTGACTCTATCATCACCTATCTGGACAAGTTCGAGAACGCTAGAACTCGACTCACTCTCCCTGAGGCTCACGCTCTCAGTATATTCCTGACGAACATGAACCCACATCTTTCCCTCCATGTGCGTCAGTTCGGAGTAACCACAGTGTCTGCAGCAGCACAAATAGCTTGCCTCCACGAAACCGCCCTTGCCCACACACCCAACCGTTACCAGCGAGCTCCCTTCAATCCCTCAACAAACAAAAACCCACCCTTTAAACCTCAGAATACAACACCCATACTACCCACACCACCAAACAAACCCACCTTTATCCCCAAAAACACCAACGACAAACCCACCCGAAAATACAGTTACCAAGAGATGCAGGAGCGTCGTGCCAAAGGATTGTGTATGTTCTGTGACGAGGCATTCACACCAGGGCACCAACTCAAGCACAAACGCTCTCAGATTTTCGTTATGGACGGTGACGATGATGACGCTGAGAGTGTCGACGTAGATGATGCTGAGATCTTCCCAGACCAAACCCTCGAGGAGAATACATCCGAACCAACCCCTACCATTTCAGTGAACGCTCTCAGTGGCTCGACGACGTTCAACTGCCTGAGAGTGGTTGGCCAGTATGGAAAAAGGAAGCTCTTTATCTTGATTGACCCAGGCAGTACACACAACTTTCTCGACATCAAGGTTGCCAACGAGCTGGGTTGTCGCTTAGAAGCAGTAAATCCAATGTCTGTGGCTGCTGCAAATGGGAACAACTTGGTGACAAATTTTAAATGCAGCAACTTCACTTGGACGGTTCAAAACTACACCTTTACCTCGGAGATTCGCACACTGCCTTTGGACTGCTGTGAGCTTGTACTTGGAGTCCAGTGGTTATCCACTCTTGGGCCTATCCTCTGGGACTTCCTGAACCTCAGTATGGAGTTCACTTTCAACGGTCTGCAACATCACTTGCGGGGCGTTACAAAAACGGGTTGCATACTGATCAAAGGAGCCAGCTTGAATAAGCTTATGCTCCAACAACCACAGATAGCTTTGCTACAAGTGCGGGAGCGAGCAGCAGAGTCATCTCCGCTCTCACCAGAGTCTCTCTACTGCCATATCTCAGCGCCACAGAGTGAATTCTCCAAGGATCCAGCTCTGACACAACTACTGGAATCCTTCTCCGATGTGTTCTCCGAGCCAACTGCGCTTCCACCATTTCGCGAGGGCTTTGATCATCAGATACCGCTGCAGTCCGGTTCGAACCTTGTTAACCTACGACCCTACAGATACTCTTCTCTGCAAAAAGATGCCATTGATGAAATGCTGAAGGAGATGCTACAACAGGGTATAATACAGTGCAGCTCTAGCCCGTACGCCTCTCCCATTGTCCTAGTCAAAAAGAAAGATGGATCATGGAGACTATGTGTGGACTACAGAGGCCTCAACAACCAAACTGTTAAAGATAAATACCCAATACCTCTGCTTGAAGATCTCCTGGATGAGTTAGGTGGAGCGAAATACTTCACCAAACTGGATCTTCGCGCAGGCTTCCATCAACTACGGATGTCGCCAAGTGATGTGTACAAGACTGCCTTCAAATCTCACGCAGGCCACTACGAGTATTTGGTAATGCCTTTCGGCCTCTCTAATGCTCCATGCACATTCCAGATTCTGATGAACCATGTTTTCCAAGACATATCTGGGAAGTTCCTTTTGGTCTTCTTCGATGACATTTTGGTCTACAGCCCTGACTGGGAGTCGCACCTCCAACACCTACAGGAAGTGTTCTCCATCTTGCGACATCAACAGCTCTACCTCAAAGCTTCTAAGTGCACCTTTGGAGCGACTGAAATTGAGTATCTCGGTCACTTTATTTCAGCTGAAGGAGTAAGAACAGACCCCTCCAAGATCGCCGCTATCAAGCAATGGCCTACTCCTACCTCTGTTAAGCAACTGCGCAGTTTCCTCGGCCTTGCTAACTACTACAGACGCTTCATACGAGGGTATAGCGTTTTGTCTCGTCCTCTCACTACTCTGCTGCAGAAAGATGGTTTCCTATGGAACTCCGAAGCTGATACAGCTCTGGATAACCTCAAGTCTGCGCTTTCCTCATCTCCGGTCCTAGCACTACCAGACTTCGACAAGACGTTTGTGGTTGAAACTGATGCTAGCAACACTGGAATTGGAGCAGTCCTTATGCAGGACAACCACCCCATATGCTTCATCAGCAGAGCTCTGGGTCCAAGAAACCAAGCCCTCTCTGTCTACGAGAAAGAATTAATGGCTGTTGTCCACGCAGTCCAAGCTTGGAGCGCTTACCTTGCTCATCGACGTTTTATCATCAAAACGGATCAAAAGAGCCTCAAGTATATGGTCGAGCAAAAAGCAACAACACCATTTCAACACATGTGGCTCTCTAAGCTGATGGGGTACGACTTTGAGATCCAATACAAGTTGGGAAAAGAAAACGTGGCTGCAGATGCTCTCTCAAGGGTTTCTGGTTCGCAACTGCTACACATGACGTTGTCTCAAGCGCACCAAGGCTTCTACGACTCTCTGCGTTTGCTCTGGCAGAGTGATCCTAAGCTACGCAAGATCATATCTGAGCTGCAAGCTGACCCTAAATCCCACCCTTCTTACACCTTCATCAACGACGAACTAAGACGCAAGGGAAAACTCGTCGTGGGGAACGATGTGAACATAAAAACACACATCTTCCGTTGGCTCCACGACTCGGCTATAGGAGGACACTCAGGCAGAGATGCAACCCTCCACAGGATCAAATCACTCTTCTTTTGGTCAAAAATGAGCCTCGAGGTGCAGAACTATGTGCGCAATTGCGATGTCTGTCAGAAGAACAAGTATGAGAATGTGGCCAAGCCGGGTCTACTGAATCCATTACCAATCCCTAACGGTGTCTGGGAGTCAGTCAGCTTAGACTTCATTGAAGGTCTCCCACAGTCTGCTGGCAAACACTGTATATTGGTGGTTATTGATAGGTTGAGCAAACAGGCTCACTTCCTAGCACTCTCCCACCCCTACACTGCTATTGAAGTTGCACAAGCCTATCTAGACAATGTGTTCAAGCTTCACGGCCTCCCTAAAGACATAATCAGCGATCGCGATCTTACATTCCTCAGTGACGTTTGGAAAGAGCTCTTCCGGGTCCATGGGGTTGATCTAAGTTACTCTACTGCCTACCATCCTCAAACTGACGGGCAGACAGAGGTAACTAATAAGACCTTGGAGACTTACCTAAGATGTATGACCGCTGAGACTCCGCAAACATGGAGCAAATGGCTCCCTCTTGCTGAATGGTGGTACAACACAACATACCACTCTGCCATCAGGAGCACACCATTCGAAATAGTCTACGGTCAACCTCCTCCTACTCATCTTCCATACCTTCCAGGTGAAAGCAAATCTGCTTTGGTTGATCGGAGCCTACAAAAACGCGAAGAGGTCATCTCTATGTTGAAGTTTCACTTGCTGCGCGCTCAGAACAGAAACAAGCAAGCTGCTGATTCTCATCGCTCTCCACGGTCCTTCACAGTGGGTAGCTATGTTTACCTGAAGCTTCAACCCTAGAGGCAGAACTCACTTAAGAACAGGAAGGTACCACACAAACTATCTCCTCGCTACTATGGTCCTTTCCGTGTTCTAGACACTGTCGGGTCTGCTGCTTATCGACTGGATTTACCCGCGGGCGCAGCCATTCACAACGTATTCCATGTGAGCCAGCTGAAGCTGTGCCCAAACCCTCAAGCTGCTTCATCAGGTCTTCCTCAATTCTATGTTGATCTTGGCACTTCTAAGGAACCGGAGCAGATTTTGGAAACTAAGATGGCTAAGCGTCGTAATGCTGCTGTCACTAAGGTCCTAGTCCAATGGAAGGGTGAGACTCCTGAACAGGCCACTTGGGAATTCTACAAAGACTTCATCGCCAAGCATCCTCAATTCCATCCTTGAGGACAAGGATGATTTCAAGCAGGAGGTATTGTGACAGCATATTCCTCTGATCTTATCTCTTAACGGCTCTTTTACTATTTTCATAAGATTCCCGGTTTGCATACCGGTTTACTGGTCACGTGTTAGACCTTGCCAGCATTTCCCTTTAAGTACTCTTTGTCATTTTCTTAAGAAGGTATCAATCCAAAATAACATTTCCTCTCATCTCTTTCTCTCTCTTACTCCATTATCATCATCCCTTCATCATCCTTAAGGATCTTGTACTCCAAGGTGACGCACTTCTTCCTTAAAAGCTCACCTTCTAGTCTTGATTAACATCTATCTCTAATCTCTCGGTGAGGTTACAGAAAGATATCTATCTCATTACTTTTCCTGTCTCATTCACGAAATGTCATGTCGTACAAATGGAGCAGCATCAAAGTCTTCGATGAAGAACTCATCTTGAAACGTAACACCAAATCCCAAATAAATACCTTTCTGAACCAAAACCATCACAACAACACAGGAACCAATAATGAAATAATAGTACAAGTACTTTTCTCTTTAATTAAAAATAAAATATCCATCTTTTTATTGAGACACAACAAAATATACATCTATTGGATTAACTTAAACATGATTTGAATTTCTTATGATATAAATCTAACTGATAATGAAATAACATAAGTAAACAATATGTTTAAAAACTTAAATAAGTTTTTTTTAATTATTATTAATAAATTAAAAAGAAACACAAGACCATAATAATCAAAACAACAGAAAAAACAACAACAATAATGATAAAAAGTTCAACATCACTCAAAAGAACCATGACAGAGACCCAAACTACATAAGCAAACCCTTTTACCTCTAAAAATCATGTTTTGATCCTCATCAACCTCTCCAGTATCATAAGACATTCCATTACGTCGGCCTCGCCCTCTTTTGATGGGACCTATGCTGGGATCGACATCAACAGTGTTGGATTCATCAGATGGTGAAAAAAAACTAAGTGGTGTGGCTATTAATATAGGTGAGAGCAGGGGCGGATGGAAGTACGGCCGTACGGGGTCACGTACCCCCTACTGATTTTTATTATTTTCTTTGATAGTTTAATTTAATTTATTAAATATCATTAGTTTAGTGAAGAAAAATGTAAAAGTGCCCCCATCAAAAATATTTTTTGGTGTTTATAATTTGGTGCCCCAATTAAAAACTTTTCTAGATTCGCCCCTGGGTGAGAGGGTGTTGGTGTGTTGTAGTTTTCGTCATTAGCAGGTTGAAGCGGTGAGGCTTGAGAAATGGGAGGTGTTGTTGTGTAAGGGATCTCATACAACGGTTTGGACTTTGGAGTGGTGTACCACTTGAGAAGTTGGTGATGAGATGTTCTCCATCTGATGGTTATCATCGTCAGCAAAGCTCGGGATTAGATAGCTGAATGGTGTAGCTTCGATTGGAGTAGACCCATCAACTGCAAAAGTAAATACTGCATTAAGAAAAAAATAATGATCAAAAGTTCATAATCATTAAACAATCACATAACTATGACTATTAATGTTCTGAAGTCAATCGTAATCATATCTAAGACTAAAACAACCACTAAATCTCATTTTTATTCTAATCTCAGTGCTAAATGCTTAGAAAAAATATTATCAAAACAAATAACACTACATATATAAAATCATAACACAAACATCAAATTTAATTTTTGAGAAAATTACAATTTCAATAAACTTCTCTTATATATAAAAACAATTCCCACAAAAAATCTTATTCTTTTCTTATTTTGTCTTTTTATCAAGTCTACTTTTTCTATACAAAATTTTTTTTCTCATTTTGTCTATTTATTATCAAGTCCTATTTTCCTTTTCAATCTCAAAACTTGAAAAATAAAAAACTAGAAATGACTTATATTAATTGGCTTAACTTAAACATGATTTAGATTTTTTATGATATAAATCTAACTGATAATGAAATAACATAAGTAAAAAATATGATAAAATATTTAAATACTTTTTTATTCTTAATGATTAAAAGGAAACACACGACCATAATAATCAAAACCACAACAAAAAAAAAAATACGACAACAATAATAATAAGAAATTCAACCTCACTCAAAAGAACCATGACATTTTTCCAAACCACATAAGCAAACCCTTTTACCTCTAAAAGCCCTGCTTCCATCTTCATCAACCTCTCCAGTATCATAAGACATTCCATAATCATACCTCAACTCTGTCAACAGAGGTATATGCCTCTTTGCAAAAAACGCAATACGAACCGAAGGTAGGCCATCCTTTTCAAACTCAACAGGCTGCCACATAGCGTTAGCCGAGCAGCTATGGTTCATGAACCGTCTAACGTTACCAATTGATCTCGCACTGACAAAGATTTCCGACCTAAGTTTATAAACTTCAGAGACTTCGTCCCAACAGTCTTCACCCACAACTTCCGGTTCATAGTTCCTCCTAAAGTTTTTGTAAACACGAGAAGTACATGACATAGCGAGTTTTTTTTAGTTGTTAGCTTGAGAAAAACACAAGACTATCCTATAAAAAATCAACTAATTAACCTTGCATATAACTATAACCATTAATGTTCTAAAGTCAATCGTGAATCATATCTAAGACTAAAACAACCACTAAATCTCCCTTTTATTCTAATCTCAGCGATAAATGCTTAGAGAAATATTATCAAAACAAATAGCACTACATAACATTATAACACAAACATCAAATTTACGTTTTTAGAAAATTACAATTTCAATAATCTTCTTTTATATTAAAAATATTTTTCTAAAAACAAATCTTATCTTTTCTTCTTATTTTGTCTTTTTCATCAGGTCTATTTTTCTATAAAAAATATTATTTTCTTCTTATATTATCTATTTTATCAGGTCCTATTTTTCTTTTCAATCTAAGAACCCGAAGAATAAAAGACTAGAAATGACTTATATTAATTGGCTTAACTTAAACATGATTTGGATTTCTTATGGTACAAATCTAACTGATAATGAAATAACATAAGTAAACAATATGATTAAATACTTAAATAAGTTTTTTATTCTTAATGATAAAAAGGAAACAAAAGACCATAATCATCAAAACAACAACAAAAAAGCAAAAGACAACAACAATAATAATAAGAAATTCAACCTCACTCAAAAGAACCATGACAGTTTACCGAACCACATAAGCAAACCCTTTATACCTCTAACAACCATTCTTCCATCTTCATCAACCTCTCAAGTATCATAAGACATTCCATAATCATACCTCAACTCTGTCAACAGAAGCATATGTCTCTTTCCAAAAAATGCCATACAAACTGAAGGTTGACCATCCTTTTCAAACTCAACAGTCTGCCACATAACGTTAGCCGAGCAGCTATGGTTCATGAACCGACTAATGTTACCAATCAATCTCGCACCGACCAAGATTTCCGACCGAAGTGTATAAACTTCAGAGACTTCATCCCACAGTCTTCACCCACAAGTTCCGGTTCATAGTTACACCTAAAGTTTTTGTAAACTCGAGAGTTACATGACATAACAAGTTTTTTTGAATTGTTAGCTTGAGAAAAACACAAGACTATCATATAAAAAAAATCACTAATTAACCTTGCATATAACTATAACTATTAACCAAGGTTTTGAAAACTGGACCGGCCGGTCGAACCGGTCTTACTGTGACTCGTTAAAGAAGCCGAGTTCGGTTCGTTTAAACCCCGGATTTGAGAAAAACCCGTGAAACCGGCTAAAACCCGGTAAATTCGGTGATCATATTCAACTTCAAAACACGGTTCTACATAAATCAACATATAATTAATGTATTTTCAATTTTTATTAAAATTTAATATTTCATAATTAATGTTTAATTTTTACTATTTAATTGGCTTTCGCTTGATTCTATTTTAAGTTTAAAAAATCTATTTTTGACTCTCATATTTTATTCTCATTTTGCTATATTCATATAATTTAAGAGAATTAGTTGTAAAAATAAATAAATATGTAATTTAAACAGTCACTCATTTGTTTTTTTGTTATCAATTTTAGTTGATATAGTATTCACTTGTATATATAAATATACTTATGGTTATTGTTTATTATCTAATTAATAAAAGAGAACATAGAACATATTATATGTAGAACTACATTTTATAAATATATGATTATTTAGATTTACTTATTTTTAAATAGAAAACCCGGTTCGACCGGTTACACGGGTCCAACCACTTAACCAGTAGCTTTACCGAGTCGGTATCCGGTATGGTTTTAAAAATATTGCTATTAATGTTCTGAAGTGAGTCGTGAATCATATCTAAGACTTAATTAACCACCAAATCTCTTTTGATTCTAATCTCAATGATAAATGCTTAATGAAATATTATAAAAACAAATAGCACTACATATATAAAATTATAAACCAAACATCAAATTTACTTTTTTAGAATATTACAATTTCAATAATCTTCTTTTTTTTATTATAAAAAAATATTTTTCTAAAAAAATCTTATTTTGTTCTTTGTTATTCTGTCTTTTTATCAAGTCAATTTTTCTATAAAAAATCTTATTTTTTTTTTATTTTGTCTTTTTTTTATCAAGTCCTATTTTTCTTTTCAATCTCAAAGCTCGAAGAATAAAAGACTAGAAATGACTTATATTAATTGGCTTAACTTAAAAATGATTTGGATTTCTTATGATACAAATCTAACTGTTAATGAAATAACGTAAGTAAACAATATGATTAAATACTTAAATAAATTTTTTATTCTTAATGATTAAGAGGAAACACAAGACCATAATAATCAAAACAACAACAAAAAAGAAAAGACAACAACAATAATAATAAGAAATCCAACCTCACTCAAAAGAACCACGATAGTTTTCCGAACCACATAAGCAAATCCTCTTACCTCTAAAACCCATGCTTCCATCTTCATCAACATCTCCATTATCATAAGACATTCCATAATCATACCTCAACTCTGCCAAGGGAGGTATATGCCACTTTGCAAAAACACAATACGAACCAAAGGTTGGCCATCCTTTTCAAACTCAACAGGCTGCCACATAACGTTAGCCGAGCAGCTATGGTTCATAACCGACTAATATTAGCAATCACTCTCGCACTGACTAAGATTTCCGACCGAAGTTTATAAACTTAAGAGGCTTCGTCCCAACAGTCTTCAACCACAAGTTCGGGTTCATAGTTCCACCTAAATTTTTTGTAAACTCGAGAAGTTCAAGACATGACGAGTTTAATTGTTAGCTTGAGAAAAACACAAGATTATAATATAAAAAATCAACTAATTAACCTTCCATATACTATAACTATTAATGTTCTGAAGTCAATCGTGAATCATATCTAAAACTAAAACAACCACTAAATCTCTTTTTTATTCTAATCTCAGTGATAAATGCTTAGACAAAATATTATCAAAACAAATAGCACTACATATATAAAATCATAACACAAACATCAAATTTACTTTTTTTTGAGAAAATTACAATTTCAATAAACTTCTTTTTTGCGAAATAATATTTTTCTGAAAAAAAATTTTGTTTCTTCTTATTTTGTCTTTTCTATCGTCTATTTTTCTTAAAAGATCTTTTTTTTTCTTATTTTATCTTTTTATCAAGTCTTATTTTTCTTTTCAATCTCAAAACTTGAAGGATAAAAGACTAGAAATGACTTAAATTAATTGGTTTAACTTAAACATGATTTGGATTTCTTATGATACAAATCTAACAGATAATGAAATAACATACACTATGATTAAAAACTTAAGTAAGTTTTTTATTCTTAAGGATTAAAAGGAAACACAAGACCACAATAATCAAAACAACAGATAAAAAGACAACAACAATAATAATAAAAATGTTCAACCTCACTCAAAAGAACCACGACAATTTTCCGAACCACACAAGCAAGCCCTTTTACCTGTAAAAACCCTGCTTCCACCTTCATCAACCTCTCCAGTATCATAAGACATTCCATAATCGTATCTCAACTCTGTCAACGGAGGTATATGTCTCTTTGCAAAAAAGGCAATACGAACCAAAGGTTGGCCATCCTTTTCAAACTCAACAGGCTGCCACATAACGTTAGCCAAGCAGCTATGGTTCATGAACCGACTAACGTTACCAAAAGCTCTGGCACTGACCAATATTTCCGACCGAAGTTTATAAACTTCAGAGACTTCGTCCCAACAGTCTTCACCCACAAGTTCCGGTTCGTAGTTCCACCTAAACCTTTTGTAAACTCGAGAGGTGTCGAAGACGTACTCGTCGTCTTCTTCAATCTCATCTCTTCTCTTAGCTGTGCCAACCAACTCGCAGATAAAAGTCCCGGCTCGTATGGGCTCCCACGAACGTAACCCCCAACCGCAGCTCTCCGTCTTGAACACTTCCAACCGGAGTTTCAAACCGCTTTGAGATAGCCTGTTCTTGCAGTCCGCGGGGCAAGAACAGGATTCGCCACATTCGTAAATCATCGGTTTACGATATAGTAAAATGCGGTTATCATACGGTAACTCGCCGCCATTTCTTTGAATACAAAGACATGTCGGATCTCCACATGACTGACCACCTTGACAAGTGTTGTTGCATCCAGTAGATTGATGGTTCAGAACGATCATCATACTCAAACTTTCCGAAGAGGCTCTGTAGTCGAAGTCTAGAGGCCACTCCTTGTCGTTCTCATCGATCTCGTTCACGATCGGAACTGGCAACGCCTCCAATCCAAGAGAAATATCTTCAAACACAAAACCCTTCCTCGACCGATTACTCGAACCACACTTCATCAATTCTTCAGCTAACTTCCACGTGGCGAAACCAGAAGGCTGGTCTTGTTTTCTCACGAGATTAAACTTGAATTCATCAAAGCCGGTGGTCCCTTTCTCTATCCAATAATGGGTTACCACATAGAGACCATCGTAGATATATACTTTCCCTTTTTTATCGCCCGGATCCTCTACACCTCTAATCACTCTAACTTCATTTCCTCTTTTCTGACTTGTGACCAACGCTAGGTTTCCTCTTGTAAGGTCTTGATTTCTAGGTTTACCATCCTTACACGTTCCTCCTTGCCCGGTGTATACCAAAGTATGAAGCTCGTCCGTTTTGTCGTTGTAGTGTCCTACTGATGTAACGACACTTGTTGTTAAGCCTTCTGCTTCACCATCTTTCGCTAGTAGATAGTCGATACCAGCAGGCATCTGAGTGTGAAGTCCAACCAAACACATCTCTCCCCAGAAGTAGAATATATCTCCTGGTTGTACCCCCGGAACCGGACCGATTCTCTTCTTCTTGTTAGTTCTGACACCCATATTGGTAAACCTACTGAAGGCAGTTGTGACCACAGCTTTCTCGCAGCTTATGTGGCCTAAGCGACGACAAACGGCGTTGAAACGCATCCGAACGGAGTCCACCAGATCTTCATTCCCATTTTCTTTCTCCTCTTCGGTTATCATCGAGTCAAAACTGGGACAAAATATTTTGTCGTCGGGATTATGGGGTTTCAGCTTCTTCACAGGCGTCTTGGCGCTCTTCGAACCCTTTGGTCGGCCCCGTCCTCTTTTAAGAGGATCACTACTCGGAGCAGCATCATCATCAGCCAAAGAGTCGTGGTTGGAGTCATCGTATGGTACAATAGCTTGAAGATCTGTGGCCATTAGAGGAGGATGAGGGGAGAATGATGTGTTGTGAGTTTCATCATTGTGACCAGATACAACCACTTCATTGTTGGGATGAGAGGTTTCCATCTTCTTCTTGGACGGCTTTGAATTCTTTGAACCTTTTGGTCGGCCTCGTCCTCTTTTGATAGGACCCATGTTGGGATTGACAGCAGCAGTGTTGGATTCATCAGATGGTGAAATGAAGCTGAGTGGTGTGGCCAGTAATAGAGGTTGATAGGGTGTTGGTGTGTTGTAGTTTTCCTCATTAGCAGGCTGAAGCGGTGAGGCTTGAAGAATGGGAGGTGGTGTTGTGTAAGAGGTCTCGTCATCAACAGTTTGAAGTGGTGTAACCACTTGAGAAGTTGGTGATGGGATGTTCTCCATGTGATGGTTATCATCGTCAGCAAAGCTCGGAATTAGATAGCTGAATGGTGTAGCTTCGATTGGAGTAGACTCATCCATTGTAAAAATATGTCCTGCATTAAGAAAAAAAATGATCAAAAGTACATAATCATTAAACAACCACATAACTATAACTATTAATATTTTGAAGTCAATCGTGAATCATATCTAAGACTAAAACAACCACTAAATCTCATTTTTGTTCTAATCTAAGTGATAAATGCTTAGAGAAAATATTATCAAAACAAATAGCAGTACATATATAAAATCATAACACAAACGTCAAATTTACTTATTGAGAAAAATACAATTTCAATAAACTTATTTTTTCTTATAAAAAAGCAATATTTTTCAAAAAAAAATCTTATTTTTTTCTTATTTTTTTAATCAAATCTTATTATTCTTTACAATCTCAAAACTTCAAGAATAAAAGACTAGAAAATGATCGTTAGGGTCTACCTGAAAAAACAGAACAAGTTCCATGTTCGGTCTTATCTTCACAATATTTGAACCGCATAATAACTAAACTACATACCAACATATTCAGATCTGAGTTATAGTGAACACCAATGTATTAACGATAGTCCTTTCATTTTGCTTTTTATTTTCTTAAAAAATAAAGGATATATAGTCAATGGTAGGATGATTATTAAAACTAAAATATAGTGATAAGAAAAAATTAATCTGAAAATTGAATTTAATCGTATCTTACAAAATATAGTCTCAATGATAACATCACCAAAAATAAATACACATAAAATAAACAAAAGAGATATGTAAATTCTATAACAAGTTCAACATTGAACTATATATTAACACGTACCTTTGAAAGACAAGAAATAATGAGAAGTAGCCCAGCTTTCAAAAGAAAAGAAGAAACAAGAGAGATCGGTGAATGGAGAAACAGGAAAAACTATACTGATAGAATATGCTGAAGTAACAAATAGTATACTGATTATTGATAGTTGGTAGTGAAGAACTGCACAAGAGAGAGCCTCTATTTAAAAGGATTTCAACATGATAGGGTGTTGTCTACAAGAAGAATAAGAGCCTTTAGATCTAGCTTAATTCATCTTAACCGTCTAAGATTTTGACTCATAAACAACCTTAGATTTTTTTTGTATTATTCATTGAATCTAATAATAGCCATTAATGGTATTACCAGTTTTGCCTTAAAACTTTTTGACTTGAACATAAAAAATCTTTTTCTTCCATTTTAAATAAGAATAATATAACATATATCTATATATAACTTTCAAAATCTGAATGGTTTTGAGATAAACTTTCAAAAAATTACCAAACTTCTGACTGTTCTTTTGTTTTGAGTCATTGAATTAAAAAAAAATCTGTTTCACATACATGTTTGAGAAATTTGTTGTTATTACTAGTATAGTATCATATCTAGCAAATTCATTATACGCAATAACGTTTAGATAGAAACGTAGAACATGAATAATGGAAAAAGTCAATATCCCAAGCAGTAGTTTGTGGCACAGTACTATAATCTGAAGCACCTATTTACAATTCTTTTTTCTTCATAGTCATGAGTTTGTACACATACAATTACAGTATTGTTTTTAACGTTACACATACACTCAAACCTAATAATATTTTTTTGATCTCGAAGGATCTCTCATATTCTTAGTTAATTATTTAAGAAAGCCATTACACGAACCATACACATTTTTACGCACAAGTTGTATACTAGAGATATATATATTCTGAAATCTGATATGTATATACAACAAATTTTAGAATAAAATTTCCAACAGCTTCAAATGTAAAACTGACACTCGCATATTGCTGGAGAGATAGATAATGGATAATAATTTGCCAAGAACACAACAAGAATTTGTTTTTTTCTTTCTTCGTTGATAAAGAGAAACAAAGCATGTCGAAAAACAAAATTAACATAACAATAATCAATTAGATGAATCATTCTAGAAAAATACAACCAGTACATAATATCCTTTATATATTATTTGAGAAGCATTGCAACATTTTTTGTAACCACGTGTCATCATTAGAATGATTTTTAGAATCCTTAGACAAATATGTTGGTCCATCTAAATATATAATAAGCTTTTTATCAAATCACAATAAATACATTATTAATGTGCTTCATTATTTCCTTAAATAAGATTACGGAATTACCTAATGTGGTTAACGTATATATGACAATTAATAATTTTGAATAATAAAGATTTGATAAAAATAAGTGTGTATTATAATTATATTTGTTTAATTTTAAGCTATTAAAATAAAATAAACAATCATACTAACCATATAATAAAAATTTTAAAAAAATATTTATATATTATATTTTGAATTTTTAATAATGAGTATAAATTACTAAAACTGTTAAAAGTTTCACATTCAAATTTTGTGATCTATGATTTAAAACTTTTGTTATGACATGATACAAATAATTTAAAAATAATATAAGTTGAAAGTCTCATTTAATAAGTATCAAAAATAAAATATATATAAATATATGTATAATTTTAAATTAAACTATATGTCATATAAAAATACATAAATATCTTAATTTTGAAATTTACTTTGAACATTTTTTGATAAAAAATTTGAAAAAATATTGACAACTTAATTTCTTAAAATATTATAAATTACTTAAACCATTAATCTCACAGTGAAAATTTTGTTATCACTAATTTAGACTTTTTGCTATAGCAGATACAAATGATAAAAAATAAATATGAGCAAAAAGCATCATCTAATAAATATTAATATTAAAATATACCATATATATGTTAATATCATTTAAATTTAATTATATATCATATCAAATAGAAAAAATATTTTTTCGATTTATAAAATTTATTTATATGTTCGCACCAATTTAATTATATTAGTAGTAGATAATGAATTTTTAATTATTCAATATATATTTATTATTTCATAATATTTTATAAACATATAATATATAAAATAATTTATATATATAATGTTCATCCCGTGCAAGGCGCAGGTCTTAACCTAGTATAGAAGTATTACAGGAGAAACAATTTTTAAAAGCTGTCGAGAAGTACAAGCGCAAACACATGCGCTAAGCCGCTAAGATGCTGAAATGCACGCGTACTAAAACACACGTATTGTCTTTACTAAAATGCAAACTCATGCATCTATATATATATTAGCTGGGATTCAAACTAAAATTTGTCATCCAACTGGTAGACCAGATATAGCATTCAAATGATTTTCTTAACGTAGGTCAATTTGGATGAAGTTCAAAAGGAGTTGGATGAATAAATCATTGTATGGAATTAATATTTTAAAATTTAACTCCTCATCAAGAGATCAAAAAACATGTCAATATTTGTCATCAATGGAAAGAGTATCAAATCCAAAGAAGACTAATACCCTCAGGTTCCGCAAACCGCATGATGAACACCAGAACAAACTCAGAGGATAACCCGCAAAGCAAAACAAAAACATCGTGTTAATTATATTCTTTTTAGAAGCCTAACAAGACCAATGATTTGCAACAGACAAGGAAAGTAAACTCTATAATTAACTCCAGTTGGCCTTCTACACAATTTCCGAGGAGAATTTCTGATCCTCCCTCACAGTCCTCCGAGCTAAAAAAACCCTAGAGAAACCCTAAGAAATGTCTACAGGAGGTGGAGGTGAAAAAAGTACGGTTCAGATTTTCAAAAAAATGTCACAATTTGCTTACGCAATTGATGAAGCATGAGGATGGATGGGTGTTCAATGTCCCAGTTGATGCTAAAGGGTTTGGTTTGCATGATTACCACACCATTGTTAAGGAGCCTATGGATTTGGGTACAGTGAAGGCTAAGCTAGGGGAAGGTTTGTATGAGTCGCCGTTGGATTTTGCTGAAGATGTTAGACTTAATTTACTTTTAACAATGCAATTTTTTGGAATCCTGTTGGGCATGAGGTGCATAGTATGGCTAAGTTTCTGTTGAGCATGTTTGAGGAGAAATGGGTTCCTATCGAACTGCAGTATCATAATCTTCACCGGGAGATCAAACCGGCTAGTGTTGTAGAGCATTTACCAGCTCCTACACCTTCCTCCGTCTCTTCGGCCTGCGGTGCTTGAGGATAGGACTTTGTAGATTTCTGAATCTATGACAACACCGTTGGAACCTGAAATCGTCACTGCTGCCCTCGAGAAGCCTGAAGGAGATGAGGAGGCGCCTGTTGATGTTAGGGACCTGAAGATGGATGAGAAACGGAGACTCAGTGAAGAGCTTCAGGACTTGCCTTATGATAAACTAGAGACAGTTGTTCAGATTGTGAAGAAGAGTAATCCGGAGCTCTCTCAACAGGATGATGAGATTGAGCTGGATATTGACAGTCTTGACATCCAAACGCTTTGGGAGCTTTATAGTTTAGTGACTGGGTATAAGGAGAACTTGAGCAATAAAAAGGAGGAGGATCAGGGTTTTGGTTCAGAAAGAGATGCTGAATCTGCTCACAACATTATCCAAGAACCGGTAAAGATTTCTTTCCATAGCCAAATGTTATTTATTTCAGGTCTTTATTGATTTTGGCTCATTATCATTGTTTCAGGCAACTGGCACCGAAAGATCGAGAGTTACTGAATCAGGTAAGGTTTTAGGTCACTAGCTCATACCAAATTCGGATGTTATTAATTAGTATTTATTTACACACAACAAAGGAATAACAAATGATTATTTCTAACCAGGGAAAGCTATTCGCATGTCTTCTTCTCCTGTTCGGCAAGAAAACAAGGCAGGTGGATCAAGTAGTTCTAACAGTTCCAGCAGTGACTCGGGATCTAGCTCTAGTGGTAAATGTTGAAACTCTGTGTCAGCTCTTTTTATCACACCTTTATCAGCATCACTACTCACATCAATCTTCTTTTTTGTTCTGCAGATTCTGACAGTGACAGCTCCTCTGGACGTGGATCAGATACTGGTAATTAGAGCTGACAAGTCAAGATAGTGTTTAGCTTTAGAATCAGAGCCGTCATGTTATTTTCTAAGTCGATGACTTTGCCCCAATTGGATTGTTTTCTGTATTAGGATGTTTTACTGTACAGAAGAATGAACTGTAGATGTCTTCCTCTAATCAACATGCTTGTTCCCTGCGTCTTAAGTGGAACAAATCAATTGTTTAGAGCAGTAAAGGAAACTAGAAGGGGCATTAAGAAGAATTTAATGTTTTTCATATTAGAAGAAACAGATTGGTTCTTGGTATCATATTGTTCAAACTTTAAAGCATCACATGACAGTCAAGCCTGCATAGAAGGTGTCTCAATCGTCTGATGCAAATGGCAGGTTTGACCCTGAGTTTTTAGGGTCCGGAGATGTTGTCGCATGTTTCTTACTGTTCGTCACATCAACACCCATGTCTGCATCTCCAAACCATATTGCAAGCTGCTCATATTCCTTCTATCTTATGCTTTACGAAGTTAAAGCATCCATTATCTTTTGTCTGATGATTATGGTAAACAAGAAACATAAGAGAGTAAGAGAGAGAGAGAGAGAGAGAGAGAGAGAGAGAGAGAGAGGACCTTGAATGATCTGAGCTGCCTAATCCTATCACGAGCTGCATAAAGCAAATTGTCGTCAAAATCTGAGGGGTCTTCACGAAATGTCATGTCGTACAAATGGAGCAGCATCAAAGTCTTCGATGAAGAACTCATCTTGATCTTCCATCCCTTCCTCCGGTTCATCCCTTACAGATAACTCAAAGAAGCTTTACCCTGTCAAACATAAGAAAACCAAGAGAACCCATTTTCTTGCACTCACTCTTACATCCTTTAAATCACCAAAACACATCCCAAGGAAACATGGAGAAGAACTCTGATAGGCCTTTAAAAACTAGCATAAAGTACCTGAGAAGTCAAATTGTCCACCTCCACAAGAATAGTTTCCAGTTTACGTAGATTTTACCATACCATACTCTTTTTTTGGATCCTTTGTTCATAGCTGGCACACAAGGACAACACTGAAACGTAACACCAAATCCAAAATAAATACCTTTCTGAACCAAAACCATCACAACACAGGAACCAATAATGAAATAATAGTATAAGTACTTTTCTCTTTAATTAAAAATAAAATATCCATCTTTTTATTGAGACACAACAAAATATACATCTATTGGATTAACTTAAACATGATTTGAATTTCTTATGATATAAATCTAACTGATAATGAAATAACATAAGTAAACAATATGTTTCAAAACTTAAATAAGTTTTTTATTATTATTAATAAATTAAAAAGAAACACAAGACCATAATAATCAAAACAACAGAAAAAAGACGACAACAATAATGATAAAAAGTTCAACATCACTCAAAAGAACCCCAAACTACATAGGCAAACCCTTTTACCTCTAAAAATCATGTTTCCATCCTCATCAAACTCTCCAGTATCGTAAGACATTCCATTACATCTGCCTCGCCCTCTTTTGATGGGACCTATGCTGGGATCGACATCAACAGTGTTGGATTCATCAGATGGTGAAACAAAACTAAGTGGTGTGGCCATTAATATAGGTGAGAGCAGGGGCAGATGGAAGTACGGCGGTACGGGGTCACGTTTTTATTTTTTTCTTTGATAGTTTAATTTAATTTATTAAATATCATTAGTTTAGTGAAGAAAAATGTAAAAGTGCCCCCATAAAAAATATTTTTTTGGTGTTTATAATTTGGTGCCCCAATTAAAAACTTTTCTAGATTCGCCCCTGGGTGAGAGGACGTTGGTGTGTTGTAGTTTTCGTCATTAGCAGGTTGAAGCGGTGAGGCTTGAGAAATGGGAGGTGTCTTTGTGTAAGGGATCTCATACAACGGTTTGGACTTTGGAGAGGTGTACTACTTGAGAAGTTGGTGATGAGATGTTCTCCATCTGATGGTTATCATCGTCAGCAAAGCTCGGGATTAGATAGCTGAAGGGTGTAGCTTCGATTGGAGTAGACTCATCAATTGCAAAAGTAAATCCTGAATTAAGAAAAAATAATGATCAAAAGTTCATAATCATTAAACAATCACATAGCTATAACTATTAATGCTCTAAAGTCAATCGTGAATCATATCTAAGACTAAAACAACTACTAAATCTCCCTTTATTCTAATCTCAGTGATAAATGTTTAGAAAAATATTACCAAAACAAGTAGCACTACATATATTAGATCATAACACAAACATCAAATTTAATTTTTGAGGAAATTACAATTTCAATAAACTTCTTTTTTATAAAAAAAAATTTCCTACAAAAAATCTTATTTTTTTTTCTTACTTTGTCTTTTTATCAAGTCTATTTTTCTAAAAAAAAATCTTATTGTTTTCTCATTTTGTCTTTTTATTATCAGGTTCTATTTTTCTTTCAATCTCAAATCTTGAAAAATAAAAGACTAGAAATGACTTCTATTAATTGGCTTAACTTAAACATGATTTAGATTTTTTATGATACAAATCTAACTGATAATGAATAAACAATATGATAAAATATTTAAATAAGTTTTTTATTCTTAATGATTAAAAGGAAACACAAGACCATAATAATCAAAACAACAACAGAAAAATAAAAAGACAACAACAATAATAATAAGAAATTCAACCTCACTCAGAAGAACGATGACAGTTTCCGAACCACATAAGCAAACCCTTTTACCTCTAAAAACCCTGCTTCCATCTTCATCAACCTCTCCAGTATCATAAGACATTTCATAATCATACCTCAACTCTGTCAACGGAGGTATATGCCTCTTTGCAAAAAAATGTAAAATGAAGCGAAGGTTGGTTGGCCATTCTTTTCAAACTCAACAGGCTGCCACATAGCGTTAGCCGAGCAGCTATGGTTCATGAACCGACTAACGTTACCAATCGATCTCGCACTGACCAAGATTTCCGACCTAAGTTTATAAACTTCAGAGACTTCGTCCCAACAGTCTTTACCCACAACTTCCGGTTCACAGTTCCACCTAAAGTTTTTGTAAACACGAGAAGTACATGACATAACAAGTCTTTTTGAGTTGTTAGCTTGAGAAAAACACAAGACTATCCTATAAAAAATAAACTAATTAACCTTGCATATAACTATAACTATTAATGTTGTGAAGTCAATCGTGAATCATATCTGAGACTAAAACAACCACTAAATCTCCCTTTTATTCTAATCTCAGCGATAAATGCTTAGAGAAATATTATCAAAAAAAATAGCACTACATATATAAAATTATAACACAAACATCAAATTTACGTTTTAAGAAAATTACAATTTCAATAATCTTCTTTTTTTATTATAAACAAATATTTTTCTAAAAAAATCTTATTTTTTTCTTTGTTATTTTGTCTTTTTATCAAGTCAAATTTTCTATAAGAAATATTATTTTTTTCTTTCTTATTTTGTGTTTTTTTTATCAAGTCCTATTTTTCTTTTCAATCTCAAAGCTTGAAGAATAAAAGACTAGAAATGACTTATATTAATTGGCTTAACTTAAAAATGATTTGGATTTCTTATGATACAAATCTAACTGTTAATAAAATAACGTAAGTAAACAATATGATTAAATACTTAAATAAGTTTTTTATTCTTAATGATTAAAAGGAAACACAAGACCATAATAATCAAAACAACAACAAAAAATAAAAGACAACAACAATAATAATAAGAAATTCAACCTCACTCAAAAGAACCAAGATAGTTTCCCGAACCACATAAGCAAACCCTCTTACCTCTAAACCCCATGCTTCCATCTTCATCAACCTCTTCAGTATCATAAGACATTCCATAATCATACGTCAACTCTGCCAACGGAGGTATATGCCTCTTTGCAAAATCGCAATACGAACCAAAGGTTGGCCATCCTTTTCAAACTCAACAGGCTGCCACATAACGTTAGCCGAGCAGCTATGGTTCATAACCGACTAACATTAGCAATCGCTCTTGCACTGACTAAGATTTCCGACCGAAGTTTATAAACTTAAGAGGCTTCTTCCCAACAGTCTTCAACCACAAGTTCCGGTTCATAGTTCCACCTAAATTTTTTGTAAACTCGAGAAGTACAAGACATGACGAGTTTAATTGTTTGCTTGAGAAAAACACAAGACTATAATATAAAAAATCAACTAATTAACCTTCCATATAACTATAACTATTAATGTTCTGAAGTCAATCGTGAATCATATCTAAAACTAAAACAACCACTAAATCTCTTTTTATTCTAATCTCAGTGATAAATGCTTAGACAAACTATTATCAAAACGAATAGCACTACATATATAAAATCATAACACAAACATCAAATTTACTTTTTTCGAGAAAATTACAATTTCAATAAACTTCTTTTTTCGAAATAATATTTTTCTGAAAAAATATTTTTTTTCTTATTTTGTCTTTTGTTTCGTCTATTTTTCTTAAAAGATCTTATTTTTTTTTTTTTTTCTTTTTATCAAGTCTTATTTTTCTTTTCAATCTCAAAACTTGAAGGATAAAAGACTAGAAATGATTTATATTAATTGGTTTAACTTAAACATGATTTGGATTTCTTATGATACAAATCTAACAGATAATGAAATAACAATGCATCATCTAAAAAACCTGACGCAAGTACTTACAACGTTTAAAATAATCGATGCACATAATTAAATCATTTATGCTAAGCGTCACAAATATTTATATCAGTTATGATAAGGGATGCATTATAGTATCATTTACTATAATTGATAGAAGTATAACCATCAGTTACTATAACCGATGCCTTATATTGCATCGCCACTATCGGAATCAATTATTTAAGTGATGGTAATACATTTGTGTCATTCAACAAGTGATATAAAAGTTTAAAATAAGTGATGCTACAGACCTCGTTTTTTGTAGTGAAAACTTAAGTAAGTTTTTTATTCTTAAGGATTAAAAGGAAACACAAGACCACAATAATCAAAAAAACAGATAAAAAGACAACAACAATAATAATAAAAATGTTCAACCTCACTCAAAAGAACCATGACAATTTTCCGAACCACACAAGCAAGCCCTTTTACCTGTAAAAACCCTGCTTCCACCTTCATCAACCTCTCCAGTATCATAAGACATTCCATAATCGTATCTCAACTCTGTCAACGGAGGTATATGTCTCTTTGCAAAAAAGGCAATACGAACCAAAGGTTGGCCATTCTTTTCAAACTCAACAGGCTGCCACATAACGTTAGCCAAGCAGCTATGGTTCATGAACCGACTAACGTTACCAAACGCTCTGGCACTGACCAATATTTCCGACCGAAGTTTATAAACTTCAGAGACTTCGTCCCAACAGTCTTCACCCACAAGTTCCGGTTCGTAGTTCCACCTAAACCGTTTGTAAACTCGAGAGGTGTCGAAGACGTACTCGTCGTCTTCTTCAATCTCATCTCTTCCCTTAGCTGTGCCAACCAACTTGCAGATAAAAGTCCCGGCTCGTATGGGCTCCCACGAACGTAACCCCCAACCGCAGCTCTCCGTCTTGAACACTTCCAACCGGAGTTTCAAACCGCTTTGAGATAGCCTGTTCTTGCAGTCCGCGGGGCAAGAACAGGAATCGCCGCATTCGTAAATCATCGGTTTACGATATAGTAAAATGCGGTTATCATACGGTAACTCGCCTCCGTTTCTTTGAATACAAAGACACATCGGATCTCCACATGACTGACCACCTTGACAAGTGGTTTTGCATCCAGTAGATTGATGGTTCGGAACGATCATTATACTCAAACTTTCTGAAGAGGCTCTGTAGTCGAAGTCTAGAGGCCACTCCTTGTCGTTCTCATCGATCTCGTTCACGATCGGAACTGGTAACGCCTCCAATCCAAGAGCAATATCTTCAAACACAAAACCCTTCCTGGACCGATTACTCGAACCACACTTCATCAATTCTTCAGCTAACTTCCACGTGGCGAAACCAGAAAGCTGGTCTTGTTTTCTCACGAGATTAAACTTGAATTCATCAAAGCCGGTGGTCCCTTTCTCTATCCAATAATGGGTTACCACATAGAGACCATCGTAGATATATACTTTCCCTTTTTATCACCCGGATCCTCTACACCTCTAATCACTCTAACTTCATTTCCTCTTTTCTGACTTGTGACCAACGCTAGGTTTCCTCTTGTAAGGTCTTGATTTCTAGGTTTACCATCCTTACACGTTCCTCCTTGCCCGGTGTATACCAAAGTATGAAGCTCGTCCGTTTTGTCGTTGTAGTGTCCTACTGATGTAACGACACTTGTTGTTAAGCCTTCTGCTTCACCATCTTTCGCTAGTAGATAGTCGATACCAGCAGGCATCTGAGTGTGAAGTCCAACCAAACACATCTCTCCCCAGAAGTAGAATATATATCCTGGTTGTACCCCCGGAACCGGACCGATTCTCTTCTTCTTGTTAGTCCTGACACCCAGATTGGTAAACCTACTGAAGGCAGTTGTGACCACAGCTTTCTCGCAGCTTACATGGCCTAAGCGACGACAAACGGCGTTGAATCGCATCCGAACGGAGTCCACCAGCTCTTCATTCCCATTTTCTTTCTCCTCTTCGGTTATCATCGAGTCAAAACTCGGACAAAATATTACCATTTTCTCGTCGGGATTATGGGGTTTCAGCTTCTTCACAGGCGTCTTGGCACTCTTCGAACCCTTTGGTCGGCCCCGTCCTCTTTTAATAGGATCGCTACTCGGAGCAGCATCATCATCAGCCAAAGAGTCGTGGTTGGAGTCATCGTATGGTACAATAGCTTGAAGATCTGTGGCCACTAGAGGAGGATGAGGGGAGAATGATGTGTTGTGAGTTTCATCATTGTGACCAGATACAACCACTTCATTGTTGAGATGAGAGGTTTCCATCTTCTTCTTGGACGGCTTTGAATTCTTTGAACCTTTTGGTCGGCCTCGTCCTCTTTTGATAGGACCCATGTTGGGATCGACAGCAGCAGTGTTGGATTCATCAGATGGTGAAACGAAGCTGAGTGGTGTGGCCAGTAATAGAGGTTGATAGGGTGTTGGTGTGTTGTAGTTTTCCTCATTAGCAGGCTGAAGCGGTGAGGCTTGAGGAATGGGAGGTGGTGTTGTGTAAGAGGTCTCGTCATCAACGGTTTGAAGTGGTGTAACCACTTGATAAGTTGGTGATGGGATGTTCTCCATCTGATGGTTATCATCGTCAGCAAAGCTTGGAATTAGATAGCTGAACGGTGTAGCTTCGATTGGAGTAGACTCATCCATTGTAAAAATAAGTCCTGCATTAAGAAAAAAAAAGATCAAAAGTGCATAATCATTAAACAACCGCATAACTATAACTATTAATATTTTGAAGTCAATCGTGAATCATATCTAAGACTAATTAAAACAACCACTAAATCTCATTTTTGTTCTAATCTAAATGACAAATGCTTAGAGGAAATATTATCAAAACAAATAGCAGTACATATATAAAATCATAACACAAACATCAAATTTACTTTTTGAGAAAAGTACAATTTCAATAAACTTATTTTTTATAAAAAACTAATATTTTTCAAAAAAAAATCTTATTTTTTTTAATTAAATATTATTATTCTTTACAATCTCAAAACTTCAAGAATAAAAGACTAGAAAATGATCGTTAGGGTCTACCTGAAAAAACAGAACAAGTTCAATGTTCGATCTTATCTTCACAATATTTGAACCGCATAATAATTACTAAACTACATACCAACATATTCAGATCTGAGTTGTAGTGAACACCAATGTATTAACGATAGTCCTTTCATTTTGCTTTTTATTTTCTTAAACAATAAAGGATATATAGTCAATGGTAGGATGATTATTAAAATTAAAATATAGTGATAAGAAAAAAAATCTGAAAATTGAATTTAATCGTATCTTACAAAATATAGTCTCAATAACATCACCAAAAATAAATACACATAAAATAAACAAAAGAGATATGTAAATTCTATAACAAGTTCAACATTGAACTATATATTAACACGTACCTTTGAAAGACAAGAAATAATGAGAAGTAGCCCAGCTTTCAAAAGAAAAGAAGAAACAAGAGAGATCGGTGAATGGAGAAACAGGAAAAACTATACTGATAGACTATGTTGAAGTAACAAATATACTGATTATTGATAGTTGGTAGTGACGAACAACATAAGAGAGAGCCTCTATTTAAAAGGATTTCAACATGATAGGGTGTTGTCTACAAGAAGAATAAGAGCCTTTAGATCTAGCTTAATTCATCTTAACCGTCTAAGATTTTGACTCATAAACAACCTTAGATTTTTTTTGTATTATTCATTGAATCTAATAATAGCCATTAATGGTATTACCAGTTTTGCCTTAAAACTTTTTGACTTGAACATAAAAAATCTTTTTCTTCCATTTTAAATAAGAATAATATAATATATATCTATATATAACTTTCAAAATTTGAATGGTTTAAGATAAACTTTCAAAAAATTACCAAACTTCTGACTGTTCTTTTGTTTTGAGTCATTGAATTAAAAAAAAATATGTTTCACATACATGTTTGAGAAATTTGTTGTTATTACTAGTACAGTATCATATCTAGCAAATTCATTATACGCAATAACGTTTAGATAGAAACGTAGAACATGAATAATGGAAAAATTCAATATCCCAAGCAGTAGTTTGTGGTACAGTACTATAATCTGAAGCACCTATTTACAATTCTTTTTTCTTCATAGTCATGAGTTTGTACACATGCAATTACGGTATTGTTTTTAACGTTACACATACACTCAAGCCTAATAATATTTTTTTTGATCTCGAAGGGTCTCTCATATTCTTAGTTAATTATTTAAGAAAGCCATTACACGAACCATACACATTTTTACGCACAAGTTGTACACTAGAGATATATATTCTGAAATCTGATATGTATATACAACAAATTTTAGAATAAAATTTCCAACAGCTTCAAATGTAAAACTGATACTCGCATATTGCTGGAGAGATAGATAATGGATAATAATTTGCCAAGAACACAACAAGAATTTGTTTTTTTTTTCTTCGTTGATAAAGAGAAACAAAGCATGTCGAAAAACAAAATTAACATAACAATAATCAATTAGATTAATCATTCTATAAAAATACAACCAGTACATGATATATAGAAGTATTACAGGAGAAACAATTTTTAAAAGCTGTCGAAAAGTACAAGCGCAAACACATGCGCTAAACCGCTAATGCTGAAATGCACGCATACTAAAACACACGTATTGTCTTTACTAAAATGCAAACTCATGCATCTATATATATATATATAAAGTAGCTGGGATTCAAACTAAAATTTGTCATCCAACTGGTAGACCAGATGTAGCATTCAAATGAATTTCTTAACGTAGGTCAATTTGGATGAAGTTCAAAAGGAGTTGGATGAATAAATCATTGTATGGAATTAATATTTTAACATTTAACTCCTCAAGAGATCAATAAACATGTCAATATTTGTCATCAATGGAAAGAGTATCAAATCCAAAGAAGACTAATACCCTCAGGTTCCGCAAACCGCATGATGAACACTAGAACAAACTCAGAGGATAACCCGCAAAGCAAAACAAAAACATCGTGTTAATTATATTCTCTTTAGAAGCCTAACAAGACCAATGATTTGCGACAGACAAGGAAAGTAAACTCTATAATTAACTCCAGTTGGCCTTCTTCACTATTTCCGAGGAGAATTTCTGATCCTCACTCACAGTCGTCCGAGCTAAAAAAAACCCTAGAGAAACCTTAAGAAATGTCTACAGGAGGTGGAGTTGAAAAAGGTACGGTTCAGATTTTCAAAAAATGTCACAATTTGCTTACGAAATTGATGAAGCATGAGGATGGATGGGCGTTCAATGTCCCAGTTGATGCTAAAGGGTTTGGTTTGCCCCAGATTAAATTTTTTTTTTTGTGTTTATAATATGGTGCCCCCGATTAAAAACATTTCTAGATTCGCCCCCGGGTGAGAGGGTGTTGGTGTGTTGTAGTTTTCGTCATTAGCAGGTTGAAGCGGTGAGGCTTGAGAAATGGGAGGTGTTATTGTGTAAGGGATCTCATGAAAATGCAAGATGTCTGCCCTGAAGTAGTCGTTGAAGTAGTTGCTGACGCAGATGACATGTTGAATGGTGAAGACCATGTGGAGTCAAGATGCTGAACTGCACTCGTGGAGATTTGGAGAGCAAAGGAATATCTTGGAGAAAATGCAAGAGGAATAAACTTGGGGAGCAAATTTATGACTTAAAGAAAGAGGAATAAGTGCATTCAAAAAAAAAAGTTGCACTTAATGTTATGGAAGATTTTCTTATCCATGTTGCCTTGGAGACTAGGGTTTCAAGAACATGGGGGTTAATGATAAAATAACTCTAAGGGTCGTCGGGAAAAGACACAGACACAGAGGTTGATTTTATTGAGAGAGAAAAGCTCTTGAGTGTGGTCTTAGTTGTGCCGAAGCAGTTGCTGAAGTACTTGACGGAAGAGAGACATAAGCGGTGTAGCTTAGGAATCTTTTAGGTGTTAGGGTGTTAACACTAGACGTGTAAAAGCTGAATTAAGCAGATCTTGTAATAGATTATTTAAAAGAGATTATAATAAAACATAAGTGTTTGCTTGTAGTGTTTTGTCTCTCGATTTACTTTCTGCAGTATTATTGTGGTGTCTCCATTTGCACTTACATCTTATACAACGGTTTGGACTTTGGAGTGGTGTAACCACTTGAGAAGTTGGTGATGAGATGTTCTCCATCTGATGGTTATCATCGTCAGCAAAGCTCGGGATTAGATAGCTGAAGGGTGTAGCTTCGATTGGAGTAGACCCATCAACTGCAAAAGTAAATACTGCATTAAGAAAAAAATAATGATCAAAAGTTCATAATCATTAAACAATCACATAACTATGACTATTAATGTTCTGAAGTCAACCGTGAATCATATCTAAAACTAAAACAACCACTAAATCTCCTTTTTATTCTAATCTCAGTGATAAATGCTTAGAGAAAATATTATCAAAACAAATAGCACTACATATATAAAATCATAACACAAACACCAAATTTAATTTTTGAGAAAATTACAATTTCAATAAACTTCTCTTTTATATAAAAAAAATTCCTACAAAAAGTCTTATTTTTTTTCTTATTTTGTCTTTTTATCAAGTCTACTTTTTCTATAAAAAAATCTTCTTTTTTCTCATTTTTTCTATTTATTATCAAGTCCTATTTTTCTTTTCAATCTCAAAATTTGAAGAATAAAAAACTAGAAATGACTTATATTAATTGACTTAACTTAAACATGATTTAGATTTTTTATGATACAAATCTAACTGATAATGAAATAACATAAGTAAAAAATATGATAAAATATTTAAATAAGTTTTTATTCTTAATGATTAAAAGAAAACACACGACTATAATAATCAAAAAACAACCAAAAAAACGACAACAATAATAATAAGAAATTCAACCTCACTCAAAAGAACCATGACAGTTTCCCGAACCACATAAGCAAACCGTTTTACCTCTAAAAACCCTGCTTCCATCTTCATCAACCTCTCCAGTATCATTAGACATTCCATAATCATACCTCAACTCTTTCAATAGAGGTATATGCCTTTTTGAAAAAAATGCAATACAAACCAAAGGTTGGTTGGCCATCCTTTTCAAACTCAACATGCTGCCACATAATGTTAGCCGAGCAGCTATGGTTCATAACCGACTAACATTATCAATTGCTCTTGCACTGACTAAGATTTCCGACCGAAGTTTATAAACTTCAGAGGCTTCGTCCCAACAGTCTTCACTCACAAGTTCCGGTTCATAGTTCCACCTAAAGTTTTTGGAAACTCGAGAAGTATTTGACATGACGAGTTTAATTGTTAGCTTGAGAAAAACACAAGACTATCATATAAAAGAATCAACTAAATAACCTTGCATATAACTATAACTATTAATGTTCTGATGTCAATCGTGAATTATATCTAAAACTTAAACAACCACTAAATCTCTTTTTTTTATTTTAATCTCAATGATAAATGCTTAGAGAAATAAAATCAAAATAAATATCACTACATATATAAAATTATAACCCAAACATCAAATTTCCTTTTTTAGAAATTTACGATTTCAATAATCTTTTTCTTTTTATAAAAAAAAATATTTTTCTAGAAAAATCTTCTTTTTTCTTATTTTGTCTTTTTATCAAGTTTAGTTTTCTAAAATTTTCTTTTTCTTCTTATTTTGTCTTTTTATCAAGTCCTATTATCTTTTCAATCTCAAAAATTGAAGAACAAAAGACTAGAAAAGAATTAAATTAATTGACATAACTTAAACATGATTAGGATTTCTTAAGATACCAATCTAACTAATAATGAAAAAACGTAAGTAAACAATATGATTAAATACTTAAAAAGTTTTTTATTCTTAATGATTAAAAGGAAACACAAGACCATAATAATCAAAACAGCAACAAAAAAAGAAAAAAACTTCAACAATAATAATAAGAAATTCAACCTCACTCAAAAGAACCATGACAATTTCCCGAACCACATAAGCAAACCCTTTTACCTCTAAATATCATGCTTCCATCTTCATCAACCTCTCCAGTACATAAGACATTACATAATCATACCTCATCTCTGTCAACGGAGGTATATGCCTCTTTGCAAAAAACGCAATACGAACCAAAGGTTGGCCATCCTTTTCAAACTCAACAGGCTGCCACATAACGTTAGCCGAGCAGCTATGGTTCATGAACCCACTAACATTACCAATCGCTCTCGCACTGACCAAGATTTCCGACCGAAGTTTATAAACTTCAGAGACTTCGTCCCAACAGTCTTCACCCACAACTTCCGGTTCATAGCTCAACCTAAATTTTTTGTAAACTCGAGAAGTACCTGACATGACGAGTTTTATTTGAATTGTTAGATTGAGAAAAAAAAAGACTATCATATAAAAAAAACTCATTAATTAACCTTCCATATAACTGTAACTATTATTGTTTAAAGTCAATCGTGAATCATTTCCAAGACTAAAACAACCACTAAATCTCCTTTTTATTCTAATATCAGTGATAAATGATTAGAGAAAATATTATCAAAACAAATAACACTACATATATAAAATCATAACACAAACATCAAATTTAATTTTTGAGAAAAATACAATTTCAATAAACTTCTTTTTCTTATAAAAAAAATATTTTTCTATAAAAATCTTATTTTTTTCTTATTTTGCCTTTTTATCAAGTCTATTTTTCTAAAAAAAAAAATCTAATTTTTTTTCTCATTTTGTCTTTTTATTATGAAGTCTTATTTTTTTTTTCAATCTCAAAACTTGAAGAATAAAAGATTAGAAATGACTTATATTAATAAGCTTAACTTAAACAAGATTTAGATTTCTTATGATATAAATCTTGCTGATAATGAAATAACATAAGTAGAAAATATGATTAAATACTTAATTAAGTTTTTATTCTTAATGATTAAAAAGAAACAAATGACCATAATAATGAAAACAACAACAACAAAAAGAAATAGACAACAACAAAAATAATAATAAGAAATTCAACTTCACTCAAAATAAATATGACAGTTTCCTGAACCACATAAGCAAACCCATTTTACCTCTAAAAACCATGCTTCGATCTTCATCAACCTCTCCAGTATCATAATACATTCCATAATCATCCCTCAACTCTGTCAACGGAGGTATATGCCTTTTTGCAAAAAATGCAATACAAACTGAAGGTTGGTTGGCCATCCTTTTCAAACTCAACAGACTGCCACATAACGTTAGCCGAGCAGCTATGGTTCATAACTGACTAACATTACCAATCGCTCTCGCACTGACTAAGATTTCCGACCGAAGTTTATAAACTTCAGAGGCTTCGTCCCAACAGTCTTCACCCACAAGTTCCGGTTCATAGTTCCACCTAAAGTTTTTGTAAACTTGAGAAATACGTCACATGACGAGTTTAATTGTTAGCTTGAGAAAAACACAAGACTATCAAATAAAAAATCAACTAAATAACCTTGCATATAACTATAACTATTAATGTTCTGAAGTCAATAGTGAATCATATCTAAGACTAAAACAATCACTAAATCTTCTTTTTATTCTAATCTTAGTGATAAATGCTTAGAGAACTATTATCAAAACAAATAGCACTACATATATAAAATTATAACCCAAACATCAAATTTCCTTTTTTATAAAATTACAATTTCAATAATTTTTTTTTTATAAATTTTTTTTTCTAAAATAATTTTATTTTCTTTCTTATTTTGTCTTTTTTGTCAAATCCTATTATCTTTTCAATCTCAAAACTTGAAGAATAAAATAATAGAAATAACTTATATTAATTGGCATAACTTAAACATGATTTGGATTTCTTATGATACAAATCTAACTGATAATGAAATAACGTAAGTAAACAATATGATTAAAAACTTAAATAAGTTTTTTTATTCTTAATGATTAAAAGAAAACACAAGACCATAATAATCAAAACAGCAACAAAAAAGAAAAAGACAACAACAATAAGAAGAAGAAATTCAACCTCACTCAAAAGAACTATCGTGAATCATATCTAAGACTAAAACAACTACTAAATCTCTTTTTTATTCTAATCTTAGTGATAAATGCTTAGACAAAATATTATCAAAACAAATAGCACTACATATATAAAATGATAACACAAACATCAAATTTACTTTTTGAGAAAATTACAATTTCAATAAACTTCTTTTTTATAAAAATAATATGTTTCTGAAAAAAATATTATTTTTTTCTTATTTTGTCTTTTGTATCAAGTCTATTTTTATAAAAGGATCTTCTTTTCTTATTTATCTTTTTATCAAGTCTTATTTATCTTTTCAATCTCAAAACTTGAAGAATAAAAGACTAGAAATGACTTATATTAATTGGCTTAACTTAAACATGAATTGGATTTCTTATGATACAAATCTAACTAATAATGAAATAACATACAATATGATTAAAAACTTAAATAAGTTTTTTATTCTGAATGATTAAAAGGAAACACAAGACCACAATAATCAAAACAACAGAAAAGAAAAGACAACAACAGTAATAATAAAAATGTTCAACCTCACTCAAAAGAACCACGACAATTTTCCGAACCACACAAGCAAGCCCTTTTACCTGTAAAAACCTTGCTTCCACCTTCATCGATCTCTCCAGTATCATAAGACATTCCATAATCGTATCTCAACTCTGTCAACGGAGATATATGTCTCTTTGCAAAAAAGACAATATTAACCAAAGGTTGGCCATCCGTTTCATACTCAACAGGCTGCCACATAACATTAGCCAAGCAGCTATGGTTCATGAACCGACTAACGTTACCAAACGCTCTCGCACTAACCAAGATTTCCGACCGAAGTTTATAAACTTCAGAGACTTCTTCCCAACAGTCTTCACCCACAAGTTCCGGTTCGTAGTTCCACCTAAACGTTTTGTAAACTCGAGAGGTGTCGAAGATGTACTCGTCGTCTTCTTCAATCTCATCTCTTCCCTTAGCTGTGCCAACCAACTCGCAGATAAAAGTCCCGGCTCGTATGGGCTCCCACGAACGCAACCCCCAACCACAGCTCTTCGTCTTAAACACTTCCAACCGGAGTTTCAAACCGCTTTGAGTTAGCCTGCTCTTGCAGTCCTCGGGGCAAGCACAAAGGTCGCTGCATTCGTAGATCATCGGTTTGCGATATAGTAAAATGTGGTTATCATACGGTAAGTCGCCGCCGTTTCTTTGAATACAAGAACATGTCGGATCTCCACATGACTGACCACCTTTACAAGTGTTGTTGCATCCAGTAGATTGATGGTTTGGAACTATCATCATGCTTAAATTTTTCGAAGAGACTCTGTAGTTGAAGTCTAGAGGCCACTCCTTGTCGTTCTCATCGACCTCGTTCACGATCGGAACTGGTAACGCCTCCAATCCAAGAGAAATATCTCCAAACACAAAACCCTTCCTCAACAAATTACTCGAACCACACTTCATCAATTCTTCAGCTAACTTCCACGTGGCGAAACCAGAAGGCTGGTCTTGTTGTCTCACAAGATTAAACTTGAATTCATCAAAGCCGGTGGTCCCTTTCTCTATCCAATAATAGGTTACCACATAGAGACCATCGTAGATATATACTTTCCTTTTTTCATCGCGCGGATCTACTATACCTCTAATCACTCTAACTTCATTTCCTCTTTTCTGACTTGCGATCAACGCTAGGTTTCCTCTTGTAAGCTCTTGATCTCTAGGTTTACCATCCTTACACGTTCCTCCTTGCCCGGTGTATACCAAAAAATGAAGCTCGTCCGTTTTGTCGTTGTAATGTCCTACTGATGTAATGACACTTGTTGTTAAGCCTTCTGCTGCACCATCTTTTGCTAGTAGATAGTCGATACCAGCAGGCATCTGAGTGTGAAGTCCAACCAAACACATCTCTCCCCAGAAGTAGAATATATCTCCTGGTTGTACCCCCGGAACCGGACCGATTCTCTTCTTCTTGTTAGTCCTGACACCCAGATTGGTAAACCTACTGAAGGCAGTTGTGACCACAGCTTTCTCGCAGCTTACGTGGCCTAAGTGACGACAAACGGCGTTGAAACGCATCCGAACGGAGTCCACCAGCTCTTCATTCCCATTTTCTTTCACCTCTTCGGTTATCATCGAGTCAAAACTCGGACAAAATATTACCATTTTCTCGTCGGGATTATGGGGTTTCAGCTTCTTCACAGGCGTCTTGGCGCTCTTCGAACCCTTTGGTCGGCCCCGTCCTCTTTTAAGAGGATCGCTACTCGGAGCAGCATCATCATCAGCCAAAGAGTCGTGGTTGGAGTCATCGTATGGTACAATAGCTTGAAGATCTGTGGCCACTAGAGGAGGATGAGGGGAGAATGATGTGTTGTGAGTTTCGTCATTGTGACCAGATACAACCACTTCATTGTTGGGATCATGAGAGGTTTCCATCTTCTTCTTGGACGGCTTTGAATTCTTTGAACCTTTTGGTCGGCCTCGTCCTCTTTTGATAGGACCCATGTTGGGATCGACAGGAGCAGTGTTGGATTCATCAGATGGTGAAGCGGAGCTGAGTGGTGTGGCCAGTAATAGAGGTTGAGAGGGTGGTGTGTTGTAGTTTTCCTCATTAGCGGGTGGTGTTGTGTAAGGGGTCTCATCATCAACGGTTTGAAGTGGTGTAACCCCTTGGAAAGTTGGTGATGTGATGTTCTCCATCAGATTGTCATCATCGTCAGCAAAGCTCGGGATTAGATAGCTGAACGGTGTAGCTTCGATTGGAGTAGACTCATCCATTGCAAAAGTAAGTCCTGCATTAAGAAAAAGAAATAATGATCAAAAGTTCATAATCATTAAGCAAGCCAAAGATATAATAAGTAACAGTAGATGCATATGAGAAATTACGCATACGTAAAAAAGAACATCAAATAAAAAAGTTAAGAACTTAATTAATCTAAGACAAAAAAACCACAAACTCTTTTTTATTCTAATCTCAGTGATAAATGCTTAGAGAAAATATCATCAAAACAAATAGCAGTACATATATAAATCATAACACAAACATCAAATTTACTTTTTGAGAAAAGTACAATTTCAATTAACTTCTCTTTTATTAAAAAAATATTTTTCTAAAAAAAATCTCATATTTTTCTTATTTTGTCTTATTTTTTTATCAAGTCTTTATTTTATTGTTTTCAATCTCAGAACTTCAAGAATAAAAGACTAGAACTGATCGTTAGGGTCAACCTGAAAAAAACAGAACAAGTTCAATGTTCGATCTTATGTTCACAATATTTGAACCGCATAATAATTACTAAACTACATACCAACATATTCAGATCTGAGTTATAGTGAACACATGTATTAACGATAGTCCTTTCATTTTACTTTTTATTTTCTTAAAAATAAAGGATAGTCAATGGTAGGATGATTATTGAAACTAAAATATAGAGATATGAGAAAATTAATATGAAAATTGAATTAAATCATATTTTACAAAATATAGTCCCAGTGATAACATCACCAAAAATAAATACACATAAAATAAACAAAAAAAGATAAGTAAATTATATAACAAGTTCAACATGAACTATGTATTAAAGAGAAAAGTAACAAATCAACACGTACATTTGAAAGACAAGAAATGATGAGAAGTAGCTCAGCTTTCAAAAGAAAAGAAGAAACAAGAGAGATCGGTGAATGGAGATACAGGAAAAACTATACTGATAGAATATGTTGAAGTAACAAATATACTGATTATTGATAATTGGTAGTGACGAACAGCATAAGAGAGAGCCTCTATTTATAAGGATTTCAACATGATATGGTGTTGTCTACAAGAAGAATAAGAGCCTTTAGATCTAGCTTAATTCATCTTAACCGTCTTAGATTTTGAATCATAAACAGGCTTAGATTTTTTTTGTATTATTCAATGAATCAAATAATAGCCATTAATGGCATTTCCAGTTTTGCCTTAAAACATTTTGACTTGAACATAAAAAATCTTTTTCTTCCATTTTAAACAATAACTAGGATAGTACCCGCGCTTTGAAAGCGTGTAATTATTTATGTTTGTTCGCTAATATTATGTTTAGGCGCTTCGGTTCTCTTTCAGATTGTATTTTTTGATTTTCAGTTTGGTTTTGATTCAATTATGGTTTTTAATTTTTGATTCATGAAATATAAGAACTGTTCGGTTATATATGAATTTGGGTTTGGATTTGTTTTAGTTATTTCAGTTTTTAGTTTGGTTTATATAAAAATGTTGGGAATCTGAAAAAAATTCGAGTTCAATTCGAACGCTTGGATTTGAATAAGGATATGGAATTTTTGAAAGTAACCAAAAGAAGAATATTTCCTCTTGTTTTCACATCACCATTATTTAAATTTTCTCGTATTTATACAATATGAATATGTCCTTTGCTTTCTAAAATAGTAGATAACCGAATATATATTTAATATGGTGTTAGTTTAGTTTTATGTTACCACGTTGGTTTAGTCTAAATAGTTCTGATGATAGTGTGTAATTAGACTGTAACATTTTTGATAATGTCCAAAACTTAAATGACAAAAGGTAAACAATAGGTGAAAAAAATTCCTAAATTAATAAATTAGATATACAATTCTCATTCAAATATTGGTATTTGGCAAGTGTTTATATGTAATAAAAATGGATTAGCTAATGATGTATATCTTTTTAACAAACCATATATGCTAGTGTATCATTTAATTTTTAAATATTACCAAGAATTTCAGAAGTCTTATTATAAGCACATTATTATTTTTTATCGCTTATAGTATTTATGTACACAATTCCTCTTTACATTGGTTTCTCTATCAGATTAGTTTTGGCGAACTCATAGACAACTTAAAATAAAGCTTCAAGCTAAGAATTATTTCGTATAATTGTATTTTTTTGTCACAATATTTCGTATAATTGTATATATGTTTAATGTAAGTTTGAGATTAAAAAAACACATTCCAAGCAAAGGCGTGTAAAGGATTTTGGTTATTATCATTACCTTTCCTATTTAATTTTACACTCAAGTCCACGGTAACAAAAAGTAAACCACAAATGACAACATCTTGTCAGTTACATCGTTTACGAAATCTATACTATACTAAAAGGGGATATAAGCCATGGAGAGGGTATCCACATAGGATAGAAAAATCAACCAATCAGAGAACCCGAAATTGCCATGTCATCTCATTTTTTTCGTAAAAAATAAAAAAACAATGCGAAGGTGAGAATCGAACCCGGGTTAGTATGATATATATATAAGACAGTTACCACTAAGCCATTGAAACTTTCTTGGACACATATACAAGAACCACTAAGTATATAATCACAAACTCTTATGTACATTTACAATAATACGAATTCAACTTTCAAGACTCCGATACTTTATTTTGTAAAACAAAAATAAGTAAGTGACTAAGCTAATATATTCTTAGAAAGTGTGAGAACGTTGACAAGTATGAAAAAGCATAGATTTTTGTTTTCGTGACAAAGTTAAGAATTTTGTAAAAGTAAGTATAACATATAAATTTTCGTGACAAATATGAAAAAACATAGATTTTTGTAAAATTTTGACAAAACAACTCATAACATACTTCTCTAATGTCTTAATAAAATATTATTTAAGGGTGCAATAATTAAATATATTAATTCAATAAATTTTGTAATTTATAGACAAAACAATAACACAACAAATTTTGAAACATTTGTTTAACCTATCGATTTTTTTTCATGAGAATCCAACTAAACAAGATAAAAAAATAATTAGATTTACAAATATTTAATTACCATTTTATTCAATTTTGATTAATTTCAAATTATCATAATGTATCTTTTTGAAGTTACAAATATGAAAAAGCATAGATTTTTGTACAATTTGACAAAACAACTCAAAACATATTTTTCTAATGTCTTAATAAAATATTATTTAAGGATGCAATAATTAAATATATTAATTCAATAAATTTTATAATTTATAGACAAAACAATACCACAACAAATTTTGAAACATTTGTTTAACCAATCGATTTTTTTTTCATGAGAATCCAACTAAACAATTAGATTTACAAATATTTAATTACCATTTTCTTCAATTTTGATTCATTTTAAATTGTAATAATGTATCTTTTTGAAGTTACAAAAAAATAATGTTCTTTCTTTATTACACTAGAATTATATATAGATTCTATATACACAAAATAAATATAATATAACAACATAAATTTACTTTCCCCGATTCATATGAAAACTTTTTAAGTTATCCACCAAAGAAAATTAATTAAATCAATGAAATTGTTAAAATACAGCAAATTAATATATAATTTTATTTTAAATTAAATTATTTAAAAAGTGTATTTTTGTTAAAACAAAATAATAAATAAGTAAAACTGATTTGATGGTAATTTTTATGATATATATATATATATATCAATTCTGTGAAAGAAATAAAAGCTTAATATGGAAAAAAATCTTAAATACAAAAACCTCTAAAAATTAACAAAAAAACTAATAAATTAAACTATGATATCACTTAAAAGCTTCTTAGACCATATTAATAAAATATTTAAGCGATAATTAGACAAATTTGATTTTTTTTCCAGCAAAAAGTTTATTATTAATTAGCATCAGTTATTTCAAGATGTTTAAGAAATGGTGTACAAAAAAATAGGATGGACATTAATGATATATGAACTATGAATAGTACTTTGTGAAGCAGACTTAGATAACATATATGCACATACATTTTCAGTCCTTTTTGATGCCTAAATTCAATTTCTTCAGAGTAATTATTCCACAAATAGATCGTATGAGATATTGTTTTGATATGTAGATTTGTTTTTTCAATGTTAAGAAGATTGATAACTGTAAAAATGTCTCATTCGTATATGATATGTCTATAACCGAGTCCCCAACATGAGACAAGTTTGTTTAAAAAGTAAATAATTTTATTTTTCTTATATTATATAATAAATATATATTATTTACTGATAATAAAAATATAGTTATTCATCTATCACAAATATCTATGCAAATATGTGAATCAAGTACAACAATCAAGCAACATAATGATTTCCACAAAGAAAATTTAAAAAATATATTTATGTTATGTAGTCATATTTTATATTTTTTAAATAATATAATACAATATTATACATTATTTTTTAGAATTGAGAAATACATATAATATCTTATCCGCGCGTAGCGCGGTTAAAAAATCTAGTGCTAGTGTAATATAATAAAGCCTTCTAGTGAGTGACAAACCTCTTTGGCACTGGTTAGTAAATGTTTATTTGTAAAGAATTTTGCTTCGTCATTATCCAAAGCCTCCTCCTGCTTTAAATTAGATTTAGATTTGATATAATTTAGATTTTCTTTGGCAAAGAAGTTCTCTCTCTTCTTCGGTGATATTCATTCAAACTGAATCATCAAAAATTCAACATAATTCAGCGAACCTCTTTGAAACCAAGCTAGACACTATTTTTGCTTGGTGCATTGATTTAACTCTATGCAAAGATAAAGGAACTTCATCAAAAACTTTATTCGAGAAAATAATATAATCAATTTGTATTACAGAATAAATAATAGAGCAGACAAAACTAATCAAAAGGAAAAGTTAATCGTATAAACAGCATAGATATTACGTTGACATTAGGTTTATTTATATTATATTGACTATATCTATTTGTTTCTATTTATGAAAATATTTTTGATAAGAGGTATATTTCAAGGAATATACGGTAGGTTATTAATGGTGTTTGAATTTATAGTTAGGATTTACTTTCTCAAATGATATGATTTAGATTTCCTATAGCTTTTTTTTTTTTTTTGACAGCAAGATTTCCTATAGCTTATATAGATTTAATATGAAGTATGTATTTATATTTAGTCACAGCATGTTTAATAAGTCTAAAATTAAAAACATGCCATGGTAATTAATTCAAACTAGATTTTGACCCGCGCAGGTGCGCGGGTGTATATTTTGAAAAATATGTTGATATTTGTTTTTCATGTAATTATTAAGGTTTTACAAAATGAATCCAAAGAACAGAACCGATACCGATCTGAAAATATAGTACCAAACCCGAACATAAATTGATTAAATATTCGAATTATTCAAAATTTTGTTATTTAGAGAACCAAATCTGATCCGAACCGAAGTATTCGGGTACCCGAATTTATCTAAAAATAGATTTATATACTTATATATATTAATTATTTTTAGATTTAACGTATATAAAACATTAAGAATGATACTTTTAAATTGGTTTAAATACTTGAAAATATATATATAGATAGTCAAAAGTAAATATCTGCAATAGTTAAAGTATACTCAAATCACCAAAAATACTTAAAATAATTATTGATTCTGTATCCAAAATTTTAAATCAAACTAATTGATATGTTAAGCTTAGGTATTCTGACATATGTTATTCAAATTTATAGGTAATATATTATTTTATTTAAAGATTTTGAGAAATTTAAAATAGATAATGATTTAAAACTTTAAAAATAATTTAAATGGGTTATCCAAACGCGAACCAAACCCGCAAAGATCCGAATCAAACTCAAACCAAAATTTAGAAACATCCTAATAGGGCTTAAATCTTTGACTCCGAAAACCCGAAACACAAACCGATCAGAACCAAACCCGTATGGGTGCCCGAAATCTCATCCCTATTCATTATTATATATCGTATACTGTCATCATATAATTAATTGTATTTTATACGTACCATCATATAAGTAATCATATAATTAATAGTATTTTATACGTACCATCATATAAATAATTACATATATTATATTTATAAAACTTAATAGGAAATATAAAAACGATAATTTGAGTTGGTATTTCAAATTGGGCTTTGTATTGTATTTTTATTATATATATTGACAACATTTTTGTATAATGGTTATTGAAAACTAGTTTAGTTAAAATCCATTTTTGAATATATGTATTAGTTTTTAATCAATTTTTGATATAAATCAACTTTAAATTATTATTTTGATTTGAAATATGTGTATAAAGTTTAAATTTTGTTTTATGGTTAGTTTAGAAAAGAAAAAGTTTTAGGCGATTAGATTGACCCGTTTTCGTATATTTTAAATCTCGCCCAGATAGATAGTTTTTTATAATATGATGGACTTTTAATTTTTCTTAAAAACATAAGCCCATTACTTTTTTTCCTTTTAATACTACTATCCTTGTTTCCAAACAAAATTAATTTTTTTTTAAAAGACTACAATTTATGTTTCCAAACACTCCAAATTTTTTTAATAGTCCTATTCAAGTCTCCAAACACTCCAATTTTGTACTTGAGTTTTAATAAGATAGATAACACTCTAATTTAATAGATTAGATAATATAATATATATCTATATAACTTTCAAAATTTGAATGGTTTGAGATAAACATTCCAAAAAATACCAAACTTCTGACTGTTCTTTTGTTTTTAGTCATTGAATTAAAAAAAGTTCCGTTTCACATACATGTTTACGAAATTTGTTGTTATTACTAGTACAGTATCATATCTAGCAAATTCATTATACGCAATAACTTTTTTTTTTGAACGACACGCAATAACATTTAGACAGAAACGTAGAACATGAATAATGGAAAAAGTTGAGCCAAAAAAAAGAATAATGGAAAAAGTCAATATCCCAAGCAGTAGTTTGTGGCACAGTACTATAATCTGAAGCACCTTTTACAATTCTTTTTTCTTCTTAGTGAGAAATTCTTCATATATAGTCATGAGTTTGTATACATATACAATTACAGTATTGTTGTTAACGTTAATATATTTTTTCTTTCGAAGGGTCTCTCATATTCTTAGTTAATTATTTAAGAAAGCCATTACACGAACCATACACATTTTTTACGCACAAGTGTAAACTAGAGATATATATTCTGAAATCTGAGATGTATATACTACAAATTTCAAAATAAAATTTCCAACAGCTTCAAATGTAAAACAGATACTCGCATATTGCTGGAGAGATAGATAATGGATAATAATTTGCCAAGAACACAACAATAATTTTTTTTTTCGTTGATAAAGAGAAACAAAGCATGTCGAAAAACAAGACAAACATGTCAAGAATCAAGATAGTGAAACAAATCATGCTGTGGTACATAATTTTGATGGTGACTGAATCAATTAGATTAATCATTCTTTAAAAATACAACCAGTAAATGATCGATGGAAGTAATTTACAGGAGAAACAATTTTTAAAAGCTGTCGAGAAGTACAAGCGCAAACACATGCGCTAAGATGCTGAAATGAACGCGTACTAAAACACACGTATTGTCTTTACTAAAATGCAAACTCATGCATCTATATATATTAGCTGGGATTCAAAATAAATTTGTCATCCAATTGGTACACCAGTTCTAGCATTCAGATGAAATTTCTTAACGTAGGTCAATTTGGATAAAGTTCAAAAGGAGTTGGATGAATAAATCATTATATGGAATCCAGAACTCGTTCCATTATATTGTCGTAACCAATTGTAGATATTGGGGTTTTTTCTACAATTAACTACGACTGATTTCATTTGAAAACCCTGCCATAAATATTATTATACTTCATTGATATCTTATGCCAATATATATCTAGAAAATATATAAACACTTAACATATATATGCAAGGAAAGCTGTACAGACCTATGTCTGTTAAATGTTGAAACTCAATGAAGTAAAGTAGATGGACAAGAGATAAGCAAATGTTACATGGAGTAATAATATCTAACATAAGCTAACTCTTCAGGTGTCAAGAAAACGTGTCAATATCATGTTTGAAAACGTAAACCCTTCTTAGGTCTTACCAATGGGAAGAATACCATATCCAAAGAGACTAATATCCTCAGCCTCCAGAAACCGCATGAGTACCTGAACAACCTGAGTAAATAACCTATTGCTAAAATAGCATAACAAGAGCCAGTGATATATGAATACAGTACACAGGAAAACCATAAAACGAAGAAATAGTTATATTGAGCTTGACCTTCTTCGAGGGTTTATCTAATAATCAGTTTCTTTTCTTTATGTAAATCAGTGGCCTTCTTCCTCTTACACTCCCACTAGTTCGAAGCAAAAAAAAAAAACCTATTAATCAAGCATGACCTGAAAAAGTAATAATATAATATGATCATAATCGTAAAAGTGCAAATCCATAAGCTAAATTACTGGCAAGAGCTCGTACAAAAACATGCATTGTTATGTTTAAATATAAATTTATGCATCTGTATATCACATATATACTTATATATTTTGTTAGGATTCAATATCTCAATGTGATACCCAATTGTTACAGCATGCAAGTGATTTTTTTTTTAACATTCAAGTGAAATTTCTTAATGCATGTAAAACAAACTTTTGATGCAAAACGGATGAAATTTGTAGCTCATTCCATGATATTATTACTTGTAGTTAATTGTAGATAATGTATTATCTACACTTAATTACTACTAATAATCCTAAGAAGTAACTACTTCATTGATTTGATGTTGAAAATCCTAAAATTAAATACTTCATAGATATCCTACAATCAAATTTACAAAACTATTAACATAAATCGATTCAATATTGAAAATCTATGAAGCAAAGTAGAAGGACGAGTTGTGTCATATGGAGCAAAAATATCTTAACATTTAACTCCTTAAGGGATCAAGAAACATGTCAATAACTTAAAATCTGTTTACCAATGGAAAGAGTAACAACTCCACAGAAGACTAATACCCTCAGCTTCCACAAACCGCATGATGAACACCAGAACAAACTCAGAAGATAACCCTAGCAAAGCAAAACAAAAACATTGTGTTATATTCTCTTTAAAAGCCTAACAAGACCAATAATTTGCGACGGACAAGGAAACTAAACTTTATTAAAATGAAGGAAAAATATCGGATAATGAATTCCAGTTGACCTTCTACACTATTTCCGAGGAGAGTTAATCATAAAAAGGTAGATTTTATGTTAGGTTTAAGTGATACAATGGAATGATATTAGGTTAATCATAAACTGCTTCGTAATTTAAGTGAATCAGTTTAATAAAACTTAACAATCCATTATTAATTGTAGATAATGGATTACCTATATATATATATATCTTCTAATCAGATTCATCTCTTTTAAGTGGCTTCTCTTCCTCTTCAAGTACACTAGTTTCAAAGAAAAAAATACTCAATTAAGCATCATCCTCACCATGTCATAACTCCAGTTACGATTACGTTTCTAGTTACCATAGTCAATGTTTCCTTAACCTTATTTCATATGTGCCATCTTCTTTTACATATGGACAAGCTCTTTAGTTACCAAACAATCTCCTGCATATATTATCACTTCCACCAATCAAGGTAGATCTCCTTATGCATCACTGGTCATGTTTAGTGCCTACCAAAATGCTAAAAGTGATATTCTCAAGACAAAAAAATTACTGGTTGCGTAGCGAGAACAAAAGGAGAAAAATAATAATATACAAAGATAAACGCTTACCCAACATTTCGGAAGAAGGAGATTAGCGGCGTTGTATAGAAGAGAACTTAGCCGGAGAGAGTGTTGATGAATGCGGAGTTGCCAACCCCAACATCATCTACTCATGAAGGCGGAGATTAGTGAAAGATTGGACAAAAACGTCGAAAATGATGTCTCTTAGATATTAAAATAAAACTAGATAATGTATACTTAATATGCTGTGCAGTAATTCAGGCCCAAATATACCCACTTTTTGTTGTGCTTCCACTAACTAACATCTTCTCAATTCTTTCAGGCCCAACACACAGTATCGATGTTGTTCTGTCAATATGTTTACAGAGTATCTTACCAATAGGTCAAACTGCCGAGCATAGCTTTGCTGCTAAAGGCAATGTTCTAAAGCCTTAATTAGCTGAATAGATGATAAAGAAGTAACAGTATGATATAAAAGCAGTATGTTGTTACTAAACTATTTAATAGAATGATCAGTAGATCAATATGAACTGTTATTTAAAATTATTATAAAAATTAATCTAATATATAATATATTTATTTTTATTGAATATATTTCTAATATATACAATATATAAAATAAAGAGAGATATAAAATTAATTTATTTTATTTAATAATATCAAAATTATGTTTATATAAAAATGGTATTTTAAAAATAACATTTACCATTAAAATATATATTTTTAAAAATAATATCTCATATTTAAAATATAATATAATTTATATAATAAATTATGTTTTTAATTTGAATTATTATTTAAAAATATATTTTTAACTGTAAAATTTATTGTAAAAATATAAATTTTATTTTTGGATATAAAATTTTATGATATTATTAAATTAAAAAAATTTATATATTCTTTTTAATTTTATAAATTCTAAATGCAAATGTTATACTAAAAACTCCATATAAGAGCATTGACCAAAGAGCAATTGGGGAGCATTCGCATTTGGTAAATGCTTTTTTAACAAATATTGATTAGATAATGTAGAGCATAACCAATCAAGGTCTAAGTGAAAATGATTCAACCTAAGGTGAATCTCAAAGATTATTAAGAGACAGAAGATCTATAAAGAGTAATGAGTTATATAGTAAGCTACTAAGAAGCTTTGTCCACAATTATGCTTAAGCATTACTAATATTGGTTAATGGAAGTGAATGATTTAAGCCTTCATCTGAATCTCTCTATCTCTCTATTACCAGGGCAAGAAGAAGATGATACTGCAACCATACAAAGCCAGCCTGTAAGGCAATTACTTAAAGATCGAGGGATCTCAACATCATCGCAGACACCAACCAGTTCCACATCTTATGGGCAGTGCTTTCTCTGGTGAGCTATATGGTAGCTAGCACAGGCTAAACATATTGAAATAGGAAAATGTTTATAAGCCTCTCTTGTTGTTGTACTCGATTACTCAATTTTCATTTACGGAATATAGAAGGCATTTTTAGATACATCATATATATTTCTCAGATCTTCAATGTTACTCAATGCTACAATGGTTACAGAGAGAAATAGTAAAATACTACTCTCCACTCATACTGCTACTATAAACCTGTAAAATACAGAAACTATTGAACTGAACCAGAAGTGCTTCTTACAAGATCTTTCACATCAGTCAACTCTTTCACCACATCTCTCATGGACGGTCTGTTCTCTGACCTTTTGTCCGAACACACAAGTGCCAAGTCTGTAACTAGAATTGCCTGTTCTCTAACCTTTGTATCTAGAAGCTCATCCACAAGCCTTGGATCAACGATTGGACTAACAGTATAATCCTCGTCATCCTCGTAGCTGCTTAACACAGATCTAACCCAGCTCACGATATCAGTCTCCTCAGGGAAAGATCTGTCCACTGCTCTCTTTCCCGTTATCAGCTCAAGCAAAACAACTCCATAACTATAAACATCTGATTCCTTGCATCTCACCGTCTTGTACGCATTTTCTGTTTTGATAGCAGCAATGATTAAACCCAACAGTAAAACAAAATGTTAAATTAATGTTAATGCTGAGAAGTAAAGTGTACCTGGTGCAATGTAACCAGTGGTGCCTGTGATGGTTGCTGTTGAAATAGTCGAGTCATCAAGAATCCTAGCCAATCCGAAATCTCCAATGTGAGGCTCCATCTCCGAGTCCATAAGTATGTTCTCTGGTTTGATGTCACGGTGGATGATTGGTGGATGACAGTCATGGTGTAGATACTCTAGCCCGTGTGCAATCCCAAGAGCTATGTTGAACCGTGCAGACCAGTCAAGACCTGTTTCTCCTTGATTATTGCCTCTGTGCAGAACGTCGTGTAAGCTTCCATTGGGCATGTACTTGTACAGCATCAGGCCATTGTCTTTCATAATCCAAAACCTTTCCAACCGAACGAGGTTTCTATGCCTAACTTGCCCGATCGTCTCGATCTCTCTCTTCATATTCTGGTTTGCACGTACGCTTTCTGCGAAGATGAGTTTCTTCACGGCGTATTCTTCGCCTGGGGCTAATGAGGCTTTGTAAACAACTCCATGAGCTCCTCTTCCAATGATGTACTTGTCGTCTAGATTGTCAGTGGCTGTGAGAACTTTGTTAAGCAGTAAGGAAAGACCTTCTTCCTCGTCGAGGACAGGAGTATCTTCTGTCTTGACTCCTCTTTTGCAGCAGGTAAAAACCAAAACTAAAGCAAAAAGTAAAGCCAATGCAGATAGAAAGGAACCAACTGCTATAATGGCGATCATCCAGGTGCTAAGTTTGGCTTGACCTTTGCAAGTTTTAAACTCTTTACGGATCACTGCACTTACTGAGTGAGAAGGTTGAATGCAGAGGCTTGGGTTTCCAGTAAATACTGATGAACTATTCATCAGCTTTTCCGGTATTGGACCGGTGAGCTGATTGTTCGAGACGTCAAGCTGAAAGAAACTACGACTCTGAAGAACGGATAAGTTCCCTGTCAACTTATTGTTGGATATGTTGAGCCGTACGAGATCAACAAGACCTACCAGAAAGGCTGGGATCTCGCCGGTGAATCCGTTTCCACTGAGGTCTAAGCTGTTCAGGTGCTTTAACAAGCCAAGAGAGGAAGGAATCTCACCTTTAAAAGCATTTGTAGCTACCTGGAGATCTATTAGGCGGCCAAACTCGGCCAAGAACGGTGGAATGGCTCCTGAAAACCGATTATGGCTGAGAACCAAAGTAGTCAAGCTTTTCCAGCTTCTGAAACTCGAAGGAACAGAACCGTTCAGTGAGTTGGATCCGACATCAAACTCCAGTATTCCCACACAGCTAGATAGCTGAGATGGCAGAGGACCTTCCAGGTGGTTATGTGAAAGATTCAACAGTCCGAGGTTTTGCAGATTTCCCAGTTCTGGGGGTATCAAACCAGTGAGTTTGTTTTGAGACAGGTCAACTGTTAGGAGATTCTTGCAGCTTCCCAAGCTGCGAGGGATGGATCCTTCAATGTTGTTGCCTTTGAGTTCCACAAAATAAAGATTATGTGTCTCAGGAAACTCCGGAAGAACACCTGAAAGCTTGTTTCCTCCAAGCCTGATTCTCCTGAGGGTCTTACAATGACCAATAGACGGTGGTATCTTACCATGAAGCTGATTAGAACCCAAGTTAAAAACCGTCAACTTCTGTCCATGGCATAGATCGGGAGGTATCTCCCCTGTAAAACTGTTACCAATAAGATCCACCCCCTCTAAGCTTGTATTCACGCCTAAACTCATTGGTATCCCTCCATAAAATCTGTTGTTAAACAGAGTAAGCGACTTAAGATTCTTCAGCTCAGTAACTTCAATAGGAATCCCACCAGACAGCTTATTCCTGAAAAGCTGCAGGATTTGTAGCTTCTTTAGCTTACCCAATGCAGAGGGTAACTCTCCTTCGAGCTGGTTGTCGTTCAGCTTCAAGGTTTTCAAGCTGCTGCAGTTCCCGAGCTCAGGAGGGATATTCCCAGAGAGACGATTCTCACCGAGGTTAATAACGGTAACCTTTTTTAACATACCCAATGATGATGGAATGTTACCTGTCAAGTTACATCCGATGATGACTAAAGAGTCAAGGTTACTGCAGTTGCCAAGTTCAGGAGGAACACCACCTTCGAAATGATTGTAAGACAGTTCCAAAGTCACCAACTTCTTGCAGTTGCTTGAACCGAAACGAATCCTCCCTCCAAGGCTGTTGTTGCTGACAAACACTTCACTGAGATTCTTGAGCAGGTTGAGACTTTCCGGTAACGAACCATTAAGCTTGTTCTTGTGCAAGTACAGATACTCCAGCTTACTGCAGTTCCCAATGGACTCAGGGATGGGACCAGACAAGTCATTATGAGACAAGGTCAGATCTGAAAGCTCTTTCAACCCACCAACACTTGCAGGAATCAGACCGGTAAGATTGTTGTATCAAGATTCAGCACTTGTAGCAAGGAAAGCTGGAACAAGGACTCAGGCAACTCGCCACTGAAGAAGTTTGAAGTGAGATACAGATAAGTCAAATTCTTCAAGCTGCCAAAATTATCTGGAATCTCTCCGGAAAACCCATTTTCAGACAAATCCAAATACTGAAGTGAAGTACAGTTTCCTAAACTGGAAGGCAACGGACCAGATAAACTATTGTTACTCAGATCCAGAGTGATCAAGCTCTTAAGCTCTCCAATTTCGGAACCTAGTTGCCCTGAAACACCAGATGTACTCAGATTAAGAGTCTCGACGTTAAGAGAACCATCACAAGTGACACCAAACCAGTTATTACACGGAGTGGTTTCAGATGTGTTCTCCTTCCACGTGGAATTGACTTGAGGTGGTACTTTGTCAAAGTGGCTGAGAAGCGAAAGTAAAGCCAAACCATCCGAGTTTAGAGAGGAGACAGAGTCTAAACGGAAAGAGACAAAAAGAGAGCAAAGGAGGGTAATTTCCACTAACCCTAGAATCATCATCTGTGTTTAAATCTCTCAAAAGACGTATCGGGACTGAAAACTTGAAACTCTCCCACCTCACTAACCCTGAACCCAGAATGCGAAAGAGAAAAAGGTGAGAACTTGAAACTCTCACAGCTCACCAGCACTGAACCCAGAACGAGAAAGAGACCAAAGGTGAGAACTTGATTTTGAAGGGGACTGAATAAGAATATGTGATCCGAATCTACGGCAATGGCATTATTTAAGAGACTAGAGTTTTGTAAAAGCGCGTTTTTTTTGTGAACTTACCTTTACGACTTCGCCATTTCAACGCTGTTTCCTCACCGAGTCACCGGGGACTGTCATCTTCCCTTTCCTCTTCTTTATCGGTATCTTATATATTAAAACAAACCACAACCTTCATTCATGTGCGATTTTTTTAAAAATAGACCTAATAAACCTATTCATAGATATTCATATTACATTTTAGTTCATACTAATAATAAATAGAATTTTTGAAATATTTTAATCATAATATCTTTTGATATCTTTTCATTTTAAATATAAATATATTTATTTTAAAATTCTAACAAATCTGTTTAAAAAGATTTTTACAAGATCTTCATTTTCAAAATTATATTTAAATATTTTTGCTAATTTCGAAATTAGTTTAAAATATTATTATACATTAATATATTCAATTATATAAAATTAAAAATAAAAAAATCTATAATATTTTATTTATTATATAATCATAATCAATCATATTAAAATAAAATTATTATATTGAGCTAAATATAATAAAATTGTATTAAATTTATATATTTATATATTTATTTTCGTAATTATAAAATATTTATGTTCAAAAATAAAATCTAATATGTTGGTAAGATGGGTTAACATTATCAAACTATATAATACATGTATAAAAATTAACATGTATTTTTTTAAAGTTAATAATATAAAATCTTTGTAACTACTTTAATCATAATATATTTTCATTTTAAATATAATATATATTTATATATTATATTTTAAAAATTCTAATAAATCTGTGTAAAAATATTTAAACAATAACTTAATGTATTTTAAGTTATCGTTTAAAAATGAAAATAAATAAATTATATCCTATTTTATCTACTTTATAGTCATGATCATGTTAAAATATAATTATTATACTAAAATAAATATGATAAAATTATATTCAATTGATAAATTTATAAATTTTATTTTCATAAATATAAACTATTTACTTAAAATATAATATGATGATAGAACAGTTTAAAATTAACAAACTGTATAATACATGTCTAAAAATTATCATATCTTAGACTTTTATTATACAATAATAAATTATCTAAAATGAATAAGCATAAAATATTGGTAAAAAGAAATCCAGTTTTGAAAGACGGGTCAAAATTTAGCATAAATTAAATACAAAATAATTTTTAAATATATTTTTTCATTAATATATTAATTTGCTTAATAACTAAATGCAAATACAATAAGATAAATATATAATAAGAAGTGGTAAATATATACGGTTTAAACAATTAATTAATTATAACATGTAAATTATAAAATTATTGTATTTGAAATAGTTATATAAATATTTAAGTATATGATTAACATTAAAAATATATACCACTTATGTTCTAAAATAATAATTTATGTATAGAAAAGTGAAAACAAACACTCGTGCGGTTGCACGGGTCAAAATCTAGTTTCTAATTTATTTCGCATTTCCCACGTTTTTGTGTTAATTTTCTTTTGACATTTCTTCCTATATACAGTAGTTACTTTAGTTTTTTTTTTTGGAACGCAGGTTTAAATAATTTGACAAAATATTAACTAGCTGATTATAGTCTTAGGTATATTGTATCTTTTCTATATCTAAATTTTAATTTACATTTTATAATTAATTAAATTGTTGAAACATGTATGACAGTATGAGCAATAATGCCGAAACAACAAACAAACTTGAAAACCTCCTATGTGTACAAACATGTGCGGACCATGTTGTTAGATTCGGATTTGTTTAAAGTAGCTCGAACACACACAAAGAATATAAAGAACTTGCTCTCTTTATTGAATGCTTTAGAAAATATGCTCAAAACTAAAATACTCCTCTATATGACTATATCAATACCACAATCTCCGTATGTATATATATTAGAGTAGATTTCCTTTTCTTAATAGTTATAAATAACTCCTAATACTACTAGGTATATATCTAAGCTTATCTTATCCTTATCCAACTTGACAAAGGATATCTTGAGCTTCAAGCTATCAAAGCTTACCCAACAATCTCTCTCTTGAGCTTTGAGTCCACAAGTTTTGAACTCCTATCAAGTATCTCATCTCAACGAACTTAATCATTGCCAAAGCTTTTGTGAGGATGTCGGCTTTTTGTAACGTTCCCGGTACGTGCTCACGTCGACGAGCTCTCTTTCAATACATTCTCGAATAAAATGGTAGTGTTTATGAATGTGCTTGCTCTTGCCGTGAAAGACAGGGTTCTTGGTGAGCTCTATAGCCGACTTGCTATCAATCTTGATGAGAATTCTCTCTACCTTCCAACCCGTGATCTCGCTTAGAAGGTCTTGGAGCCATATGGCCTGACGTGCTGCTTCAGTTGCGGCCATAAACTCTGTCTCGCACGATGAGAGTGCAACTGTGTTCTGTTTTTGTGAACACCAAGTAATCGGTGAAGTTCCAAAATAAAACATGTGACCCGTGGTGCTTCTACCATCGTCTTGGTCTATGTTGTGACAGCTATCAAGATACTGCATGATTTGCTTCATGATGTCGCCATGTGACTTACGAGGCCTTTGCATGTAGGGACTTGCCACACTGACCGAGAATGCTAAATCCGGTAGTGTGTGAAGCAAGTAACGTAGGCATCCCACGTTTCTTCTATATTGCGTTGCTTCAATCTATTCTTCTTCTTCGGCTTTTGAAACCTTAAGACCAAACTCCATTGGTATCTTGGTCGCATTACATGTTTCTAAGGTCCTGTTCGTTTGTACATCTGGAAGATGCATCCAGATGGTCCATCTAGATGTCTTATCCAGATGCTTCATCTGGGTGTTGTTCGTTTTTTCATTTTGTTCATGCATCTAGATGAATCATCTGAATGCAACTATTTTTGTTTGCTTTTCATTTTTTAACTTTCATTTGCATCCAGGTGGACTTGTTAATACAATGACAAAAATATATTTTTTTACGTTTCGGTGGAATAATAGCATTTTAATGGTTTTGGCCAAAAATATTTTTGCGGTTTTTGAGAAAATATGTGTTTTTCGCGAAAAAGTGCATTATATGGTTTTGGCGGAAAAATACGTTTTATGGGTGTGGCGAAAAAATACGTTTCTGCAGTTTGGACGGAAAATGTGTTTTTGAAGATTTAGCGGAAAAAGTGTTATTGACAAGAAAAGTTGTTTTTTCACGATTTTGCGGGAAACGTTTTTTCGCGATTTTGGCGGGAAAAGCATTTTTGCGGTTTTGGCGGAAAAATACATTTTTCGGTTTTGGCGGGAAAATGCGTTTTTCCGGTTTTGGCGGGAAAATGCATTTTTCCGGTTTTGGCGGGAAATGCCTTTTTCCGGTTTTGGCGGGAAAATACATTTTTTCGGTTTTGGCGGGAAAATGCGTTTTTCCGGTTTTGGCGGAAAAATACATTTTTCCGGTTTTGGCGGGAAAATGCATTTTTCGGTTTTTGGCGGGAAAATACATTTTTCTGGTTTTGGCGGAAAAAATGCGTTTTTACGGTTTTGGCGGAAAATGCGTTTTTCCGGTTTTGGCGGAAAAATGCGTTTTTCGGTTTTGACGGGAATGCATTTTTTCTGGATTTGGCGGAAAAATGTGTTTTTCAGTTTTGGCGGGAAAATTTCATTTTCCGGTTTTGGTGGTAAAATTGTGTTTTTCAGTTTTAGCGAGAAAATGCGTTTTTCCGGTTTTGGCGGGAAAATTCTGTTTTCCGGTTTTGGCAGGAAAATTATGTTTTTCGGTTTTGGCGAGAAAATGCGTTTTTTTCGGTTTTGGTGGGAAATTGCGTTTTCCGGTTTTGGCGAGAAAATGCTTTTTATGGTTTTGGCCGGAAAATGCTTTTTGGAGTTTTGGCGGGAATATGTGTTTTTTGGGTTTTGGCGGGAAAATGCGTTTTTTCGGTTTTGGTCGAAAATTGTGGTTTTACTGGTTTAGCCGAAAATGTGTTTTTATGAAAATGTGTGTTTTATGTTTTTTTTGCGGAAAAACGCACCTTGCGGTTTTGGCGGGAAAGTGTGTTTTTTAATTTTTGCGAGAAAATGCATTTTTTGTTATAACGGAAAAATGTATATGAAAAAAAATAGAATTTACGGTTTGAAAATAATATTTTGATTTTAAAAGGTCATTTTTGTCATTTATTATTTTGGACTGAACTAGATGCATCTGCATCTAGATGCACCATCAAGACTCACCTTCATTTGGATGAGAATTTGAGATGAGTTTAGCTGGGTGATCCATCTGGATGTAGCATTATAATGCACAAAACGAACATCAATTTGCATCTTCACCCAGATGGATCACCTGGGTGAGGAAACGAACAGGGCCTAAGCCAACTTCTTTAAGAACTTTTCTTGCGTATGCTTCTTGTTTAAGCTCAATCCCATCAATACCTTGATGAACTTCTATCCCAAGATATTATGTGAGTTTACTTAGGTCAGACATCTCAAACTTTGATGACATCCCTCTTTTGAACTCACTTATTGCGTTGATGTTGTTGTCGGTTATGAATAGATCGTCGACATATATCGCAACGATAAGGATCACATATTTTTCTTCTTTGTGATACACTGCGTTCTCCTTTGTGCATCGACTGAACTTCATTCCTTTTAACACTTGATCCAGCTTAGTGTTCCAAGCTCGTGGAGCTTGATTTAACCCGTACAAGGCTTTTGACAGCTTATAAACCTTCTGTTCTCTGCCTTTAGCTTCAAAACACTCGGGCTGTTCGACGTAGACGTCTTCCTTTAGTTCACCGTATAAGAAAGCTGTCTTTACGTCTAAGTGATGAATTTGCCAACCGTGTGATGCTTCTAGAGCACTTAGAAGCCGTATGGTTTCAAGTCTCGCAACCGGCGCAAAAACTTCATCATAGTCGAGGCCTGATTCTTGTATGTAACCTTTAGCTACAAGCTTTGCTTTAAACTTCTTGATAGTACCGACAGCATTCCTTTTGATTTTGAAAATTCACTTGAGACCAATTACCTTTGCTCCAATCGGTCTATCAACGAGATACCATGTCTTGTTCTTGTTCATTGAATCTATCTCTCCTCCGCAAGCATCAGTCCACTTTGACCAACCCTTTGCTTCTTGGTAGTTCCTTGGTTCGTCGTTTATGGATAGTAAGAGCCTCTCGATGTCTAGTTCAGCTTGTAGAACATAGTCGTCTAGATACCGAGGTTTGTTGCTCTGTCGTGTTGATTGTCGTATTGGTTGTTGTATTGGTTGTTGAAGTTGAGGTTGAGCGTCTTGATCAATGTCATTCTCTTGATTATGATCTTCGTCTTGTTCATTGTGCTGGTCCTTGTCCTCTTGTTGTTGATCATTATCAGCGTTGATCACAACCGGTCCTTCCCCTGCATCAATGACTTCTCCCCACTTCATTTGGAACATACCTGGATCACGTGTAGTCCCAGTTGTTTTGTTCCAGTTCCAACCTTTTTTCTCATCGAACACAACGTCACAGTTTACTACAATTCTTCGTGTATCCGGATTGTAGAGCCTATAAGCCTTGGAAGCTGGTTCTGTTCCGAGATGAACCAAGACCAACGATCTATCGTCTAACTTCTTGAGCATTGCACTGTCTATCTTTGCATATGCTAAGCACGCGAAAACCCTTATATGATTTAGGTTTGGTTTCTTCAGTCGCAAGCTTTCATAAGGCGTCTTGTTCTTAAGAGCTCTCGTCAGTAGTTGATGACATAGGTTGAATGTCGAACTGCTTCGCCCCATATACGTTAGTTTGGGTTGGTTTGGGTTCGGGTGGCTCGGATTGGTTTGATTGATTCGATTTTGGTTAAAAGTTTGCAACAAGCTCTTCAAATTGCGAAAACAGTCTCAAAGTCGATAAGAATCACTTAAAGAGTATGATTAAAGCCCTAAACTCCCCCAACGTGACAATCTAAATTCAGTTTATATTCCAAATAGCTACGGGAAAAACTAGAAAATGAAATGTTCAAGTTTAACGATTGTCATCAAGAAACTTAGACCCCTAAAGAACACACATTTCTTGGATACCAAGAAACAAGACAAACATGACATTAAGCAAAAGCATGAGACACTTACACATCCATAAACATTCCAGCATCATCTAAGCATTTCAGTTTTATATTCAGCCTAAGGCAAATGCGTAAGGCTCCAGGGATCTAAACATTCATTGCACACACAAACAGGTTCCACATTCTATGATAGTTCTCTCTGGTGAGCTATCTGGTAGCACCGGCTAAAACGTATTGAAATAGGAAAATGTGTATAAGCCTCTTTGTTTGTAATCTATTACTCCCAACAATTTGGCTTACGCAATAATTAATACAGTACTTCATACATGTTTCTTAGATCTTAGATGTTTCTGCTACTTAATAACATATCATATCATATCAGTATACATGTCTCTCCACTCATACTGCTACTATAAACCTGTAAAATACAGAAACTATTGAACTGAACCAGAAGTGCTTCTTACAAGATCTTTCACATCAGTCAACTCTTTCACCACATCTCTCATGGACGGTCTGTTCCCTGGCCTTTTGTCCGTACACACAAGTGCCAAGTCTGTAACTAGAATTGCCTGTTCTCTAACCTGTGTATCTAGAAGCTCATCCACAAGCCTTGGATCAACGATTGGACTAACAGTATAATCCTCTTCATCCTCGTAGCTGCTTAACACAGATCTAACCCAGCTCACGATATCAGTCTCCTCAGGGAAAGATCTGTCCACTGCTCTCTTTCCCGTTATCAGCTCAAGCAAAACAACTCCATAACTATAAACATCTGATTCCTTGCATCTCACCGTCTTGTACGCATTTTCTGTTTTGATAGCAGCAATGATTAAACCCAACAGTAAAACAAAATGTTAAATTAATGTTAATGCTGAGAAGTAAAGTGTACCTGGTGCAATGTAACCAGTGGTGCCTGTGATGGTTGCTGTTGAAATAGTCGAGTCATCAAGAATCCTAGCCAATCCGAAATCTCCAATGTGAGGCTCCATCTCCGAGTCCATAAGTATGTTCTCTGGTTTGATGTCACGGTGGATGATTGGTGGATGACAGTCATGGTGTAGATACTCTAGCCCGTGTGCAATCCCAAGAGCTATGTTGAACCGTGCAGACCAGTCAAGACCTGTTTCTCCTTGATTATTGCCTCTGTGCAGAACGTCGTGTAAGCTTCCATTGGGCATGTACTTGTACAGCATCAGGCCATTGTCTTTCATAATCCAAAACCTTTCCAACCGAACGAGGTTTCTATGCCTAACTTGCCCGATCGTCTCGATCTCTCTCTTCATATTCTGGTTTGCACGTACGCTTTCTGCGAAGATGAGTTTCTTCACGGCGTATTCTTCGCCTGGGGCTAATGAGGCTTTGTAAACAACTCCATGAGCTCCTCTTCCAATGATGTACTTGTCGTCTAGATTGTCAGTGGCTGTGAGAACTTTGTTAAGCAGTAAGGAAAGACCTTCTTCCTCGTCGAGGACAGGAGTATCTTCTGTCTTGACTCCTCTTTTGCAGCAGGTAAAAACCAAAACTAAAGCAAAAAGTAAAGCCAATGCAGATAGAAAGGAACCAACTGCTATAATGGCGATCATCCAGGTGCTAAGTTTGGCTTGACCTTTGCAAGTTTTAAACTCTTTACGGATCACTGCACTTACTGAGTGAGAAGGTTGAATGCAGAGGCTTGGGTTTCCAGTAAATACTGATGAACTATTCATCAGCTTTTCCGGTATTGGACCGGTGAGCTGATTGTTCGAGACGTCAAGCTGAAAGAAACTACGACTCTGAAGAACGGATAAGTTCCCTGTCAACTTATTGTTGGATATGTTGAGCCGTACGAGATCAACAAGACCTCCCAGAAAGGCTGGAATCTCGCCGGTGAATCCGTTTCCACTGAGGTCTAAGCTGTTCAGGTGCTTTAACGAGCCAAGAGAGGAAGGAATCTCACCTTCAAAAGCATTTCTAGCTACCTGGAGATCTATTAGGCGGCCAAACTCTGCCAAGAACGGTGGAATGGCTCCTGAAAACCGATTGTGGCTGAGAACCAAAGTAGTCAAGCTTTTCCAGCTTATGAAACTTGAAGAAACAGAACCGTTTAGTGAGTTGGAGCCGACATCAAACTCCAGCATTTTCACACAGCCTGATAGCTGAGATGGCAGAGAACCTTCCAGGTGGTTATGTGAAAGATTCAGCCGTTGGAGGTTTTGTAGATTTCCCAGTTCTGGAGGTATCAGACCGGTGAGTTTGTTTTGAGAAAAGTCGATTGTCTGGAGATTTTTACAGCTTCCCAAGCTGCGAGGGATGGATCCTTCAATGTTGTTGCCTTTGATTTCCACAAACTCAAGACTATGTGTGTCAGGAAACTCAGGAAGAACACCAGAAAGCTTGTTTCCTCCAAGCCAGATTCTCTCAAGGGTCTTACACTGACCAACAGAGGGTGGTATGCTACCATGAAGCTGATTAGAACCCAAGTTAAAAAACCTCAACTTCTGTCCATGGCAGAGATTGGGAGGTATCTCTCCTGTAAAACTGTTACCAATTAGATCCACCTCCTCTAAGCTTCTATTCACACCTAAACTCATCGGTATCCCTCCATGAAAGCTGTTGTTAAACATCAAAAGCTTCTTAAGATTCTTCAGCTCAGTAACTTCAGCTGGTAGTTCTCCGGTGAGAGTGTTGTTGTGAACGACCATCTGTGTCAGACTCTGAATCTTCCATACGCTGATAGGAATCTCACCAGACAGCTTATTCTCGAAAAGCTCCAGACTTTGTAGCTTCTTTAGGTTACCCAATGCAGCGGGTATCTCGCCTTGGAGCTGGTTGCCGTTCAGCTTCAAAGTATGTAAGCTGCTGCAGTTCCCAAGCTCATGAGGGATATTCCCAGAGAGACGATTGTCGCCGAGGTTAATAAGCGTAACCTTTTTCAACATACCCAGTGATGATGGAATGTTACCTGTCAAGTTACATCCGATGATGACCAAAGAGTCAAGGTTACTGCAGTTGCCAAGTTCAGGAGGAACACCACCTTCGAAATGATTGTAGGAGAGTTCCAAAGCCACCAACTTCTTGCAGTTGCTTGAACCGAAACGAATCCTCCCTCCAAGGCTGTTGTTGCTGACAAACACTTCGCTGAGATTCTTGAGCAGGTTGAGACTTTCCGGTAACGAACCATTAAGCGTGTTCTTGTGCAAGTACAGATACTCCAGCTTACTGCAGTTCCCAATGGACTCAGGGATGGGACCAGACAAGTCATTATGAGACAAGGTCAGATCTGAAAGCTCTTTCAACTCACCAACACTTGCAGGAATCAGACCGGTAAGATTGTTGTGATCAAGATTCAGCACTTGTAGCAAGGGAAGCTGGAACAAGGACTCAGGCAACTCGCCACTGAAGAAGTTTGAAGTGAGATACAGATAAGTCAAATTCTTCAAGCTACCAAAATGATCTGGAATCTCTCCGGAAAACCCATTTTCAGACAAATCCAAGTACTGAAGTGAAGTACAGTTTCCTAAACTGGAAGGCAACGGACCAGATAAACTATTGTTACTCAGATCCAGAGTGATCAAGCTCTTAAGCTCCCCTATTTCAGAACCTAATTGGCCCGAAACCTCAGACCCACTCAGATTAAGAGTCTCGACTTTACCTGAATCATCATCACAGATGACACCAAACCAGTTATTACACGGAGTGGTTTCAGATGTGTTCTTCTTCCACGTCGAATTTATTTCAATTGGTACCGTGTCAAAGTGACTGAGAAGCGAAAGCAAAGCCAAACCTTCCGAGTTAAGAGAGGAGACAGAATCAATACGGAAAGAGACAAAGAGACAACAAAGCAGAGTAATTCCAACTAACCCAATATTCATCATCTGTGTTGAAATCTCTCAACAGACGTATCAAGACTGAAAATTTGAAACTCTCAGACCACACCAGCCCTGAACCCAGAACGAGAAAGAGAAAAAAAAGGTGAGAACTTGAAACCCTCACAAGAGCTCACCAAACCTGGACCCAGAACGAGAAAGAGAAGAAAGGTGAGAACTTGATTACTCTGACACCTCTCACCAACACTGAACCCAGAAAGATAAAAGAGAATAAAAAGGTGAGAACTTGATTTTGAAGGGGACTGAATAAGAACGTTTGATCGGAATCTATGGCAAATGGCATTATTTAAGGAGACTAGGAGATTGGTAAAAGCGCGCTTTCTAACATGAATGTCAGAGATTGTGAACTTAACTTTACGGATTCGCGACTTCAACGCTGTTTCGTCACCCTCTCCACTCGGAGACTGTCATCACCCTTTTCTCTTTCTTTTTTTTTGGGAAATTTTGTAATTTATTTTATATTTCCCACGTTTTTGTTTTCTTGATATTAATTTTCTTTTGACATTTCGTCCTCTGCGGTTACTTTAGTTAGTTGGGTTTAAATCTTCCGATTGACAAAAGAAGAACTATATGATTATAATCTAGTATATTTGTATATGTCTTCTATATCTAAATTTTTAATTTGCATTTATAATTTAGTAATTTACTAATAAATTGTTGAAACATGTTTTAGATAATTTTTAAACTTGTATAAGAATCTCTAAACAGCAACAAAAAAACTCAGGCCTGATCTAAAAATAAAATTTGATATTCCATGGCAGTTACAACACATGAAATAATGAACCTCTGTCAACAGTATTAGAAGTCTTATTAAATCACTTACATATTCTTATTTTGAATAATGCTTTCTATCATGATTATAAAATGTAAGCATTATAAGCGAGTGGTATTGATGAAATAAGATAACCTGCTTTCTTTGAATAACCAGGTCAGTATGGTCGGGTAGTAATGCGGGTATGGAAAAGTGTAAACATTTTAAATTTGAAATCTACCTTTCAGATTATCAATCAGGTGGCAACATTATCTAACTCTCACGTACAACCATCAAGCTTGATTGCCACTAGTTGGCCGACTATTTTCAGTTATATATATTTTTGTTCATAAGTTTCGAAGATGAGTACTCAATCCCTTTATGAAAGATTTTCTAAACTTATACGTGAGACACCTGAAACCATTAAAAAAAAACATTTTAAAAACTATTCAGTTATATATATTTTTGTTCTTTAGAAAAGATTTTTAGAGTATTCACATGGATTAAGGTTTTAATTAACGTTTATAATTAAAATTATTATTCATTTTTAATGTACACTTACCAGTAATTATTAATCAATGATATTTTTTCTAATTCAAATATTTTAAATAATGTTTTAATATAAAAAATACTTTAATATATGTAATCTATTTTTATAGAACAAAAATAAGTTTAGAAAATCTTTCATAAAGGGATTGAGTACTCATCTTCGAAACTTAATTTAGGGCCCTTTCTCAAAAATAAAAGTCTTCTACACTTAATTTTTAATTTATTCCACCAAACGCAATCATTCCATGTGCACGATGACATATTATATAACCATGCCGTCCTTAATTTTATTCGTTTTACGCACATGGCAATACGAATTCAAAAGTCGAAACCAAGAAAAATATTCTTTTATCCATTTCGATCTTATGTTGGTTGGTCGCCACGTTTGCGCGTCCCCCGGCCCCAAACGAATTTAATACGAGCTTTTATATAGTATGTTTCAGTCACCAAACCCTACTGAATAATAGTTTACGAGAGTCGTCCCATCTAGATAACAACAAAGAAAATGTGATTTACAACATAGGATTTAGAGAGTGGTCCGTCCTTGATCTATAATCTTCTACGTATCATTTAATTTTCGTTTGTGTTTATTTTTGAAATATAAATAAACTCTTATAAAAGGGACGTTTTCAAAAATAAAAGAGAAAAGCTTTAAAGGATTGTCATATGGAACTAAGCCAACAAGGTCTGCAGATTGCGCATACAGTCTCTAAGTTCTATCGGGAAAACTAAAACTCACATGTTCAGGTTGAACGATTTTCATTCTAAAACCTAGAGCCTAAAACTAGAACATACACATTTCTTGGATATCAAGAAACAAGATAAACATGAGATTAACCAAAACAGTGACACTTACACATCCATAAACATTCCAGTATCGCTTAAGCATCGTTAAGTAGAGCATGTGAATGTGATAGATATTTTCACTCACAGTAAGAGATAAAACATCAAACCATATTAAAATATTTTAGTGGTATAATTTAAATTTGGGTTTTTAGTCAAAAAACAAAACTTGTTTCTAATTTATGTAAAGAATATTATTTTTTGTGAATGAGTAAAGATTTAAGGATGGTTATTGGCAAATAAATGTTTGAGAACTTTAATTTTTTTTTTGAGATTCTACTGCTATAATAGTTTAAGGGTTTTTGAAATATTACTAATTAATTGTTATTGATTCTAAGATTTTTAAATTTCATCAAAATTCTTTATTTATTTATGAAAATAGTTTTTCATTCTATTTTAACAAAATTTAACGTTATTAAAATATAATTTACATTTTTTATTCATAAAATACAACTTTCAAAATATTTTAGCAATTAAAATAATAGATGTAAGATTTAAAATCCGCTATGTAATTTGTTATTTGAATATCACAACAACAAATTACATAGCGGTAGAGTTTAGGTTTTTTTAACTTTAAGTTTTGAGATTATTTTTTAGTGTTTAGGGTTGACAGAGTTTTAGCGTTAGATGGGATTTATGGTTAGGTTTAGGTAGGGTTAGTTTAGGCAGGGTTTAGGGTTAGCAGGGTTTAGGGTTAGGTAGGGTTTAGGGTTAGGCAGGGTATTTAGGGTTAGGCAGGGTTTAGGGTTAGGAAGGGTTTAGGGCTAGGTAGGGTTTAGGGTTAGGTAGGGCTTAGGGTTAGGTAGGGTTTAGGGTTAGTAGGGTTTAAGGTCAGGTAGGGTTTAGGGTTATGTAGGGTTTAGGGTTAGTAGGGTTTAGGGTTTAGGGTTAGGTAGGGTTTAGGGCTAGAAAGGGTTTAGGGTTAGAAAGGTTTTAGGGTTAGGTAGGGTTTAGACGTAGGGTTTAGATTAGGTGGGGTTTAGGGTTAGTAGGGTTTAGGGTTTTGTAGGGTTAGGGTTAGGTAGGGTTTATAATTAGGTAGGGTTTAGGATTAGCATGGTTTAGGGTTAGAAAGGGTTTAGGGTAAGAAAGGGTTTAGGGTTAGAAAGGGTTTAGGGTTAGAAAGGGTTTAGGATTAGGTAGGGTTTAGGCAGGGTTTAGGGTTAGGTCAGATTTAGTGTTAGAAGGGGTTAAGGGTTAGGTAGGGTTTAGGGTTAGGTAGGGTTTAGGGTTAGGCAGGGTTCAGGGTTAGGTCAAGTTTAGGGTTAGGTAGGGTTTAGGGTTAGAAAGGGTTTAGGGTATGTAGGGTTTAGGGTTAGGTAGGGTTTAGGGTTAGGTAGGGTTTAGAATTAGGTAGGGTTTAGGGTTAGTAGGGTTTGAGGTTAGTAGGGTTTAGGGTTAGTAGGGTTTTGGGTTAAGTAGGGTTTAGGGCTAGAAAGGGTTTAGGGTTAGAAAGGTTTTAGGGTTAGGTAGGGTTTAGGTTAGGTAGGGTTTAGGGTTAGTAGGAATTAGGGTTATGTAGGGTTATGTAGGGTTAGGGTTAAGTAGGGTTTAGAATTAGGTAGGGTTTAGGGTTAGCATGGTTTAGGGTTAGAAAGGTTTAGGGTTAGTAGGATTTAGGGCTAGAAACGGTTTAGGGTTGGGTAGGGTTTAGGGTTAGTCAGGGTTTAGGGTTAGGTCAGGTTTAGGGTTAGAAGGGGTTTAGGAATAGGTAGGGTTTAGGGTTAGAAATGGATTATGGTAGGTAGGGTTTAGGGTTAGGTAGGGTTTAGGGTTAGGTAGGGTTTAGAATTAGGTAGGGCTTAGGGTTAGGTAGGGTTTAGGGTTAGAAAGTGTTTAGGGTTAGTAGGGATTAAGGTTAGTAGGGTTTAGGGTTTAGGGTTAGGTAGGGTTTAGGGCTAGAAAGGGTTTAGGGTTAGGAAGGTTTTAGGTTAGGTAGGGTTAGTAGGGTTTAGGGTTATGTAGGGTTAGGGTTAGGTAGTGTTTAGGGTTAGTAGGGTTTAGGGTTTGGTAGGGTTTAGGGTTAGGGTTAGGTAGGTTTAGGGTTAGGTTTTAGGTTGGGTTTTAGGGTTATGAAGGGTTTATGGTTAGGCAGGGTTTAGGGTTAAATAGGGTTTAGGGTTAAATAGGGTTTAGGGTTAGGGTTAAGTAGGTTTACGGTTAGATAGGTTTAAGATTTAGGTGGTACGAAGGGTTTAGGGATTAGGGTTAGGTTTATGTAGGGTTTAGGGTTAGATAGGGTTAAGGTCTAGGTTTAGGTAGGGTTTAGGGTTAGGTAGGATTTAGGGTTTAGGTAGTAGGAAATGTTTAGCGTTTGGTTTAGGTTGGGTTTAATGTTTGGTTTAGAATAATGCTTAGGATTATAGGGTTTAGGGTTTGTTTTTTTTTTTTGTTTATGCATTTAGTGATGAGTTTTTCGGATAAAATTTTATATTAGTATTATTGATTCATAATTTTTCTTAAAATGTTAAAATTTTTAACGTGATTTTTAATGTTCTTAAAACAAAGTATGTATTTTTTTATTAAGTTTTTTGTGACAATAAGTTAAATATATCTTAGACCACAAATCATATATATTCTCAGTCTTATACATTTTGTTTTTCAAGTTATTGTTACTTTTAAATCTTTTTATACAATTCTCTTAATATTTATGTATGCATCCATAATATTTTTTAAAAAGGATTTTTCATTAACTAATGTATTTATTGTAGTTTTAAATATATTATAGTTTTCGTGCACTTGATTAAATTTTTTTGGCGTTGGTGGTATTTGAAGTGGTTGAGAAGCTGAATGGATATTTACTTTTATAAAATTTTTGGTGAATGTTTAAAAATAAAAATTTGTAAAGGCTTTTTAAATCATATACTCCTATACATTAAAAGAGAAGTCACTTTAGTGATTTCTGCTGAGGTGGCACTCATATAGAGCTTCTCAGGATAAACATTATAATTATATTGGCTGAGTTTTTTGAATTTTTATTTTTCATTTATTTTTTTTTACTCTCCTCCGCGTTTTCTAAAACGCCGTCGTATGTCCTGAATTTTTTCTTTTTCTTTTTTTTCAATCGCGTATCAATGGAAGCTCTATATGGTTTCGATCCGATGAAGAGAGTCCGACCAGAGGAGTTTGCTACTCCCTACTCTGCTACTTCAATTATATCCATCGCAAACATCGACGATAACCAGACAAGGTTTAGTTTGTCGATACTCTTGGAATTTACGGTTTTTTTGGTTTATCTGATTGGATTCGACTTTTAAGCTAGTTGGCAAAGATTTTTTTGGTTTCTCTGATTGGATTCGACTTTTAAGCTATGATACAAAGATTGTTTGATTTCTCTGATTGGATTCGACATATGTTAAGCTGTAAACTACGATCTGCTTATTAACATTTAGAATCTTTGTATCTAATTGACTGATTAACCTTCTTGCTGTTGAGGTCTTGATTCTCTAGAACCAGACAATTACCACGACCAGAGATGTGTTACGCGGACTGTCTACTGATGGAACAAGAAGAGACACCTGACATTTACAAGAAACTTGCATTCGACTTCAGTCCCTGACTCAGGACTGTAAGATTATCTTCTTCTTAATAACTCAACAAGCATTTAGACAGTCCTCTCTTGAGATATTCAAGTTTGTTTTTTTGTTTCATTAGCACGATTTAGAGCTTCACATTACTAATTCCGATAGTCTGTTGCATCGCTAATTGCTATTCGATTTAGAGGTTCACATTACTAATTTAGTCTGTCGGTTTCATTCCTTGCGGTTTCCGGTCTGTTGGTTTTCGGATTTTCAAGTTTGCTTTTAGTTTAATTATGGGAAAAAATGTGAATAGCCTATTTACAAAAGGCCTAATATATTGTCGATAGATGTTAAGCCTATATAATTAGATAACTTCCGCAAGATTGTAAATTAATTTGCATATTAATAACTTTCTTTATTATACGAATCAATTACTTGCACAAGTTGTTTTCGTATTTATTACATTACTTGCGCAAGTTAAAATCATATCATATGCAAATCAATTTATGACAATACACAATTAAAATCTTTCTTTAAACTATTTCAATCTTTATTAGAGGTCATTAATATGATAAATAAATCGGCTTAATATATATACAGTATACGATTACAGTAGGAGCAATGTGAAGATGATGTGTACTCTGTGGGGTTGTTATGCTGAACAAGTATACGATTACAGTAGGAGTAACATGTCCACCATGATTATTTGTGTTATCAGATTATGTTCTGTTAAAGAGTGGAAAGGTATATAATATTGTTTCAATTTCTGTAAAATGATTGCGAGCATAACATATTAATAAGATCAAAATACTTTGTAGGTGCTTACTCCATATCTAGCGGGTATAATTCAACTCATATTCTGCTCAACCCAACACTTGATTTTATTGAGGAGTTCAAATCAAGGTACGTGTCATGCATCTTACGTTCCAGACCTATAGAAGAGTTCAATACAAATAGATGTTTATTTTAATTTGTGAACGTTATTTTTACTGACGGGATTTTAAATTATGTGTGATTATTTGTGATGGCAGTCTCCCTGATGATTCACTTGATCTTACAAACAACGATAGTAGCCAATGGTCTGTTGGTACTGCTACTTCTATTTGTGCCAGGGTTTTTGTTCTTAATGAGAGGCTAACCATCAGAGAGATCATTGACAGTACTCTGGTATATAGACTACACTCTTTGATCTCGAATTTTTTACACATGCGTATACTCCATGTGTTATCAATGTTTTTAACATATTGTTATTGACGAATAAGTTGGCACTTTTGTCACTCTGGGGACTATTGAAACAATTGATACTAAACGTGGCTGGCAATATTTAAGTTATAAATACTACAACAAAAAGTGATGCCTACAACCAATGTTGATGCTGATGGCTGGACCTTGTTCTTCTGCAATACGTGTGACAAAGAACACAGTGATGTCATTTCCAGGTATTGAGCGGGTTAGATATACAAATAGATGAGTTGGGTAAATCGTCATTGAAATAGTCTGTGACGTTAATTAATTTTTTTGTACAGGTTCAAATTAATTGCCCATGTCAAGAACGATAGCGGTGAGGCTAATTTTCTTTTGTTTGATGCTAATGCTCAACAAATTGTGCGTCATTCTGCTGCTGAACTCTATGACGAGGTACTTTTATGCAATATAATTGTACATCAATTAACACAATAAATTTGTTTGTTTAACCTATCTCTATGTAATTGTAGAATGAAGATGAAGACTTCTTACCAGAAACAGTTAGCGATTTCTTTGGTAAGAGAGTCCTTTTTGAGATTTCAGTTGACGCTGATAACATTAAAGGAAAGAGCTCTCAGTATGTTGTTCGATTGGCTACTGATGACCGTGAAATGGTTGAGGAATTTGCTGATTTGCCTCCTAAACCGGTAATTTACTGCTTCTAATTGTGATTATTTTGATTGTTACAGGAGCATAATATTGATTCGATTAAATATGGTTCTTGCAGGTCTTAATGTTGGAGTCCGCAGATGATATTTCCTCTGGTTCTGGTGGTTTTACAGCAACTCCTTTGTCCAAAAGAAAAAGCGAACAAGATGACGAAAGTTGCCTTGGGGATCAACAATCTATTGGCAAGAAACTCTCTCAAAAGAAACTCAAGGGCGAGTGAGCTGTCTCTTTTTTCAAATGCTCTCCTTTATATTGTTATGGCTTTGTTTTTTCATCATTTTAAAAACATTTGTCTAAGGTACCTTTGTTAACATTGGTTTTGTTTAAGATTTGGTCCGACTACCTTTGTTTTTTGCTTTTAATTGGATTTGAAATTAATCAAGTTCCAATCTAAACCAGACAACCTTTTCTTAGTCCATTTGAAATACTGAATAACAAAAAAATGTAACCGAAATTTTACTAATCTTATAATTATTATCAAACCGATCCCACTTATTAGGTTTTCATTGGTAGTAATACAATCTCAGCCCATTTGTAATACCCAACTTAATAATCGAGGCAGTCAGTCATTAAGCACCAGCAATATAATATTAAGAACACAACTATAATAATTTTAGAATAATTTATAAAATACTTACAAAATACAAGGTAAAGTTGCACTTTCAAGAGTTAAGTCGAGATCTGGATTAAAAATCCTAATAACTGGTAAAGAAGGGAAGCCGCAGACAAAAATATTGAATGTCGTCTACAAACAAGTTTTTCAGAATATTCCGTAGTCACAGTATGTAATTTTAATCTACTTTTTTTCGAACACAAATTTTAAAATATTTAAACTGTTACAATTATTTATTTTTTGTATTTGCTAGATGAGTTGTGATGAGTTAGGAGACCGATGATGGTATGTCAATTTAATATTATTACATGTTCAATAAAATTTAGAAATTTATAAATCTATCAAATAATGTTACTTAATTTTTTGCTTACAAAATTGCTTACAAAATTTATTTAATTTAATTTTTTGCAGGTTTCTAATCGAATTTGTTTTCTTTATCGAGAAATGTACTTCATAATTTATATTATTTATGGATAATATTTTGATTTTTATTATATTTTCTTTTAATATGTCTACATAAATGTTTGTTTATTATTTATGGAAAAATAATATTATTCACCTAAAATAAAGAATTACGACACATATACAATCTAATTAATGATAATATAAAATCTGTTACTTCTAAATCTATACACTATTTATTCCATTTTTTGAATGAAAGTATCTTCGTAAACACACAAAATATTTTATGACGTTGCAATTATACATACACACAATATATGCCTCTTCATACTGACGTTATTGTGTTCTCTCTCGTGAGGTGCGGACCGAGAAGGAACACAGGGTGCGGGCCGGTCATGTTCTTATATCCGCACAGGGTGCGGACCGGTCACCTAGTAAATATAATATTCAACACACTAATGTTGATTGGTTATATACTTAAAATTCTGAAGTAGGTAATTGCAAATTTGCTGAACTCATAGATTCGTTGCTATTTTATAACTTATCATAGGATGAGGTACATATGGTAAAGATTGCTTTGATGATAATATAGCGTCCATATCGTAATGTGTGTTTTTTTGTTTTATCTACTATGTATTAAGAAATAATTAACACGTTCGATAATATTAAAGAGTAAAAAGTATTATTTACTTCACAAATAATAGTTTTAAATTATATAATTAAAAAAATTGTTTGATTGATATTTAATTACATAATTTATGTTTTTAACGTTTTACTAAAATACTTTTTCAGATAACAATACAATATATATATAGAAATTATTTTTTTAATTATATTTTTAGATTTTGGATAATTCAATATTTTATTTTTAATTATATAATTAATAATTTTATTTAATTAATATTTGGTTATAGAATTTATGCTTTTTATTTAAAGACTTTTTCAGATAACAATACAATATATAAAAAAGTTATCTCTTTTTTAAATTATATTTTCAAATTTTGGATAATTCTTACTATTCTTAATAATAATCAATTATCTAATCAAAATCAATTAAAATTTCGTTTTTATTTTTTAATTTATTTATACATTTTATTCATTAAGGGTATAAACGATATTAACCACTCTAACTTTCAACGTGAGAGTTTCATTGCAAAAATTTACTTTGCAAATAATAGTATAGATAGATAAAATTTCTTCGCAGAAAGCAAATGTGCAAAACTGCAAATGGAATTTTAGGATAACTGGGGAAATTAATTATTTAGAAATGGCACTAATGATGTATTTATACATATTCCCCATCATACAAACAGTGGCAAGCGCACCTCCACAACTGACCAATGATACGCGAAGCCATATGTCACCGTCCATTCATAATTTACTGATCGAATAAAAGAATGTCACCGTCAGTAACTCTAACCAAAACATTATAGTAATAGACATTACTTAATACGATTTGTTCCTTCGTTCGTTTGGTCCCGAAGAAAGAAAGAAAAAAAAAGATCGTAATTCCAATTTTATCCTTTTAGAAAGAGACAAAGAGGAAGGCGTATTTTCTCCTCTCGCTCCTCCCTTTTCTACAGAGAGAGAGAGAATCGAAATTCCATATTTTTTTTCTTGAGAAAGAGAGAGAGAGAGAAGACGAAATCAATCATCGATCAAGTGCATCCAATCGCGAAACGGATGAAGAAAGCTATGGAATGGAATGTGTTATAGTGATGAGGCGATCTTCGACTCGGTGATTAAGATTCGGAAGCTCAGATTTCTCTTTTCGAAGCTTTTTTTTAATTGGATTGAAGAAAAAATGAAGGGTGGTGGTGACGATGCTGCTTCCTCCGCCGCTGCTAGTGCTAGTGGTCCTCCTCCGTCTCTAGAGTGGAGATTCTCTCAGGTCTTCGGCGAGCGAACCGCCGGAGAAGAAGTCCATGAAGGTAAATAAATAATAATAATTGCTTACCTCGTTAGAGATTGATTGTCAAGTGTTTTCGAGGAGATGAGAGTTTTTAGATCCAGAGGGTATTATTTGAGGAGGACTAATGATTTTTTATTTGTGGTTTGGATCTGATTTGGATGATATTATTGAGTTCTTCCTATACTACTGCTTAGTAGGCCCCATTGATGTGTCTTTGATTGCACTGTTAGTGATCTAAGCTTCTGTCTGTTTCCACTGATTAGAATGCTTTCTCGACTTTGCTAAAAAAAAAATCAAAGGAAAGCGTTTGATGAAATGTCTGTCGAGCTGGAAGTGTGTAGGGTTATCAATTGTTATGCATTTTTGGTTCATGAGTTATATTGAATTTGTAATATTGAGCTAGTTTTGAAGTTGCTCTTTTTTGGCGGATGTGATTTTTTGGAGTACTAATGTTACAAGATGGTTTTCAGACAAATTTAATTTGCTGTGTTTCGGCATTTCTCTTCTTGTTGTACTAGTCTACTTCACTGTGAGTAGAATATTCTAGCTGCTGTTTACGGCGTTAATGTGTGTAGATTTAGTGATGACTTTGTTTATCTGACGATTCTTTTTTTTTTGCATGAATTTGTTTCCGCAGTTGACATCATTTCAGCAATTGAATTCGATAAAAGTGGAGACCATCTTGCAACTGGTGACCGTGGGGGCCGAGTAGTTCTTTTTGAGAGGACGGATACTAAAGATGTGCGTTCCTTTTTCTCCTGCGAGATTTACTTCAATCGTCTTTCAAAACATGTTATTGTGCTGTAATGCGTTCTTCTGCGATGTTATTTTCAGAATGTTGGATCCAGGAGGGATGCTGAGCAGATGGATTACTCAGTTAGGCATCCTGAGTTTCGATATAAAACAGAGTTTCAGAGTCATGAACCTGAGGTACATTGAAAGATACCACCGGATTTCACTTACGAATCAAATGTGTTGCTAGTGCTACAAAAATAATCTCGCTCTCCAATCTCTTTCAGTTTGACTATCTTAAGAGTTTGGAAATAGAGGAGAAAATCAACAAAATCAGATGGTGTCAGCCAGCAAATGGTGCATTGTTTCTGCTTTCCACAAATGATAAAACCATCAAATATTGGAAGGTGCAGAATCTGGATAGCCTTCTATCTTGTTTCCAAATATTATAGGTCGCAGTCTCACTTGTGAAAGTTGTCTAGAAGCTTGTTGGTTATGCTTCCAAGACTCCATTAAAAAGAGGATGAGTAGTTTCTTACCTCTCTATGCATTTTTGATCAAACAGGTACAAGAGAAGAAGATCAAGAAAATTTCTGAAATGAATATTGATCCGTCCAAAGATCCAGGTTCAAGTAGCCCTCTTCCAATAATCGCTAATGGAGTACATGCCGATAAACCACAAGATTACCTGAGCAAGGACTTTCCCTTCCCGCCAGGAGGCATTCCATCTCTGCGTTTGCCCTTGGTAGTTGTACTCTATGCAATATTATTTTTTCTCCTTTTTTGGTGTCAAATGGAGTTATAGATTCAGGATTCTGAAAACTAAATGCATATAGATATCCAACCTGCCATGCCCGGAGCTTCACTCCAGTAGAAAGAGTTGATCCAGTAATCTATCTGGTTGGTTTGTACTTAAAGACTTGAGGTTTTGCATGGTTTAATATTATTTAGTTCTGAATGTAGGGAATGTAGTTGTCCTTGTTTCCCTTTGTAGTAAGTAAAGATCAGTACCAAATTTTTGTGACATGCATTAATCAACTGTTACTTGGCTTGGAATAATGGTCGTTCTGCATATTTAATTTAGGTGACTAGCCTGGAGACAAGCCTTGTGGCGAGATGCCGAAGAGTGTATGCGCATGCTCATGATTACCATATTAATTCAATCTCAAATAGCAGGTAACTTTTTTCTTTAAGTTTTCCCACAGGCTATATATTTTACTCACGATATCTTTTATGCCGCCTTTTTACCGTTTTCCTCCTTGATTTTCCATCCCCGGAAACAATGCTATTATCTATAATATGTTTTAGTATTCTATAATGCTACCATTCTCATTATCGAACTTCGTTGATCTTAAATTTCACAACTTATACATACATGCCTTCCAGTGCATTGATTCTTTTTTTGCATTGCGATAATGTACGATTCCTTTAATCTTTGAAGCGATGGAGAGACCTTCATTTCGGCTGATGATCTGCGAGTCAATCTCTGGAATTTGGAAGTCAGCAACCAGAGTTTCAATATTGTTGATGTTAAGCCCACAAACATGGAGGACTTAACTGGTATGCCTTCTTCCATTATTTTGGTAGAAGTTATAACGTCCTTATTTGAAATTCTCTTCTTTTCACGTTTACTTTATAAAACATTATCCTTGTTGAGCATGTTTTTTAATACTACATCGTCTCTCCAGAGGTTATTACATCTGCTGAGTTTCATCCAATCCATTGTAATATGCTCGCATATAGCAGTTCAAAAGGCTCCATCCGTTTGATTGATATGAGGCAATCAGCTCTGTGCGATTCTCATACTAAATTGTAAGTTCTATTCTCCTCATCCTTTTATCAAAAAGGATAGTGTTTTTCTGGATTTGCGGAGCGGGTTGTGATATGTGCTTAACTAAGTTGAAACTTTAAGTAAGAAGGGATATGAATAAGTATGTTAACTTCACATATTTCTGTTATCTTGTCATCGATGACATTGGAAATGGAGATTATTAGGCTAAAAATTTCAGACCACTGACAATTGTTACTTTCCTATCACAGGTTTGAAGAACCGGAAGCACCTGGTTCAAGATCATTTTTCACAGAGATAATTGCCTCAATTTCAGATATTAAATTCTCAAAGAATGGGAGATACATACTTAGTCGCGATTACATGACCCTCAAGGTTGGAAATCATCTGATTCCCTTGTCTTCATCTTTCTCGTGGTAGGACAATATAGTTGTATCCTTCAGTTCTTTCTGATATCTGCTTTTTCTGACGTTTCAGCTGTGGGACATAAACATGGATTCTGGTCCAGTTGCGTCTTACCAGGTTCATGAACATCTGAGACCAAGGGTGAGAGCTTCTTCCTATGTGCATCTCTCATTTGATGATTTTGTTTTGAAAACTAACCACGTTATGTTTACCCGGTTGCAGCTATGCGATCTATATGAAAACGACTCCATCTTTGATAAATTCGAGTGTTGTCTGAGTGGTGATGGATCAAGGGTAGCAACAGGCTCGTACAGGTTTGATTGCTTGTCTTCTTTTCAATTCAGTACTTCTCTATCTTATATAAGAGATGAACCATTGACATGCGTGAAACCAGCAATCTATTCCGCGTATTTGGAGCGTCTCAAGGAAGTACTGAAGCTGCAACGTTGGAAGCTAGCAAAAATCCGATGAGGTAAATTGAAAAACAGAGAACATTGATAGCTAAACCCAAGTCATAGTAGTTTATGGTGATCAATTTGCAAATCAATGGTTTACATTAGGAGGCAAATCCAGGCACCTGCAAGATCTTCCAGATCTATGACAAGCGTGGCTAGACGAGGTTAGTGGTAGTGGTCACAGTAAAACACATTCAAGCTTTTACTGTTTTCTTTTGGAGTGAAAAAATGGTGTGTTGGATGCAGGATCAGAGAGTCCAGGATCAGATGCGAACGGGAACGCACACGATTTCACAACTAAGTTGCTGCATATGGCTTGGCACCCAACGGAGAATTCAATTGCTTGTGCAGCAGCCAACAGCTTGTACATGTATTATGGATGAACTGGAGAAGAAAGAAAAGAAACATGGAACCAGCTTGCTCCATTTTAACTTTCCATTTTCTCCCTTTTCAAGCTATCTCTGCCTTTTTCTCTCGCTCTCTCGTTTAACAACCAAAGTGATTATGTAACCAGAAACATTGTAGTCGTAACAGAGGTATGCTGTGACCAAGACCAAAGCAGGAAGAAGCAACAGAATATTTTTCAGGAGTTAGAAGATAAAACAAATGTTGGATTGGGAAAGAAAAGAAGGAGATACCTTTTTTACCAGAAGGGTATTTGTCTGAAAAGGAGAAACCTACTTAGGCTGTCTTTTGTTCTTTTGGGTTGCTAAAGATTCTTTTTTATTTTTTTAGTTTATATTACTCTTTTAAGAAACAGCTTATCTTGTGTGGGAATTTTAGTACGATAATGAAACGATGGGGAGGGTTGTGCTTCAAAATTGTTTATTTATTCTTTTGTCATATCTTCTTCTTGAACGCATTTAGCTCTCTATATCTCTCCTTTTCAATTGATTTGCAGACACCCTTTTGTGATTTTTACCGCCACCGACAATAAAATGTAGTTTGTATATCTTCATATCTTCAGTTACGAGAACTATATTATCAGTGGCTTAATTGTTTTTTGGCAAAAGTTATTAACATGTACACAGTTCTTGTTACACTTGTGAAAATGCCTCTTAAAATATAAAAGACAATTTATTATCCTAACCTCCCAAACAGTGTAGAGAGCAACATATATGGCCACGCCACGCGACCCTTAGATAGAGGAAAGTAATTAACCATTCAACTAGTAGATCGCGTGACACGCAAGTTATCACTATTGTGGATTTTCGTGGTGCTACAGAGTTGCAACGACAATAATTTATTTTCCTCCGTGTTTTATATTAGAGTAGGTCTCTAAAGACGTGAGGAAGAGGAGTAGAAGCTTCTTTTGAGGCGGATCTTCTGATGATAACGTCTGATCATTCGAGAAATATGTATATAAAATAGATAGCGATATACATAGACACAGTGTTGTGTTGTCATGTTAAGACTTGGTTAGGTGATCGACGGCCAAATGTTTTAAAAATATATTTTCTTATTAGATATAATGAAGAGATCAGCTTGATGAGTATTGATAGATGTGGCCACCGAAGTGGGTTCTGATGATCCTTAACTCCAAGAATATTCCTCTTACATTTGTCACTGAATATTCCTGCCAGCTTTGGTGCCTTCTGATGCACTTTCCATAGTATTCCAGACTTTAATATTTTGATAAATTCAGTGTTCTAAAGGCTATTCCAACCGAGTATAATTATTTTTTGGTTTTAACTTTATTGGTAAAGTTTGTGACCTAATCGATAAAGCCACTACCCATGCATGCATCTCTTTTTCCTTTTGTTTAAATTTTGTATCTATATAGAACAAAATCCTTTTGCCAAATCAGTAAAAAATGTTAAAGTAGAAAAATATGACATAAATGTAATTAGTTGAGAAAATTCATCAAAACTAATAGTCTAATATACACATGAACAAACAAAATCCCTCAATAATGAAACATTATATTCTTACCCAATATAATACTTGTATTATGTGTATATATATATACCAATGTTGCAAAAACTTCTTTTTTATGGTTTAGTTTTTTCTCACTCTTTTTTTTTGTAAATAATTTACTTTTATTTTAATAAATAGATAGCTAAACGGATTAATAGGTGGATATGCTTTTGTCTCGTGCCCGCGTCTTCTCACCTGCCTAAAAATCCACATAAAAGGAAAGTTTTAACAAGCCAATCTTGTTTTTTGGGTCAAAAACAAGCCAATCTAAAATAAATAAATAAATGGCCAACAAAATAAACTAAGAGCCGTCAACACCGTCCGATCAGCACACGTAGTCAATATTTGACCTTAATTGTTACCATCCAACGGTTAATAAAAATAAGAACCAAATTTCAATTTTTCTTTGCATACGCGCAAGGTAATATTCCAAAGGCATCTTCCGAGAAAAAAACCCTATTCGTATCTCTCTTTCACTTGTATATAAATCAAACTCATCTCCTACACATTCCACAACAATCATACATCAAGGTTTTCCACAAGATTCTTTTTCAGCGCTCTCGGACAATGGCTAACAAGAACAACATTGTCATTGTATTCGATTTTGACAAGACGATCATCGACGTGGACAGTGATAATTGGGTCGTGGATGAACTTGGCTTCACTGATCTGTTCGACCAGCTTCTCCCCACAATGCCCTTTAACTCTCTCATGGTTTGTGCATCCATCCCTAACTATATTTTCTGATTTTCATTCAACCCAATATCAATATTTGGTTTTCATAATAACAGGCTCGGATGATGAAGGAGCTTCATGATCATGGCAAAACCATTGAAGAAATCAAACAAGTCTTGAGAAGAATCCCCATCCATCCTCGCGTCATCCCTGCTATCAAATCTGCTCATGCGTTAGGGTAATTCCATATTTTTAATTTTGATTATATGCTCTGATTAAAGAAAAGACACGTACACGTTCACTTATACGGTTTGGTTATTTTTAGGTGCGAGCTGAGAATAGTGAGCGACGCGAACACGTTATTCATCGAAACGGTTCTTGAACATCTCGGGATTCGTGAGTATTTCTCTGAGATTAATACAAATCCTGGACTTGTAGATGAACAAGGAAGGTTAATAGTATCTCCTTACCATGACTTCACCAAATCCTCCCACGGTTGCTCTCGTTGCCCTCCTAACATGTGCAAGGTATACTTTACTACCATGTTACATGCACGGATTACAATTAATATTTGAATATTTTATATGCTACGATCAACTCATGTCGTGTGTTGAAACTATACGGATCCACTTGTGTGTGTTTCTTCGGTTAATTAATGGTTTTAATAATTTTATATTTATAGGGTTTGATAATTGAGAGGATTCAAGCTTCTTTTACCAAAGAAGGAAACAAGATGAAGATGATCTATCTTGGAGATGGTGCTGGTGACTATTGTCCGAGTCTTAGACTCAAAGCTGAAGATTACATGATGCCAAGGAAGAATTTCCCGGCTTGGGATTTGATCAGTCAAAACCCGACCTTGGTTAAGGCTACGGTTAGAGACTGGACCGATGGTGAAGCTATGGAGAGAATACTAATGGGAATAATCAACGAGATTATATTATCACCAGAAGAGGAGAAGATGTTGAGCTCTGATCATTGCAAGATATCTGTCGGGATTGTTCACGAACCTTTGGTGCCTCTTGCTCTTCAAGTTCCTTTAAGTCTGGTTAAGTGATTGATGAAGATAAGAAAGAATCTAAGATCTTTTTGTTTCGAACATTGTATTATATTCTTCATGCAACCGAGAAAGAAAGTATAAGATGCCTAAAGTTGAATGGTTTGGTTTATACATGGATTGTTTTGAACTCGTATTTATGTAACTCCATTGAAAGCTTAACGCCCCTTACATCGGAATCCCACTACTCACCTACTGCCTAAACATTCAATTTGCTACTTGTGTAGCATTTTTTAATATTTTTTCTGCAAATTTTGCCGGTCAATTAAAGATCATAGCTCAAATTCTACGCCGGCCTCGCCCACAAGTTTTGTTAAAACCCACCTTGCTTAGATAACAAACCGGATTTAGAAATTTAACATTTTCAGGGCTATCCCATAATGCCCATCAACCAGTATAGGCTATGCACGGTTTATAAGTAAGTGGCTACTAGGTGATTTTCCCGTGATATAAATATTTTTGAAGTAAATATACTATAATAATTGATTGCTATTTACTTTTAATTTTTAATTAATTTATAATTTGTATGCATCATTTATATTTATAATATTATATTACTTTAATAATACATATGATTTTATATATGTTATATTTAATCGATTTTGTTGTTTTTACAGTCAATTTAGTTATCATTTCTGTAATTTGGATTGCATCTCTGAATTCAACTATAATATTTTTTATTCTAAATATATTAAAATTTTGATTAATTTCATATTTGCATTTAGGTGGTTATTGTCTTAAATATATAAATATATTTTATGAAGATTATGTATAACTTTAAATATTTTGTGCTTAGACTAAAAAAATAAAATAAACTAAAGTGTCTGATTTCAGCTAATATAAATTAATATAAGGATAATATTTTGAAGTCTCATGCATATATATATATATATATATATATATAAATTTTAGAAAAGAACTAAATTGTAACAGTTGTTTAATATTTTATTTTTATTTTAATATGTTTTGAGTTGTTCTATGATTTATATTTATAAAATAAATTACTATTCTTATAAAATTATATATTCTTATTGTAGTTAAATCTATGATTTTAGATATAAGTTAGAATAGTCGAATCACTCATGTTGTGAGTATATTGAGTTACTGTTATTCTTTCAAATCCAAATGATATATTTTTATTTTTTATTATAATCAAGTCAAATCAAATCAATTTTATTTATCGTTTAAACGTGCATGTATTTTCATAATATTTATCAAATTATATATTGATGTTTTTTAAAATATATTATAAAATGAAGTGATGCTCAATAGGAAGTTACATACATAAGTAGGTGATACATTTTTGGAAGCTCATGAACACATATTAATATTTACAATAATTAAAAGATTCTATAAATTCTAAATAACTTTATGTCTTTGATTTATTGAATGGAAACTAAAATTTATTTAAAATAATATTAAAAATGAGAATTCAGATTTGCTTTGATATTTTGATTATGGTTATATTAAGTTCCACAAACATAAAATTTAAAAGAAAATTTAATATTAAGAAAACAAATAACTTTAATAATGATAAAATATAATATATCTATTTTGCAACTATTTGATTTTTTTTTGTTTTCATTATCTCTTAAAAATAAGCAGTACACAAAATTGTGATTTGATTTGAAAATAATATTATATAAGTAAAATATAATTTATCGATATTGTTTTTGATGTAATTGAAAGCTATTATAGTCAACAAAATATATGAAAAATAAATAAATCACTTCAATAATACTAATTATAAACTATTTTTAGTCAATTAAACATATATCAATTTATGTTTCTCAATTATTTTGTGTAATCTTCTAAGAAAATAGATAGATTTATAAAAATACTTCTATTAGTTTGAATTTTTTTTTGTATTGTTTAAAATTATGTTTTGAAAGAAATGTTATTTCTTTTTCTAATATCAAGATTATCTGTGTAAATTTTTTTAATAAAATCACATTATATACAAATTTATGTTTTTCATCTAAGAAAATATAGATATAAATAAAGTATTTTATTACTTCAAAACTATATTTTATGTTATTTAAAAATATTTTTTAAATGTAATATTACTATTTTGTGAACTTTCCTTTTTTTGAAATCATATTAAATATACATATATTTACGTTTTCAATTTTTTTTAACTTTATAAAAAAATTCCTTTTTTATTATATGTATATGTTTTTGGAATTTTTTTAAAAAGAAACTAAATTAAAAAATAATAGTATTTAATATTTTTAATTCATTAAGGGTATCAGTGTAATCAACCATCGTGAGAGTTAATATGAGAACGACACATAGGAAACTAACTTCTCAAATAATATTATAGAGATAGAAAAAAAAAATATTTGAAATGAGTTTTTACTGGGACGCTTAATAGGACACCCTTTCTTTTTTATAACTTGGGGTGTTCTTGGGGGTCGAGGCCTAACCAACGTGGTTGCGGTTACTCACAATGAGAATTAGATATTGTACTTATGTCACACTGCCACACAAACGGATATATCTGAGATAGTAAGTTTTTTTTTTTGAATTGAAGAAGTTCTAGGCCGAAGTATATAATCCTTGGACCAAGGAGAAGAGCCGGTTGTTTAATCCCTTTCCCGCAACTGCTGAGACTCGAACCTGGTACCTCTACCTTTTGGGAAAAAGGCTTTACCAGCAGAGGTAGTAGTAGCTCTGGGTCTGAGAACTAAGTTTCGAACCTGATGTGATTAGCGCTTTTCCAAACCCGTACCACTCAGACCACACAAGTGTGGTTATACTACACTTGTTTTGTTGTGTTAAGTTTGTGTTTCCTTGTTTTAATACTGTAGGCATCAGCGCACATAATAGAAAACAAACATTAAATGCTAATAAGCAATGGTAACAAGAGTTTAGTGAAAAAGGATTTGAAGAAAACAAAAAAACAACTAAACAACCGTAGCCATGAATGTGAAATATTCTAGCAAATGAAGACTATTTTATACTTGGGGAAGTAAAGGACTGGTTTCATCTTCGTTTTGGTTAATCTCTTCGGTTTTCCTAACAGCTGCGTGTAACAATACAACCACCACGCCTACCACGACGGCCACGGCAATATTGAGTTTTGCGTCAGTCAAGAAAAGAACCGAGAGAGTGAGAGCAGACATGACGATAAGGACAACACGGTGGTCGATCTCTCGGTCGAATACAGTGAGTGGTTCGTCGCGGAGGAAGTAGAGGAACAACCACGCACCGATAAGGGCCAGTAGGATTAGAAGGGCGAAGGGTTTCCAGATCAGACTGAGAAACACAGAGAAGAGGACGACGATGGTGTAGTTGGTTTGGAAGTAGACGATGTTGGTTTTGATTCGGGTGATTACTGAGGCTATCTTACGTGGGAAGTGGAAGGAGCGTAGGTCGAGCATTTGCTTCCATGGGCGGCGCGTGGCTAGGCCGGGTCTTACGTGGTGTTGGTTGTTGGTGCGTGTGATGTACTCCAGTTTTGGGGCTTGGTCGTTAGCTGCCGTCGGATTTGTACCGTATATTGTTGTCATGCTGTTTCTTCTCTTCTTCTTTTTTTTGTAATACAATGGAGAGTGATATTTTTGTATGTCAGTGTGATGTGTGAAGAGAAATATGTACAATGGAGAGGTTATATAAAGTTTTTAATTTCTATAATATATAAGAAATATGAGTTATACAAAAAAAAATGTGAAATGTGAGATGCGTTAGAAAACAACTAATAACACACAAATAAAATGCTACGTAAGAACGATATTTTTTTGGAACATATCTTTGACGGCTGACTCTTCCGAAGGATTCACCTACATAACTGTTATTAGAGTTCATTTAAAAATAGAGTTTTGTTTAGTTTTTTTGTGTGCATATAACTTGTTTTAACGTTTAGATTATGTAATTCGCAACCGATTTGTTATTACGGTGATCATACTGTCGTGATTTTTGTTTATAATTTATAATCTCATGAACTGGAATGGCTTGCTGATCGGTGATCATAATTGACAATCGTCTTTAGTAGATGAAATGTCACGGAAAGAAAAAGTTATGTATAACAAAGGCAACACTCTTAAAACGACGTAAACCCCCACAATCCCATAAAATAAATATACAAGTGTCTAGTAATAAAACGACAGGTGAAAAGTGCCATGGGGGACAATAACAGGCTACGCTGGCATTGTCTCAATTTATAAAGTGAAAAGAGGTGATATCCAGTGAAAACAAACCACATGGGACTTGTTTAGTAAGATGAGAACGAGGAGAAAACTGCAAGTCATGTAAGGCCAGGCCAGAAAGAGCTGAGACTTGCCGAGTTACTTATTTTTTTCTTTTGCATTATTGAACACTCAACCAAATGAACATGCATGGATCATTTATGGCCACCACTCCAACTTTAAACCCCCTTTTTTATAAGTTCCAATTTTTTTTTTTGGGAAAGGGATAAGTTCCAAGTTGAAACCTTGATATTCTGCTATAATTTTGTTATTGAACAATAATAAACAGTTGATCATGATGAAGGATGGTACGATAGTTTCAATGATGGACACATTGTATGTGGATGAGAGATTCTCAATGGTATTTTTCGAGTCGAGATAGTCAAAAGGGATTAAAAATCAAGATCATCACTGAATAAGGGCTAGCTAAATGTAGATGATTATAAATATATCATTTAATAATGGCGATTAAACGAATGAATACAAGGAAACATTTTGCATCAGGCGTATATCATGTTGTGTGTATGCATTTCTTCATGTCTTCTTGCGAGACGTGATTCAAGTGCAAAACCCAACAATAACAACGATCATGATGGTAAGGTCGACAGATACTTGGACTTGGAATGTGTTACTATCACTAAGACCTATCGCGCAACAGTTTCTAAAGTGTCGAGTGGGAAATGGTGACAGTGCAAGCTTCTGGTACGACTGTTGGACCCCTTTTGGACGGCTTCTGGATCACATTGGACCCACTGGTCCTTGTAATTTGAGAATACCACTAACAGCCACAGTGTCCAAAGCCTCAGACGGCGTGAACTGGACGCTGCCACAACCTAGGTCAGACAGTGCTCTAACTCTTCATATCCATCTAACAACTGTCATGCCTCCTCACGCCTCTGCTGAACCGGACTCTAATATGTGGATTGTTAACGGAACCGACTGTCATGGCTTCTCGTCAGGCAAAACTTGGGATATGCTTAGACCTCGCTCAACTTTTAAACAGTGGGCTCAGACTATCTGGTTTAAAGGACACATACCAAAGCATGCTTTCACTATGTGGGTTGCAAACCTGAACCGTCTCCCAACAAAGGATAGGCTGATCAGATGGGGCCTGAATATCCAACCGTCCTGCTGTCTGTGTACCACTGCTGCTGAGTCTAGGAACCATCTATTAATCACTTGTGGTTATGCGGAATTTGTTTGGCACCATATCCTACAGAAGCTCAATAGGTCTCACCTCTTCTACTCTTGGACAGAGCTTATGTCATGGATCAGAAAACCCTCTTCAGCAACGCCTTCAACACTAAAAATGGTGGCGGCCCAGGCGACAGTGTATCATTTATGGAAGCAGAGGAATATCAGCCTACACAATGGAGTCTGTCTACCCCCTCACACTTTCGTTAGGCTCATTGATCGCGAGGTCCGCAACGTAATCACAGGAAGAAGGGGAAGAAAGCGCTTTGAAGGTCTTATGGTTCGATGGCTTTCTTAACCTTCTCTTGATCATTTGTTTCTCAATTATGTATCCCCTTGTTTTTTATCTTTTTTGCTAAGGTGATATCTTGCAGCTATCTTGTATATCTGAACCTTCTCATATTTATATGATATTTACATTCCTAGCAAAAAAAAAAGACTAGGCTATTTTGTTGTGGATAGTCTTATGATAGTGATAGTACTATCAAGCCATGGTGCTCGAATAGCAAATCCAATAAGATTTTAGCAAAATAGTGATGAAAATTAATATCATACGCCTATAAAATTAGACAATTATTAATTATATTTTAGGCTTAAAATTTTCCTTAACAAAATTTGTGATAAACGCAGTCAAATTGTTAATTTGCTATTAATTTGAAAATTGTGATAAACGATGTCCACCACTGAAACATCATAATTAACTGTACTTAACTTGTTAATAATATGATTTTAAAACATATGATAAACACTTGCAAATTTTTTTTTTTTTTTTTGACAACATCACTTACAAAAATTTAAAACCAATTTTTATTAAAAAAAAATAGATGTTTTCAAATGGTAAAAATGACATTTATAATATTTTAATGAATTCTTCCGGAAAACTTAAAACGCCAGAAATGCTTACAAGTAAAATTATAACCCTATTAGCACTGAGCCGGATTTTAAAATATACCCAAAATATTTCCAAACCAGGTGGATTGGACTCGAATATATACGGGTTTTATGAGTTTTGAGTTAGACCTGCGCAGTTGACACCGCTACAAATAAATCCTTGAAATAGTAATCTTTGCAAGTAGCAACTATATATTAATACTCCAAGTAAATTCAGTTAATGAAGTTGAAACTACACAATAAAGTGATAACCCAGCCTTAAGACAATAATAATAGTTGGTTGTAGAGTTTACAAGACAAACGAAACTTAGAAAGTGCAGTGATCCTTCAAGACCTGCCTCGCGAGATCAAACGCTCCACTGTGCTTATATATCAAATGCAGATTGTGAGCAGCTTCTTTGCGTAGGTCACAGTTAACAGGTTTACGCTCTTCTGCAACATTAGGATCTTCGTTTGGGAGCTTCGGCATTGGATACTCTTTCTCGTAAACCGCTAAAACCTTCTCGTAGTACGAAGCCGCAAGAGTCACAAGACCTACGTGATGATACGCCCGAGCAACGTTATACAAAGCCTCTTGACTGTTGCTGCAGATTCTGATATTGTTGTATAGAAATGCAAAGCCTTGAGCAAGACACTCATGCCGGTTCTTGAGTCGGAAACCGAGGGCTAAGTTGATTAAAGCAGCTCCTGAGAAAAGAAGATATAAGAGATGAAGACTTTTATTTAACTGATCGAAGGAGAGAAGAATATAGATACATGCTTACCTACGCAGAGGTTGATTAAAGGGCTATCTGGCATTAGTTTATATGCTTCAAGGTATTCTCTTGCAGCATCTTGATGTCGGCTTGTAACGGTGAAATGATGACCAGCGATAAGAATAGGCGGTACGCAATCTCTGTACTTGCTTCTTAAGTGATGCATGAACTTAGCTTCACTCGATGCTCTTTTCCCTAGTCTGCGCAAAATCATACGAGATATTTATACTGCAAACCAAACCGGGTGGACAACACTTTCCAAGTGAAATGAAATACGCTCTGTATACCTTGAAATGACTTTGTAATAGCAGTTCCAGGCATTCAAACGATACGGATGTTGCTGAATGACAGATCTTACACAGTCAAACCACTGCTTTGGATCCATAGTATCACATGATATTTCTGTAAACAGCAAAAGAAGAAAGCGGTGTTAACCATACACCCACGAAGAAAAATGGATATCAAGGTTGGGTTATAGGAGATTACTAGCTCCAAGTGACTGAAGCTCCTTTTTTATCTCAACAGGCAGCATTTTGGCGTCCAATCTACGAGCCAGGTTAACTATCTCCAGAGCTTCCCAAAACCTTTGCAGCGATGCCAATGCCTTGCACAACTACAAGACATGCAATTTAAGGAGTCATGACAAACATAAAGGAAGACGGCATCAAGGAAGTTATACGGTCATTCGCAAGAAAAACCGTATGTAAAAAGAAACAATAAAATATGTAGAAGGGAACCGTTAATTACATCTACAAAGAGACGGTGGTACTCTTCATCCTTCATAGCTTCTTCCTGAGTAGAGAAGTCAAAGTATAACACCCGTCAACATAAAAGGCAAACAAAGAGGACATAACCGCCATGCATTTCACCCACAAAAGTCTTGTGGACAAGTTCTTATCAGGTAATACGGGAAGGTATGATTGTGTGCACATAGATAGATACCTCAGATTCACTGCAGATATCTTCGTTCTGAGCTTTAATAGCAGCCCGTTCTCTGATTCTCTTTGTCTCATTTAATGTTGCCCTGATTTTGCGCCACTTTTTGGGTCCGCCTCTCAACCTATAGCTCAACATGTTTCGGAACAAAGGTTACTAATAATGCCCAGACAGAAACGGCAAGTCTTAAAGATTATAATGGATATGTTTTTTTATACTCACTCTGAAGCTTGAGCATCTCTAGGACGTCGGCGTCTTCTATTTCTTTGAAGCTCCGAAAGAACCGATCGTTTTCTTTTTCCCTTGACCTACACGTCTCATGAGACCGAGTGCAAGTACAGTGTAAGGCGCCAGCATACAAAATATTTCCATCAAACGACATTCTGCTAATGCTAAATGAAAGAACCCTAACGAAATGCTGAATGTTCAGGAGGGTACAAGTACATTTTTCTTCAAGAAGCAGTTACTATTTATGTTGTCAATTTCTTTAGCATATTTATTATATGAAACTTGGATACAGAGATATTACCGTCCGCCGCCACACCCATTTAAGAACCAACTGCAATGCTGTATTGGCAAACTCCTCGAGCATCCCCTCTGAATAATAGATCTGACAAAGATGCATCCTGATCTTTCTTTTCTTCCACCATGCCTTCTGTTTAGAAGTATCAAGATCTACACTTAGAAAAAAGAACCATTGTTAGCAAACTTATATCGCATAACTAACATTTGGAAGAAAAACAGTTCGACGCTGGAAAGATATCGCAAATCCATTACTTGTACAAAGTTTGGCAGTGAATCTGACAAAGTGATATTTAATAAGGTATTGTAACATGGGTAAACTATGCACTCGTTTAGATAATACGGCAAGAGAAGATAGTGTTTTTTTTCTCTGCTGACCTGGATTTTCCGGAGGAGAAAGCACTGATATAGCTTCATCTCGTTTGCCATCTTCCAGGAGAAGTGAAGCCAGAGTTATGCGAGCATCAATTGGATCACTGAGTTCATTCAAAGCTGAGGGAATTTTCAGTTAGCAACAAATAGAAAAAAGCTAACGAGAAACTGAAAATACAATTAACAATAAGATTTTAATTTGCACGACATGGAAAATCATAAGATATTTGAGTTTCGAAACCTTCACAAAACATCCAATGTAGTTAACTACAGACAGAACATAGTAAAATTGTATCTCTACTATTGACAAAAGGGGGCTATACATATGCACAACACCTAAATTAACCTCTTATTAAATAGATTAAAAAGTACCTTTGTAATAGAAAATGATGGCCTGATCTCGTTTTGCCAACGACGTATAACAGCGAGCAACTTTCACAAACAAATAACCATCCTACAAGGAAGTCCACGGAACTAGTTAGCCCAGGGACGAAGCAAAAGTTGTAAGAGAAGAAACAATCCGAGTACAACTGCTTATCAACTTACATTCACAGTGTCATTGACTGCTAACAAATAGTATTTGAGAGCAGAATGAAAATTCCCAATCTTTGTTAGCTCATCAGCCAAATTGATGATGAGATTTGGATGTTCGGATACAGCCTCCCGTGGTAGACTACTTAAAACAATCTGCAGATGCGGCAAGCAACATAATTCACAAGAGAAGGTACATCAACTTTTTGAAAAGAGAAACCCCTATATAAAAGACTGCACATCATACTAAAGATCATAACACAACAGAACTGACATACTTCAAATGATGTAAGAAAGTGAGACATGAACTTGAGAAGAAACACGAAGGAATAAGAATGACAAGGACCAATGCAAACCACATTCTCTTTAGGTAGATTTAAAATCTCATTTTTTTTCCCAAATCTTGTTATCCATCTACTAAATAATTAGAGGAGGGTATAGTTTTAAGGCAATCATTGGGATAAAAGATTAGCAGGTTTATAATGTAAGATACACAAACCTCTGCTTGCTCCATTTCTTGGAGGCGAACATGACAGATGGCTTGTCTGATTTTCAAGCTGGAAGGTAGTTCTTTTCCTAGATTGTAGATTTGGCGCACATCATGAATATACTTAAGAGCTCTATCATACGCATTAATTTCCATCAAAACAGAAGCCAGTAGATCCAAGACATCAGGCCCCACTTCAGATGGATGAGATTTTATATGATCCTCTAAGATGTTTGCTGCTCGTTCACCCTCGCCGGATTTTAGAAAATACTGAGAAAACCAAGAAAAAAAAACAATTTCGTAAACTGGGCATAACCATTTGTCTCTTTCTGGGTATAGAAACTACATCACAGAGATTAGCAATTTAGAATAAATTTATACTCATTCAGCTTATAATACCTTTGTCCCCCAATCGAGGACCTCAATCCTCTCAGGATACCGACGAAATATTTGCTCATAGGTTTCGGCAGCTTCTTTATATCTTCCAGCATTTAGGCAGAGGTCTGCATATTCATATTTCAAAGAGAAATTCTCTGGATCAGCTTGTACTGCTTTGGACGCATAACTCCTTGCAGACAAGTCCCCTTGTTCCCTGAAATCAATTAGTTTTGTTAGTTAGCTTGGTACTGTCAAACAAAATTCTAAACAGAAAACAAAACAGCTTCCTGCGTTTTCGTTTTACTCATTTTCCCAATAACTATATTACCAAGGCTAATAACATTGGGTTCTTGTTACTTAATTACTTGCAAGCCCTACAATCTCTGTTACGGTCTTACTGTAAACAACTATCTTGACATCTAGATATCCGTTATTGACAAGCACATAGTAGTAACATAAATGTTTCTGCGTTCGCCATTTCTGCTGTATAAAAGTGAAGACTGGCATGAACAAAGAGAACTTACTTGGACCTCTCGTAAAGCAACTTCCAACACGGTGATTTTGGACCTTCAACAGTTGCAGCAATCCTCAATACTCCAGTAGACAATGAGTCGGTCCTACCAAGTTTCTCATATACAAGCGATAGGTAATGATACGCTCGACCGAAGGTTGGTGCTTGCTTAATAACGTCTAATATAATAGGTAAGGCCTGGAAGAAAGTAAAACAGCATAAATCTGGATCAGTCCATAAATAAATATAAATAATATGAGACACACACGATTTAGGAAAAAGCAGCAGTTTCTGAAATGTAATAGTCAAAACGATATTGTGGTAGAGAAAAATCAGTTTACTTTTTCAGGAAAATAATGAAATGTGTTCCCGAGCTACGCTATTCTCTCTAAAAAGGCACGATACCACAGAAAATAAAAACTTCGTCTGGGATTACCTCACTGTCTTTATTATCTGCGTGAAGAAGAAACGCCTCACTCAACCTCTTCTGAATTTCAGGTGAAACTTTTTTCTTTGACCCCTGTCGTCTACCCCTTTTTTTATTCTGCACAAGTATATACACTGTCATTTAAAAAAAAAAAAAAAAAAAAAGTGGCAGCATATGCAGAGTTGATATATGTCCCATCATATAATTTCGTGGAGTGTAGCACGAGAAAGTGCACAAGTGATGCAGGAGGGAACTTGTATTTCAATGAGGTTCAAGAACAAACATGCAGTTCATGTACTTTTTCCCTTTTAAAAAAAAAGAGTTAATGCTAAATAATAGACAAAAGGACAAAGTTCTTGCTGCAAGAGACGGAGTGAAGACACAATGTAATAGTACAAGTTAACTTGTGAAAAAGAAGAAGCTGTCCAAGGAAAACGTACCTTCCTAGACTTTCGTCGGCGGCCAGTATCGTAGAGTTCCATGAATCCCTTCTCGCCCGAGGTGCTATTCCAGATGTTAATAGCATCATGCCTGGATCTCTTATCTGAACCATCACTGTCACATTCACAAAAAAAATAATCAACACAAAATATATGTTGGGGAGTACTTGACCAACAAATCCAACTAAAAGCTACGTGAATGGGATTTTCGAATGCATAAAGCATTAAACAAAACTAATGGGAGGGAGAATTTAAACAATTTATTCACCGAATTGCACAATCTAGGAAAATCAAAAGTTATTGTCATTGCAACTAGAAACATTATATACCAAAATAAAGAAACAAAAGGAGAGTGAAAGACGAACCGTTGAGACTCAGTAAATGCTTTGCGTTTCTTCTCAGCGAGAGCTTCATATTCAAGGCGTTCGAATGTTGTTGGAATTCCACTGACAGCTTCAGACTCATCTCCTTCTTCAGACTCATCTCCCTCATCATCATCATCATCATCATCATCTACCTGGCCTCCTTCATCACTGTTTCCGTCATCATCATCATCGTCATCATAGTTATCATCACTTCCATCACCACCGTCTACTTCCATATTGCTTGGACCCCCTTCCAACACAGAAAACGAGTGTTCCTCATCTCCTTCTCCCACCACACCCTTTCCCTTATCTTCCATCCTTTCCAAAAGACAAACCAAAAAGAAGTCTCTTTTGGAGCTTCACTATCTACAACGCAGAACCAATCAAAAAGTTGACATCTTTTCTCTACCACGCAGCTGCTTACTCGACACTGAAACCGTAAATATTCAATTTCCCTTGAAACAAAAAGGCTCAAAACCCCTGAAATTGAAGAAATTTGTTACCTGAAAATCCAAGTGAAGTGTGTCTGAAGAACGAAAAAGAAAAGGTTTTGTTTCTCTTCAACGACAAAACACAAAACCAGAAGAAGACCAGATGCAGTTTTCTCTCGGCCGGCGATGGAGAGAATACGAGAGAACGGTGGAGAGAAGATATTGGGTCAGAAATACAATATACTAAAAGGCCCACATGTAAGCCCAAGAGAGATATTTCTATAAGAAGATGATGTCTTTAAGCCCAACAGAAGCATTCTCAATTCTTATGTACAAAGATTAAAACAAGAATCGCTTATTCTCCCTTCAACGCCAAAACCAGACGATTGCCTAGAATTTCTACTTCATTTTCATGTCTTATTATCTATGTTATTAAGCTTTTCGTGAGCATAGAAACCACTTGCTTGGATTTATCTACACCGTGGAAGGTTTTCTATCAAACTAATCTCTCAATTGAACCGAGAACCAGCCGGTGCTAAGAGATTGTAGCTCAACAATGTTGTTTCATGGAAAGAGGATAAACAAGACCCTTACAGGGCTCGTAAATCTCAAACATAACAAGTCAGAACCAAAGCTTTACATGTGTATTAGAAGATGGGCCGCCGGCCAAGCCCCGAGGCTTAGAGTGCTTTTATAAACCCTTACTGTTGTAATAAATAATAAACTGTATGCTCTACAAAAGCACAAAGGTTTCGTGGTGTAGTTGGTTATCACGTCAGTCTAACACACTGAAGGTCTCCGGTTCGAACCCGGGCGAAGCCATTATTTTTTCTTTATTAGTTATGAAAATTTCAAATACTTTAAAAAAGTTAAACGCCGTTGCCGGGGATCGAACCCGGGTCACCCGCGTGACAGGCGGAAATACTTACCACTATACTACAACGACACTATTGATGACTGAGATGACAGTACTTAACTAAATATCTTTTCCACAGATGATTAAGAAGACAATCTCTTTATTATTGCCTTCTTTTAGCTTAGAGGGCCAAATATATTCAAACTACAATAACAAACTTTTGTTTTTGAAACACTACTAATATACATAGTTGTAGCATTAATTTACATCATTAAAAATAATTAGGCAAACAAAGAAAACTACTCACACTAGTTACATTATAAGAATATGATCCCACATCAGATCAGCCTTTTGTATATGTCAACATACAAACTTGAAAACATAAAAAGTGAAATATCAGATACTGGTACAAGTAATTATAATTAATAAATCATTATAATATTCATTTATTATTAGTATTTTGTCATAAATGGTCATTTATTTTTTATTGTCAGAGAAAATTAAACAAAATTGAAGCTAATTTCGAGGGATATATTTATAAAGTTAGAGTTTTATCTCTTAATATTAATAAATTATAACTTTGAAAAAAGAATCTTTCTAGTTATATAAAAACTATTATTAATTGATAATGCAGAATTTTTTATTCAATGAAGATTAAAATGTCAACTATAATCTGATAGTATCGGTAAATTCACAACCAAATTAATGCAACAATTAAACTGAACTCCAAAATGATTTTAAAAACTTGCCATAAAAATATCCTAAGATACTAAAAAGAATAAAAAGTCCCGTCGTCGCTTTCTCTTTTATCTCTTTCCCTTCCCCTCTGTGATGTACGAAGCACGTTAATGGCGGCTCCGCATTTCACACAAATCGAAACCACAGCATCTTCGCTAAACCCTCTCATGTACTCCTTCCTCTTCTCGTGTCTCCTTTCTCTCTCCCTCTTCTCATTCATCTCCGCTACCTACTTCCTCCTCAAAGCCTCCCGCCGCAGAGCTGCTCTCTCCAGCCGCAATAAACTCTCATCCCAATCCGAAACCAAACTCGAACCATCGGAGATTTCTGAATCGGCCCATTACCAAACCGGTGAAGATGACGAGACCCGGTTAGCAAAATCGCGTCTTTACGAGTTACTGCTCTGCGATAAGAAGGAGGAGGAAGAGTCTGATTGGGAGGGAGATCAAGAAGTGTCTGCTAAGAAGAAGAAGAGGAAGAAGAGAGGTAAGAAGAAGAAGTCGGAGGTGAGAGGAGGTGGGAAAGATGAATCCGGCGGCGATGGTGGGTTGGTTTCGGGTTCGGAAACCAAACCGGAGTTTGTTTGCTTGTATCCTTTTACATCTTCGAGCAGTGCGACGCAGAGGAAGATCAAGCAGCAGTACGATCATCTTGTCAAGTGCAATAGTGCTAAAGGATTGACCTTAGCTCAGGTTAGCTTCTAAAGGTTATAACTTTATACGATTTGAAGCTTAGATCAAAGTCTGCTAAGACTCTGAATTTCCCTAAAGTAATAGGCTTTTTGTGCATGTTGAACCTCTGTGGCTTTTAGCTTGGTGGTGGTGTTAGTTCAATATCATATACTACTTGAGTTGATAAACAACATGATCAGCTTCCTTCCTTATGATCTATCTGAATGATCAATCAGTTTAGATTGATGTTCCTTTGGGTTCTGCAGGTTGGGGAGTTTGCTAACTGTTTGATAGAAGCCAAAAATGAATTACAGAACAAGTAAGTTAACACTTCCATCAGTCCATGAGAGGATATCATATACCCCCATCTCTGATCCTTATCATTTGTTCTTCTTACATTTTGAGGACTCAAGATTGTTTCTTTTACGATTAATGTATCTTCACTGTGTGTTCGCTTTCGGGAATATGTTATTGAGAGATCATAGATGTTCATATGCTGTTAACACCTCAAGAATTGGATTTCTAGATTCATAACAATTGTTAGCTGCTTTGTTCTCTGAGCTTAATCCTAAAGTTGACCTCTGATGGTACCTTTTCTTCCCCAGTGATGATAATTTGAGGCTGATAGTTTTATATTTTAGGTCGGAGGTAATCAAGCGTAAGTTTTCAATAACGAAAGCTCTTCTGTTCAAGGCTGATAGGTCTTCCTTTGACCGAATTCGTCAACAGGTGAATATTAGCTTCATCAGTTCTTGCCTGATTATTTTTCTGTCTTTAAGTTGCTTTTAGGCAGAAAGTAATGTTTGTGTCTCAACAGATTTACAAGCTGGAGATGGAACAAAAAAGAGTACAAGAAGATGCACTTGTATATAACTGGCTCCAACAACAACTAAAACTTTCACCTGCATACAAAAAGGTAATACCAAACTCGATCACTTCTTACTAGTCATTTATGCAGATGTCAATGGATTCTGTGATCTCTGTAGATTGTATCCGAGACTTCAAGATCTTATAACTGATGCTGTCTAATAGACCAGTAGAGTCTTATTTTTGTTACCTTTTGTATTGGAATCTGTTAGCACAATTCAAACTTTCCTTTGGATTCTGGTTCATTTTTCTGCTTAACTATAGCTAAAGCCATGAGTACTTTTTTTCTGATAGCGTAGGTTCTTGAGATAAGCGCTTCCATGGAACTCAAAGACAAACTGAGGACAGAGTTAGACAGTCAAGATGATGAAGTTTCAGATATCTCCTTTGAAGAGCTATTGGAACAGGAGAAGAAAGACTCCTTTTGGTTAGTAACTCTCTCTCTCTCAAGCTTATTAATAAATCTAAATTACTTGCCATAGGAATCTTGCTACATCAGCCGTCCAGATCAAGGCGAATAAACTCATATTCAGGATTGTTCTTAAACCATCTTGTTCTCTCCGGTGTTGGTTTTCAGGCATAAAAATGGAAGATTGCGAACTGGCAGCAGGACATGAACTGGTGATCAAAATTCTTGATGCCCTGCCGTGAGCTCAGCCGGAGAACCAAATCCTTTTTAAGTGCTGTGTATAGAGAGAAAAGAGAGAGAGAGAGAGAGAGAGAGTTGAACAGACATAAAAACAGTTTCCTCCATAGGCATACGTTGGTTTATTTTGCCATGGGATACATTAGTACATTACCCGGTTATGAAATAGATTTTTCGGTTCGGTTCGGTTCGAGTTACATTAATACGGTTTTAAGTATACCAGATTGTAGCGATGGCAGTTAAGTCAATTAACCAACGGATAAAATAACAGACGGTAGTAAATCGAGAATCGCCATGTCGTGTTTTTTTGTTTGGTCTTGTTGACCTTCGTGTTTCTGCTGTCGTTTTGTTCCTCAGTAAAATAAGATAAATAATGAGATATATACGCCTCGAAATGTGAGCCAAGACTATAACTTTACAAACACACTGGCCACTGACTTGGCTTCCGTTATCTTTTGAATCTTCTTATTCTTCTCCAAGAGCCATGGCTTTGTGCTCGATCTTCTGCCCTCGCATCCCTGTTCGATTCAGACCCAAACCCATTTCTCCTCTCCTCTCAAAACCTTTGTTTCCCCTCTCTTATAGGGTTTACTCTTCCCTGCAACCTACTCCCTCTACCAAAGGTAATTTCTTTTCTTTTTTCTGGTTTATGCCTTCACATGGTACTTAATTGCCACAAGTCTTGATGTTTCTCAGAACCATGAGTTGTGTTACCAATGCTAAGAAAGATGTTTGGATAACAATCTCGAATTTCCCCCTTCTGGTTAGTCTTGTGTCTGAAGAATGGCTGTTTTATATATGACAGATGAACTTGGAAGTGTAAGCATTGGGTTTCTGGGTATGGGAATCATGGGTTCTCCTATGGCACAAAACCTCCTCAAAGCTGGGTAACACTTTTTTGCCTTGCATACTTATCATACCTTCAATAAAGGAACAGTTTTTAGACTTTGAGGATAGTGTTATCTGTAAACAATACAATTCACATCAGTTTCTACTTTGGTCTCTTTGGTTGTTAGGTGTGATGTGACTGTGTGGAACCGAACTAAGAGCAAATGTGATCCTCTCGTCGGATTAGGAGCAAAGTAAGATATATCTCCAGTAAAGGTTTTTAAGTTAATGTATAAGCAAAACCTATGCTTAAGAAAGTCTTTTTTTTTCATGTCTTGCAGATACAAGTCTTCTCCTGAAGAAGTGACTGCAACTTGTGATCTCACATTTGCAATGCTAGCAGATCCTGAGAGTGCAGTGCGTATGTTTCACTTTTGTTTGTTTGTTTGTTTGTTCCACTCCATTTAAAAGACAGAAACGATGTTATGCTTTTTGTCAGATCGATGTTGCCTGTGGAAAGAATGGAGCCGTATCTGGAATTAGCTCAGGAAAAGGGTACCTACCACCTCTACTACTCCTTCGTTAGATTTACCATCTCTACTACACTTGATATAATAAAAAAATGGGACTTGCCTTGCTGATGCAGGTATGTTGATGTCTCAACCGTTGATGCTGCCTCATCCATCTTAATCAGCAAGCAAATAAAGGATACTGGAGCATTGTTTTTAGAGGTAAAGACTCTTTTTAAAAATCTCTGTTTGGAATCATTCAAAAAAAATATTTAGCAAATGTGGTGGCTTCATTCACTGTTAATAATTATTCACAGGCACCAGTTTCTGGTTCCAAAAAGCCTGCAGAAGATGGTCAGCTGATATTCCTCACTGCAGGTTAGCTACCAGCCTATTCCTCACTGAGCTTGTATTTATCTATGGTTATCATCATTTTATACAATTTTACCAGAGTATGTTTCGTTTGCGTTCTGGTTGTCCATGTTAGTCTTGTCTATGTCTTGTAACATATGAAATGATATTTAAGACTACCTGGCGCTTAACAATTTCAGGTGACAAGCTACTATACGAAAAAGCTGCTCCTTTCTTAGACATCATGGGAAAGGTACTCTCTTTCTTGCTTGTGCTTTGCTTCCAGTTATTCTCTCTTCTGTAAATAAACTACTAGTTTGCATATTATATGATCCCAGTCAAGATTCTATTTGGGTGATGTTGGTAATGGAGCAGCAATGAAACTTGTCGTCAACATGATCATGGGAAGGTATATGATTTCACCATCCATGGATTTCATTTCTTGGCAAATTATCAGACTCTCAGTCTCATTCAATCTTGCAGTATGATGGCATCATTCGCCGAGGGAATACTTCTCAGCCAGAAAGTAGGACTTGATCCAAATGTACTAGTCGAGGTAAGTCAAAAACACCATCCTTTCAACAGCAAATTTCCCTCTCTAATTTTGCTATTGACATGAGGAAAAACCTCTGCAGGTTGTTTCACAAGGAGCTATCAATGCGCCAATGTACTCACTTAAGGGTCCTTCCATGATCAAGTCAGTGTACCCTACAGCTTTCCCATTGAAGCACCAGCAGAAGGTTTGTTAAACAGTGTTATCTCCTCTTGTTGAGAACTCTCACTAAGACTTGACTCTCAATGATTTGTTTATGCGTGTGATATAGGATATGAGACTTGCACTGGGACTAGCTGAGTCTGTATCTCAGTCAACGCCCATCGCAGCTGCAGCAAACGAGCTTTACAAAGTTGCCAAGTCATACGGTTTGAGCGATGAAGACTTCTCTGCGGTTATTGAAGCACTGAAAGCTGCAAGATCTCAACAAAGCTAAGCTGCTTAAAAGATTTGTTCTTTCATTTTCAGTTCTACCTGAACTAAAAGAGTTTTTCTTTGTTGTATGTAAAGATGTCAACTTTACATTAAAAGCATCAAACACAATTCAACCTTTGATCTCCTGATGTGTTGACTAAAAAAGCTATAAAGAATTGTTTGACCAACGTTGACCACATTAAAAACGGTGTCGTTTTCGTATATTCCGATGATTAAGTTGATAACGCCGAATCAAAAAAAAAAATAACTTTGTTCAAAAGAAAAACTCCTCGTCTGGGCTTGTCGTTCTCCAAGTTCAAAACTTTGAACGTTTTTGATGCCATCGGAACTCTAGATTCTAAGAATCTGAATCGTAGAAAAAAAATATTTACTTGTTATTGTTTGGGTTTCATCGGGAGAAGGAGAAAGTTAAGGTTTTTGTGTGTGTGTTTGATTCACATCTGCAGTGATCGATGGATTATAACTCAGGTCGTGGTTATGGTGATGACTCTTACCATCGTCAGCTACAAGAGGAACAGCTACCACCGTCTGATTATGTAGTGGAGACTGTTGATGACCGGAGTAACGGTGGTGCATCAGCTGTGGATACTGGTGGGATGCAGATGAAGCAATCTAGTGACCATCGCCACTCTTCTTCGTCCATGTGTTCTCCTGGGTTCGTGTTATAAAAGAGTTTATACTTTTTTTTTGTTTTGTTCTTGTCTTAGGATTTTGATGGAAAGTGTTGTTGTGTTAGGAAACTATTCGTGGGAGGAGTTTCTTGGGAAACAACTGAAGGTAAACATGTTTTTGTTGTGTCTTTTTCTTTGTCTGAATTGAGTTAGTTGGAGCTTAACAGTAACACGTTGGAAGACTCAAAGGTCTCTCTTGTTCTGTTGGTTTATTTTTCTTTGCGTTTTGATTCCATTTGCTGCCACTTTTGATATTCAGAAAATTTTGGGAAGTACTTTGAGAAGTTTGGAGAAGTTGTGGACTCTGTGATCATGAGAGATAGAATGACTGGGAAGCCAAGGGGGTTTGGGTTTGTGACTTTTGCTGATTCAGCTGTTGCAGAGAAAGTTTTGGAGGAAGAAGAGCATGTAATAGATGACCGCAAGGTAGTTCAAGTTTCTCATTTCTTAACTTGTTAGATGCTTTAGTTAATTAATCCCTACTTATATGTTAGGTTGACCTGAAAAGGACAGTTCCTAGAGGGGACAGGGATACCGATATCAAACCGGTATCAAAAACTAGGAAAATCTTTGTTGGTGGTCTTCCACCATTTTTGGAAGAAGGTACAAGTTTCTCTGTTCAGTGTGTGGTTGTTGCTGTTTTGCTGATAATGTGGTTTTTTCATATTTTGTAGATGAACTGAAGAAGTATTTCTGTGTATATGGTGACATAATTGAGCATCAGATCGTGTACGACCACCACACTGGAAGGTCAAGAGGGTTCGGTTTTGTAACCTTTCTGGCTGAAGATTCTGTGGACAGACTTTTCTCTGATGGTAAAGTCCATGAGCTTGGTGACAAACAGGTAACCCTCTCTTTTACCTTTTCAAAATTTAAGCTAAAGAACCGTAGTATACTGATCTCAAGCATTGATAATGACTCAATAGGTCGATATAAAAAGGGCTGAACCAAAGAGAGCCGGGAGAGATAACAGTTTTCGCTCCTATGGCGCTAGTGGCAAGTATGATCAGGAAGATTGTTATGGTGGGAATGCAAATGAAGATTACAATATGTATGGTGGTTATGGCGGTTATGGAGGCTACGCTGGGAACTCCATGGTTAATGCCGCTGGATTTTATGGTTACGGTGGTGGGTATGGTTATGGCTATGGTTATGGCTATGGAGGCCAAATGTTTAACCCTGGCTATGGAGCTGGCGGTTATAGCCATATGGGTGGTGGCTATGGTGTTGCTGCGGCAGCTGCTTATGGAGGTGGAAGAGCTCACGGAGACGGCAACAGTGGCTCGAGCAGTGGCAAAGGAAATGGGACCAATGGTTTAGGGCCGGGTCGATACCATCCTTATCAGAAGTAAGAACTTCAGGCTGTTGCATAGACTTTGTAAAAAGACTTCTTTTTGTTTTGTGTTCGTTTTAGTTTTTAAGGAACAGTTAAGACTTAAGAGATAGATTGGTATACGTAACCAATTCTTCACATTCAACTGCTGTGAGGGGGGACCTGCTTGATGCTAAGTATGTTTTATGACAAAAGGTGTTGAACATTATAGTTGGTATTGAAGATTATTTCATAAATTTGAAAGTAATGTAAGAGTATGATTAAACTTAAAACTGTTATAGCACAATCTCAGCAAGATATCGTTATGCACACCATTATCTTTGACTTCGACGCTGATCTGTGTGACCATGAACCAATTGGTGGGTATTCTAGGATTGTGTGCGATCTTCAGTGCTAGATTGAACGTTCCAAGGCTGAACTCAACTTTGTTCTGCAGCAGCTCGGCATTTCTCGGTAGTAAAGGACAGGCAATAGCGTTCTTTACCTTTGCCTACGATCATCATTTAGCACATCAAAGATAACGCCGTGGGTTATCAGAACCTACAACATTCTTCACTTTTTGAGACTAGTTTGATAAAGGTCTGTAGCATTGCCTACATCTCAGTCTGTGCGGGATATACTCATCTATTACGCTGTCCATAAGTCATGATCATCCTCGTAATGATGTCCATCGTGTGTAGGACCTTTCTTCCACATGTGACTGACCAAATCCTCAAGAACCGGGTAGACGCTCGAAAACTCGCTCTGTTCTGATGATCCTGACGAGAATTTGTACACTTTCTTCTTTAACTCAATCCAACTGCTTCCAGAAAGTTTCTTAAGATCCTTTTTCTTCGCCAAGGCCCTAACCTTTGCAGAATCTTCCCATCTTCCGCTAGCAGAGTAAGTGTTAGATAGCAACATATAGCTTCCTGTCTTCTCAGGCTCAAGATCGAAAAGCTGTGATGCTACATCCTCTGCGATGTCCATATTTTTATGCATGCGGCAAGAATTTAATAGAGCTCCCAGCACACAGACGTTAGGCTCCATCGGCATGCTCTTCACAATCTCGCTAGCTTCTTTCAGAAACCCTACACGACCGAGGAGGTCAACAATACATGCATAGTGCTCTTGTTGTGGCTCTATTCCAAACTTTTTTCCCATCGAACTGAAAATTTCGCGTCCCTTTTCAACCATCCCTGCGTGACTACAAGCCGAAAGAACAGCTACCATAGCAATCCCATCTGGATGCAACCCGGATTTTATCATTCTATCGAACATGCTTAGAGCTTTCTCACCAAACCCATGCATACCATAACCTTTGATCATCGAGTTCCATGAGATCAAATCCTTGTCCCTAATTGCTTCAAATACTAGATTCCCCTCACTGAGTGATCCACATTTGCTGTACATATTCACCAACGCATTCTGAACCAGAATGTTATCGCTCATCGAGGTTCTAATCACATGTCCGTGGATCTCTTTCCCCAGATTCAAAGCAGGAAGCTCTGCACAGATGGATAGTATACAACAAATCGTCACTGAATTAGACAAAACTTTCGAAAACTGCATTCGCCGGAAATACTCAAGCGAATCATCTCCTCTTCCTTGCACGTTACACCCCTTGATAACGGAGGTCCAAGTCACAACATTAGCCTTGACGTTGCAAAAGCCATTCATCTCCTCCAACTCAGTAAACAACGAAAGCGCCTCGTCGAGTTTACCAGCATCCACGAACGATGTGATCAAAGCATTCCAGCTCTCTATACCTTTGTTCCTTATAAACCGAAACAACTGCTCAGCTTCTTTAACCCTCCCTTGCTTCCCGTACACATACGTCAACGCGTTCTTGGATGGCAAATACTCTTCAAACCCGCCTTTTACAACAAACCCATGAACCTTCTCAGCAGTACCGAACGCTCCCAACTCAGCACACACAGAGAAGAACACAGCAAGAGCTTCGCCGCTAACTACATTCACACTCATCCTCATAACATCAAAATACTTGATCACATCTTCAAACTTCCCGCATTGAGAATGACAAGACAAAACCGAAGTCCAAGTCACTTCGTCCGGTACAAACTCTTCGCGTTGCATCCATTCAAAAACCCTAACAGCATTTTCACAGTCATGCTCTTGAGAATAACCTGAGATCATGACGTTCCACGATATACGGTTTCTCACAGGCATTTCGACGAACAGCTTGTATGCATCACTCATCCTTCCCGCCTTTGGATACAGGGTGAGCAACTCGTTCGCTACATAGAGATTCTCTAGCAAACCGATCTTAATCACATGACTATGTAAAGCCCTGCACAAACCAAGACGACTTGAGTAACGACAAGCTCGAAGGATCAATGGTAAGATAAACCCGTCCCCAGTGAGACCTCGTTCACGCATTGCATCGTAGAGCTCAAGCGCGTTCTCGTGTTGTCCGTGAGTGACGTTGGATTTTAAAATCGAGTTCCATAAACGTAAATCCGAGTACAGAACAAGCGGAACAGTGTCGAACACGTTACGGGCATCGTGGAGGAAACCGAACCGGGTGTAAACCGAGACGAGTTTCGCAGGTAATGATGACCCGGAACGGTAGATGAGATCGGATAGAAGTAGTTGGGCGTGAACTTGCTGGCATTGCTGAGCTGTCACGCTTGATTCAAGAACGAGGTTGAAGTAACGGAAGAGGGATTGGTGATCGTTATCAGTCGTAAGTGACCAGCATGGGGAAACCAAAACGATCCTCTGAGGATAAGAGGTTGGTGTGTATGCACCCGGAGAGGTGTGGAAGCAACGATTGCGAAGACGCGAAGGGGTTACTTGAAGACGAAATCGCCAGAAAGAAGGGTGAACCATCAAGTCGAAGAGGGGAACCAAAGGAAAGAAAAAGGAAAATTTTGAAGTTGTGAGAACTTGCATGCTCGACACGTTAAATTAGGCTAATACAATACCCCTCCGTTGTTTGATAGATGCATGTTTTTGAAAGAAAAAAAAAATTAAAAGATATATTTCTGAATTTTAATATATTTTTATTAACCAATAATGATTAATTGTAAACTTCAAAATAATTAGTTGTATTTTTATTTTTTGAATTTTTATTGGTTTAAAATTATATAAAATATATAATCACAAAAACTATACATTTGTAACTAAAATTTAATATGTTTTATTAATATGTGTGAAAATTTTAAAAATACATTATTTTGAAACAACGGGTCTTATCTTATTACATCCTTACCTTAAGGTAAAGGTGAACTAAGCATAAGTCTTAACCAAAACACAATTAAATAGCACGAGGAGTTTTATTATTAGCCAAGGCGTTTGTGAGTGACTAATAAAAGTCAAACTTGGACATCTAATAGCATGTGGTGGTCACATGTTTTTTCTCCAGTTCTGTGACATTATCATTTTGATTCTACACACTTATTGACATTATAATTGTAGAAATAAGCTTTTCTAGTATAATATATTTGGTTTTACTATCTACCACTTATATGAAAGTTCTCGTTTAGAGCATCTTCGTCCCCACTCTATAATTTACTGCAAAATAGAGTGAAAAATAGAATAGTGAAGAATAAAAAAGTGATTACTCCATAAATTGATTTTTTTTTTATTTTTTGTTCATACTACATTTCCGACTTCATTTTTAGAGTAAATTATGGAGTGGAGATGGAGATGTCCTTAGATATATAATTTGCCGTCAAAGAAATATATATAATTTTTCGATGAAATTTGATATTTATTGATCAATAGCACATTTAACTCAATATAATACATTAATACCTGTATGGAAGAATAAGAAAATATAGTTGTGTAGAAAACTGAAAGAATAAATATTTTTTGTTGCTGCCATCATGGATTTTATAGTTTTACAACTAAAATAGTCTCTTCTTTTTGTGTGGAGATATTCACCAAAATAAATTAGTTCTTGTGAATAAAAATTTTAGACTGGTTTGTAGTTTCTTTAAACCCAAAATATTTACTAAAACATTGTGATTGGTCCATAAGGTAAAATTCTTCTAGCACTTTTATGTGCACCTATTCCCTTCGCACTCTGATATTATATTCATAAGTTCATAACTGATTAAACTAACCAACTCAAAATAAAAAAATTGGTTTCCTGAGTTGATATAAGAAGATTTTGCAACTGCTTTATTTTTTATATATTATTTTGTGGAAAACGAACAAATTCCATCACATGTTAGTCGTCGTTTTACACCATAACACCTAATCTCTTTTTTGTTGTTGATAATTACATAAGACCTGCTTTTCAATCATGATTCATCGTAGCTTTGCTTGTGCTTGTTAAAGTTGAATCGAACATATTCACCGACACCTTCTAGACCTTATCACTTACTTTGTGCCCACATTTTATTAATAAACATACACCACCCAACAGACCTGGAGATTAATAATAGACACCAATTATATACATTCGTTGTGAAGCAATAGTTGATAGGTTCTTAATATGGGTATGTTTATGAGTATATTCTCATACACACATGGACCACATGGCAGGCTCAATTAATTGTTACAACTAAGAGTAGCTCGGCTTAATTGTCTACTTAAGAGATTAACTGTCCATAGCACTTGCAGAAGTTATAGTAGTCGTCACATCACTTGCATTATTACCCCCATATTAATTAATTAAATAAGCATGCTGCGTTTTCTTCTCGCTTTTCTTTTGTTCTTTGTGCCCTAGATGACCCTCTCTTAATCAAATTCGAACAGTAACAATAACTATAATCAACTGATTAAACTTCTTTTGTTTAACAAATCAAACATTTTTCACAAAATAATAGAAAACAGTGAAGCTCAGACCGAACACAAATATATTATATATCTCATTTACATAAACCAAAAAATAAAGTCTTACGGGAATCGAAGAACTGTATATGAAATCAAATTAAGAAGAAAACGAAAATTGAAACAATGGAAAGATGAGAAAAAAAACTACGAACGTGAATTACATTTCCTTTTTTACCCCAACGGTTAAAAAGTAAATTTCCAGATCTTGATCCTAAGATCAACCTTACACTTCGCGCCCGAGGTAGCAGCCGTCGTCGCCTTCTTCCCCGACGGAGCCGCCGCTTTAATCCCTTCGCAAGTAACCCTAATCCCCGACTTAGGGCTTTTCACAGATCCCATCTTCACCTTCACCTTCGTATCAAGAACAATCTTAACCGCCACCGCTTTCTTCGCCTTCAGCTCCCCCTTGAGCTTCCCCGCCGACAGCTCATCAAGATCTCCGGGAGGACTCCCGATCGTCGATTTCAGCAGAGTCGTGTTCTTCTTCCCGTGGACAAACGACGGGATCGAGCCTTTACCGATGACGACGTCATCGTCTCCGGGAGAGGTTTTGTAGACCGTGATGTCGGTGACGTCGTAGTTGAACCCGACGTTCTTGTTGGGGTTCTTGGCGATGACGGAGAGGGAGATGGCGGTGGCGAGGTGGTTGGCGGAGGTGAAGTTGAGAGAGGAGACTTTGAGGGAAGACACGGTGAAGCTCGGGCGTTGAGGACGGTAGATTAGGTACACGACGGCGGACGCGGCGGCGGCGGCGGCGATCAGGAGGAGGATCACGAATATCGTCCAGCAGCAGCAGCGGCAGCAGCATCCGCGGCTATGCGTGCGGCGGCGGGAGGCTGGTTGACGGTAAGCCGGGCGGTTAGCGCTGTAGAGCTGAGCTTTATTCGCCGGGAAAGTGGGGTTGGCGGTGGCTGCGCCGGGAGGCTTCGACGCCGGGTAAACTCTGTCGTCTGTCATGTCGAAGATTCAAAGAGAAGAGAGAGAGAGAGAGATGAAAAGAGTGGTTGAAAGGTAATGGCGTTTTAAATGGTTGTGGGAGAGTTACAGTGAAGCTTTTTTCTTCTAATGGCTGATTAGTTTAATAATGAAAGTGGTGAAGAATGAGAGAGGAAGCGATGGAAAAAAAGCGACGGAGACCGACAAAGAGAGTGACAGCTCAACGCGGGAAGATGGTGCTTACGCGCGTCGCATGAGCGCGTTCGTGTCACGCTTTTCGGGAGTAAGTAAACGGTGCTAAAAAGTCACGAGGGTTCCAGTTGTTATTTGCTAAGCATTTTTTGGTGACATTATTTAATACGTACATATTTTGTGGTCCGTTTTAATCGTGTTATGTCTATTTACAGCAATATATTGCTAAATTAGTAGAGTATATCACATATTTACATCTTCAAAATGACGAAAAATAGAAGAGTTTATTTTTTTTAAATGTAGAAACAAAATTTTGAGTTGAAACGTGAAATCGTACACCAAACATAATTGCCTTTGTATTGAAGCAAAGATATATGAAAGTTCCTTTCCAAATTTAAAAAAAGAACTGATGCTTAGTCCCTTTCTCATTTAGATCTTATTTAAAGCAAGCAATTTCATATATTTAAGCAAAAATGTGAAAAGAAGTTTTTATATGGGGTTTTCGGATATACGTACATCTATACTATACTAAAAGTTCTTTAACTAGACCTCTCAGCCTATCCACCTCAGCAAAAAATTCACAACCTATCAAATTGACATGTCATCACAAATAACAAAAAAAAAATCCTTTTTTATTTTGCTATCTCTTTTCGTTTTCTTCTTCAAATCAAATTTTCTCATCAATATTCATCTTTTCAACTTCTTCCCTGTAAATCCTCCGTAGCTGTTTCTCCCACATTTACTTCCATTGGTTAATTTACCAAGCTTTATGACACTTTTAGGTTTTCCGATTTATTAATGATTGATTTATATATAAGATTGAACGATGGCCAAATTAGATCCTCACTTTCTCTCGCTATTAGATTTCTGGATTATGATCTTATTGGTTTCAACCCCCCAAAATCAATGCGTGGAGGGATTCAGATTTGTTATCCTCATGTAATTTTATGTAAGTTTTCTTATATTGTATCTTTTCGCATGACCATTGTAATTGAGTTGTTTGTGCGTATGTCTTTTTTGTAGATTGTGGATCACTGGATCAACATAGGTTTGCAAGGGAAAAAATATGGGTAATCGGTGACAATCTACCTACACGAGTTCATAAAATCATCATTAGCTGATCTTCATCTCAAACCATCAGAAGAGGACTTAAAGCAATGGTCTGACAGGTAAAAGTAAAACCATCATCATCTTTTTATGTTCTTTATCTTTATAGATTCTGAATTTTATGTGTGTGTTTCCTTTTTGAGTTCTGGGTTTCACTTGCTATAGATGGCCACTCAACTTTGATTTCTTTAGAAACATCAATGGCAAACCCTTCAGATTCTTGATCATGAACGGAAAAAAACACATGTTATTGGAAAAGAATACGGTAAAGAATCATATAACGTTTTGTTTTTTTTTCATTACTAGCTCTTCACACGATATAATTTTCATTAATTATGATAGTGATGATGCAGTTGTATGTAAACCATGGGAAGGTGAATTTAGGGGACGATGAGCACAAAAGCATACTTTGTGTGGATGGTTATTACTTTGAAGCAATGAGAAGAATGGACCAGCCAGCTTATATTAATCGCTGTTAAGATCAGTCTCTGCTTTGATCAACTTGAACAACAGAGCAAAGGATTCTGATTCTGTCTGTTTTGGAATTCCATCCTAAAAAAAATCATCCACTGCAGAGATCATGCAGAGGAATAAGCTTGATAATGTATTTCACTAAAATCTTATTGCAGGTGCTGGCTTTTTCTTACCAGTCTTACAAGAAAGGCCAAGCTCCAAGAAGTTGAGCTGGAAAAACAGCCAAGCAGCTCAAAGAGGCGTTTACAATCTCTAGCGAAGAAACGATTAGATGTGCGGCAACAAAAAAAATGTTATCATATCTCTTACCGCATAAGTAATTTCAAAGCTCAAAAGAAACGACCAGATGTGCGGAAATGCCTCACTGAGACTCTTTTACCCCAACCACTTCTCTGATTTTCCCAGCCCAAGCTTCTGAGTGCAAATCTTGGGATATAACATATCTTCTATATATAAAGATAGAAAATTTAAAGTTTTGAAAGTGTTTTACGTCTTATTTCATTGTAGTTTGGGGGCTCTATGGTGTTTATTGTGAGAAGGTAGTAATTGTCTTATGAAATCAAAGCAATCTGATTACTCAATTAAAAACAGAAAATTATTTCAAACCACCATCCCGTTTTATTTAAAAGTATATTGTAGATCAAGTGGTTAAGTAATCTCAATGGGACAATTAAATATCGCAGTCCAAAGAATATGTATTCGGAAAATAAAGTTGTGACATCACAAGCATTATCTTAAGATATATTAAAGAAAAATAAACACATATTTTTAAAAGTAATGCATTATAATAAACTGATTCAAATTTACAGAGAAGCTGTTACTGGCTTCATCATCAACTACACGGTTTTACATTTTACTTTGACAACACAAAAAAACATAATCGTGAACTTACATACAAGAGCTGAGGCGAAACATTTCACCTACAACTAAAAAGAAAAGCATCAAAATCATAATGAAAAGAACCGTTGTTCTTCTCTTTCAACTGTTTAAAAATTTAAAAGTACATAGGTTTGTTTTCCACCAGAATTAATAAAAATATATCATAATTCCCTATAAACAAGAAACTGTTGTACATATATTTTATATATAAGTATAAACCAACCATTATATTGTTTGTTTTACATTCATAATTAAAGTATCTTTATATTTCTTAACACTTAATATATTTGGACGAGGTTTAATAAAATTATATCTAAAACCGCATTCTATGAGACATATTTTATATACACCAATAATATAATAAAACTAATATGAGTGTCAAATTTCAAAAAAGTTAATTAATGTGTATATACACTAAAATCATATATTTTTAATTTTATAAAAAATATATCCTTAAATAGAAAAATCTAGGGAAATTCTCTCAAATAACTCTTTTAAGTTTTTGACACAATAATAGACTTCAAGAAAAAAGACCAAAATAGCCCCTTTTTATTTTGAAATTTTAATATTTATTTTTATTTTTTAAAATTTGAAACCGTATCCCAAAATCTCACCACCCATTACTTCTAAACTCCAAATCTAGATTAGTTAACCTTAAGGTAAAAATAAGTTTTTACCCTTTAATAAAACTTATTTTGGTCATTTTTTTCACTGAGAGCCATTTTTGTAACAAAAAACTTAAAAATGTCTATCCTATGAAATTTCTCAAAAATCTAATACGGAAATTTTTTTGTAAATTAATAACTCTATAAATTAATAAAATACCAAAATACCAATATTATAAATTTATAGAATTTTTACTGTATATATATATATTTAAAGTAGGTTTATATCTTTTTTATAGATCAAATAAGCAAGCAATGTACCAAAAATTGAACCATAAGAACATTTCTTAAAACCAACATTTTAGTTAATTATCTATACAAAATTAAAATTCAGCTGGGTATATTTCAGATATCAGGTACAACAAACGTTAATAAAAATATTTTAATAATCATATATCTGTATGCGGTAGTTTGGCACTTTTTAAGAAACTATATTTCTGAATGCCTAAATAGATCTTTTGAAAGTTATTTTAGAAAATTCGTTTTATTTAGATCCGATTTTTAGAATACTATTTTCTAAAATTTAAAGTTGCTCGGAAGACAATGCAAATTATAGTATTTCAACTCTTTTTCGTTGCACATACTTAAGAAAAATATTTTTATAAGTTTAGAAAAATAAACATTCTAAAATATACTCCCTCTGTTTTTAAATGTAGGTAGTTTTAGCAAAAAGAGTTTGTTTCACAATATAAGTAGTTTACATATTTCAATGCACCTTTTTCATTTATTGGATATTGTGTGACCAATAAAATAATATTAAGCTTTTTATAATTGGTTGAATTAATTGATTAAATGATATATTTTTTTAGATAACAACTTTCTAAATATTTGTGCTTTTAAGTAAAACTACTTATAATTAAAAACAGAGGGAGTATAAAATTTACTTAAAATTCAAAAGACAAAATCCGCGCGTAGCGCGGAAAAAAAGATCTAGTATATGTAAATACGTGATGAGAAAAAGAATCCTTTCTAGTTTCAAAAAAAAAAAAATATTGCATATTATCCGCACGCACTATCACATACGTTTAGCATGGAGCAACATTGCATATGCATGTGATATGAATCATATGATTGATCTCTTCCTTTACTATTACGAAATGTAAGAAAACTTGCATGCCTTATGTTGGTTTGAAATTTTATAGCAAGATTATATACAGAACAAATGAACAATGTGCGTAGTTAAGAAAAAAAAAAGAAGGTAATAATATTGAAGCCAACTAACCATATGACTATTGAGGATTTAAGTTGTTAGTCAACGGTATACGCTTACTTTTTTACATTCACTAGTAAGTAGTAACACACACAAAAGGGCTTTCGATGTAAGAGAAAGCCCATGTTCATTGGTTACTTTCTTCCATTACTCAAATAACAATTTGTTATTAATATATCAGATCAGACTTGTTAACCCCATTTCTTGGCATTGTTGCCCCTGAGTTTACTCTTCCATGTCGTACGTATAAGAAACTGGCGTACCTCTTGAGCCTTAACCTTTTTACTTCCGTTTGATCTCAATTTCCTAATAATCCAACCGAGTTTCCTAATGTTTATAGTTTCCCTAATCAGGGGCGGCCAGTGCGACCGCCCCGGAGCCTAGTCTAACTGTAATAATATTAGGGGTCTTGATTCTTAAAATTAGCATATTTGATCTAGATTTAGACAGCATAAAAATATGATATTTCTACTTATCTAGTTAAAATACCTGATATAAATGTGTATTGTTGTGATGATTGAGTCAAAAAGTTCTTAGTTACAAAACTAGCCAATTGTAGGGTTTTAACAAAAATTTTGTTTAAGGGCCTTTGGTAATAGTGAGCCGGCCCTGTCCCTAATCCAACCGGAACGGTAAGCCCTATAACGTTAACGTAATGACACAAGTGACTATAACATTTGACATTCCTATTCAGAAGTAATAAGCAATTGTCATGTCCTCAATTTTTTATGAATCTCTTACCAAAAAAAAACAAATCTTTACGAATCTCATATGTCTGAACCCCCTTAGGGAACTGAAAGCTACATAGAAACAGAGAAATGAAAACGTTTACAAGCGCTTGCTTTGTGTGGAAACTGAGTAAACAATAGAGATTGTGAAATATATTACAGGAGCTAGAATTCAGAACACTTTCAAAATCTCTCCTCGTTAGACCTCGTTATTGTTAAAGGAAAGAGAAGATAAGAAACCTTAGCTCCACCTGGATCTGCTACCTCAAGGTGCATGGAGCAACCATTAAATGGTGAGAAATTTGGAAACAAGATTGTCGAAATTCAGAATCATAATAATGTACTTTAGTAATTTATAATGCAACTTGTTTCATTAGATCTTTCGCTTTTTTGTGAGTGATTATCTGAAAATTGGTTAAGTAGTAGCATCTATGTTGATTGATACTGTACACTAACGTTTGTGTTTTAGAAAAAAAACAAAACAAGAAAATCACACAATGAATTTCTTTATTGATCAAATATTTGTACATCAAGAAATTCCTAAACAGAGCGAAAAATTAGTCTATAAGGTAGCGACTACAAAGTGAAGTACACAAACGCTCAATTCTTTGGACTACAAGTTATTACCCTCTGGTCCTTTTTACAAAATATGCTGGGCTCTCTGATGATGTAATCACAAAGGCACTAAGACAAACGCAGAGTATAACAGTGAGGAATGAAAGGAGAGAGAGTGCCCAATGATTCCTTATTCCAAGACAGAGAAGCTCAAAGACTAAAACAACAGAGCTTTCCGTGGCTTGTTATTGGATCAACCGTGGATATCTACTTCTTTGTACACTAGCAACTATACACAAGCCACAAGCAACTCCTAATTCTAATAGGTATAATAAGCAAAGAGCTCACATCTATTAAGTGACTCTAAGACGAACCTAACCATTCAAGAATCATAAACAGAGTTACCAGAAGACTCAGTCACCGATAAGGTTGAAAACATCTCAGAATCAACATAAAGGTCTCTCTCTCTAAAAGCGGACTGACGAAAGAGTTGACGAACTTCAAAGCATCTCAAGCACTCAACTTCATACACAACCTTTATCCCAAACCCAACAAGAAGCTGTTTGTCATGTGTAGTAATAATAACTATACTACCAGGACCAAAGCAGTTAAAGTCATCTGCAAGAGCATCTAACTGCTCCAGTTTATCAACATTGTTAGCCACAAGTAGAACTTTCTGACTCATGAGCCTCATTCTGATCAATCCAGAGGTTTTCATGGTCGAGTAACCTCCTTGGATCCTTATTAGAAACTCTTCTCTAAGATTCGACATTTGACAGTCTTGAGGAATCCCTTTAACGTTTTCGAGAAAGCATTTGCTTTGGAACTTCTTGTGGATTTTCTTGTAGACGAATCTAGCTAGAGCTGATCTTACACTGCTTCCCCTTGCCCATATTCCAATAAGTCTCACACCTTCATTAGAATTTAAACCTAACAATGGATACAGCTCTTTCATGTGTGCATCAATCCCAAG